>NC_136068.1:1938247063-1938847063 GCF_964261635.1 Lissotriton helveticus
TGGCGGTAAATTACAGGGTGCTTCCGGGGGTTGCTTTTGGCAAGCCCTCGGCAAGAAGAGGATACATACCCTTAATAAGGGCATTTCTCTGTCTGTCTGACTGTTCTGCTCTAACTCGTTCACCTTCTTCGATTAATTCCCTTTCTTGGGCTTTTTCTGCGGATTCCCTACTTAATTCTGTTTTTCTGAATTCTTTTTCGGTTCTTTTATGAGATTCTTTGCGCCATAACTCGATGGCATCTTTCTGGGACTGTCTGGCTTTCTTTTTCCATAATGCTTCTTCTACTCGCATGATGCACTCGGCATCCCATGTACCTGATACGGGCCATCTATATTTCTCTTCTAGTTCCTTGGTATAGTCCGCCCATAAGTCTAGATATATTATGGCATCTAAGCCATGCTTGTGATACATAAAATGTCCTGGACTGTCCCTAGGAGGGACAGGAACTGCTTCTTCGAGTAACCCTTTTCTGGTCTTTAACTGACGTAATTTCGAGAACAGAGGCATTTCGGTTATATACTTGGAAACGCAACACACAATAATCACAGTAATAAAATAGCGAACAAAGCACTCATACCACGACATAAAAATACATTGATAACAGTTCGAACAGAATACTACCTGATACACTGAAAACAGCACACATGAATTTCTCGAGAACAGACTTACTAGAATTACTGGATGCACTGCTAAAACAGTACAGAACATACCGGTCCCATAAAGAGACACGTCGGACCCGTATCCACCTAGGTGAATACTTCGGACTGGATCTGTGTACCCAAACCCAACGGACCAGGACCAAACTAATGATCCTGTCTAGATACTTCCCCCGCGACGGTACTCACCGGGAAGCAGAAACTGGAAGGCCTCGGACTGGACTGGACTGCTACGACGTCGGGCTACGAACTTCGGAAACTTCGGTTACAGGTGGGCCTCCGGATACTTCGGACCTTGTTCTCTCGGCTTGGGCTCTGGTCGGGACGAACCGCATTCCACACCGCTTTGTCTGGATGTTGGACCGCAGTCTCCGTCTCCTCCGTGGGCCTGAGGGAGACTTGAAGCAGAAATATCTGCCGGTGCGCAGTAGAGTTCCGTCACGGCTGCAGAGGGTCAGGGGACCTGCGTGGCATCGCCAGCGCGTGAGGAAGGGGCTCGTCCCTATTCGGGCGCCATTATGTGGTAAATAAATAATTAATTACCGGTACTATTTTTGAATATACATTAACAATAACAGATAGCTCAATAAATAAGAGGCAGGATCCGATGTATCCGAGTTTGACAGGCTTTATTCAGGCAAAAGGGAAGGGACTGGAACGGGACAGCCTGAAAATGAAGGAAGGAAGGAAGGCAGCTGCACCATTTCATTAACAGTGCAGTGTATATATAGTAAGACATTTCAAATACATTACATACAGTAGGCGTAACTTGTGACAAGCGTAAGATAAGAACACATGGGCGGAAACAGAAGGCGTGCACAGGGCGTGCACTGAGACATGTGATGTGAAACGTCATAGAAGTGTCATGAATGGGCGGAAACATGGAGGGGGCTACCTGAGAGCAGCTGGGACCTTTAACCTAGTGGTGCGCGCAAACGGGCAATGACGCGTTACCAGGGAGAACTGGGGGCTATGACTTCTGCACTAGAAGAGGAGACTAAAGTCTGCGGTGTCAGGACGACATGTACCTATAGCATATCTGGTATCTCGTGTTTGGAGTACATGTTGATAGAATCTAAAAGTTATCAGGACAAAGGCTACTTGACACTAAGGCTGGTGCATGCATCTATTCTACATGTATTGCGTGTGCTATGAATCTTCTATGAATATTAATACAGTATTTCTCTTGCATGGAGACAGAAAGACTAGACCATAGCTGAACCGTTTATGCGGTTCAGTAGCTTAGGAATGCAAAGGAGGAAAGCTGAACTGATAACTGGAAACATAACATACTCTTGGCAGACAGGCAGGCAGAGCCAGGCCGGGCACCGCGCTGCTTGGCAGGAAGTAAGTGAAGGGTCAGGGATGCAGGTGGGGGCTGTATCGCTCCTCGGAGAGGGTTTCAGGAGACTGGAGCTTGAATCTGGTGTCCGGGCCCTTTTGAGGCCTAGAAACGGGGACAATGCGGTGAACTAACGTACATAATGTAAAACGTTGGCAACATAGGCCTAATACCCGTTGCTTTCACGAGAACTGAATTCTGGCATACTAGAGTTGGACACAACTATAATTGCGTCTTAAATCGATCATAGGGGGATATATGCATATCGATCATGCACATATAACATAGGATGGGGAACACGTAGGCACATATAACAAGGCAAAATATAATTTTCCACAAAACTAAGACACCTCAAACAACCCAAGCAGACACCTGGGAACAAATAGCATCACATAGCAGACCAGCAGCACATACGCCCTCAGTGAATCGCACTTTACTACCATACAATGATTCCCATTCCATGAACAATGAAAAGACCGTTATAGCCACGCATGAGTGGGAAGAACTAGTTGCTTCTTACAACTTTAAACCAGCCCATCTGAATTCACCCAATGAAGTAAACAATCTCCCAAGATTGAAGAAAAGCAAGAATAGCGGAAATCCGTCCCCGGAATCTGTATGGACAACAATCCTAAACATCTTGCAAGACTCAGCCACAACCCTAGAATTTCAATCAACAAAATTGACTTGCAGCTGTCTGTCCTACAGACAATGGCCAACTCTATTTCAGGAATTGACTGGAAGATATCAGAACTAAACGGTCTCATAAAGAGGGGCCAAGTAGCTGCATACGTAGTCCAAACGATACCACCACCATGCCCCTGCGAATCGATCATAGACAAATTATCAACCCTACCATCCATGTTAGGGGACCTAATATGCAAACTAAAATCAGCAGTTCCACAAACCTCAGACCTTAGCACAGAACTGCCTGCAACATCAGCAACGTTAGTGACTCAGCCTGTAGCCGAACAGACTGCAACTAGTAATCCATCACCAGAGGGCAGAGAAGTTCTACAATCTCCGTCAAAGGACACAGAAGCTGAACTTACGAATCACACTGCAATCGCAGTTGATTCGGTAATGGTCAATTCCCAGGCCTCCTGCAAGACTCGCAGAAAGAAACAAGCATTTGCAATGCAATAGCTCTCGCATTAGGAAAGTTTGAGCTATTGGTATTTTAAATGACAAATCTTTATTTATGTGTTGGTTTTGAAAATAGCAAAATTATTAGCTTTGTCATTTACAATGCCAATAGTTTTAACTTTCGCAAATGTGACACCTATAGCATTTGTAATGCAATATGTGTTGTATTTACGTGACTTAGATGTATTGATATTACAAATAACTATGGCTTTTATTTTTTTAACAATTAATACTTTAATAAAAGTTTTTGTAATTTATAATGGCAATAGCTTAAACTTTTGTAAATAACTTTTGTGAAGATTATGTTCAGTGTATTTTATTGTGACGAAAATCCAAGAACAGAAGTGAAATATTAACATCTTTTTGTGACATTTGTGATAAAGCTTGAAACATTGAGAGAACATATTTAAATCAGTTGTTGTTAAATGGTTGCACAGATTGATGCTGTGGTGGCGCTGAGTGATGTGGTGGTGACGAGTGATGCTGTGGCGTTCAGTGATGCTGTGGTAGCGCATGAGTGATGTTGTGGTGGTGCTGAGTGATGGTTTGGTGATGCGATAGATAGATATAGTGAGTGCGAAAGATAGATAGAGTGAGGGCGATAGATAGATAGAGGGAAGGCGATAGATAGATAAATAGAGGGAGGGCGATAGATAGACATAGATAGAGTGAGGGCGATCGATAGATAGATAGATAGAGTTATGGCGATAGATAGAGTGAGTGCGATAGATAAACAGATAGAGTGACGGTGATAGATAGATAGACAGAAAGATAGAGTGAGGGCGAAAGATTGAGTGAGGGCAATAGATAGATAGAGTGAGGGCGATAGATAGATAGATAGATAGAGTGAGGGCAATAGATAGAGTGAGGGCGATAGATAGAGTGAGGCAGATAGATAGATAGATAGATAGATAGATAGATAGATAGATAGATAGATAGATAGATAGATAGATAGATAGATAGATAGATAGATAGATAGATAGATAGATAGATAGAGTGAGGCCGATAGATAGAGTGAGGGTGATAGATAGATAGTGTGGGCGATAGAGTGAGGGCGATAGATAGATAGAGTGAGGGCGATAGATCGATAGATAGAGTGAGGGCGATAGATAGATATAGTGAGGGCGACAGATAGAGTGAGGGCGATAGATAGAGTGAGGGCAATAGATAGAGTGAGGGCGATAGACAGAGTGAGGGTGATGGATAGAGTGAGGGCGATAGATAGAGTGAGGGCGATAGATAGAGTGAGGGTGATAGATAGATAGATAGATAGATAGATAGATAGATAGATAGATAGATAGATAGATAGATAGATAGATAGATAGATAGATAGATAGATAGATAGATAGATAGATAGATAGATAGATAGATAGATAGATAGATAGATAGATAGATAGATAGATAGATAGATAGATAGATAGATAGATAGATTGAGGGCGATAGATAGATAGAGTGAGGGCGATAGATAGAGTGAGTGCGATAGATAGATAGAGTGAGGGCGATAGATAGAGGGAGGGTGATAGATAGATAGAGGGAGGGCGATAGATAGAGGGAGGGCGATAGATAGAGGGAGGGCGATAGATAGACAGATAGATAGAGTGAGGGCGATAGATAGATAGATAGATAGATAGATAGATAGATAGATAGATAGATAGATAGATAGATAGATAGATAGATAGATAGATAGATAGATAGATAGATAGATAGATAGATAGATAGATAGATAGATAGATAGATAGATAGATAGATAGATAGATAGATAGATAGATAGATAGATAGATAGATAGATAGATAGATAGATAGATAGATAGATAGATAGATAGATAGATAGATAGATAGATAGATAGAGTTATGGCGATAGATAGAGTGAGTGCGATAGATAGACAGAGTGACGGTGATAGATAGATAGACAGATAGATAGAGTGAGGGCAATAGATAGATAGAGTGAGGGCAATAGATAGATAGATAGATAGATAGATAGAGTGAGGGCAATAGATAGAGTGAGTGCAATAGATAGATAGAGTGAGTGCGATAGATAGTGTCATTATGTGGCACTGAGTGGTATTTGGAGTGTATGTTGCGTTGAGCGCAGTGTAATTATGTAACATATAATTATGTGGCACTGAGTGGTATTATTACTACTGTATGTTGTATTCAGTAGAGGGCGATATATCGATTGATAGAGTGAGGGCGATAGGTAGATAGAGTGAGGGCGATAGATAGATAGAGTGAGGGTGATAGATAGATAGATTGATAGAGTGAGGTGCGATAGTTAGAGTGAGGGCGATGGATAGAGTGAGGGCGATGGATAGAGTGAGGGCGATGGATAGTGTTATTATGTGGTGTGTAATTATGTGGCACTGAGTGGTATTTGGAGTGTATTTTGCGTTGAGCGCAGTGTAATTATGTAGCATACAATTATGTGGCACTGAGTGGTATTATTAGGACTGTATGTTGTATTCAGTGGAGTGTAATTGTGTGGGGTGTAATTATGTGGCACTGAGTGGTATTGTTTGGAGTGTATGTTGCATTGAGCGCAGTGTAATTATGTAGCATATAATTATGTGCCACTGAGTGGTATTGTGTGGAGTGTGTGTTGCATTCAGTAGAGTGTAATTATGTGGCGTGTAATTATGTGCTACTGAGAGGTATTTGGAGTGTATGTTGAATTGAGTGCAGTATAATTAGGTAGCGGATAATTATGTGGCACTGAGTGGTATTTGGAGTGAATGTTGCATTGAGTGCAGTGTAATTATATGGCGTATAACTATGTGGATGCAGAGTGTGTGAGGGGGCAGAGTGTGTGAGGGGGCAGAGTGTGTGAGGGTGCAGGGTGTGTGAGGGTGCAGGGTGTGTGAGGGTGCGGGGTGTGTGAGGGTGCAGGGTGTGTGAGGGTGTGGGGTGTGAGGGTGCATTGTGTGTGGTCTAAAGTAATGTGAGGGTGTGGGGTGTGTGAGGGTGCGGAGTGAGGGAGGATGCAGGGTGTGTGAGGGTGCAGGGTGTGAGGGTGCAGTGTGTGTGTGTGCATTATGTGTGGTCTAAAGTAGTGTGAGGGTGCAGTGTGTGTGTGTGGCCTAAAGTAGTGTGAGTGCGCAGTGTGTAAGGGCACAATGTGTGAGTGGGCAGTGTGTGAGTGGACAGTGTGTGAGGGCACAGTGTAATGAGAGAGCAATATACTTATATACTGGATATATAACAGTTGTTTTCAATTATGTATAAGTTGTTATTTTAAAAAACAAGGGATATGACTGTAGTAATAATGAGTGTGGTAAACAAACAGGGGGCAGTGAGTGAGAGTGCAGTGTGTGAGGGTGCAGTGTCTGAGGGTGCAGAGTGTGTGTGAGGGTGCAGAGTGTGTGAGGGTGCAGAGTGTTTTATGAGGGTAGGGAGTGTGTGAGGCTGTGGGGTGTGTGAGGGTGTGGGGTGTGTGAGGGTGCGGGTGTGTGAGAGTGTAGTGTGTGTGCATTGTGTAGGGTCTAAAGTAGTGTGAGGGTGCGGAGTGTGTGAGGGTGCGGGGTGTGTGAGGGTGCAGTGTGTGTGTGTGGCCTAAAGTAGTGTGAGTGCGCAGTGTGTAAGGGCACAATGTGTGAGTGGGCAGTGTGTGAGTGGACTGTGTGTGAGGGCACAGTGTAATGAGAGAGCAATATACTTATATACTGGATATATAACAGGTGTTTTCAATTATGTGTAAGTTGTTATTTTAAAAAACAAGGGATATGACTGTAGTAATAATGAGTGTGGTAAACAAACAGGGGGCAGTGTGTGAGAGTGCAGTGTGTGAGGGTGCAGTGTCTGAGGGTGCAGAGTGTGTGTGAGGGTGCAGAGTGTGTGAGGGTGCAGAGTGTTTTATGAGGGTAGGGAGTGTGTGAGGCTGTGGGGTGTGTGAGGGTGTGGGGTGTGTGAGGGTGCGGGGTGTGTGAGAGTGTAGTGTGTGTGCATTGTGTGGGGTCTAAAGTAGTGTGAGGGTGCGGAGTGTGTGAGGGTGCGGGGTGTGTGCGGGTGCGGGGTGTGTGAGGGTGCGGGGTGTGTGAGGGTGCATGGTGTGAGGGTGTGGGGTGAGTGTGTGCACGCGTGTGCATTATGTGTGGTCTAAAGTAGTGTGAGTGCACAGTGTGTGGTGACAGATGAGAGGGAGCGAGGGCAGTGAGAGGAGAGAAAAGTAAGTGGTAAGATGAAGTAGAAAAGGCAGCTGAGCTAGAAAGGGAGGTTCCTTCAAAGACAGGTGAGGCGGTGGAGGAGTGTGAGATACGGGAGAGCAGAGTGGAGGGAGACGGTGCGTGGAGTAGAAACCGTGTGCCCTGTGAGAGCAGGGTATGCTGCGGGGAGGGGGGGTGATGTGTTCTGGCAGAGATATGTGTGGATCTCACGAATCAAAAGTTAGCGCGAGCAGCAAGGTAGATGCTTATTAGGATGGTGTGTGAGAGAGAAAACGTGCGGCCATTAAAAACAAGCGATGCACACTCTGTGCTGGGGGAGGGGGAGGGCCATTAAAGGAAGGGGACGGAGAGGAGCGTGTGAGAACTCGTGGCAGAGATCAAAGGAAGGGTGGGAGAGACATTGGCAAGCGAGCATATGGGGGTGAGGGGGTGTGCAGCCTGGTGAGCTGAATGCGTGTGGCAGCAGAGGTGTAGTGCGGCGCGTGCGCGCACGAAGTGTCTGGTGGCAAATGGAAGCTGCGCACAATGCGCGTGGTTGTGGAGATGCAGAAAACATACATAACGAATACAAAAGCGTCCAACAAAACACAAATAACCTAAAAAATAGGTTTTAGCATAGTGTGCCGCCAAACTAGCATGTTTCTACTCCTGCCAGCGTATTCATATATACACCACAAGTGGTAACACACCAAAAAGCAGCCAAGCCTATTAGCTTTGTCAATAGTTGTTCCTACATAAAGATTTAACAAAAAAATAAAGCTTTGCTATATAAAAAAAATACGCTTTTGTTTGTATGTGCTAATTTGTAGCATAACGATTGCGGCTTTCAGGGAGCAGAATTGTGTCACAGCCCTGGCTCACCATTCTGTAATTATGGACAACCTTGTGATCACTGTGGCTACAGAAATTAACATAAACGTTGTTTGTATGTAATTAACCAAGTAGGGTCGAGTTATAGCGCAGGCTCACCAAAAAATACATAAACATTGCATTTGTAGAATGTAGCTATGGACTATGTAAAACGGTCCAATGCATTAGGACTGAGTTTGTGCTATATACAATTGTCTAAAAATCAAATGGCATTGCAAACCCTGAAATGCTACAAAGTTAAAATCTCGTCTTTACCCTATTATTAAAACTTTACTTTCATGGTAAACATGTAAGTCTGTAAATACAATGCAATAAATACAGCTAGGTTTGATTAACAAAATGCAGACAGAAAGTCTGCTATAGTGTGATGTTTCGGTGACAAATCCAGCACTTGAGAAAGAAAAGTAGGAGACGTTAATTAAAAGCTACGTAGACAAGCGACACAGATTGTAATCTATTTGGAGGCTGCATCTGTGGGATGCAAATTAACCACAGCAGTATGCTAAACTTGTGCTGGCACGTAGGAAGGGGGAAAAAGTGTCGACAACTACAGCATGGTAAAATACATGTTACTTTATATTTGTGTAACTAGTGGCTATGTAAAACTGTGCAATACTTTAGGTTCGAGTTAGCACAATATACAATCGCCCAAAAACCAAATAAAATTTAAAACCTAAAATGCTGCAAAGGTAAACTATCATTTTTCTCTCTAGGGTGACGGTAAAAACAGAGAGCCCGATCGGCACATGTTGCAGCACCTACTTGGACCAGGCACCCTTAAAGCCCTAGGTAAAGTGTAGTGCGAATAATAATTAAACATATGGAAGGCATTCGCAACTAATAAAAACACTCCCAAAGCACAAATAAGCTAAAATGTAGGTTTTAGCATAGTGTGCCAATAACACCTTTCAAGTACTAGGGCTGTGTGTGTGTGCCCGGGAAGCAGCCGGAGAAGGAGCTGCCATACAGGACGGATGGGGGTTGCCTGAATCCCTTTTAGCCTAATGGCGTTGCGCGCTTGACCAGCAGCAAGGTGCTTCGATATATTTGTGCAGCGGTGAACAACTTAAAAAAAAATGAAATAACACCTACGAGCAACTATGACTATTGGCTTTATCAATGGTTGCCACAGCACAAATATTTAGAAAAAATGAAGGCTTTGCTATACAAACAGTAAACATGGTTTACTTCTTATGGGCAACATTGTAGCATAAGGCAAAAGTTGCCGACTTTGGAGTTTACAGGAAAGAAGTTCGAATCATAGCGCAAGTTCACAAAGAAACATAAACGTCGGGTTTCTGTAATCTAACTTGTGGCTATGTAAAACGGTGCAATACGTGAGGGCAAAGTTAGTGCTATATACAATTGCCCACAAAATAAATACAAATTAAAACCCAGAACTGCTGCAAAGGTAAAATCGTCTTTTCCCACTTAAGATGACGGAAAAAACAAACAACATTATCGGCACCCGTCGCAGCACTTGCTTGGACCCGGCCCATTGAAAGCGCTAAGTAAAGTGTAGCGCTCATAGGGGCAGATTTATGAAGGCCTTGCGCCGCCGGTGCGTCATTTTTAATATGGGAAAAAGTGACGCACCGGCGGCGCAAGGCCTTCATAAATCTGCCCCATAATGTGTAAACATGAGCGTGGCTTACGCCCGATGGTGATGGCCGCAGTTCCGTAGCTCTCCGTGAGCCGAAGACGGAGACTGGCCCGGCATTCCTTCCTCCGCGACGAACGGCACCTGAAAAAGTGGAGATATGCTGTAGGAAGGTTCTCCGCTGCCCTCCTTGCTTGTCTCGGACCTAACCGGGTCCTTCTTCATGCGGAAAACCCACAGTGAGTGACTGAGGCGCTGCCGACTTGATGGCCGCCATTTTGCAATTACCGCTGATGGAGCGCGGCTCCTAGCGGTTTTCTTCACGGTCCTGGGCAATATACATTCATGCCGCTGCGTTCCTGAAGGTCTCTCCATATTAACTATATATTTGCATTTCGTGGGACATTTGCTTTTTTCACCTCATTGTTACTTTTTGTCACCTCTGACGGACTACCGCCATTTTGTCTGATGGTTGCTATGACTTGCCTCATTACTTCAGATTCACTTATCGTTTTTTTTTTATGAGCAACATCGTCATTTATGCAAGCGCTTTTGTTTCTTCAAGCACCTTTAATGCGCTGTATTAACTATTGTCTACATGTGCCTCCTTTCTAGCTACGATTTATGAGGATTTATGCAGATTTTCTAACATTATCGAATGTTTTACATTCATATCTTAGGCATTCAATGTTGGGTCTTCTACATTTCTCTAGGTGTCTTTTCATGAGTACAGGTTCTACTGGCAGTGCCTTTCTTACAGGCTTTTTCCTACGATATGCCTACTAGTTATGTGCTTATGTTTTACCTCACACCACGTTCTTTGCAACTCGTTTTGTCAGCATGATGATTTTACCGGTTATTTGTTAAATGAACTTACCATTGCTCATTTCTCATTCCTGCAGATGTAGTTCTATATGATATCTGTTTCTTCACTTCAACTAGACTAGGTTGAATTGCTCTTATAGGTCTCATAATTTTGATTTACCTGTCCATTGTATGGAGAGTCTTTCTAAAAACCTTCGCAAACCTTCCCTTAATACTGAACAATTTTCTGTTCGTACTAGTTCTCGCTACCAGTGTTTGGTGATGGAGGATTTGCCAGATAACTCATCTGCAAAAGGTTCAACTTCCTCTACTTCATCATCTTTAGTTTCCAAAAAAGGCACAATTAAAAGACTAAAAAAAGATCCTCCATCGCCTTCTTCACAAGCGTCTTCCTCTACCACGATGGATTTATTACTGGAGGAAATCAGGGCTCTTCGTCCCTTTATTGAAGAGACTAAAACTACACTACACCAACTTTCAGACAAATGGCTTTCTGTTGATGAACGTATCACTGTGCTTGAACAGAATGTTACTTTATTGGAGTCCACCATCTCTAAAGTCAATCCAGTTTGTTCACAAGTATCGATTTTACATAAGCAAATCAAAAATTTGGAGAACAGAAGTAGACGAAATAATCTGCGTCTTTACGGCCTTGAGGAAGGTTTGGAGGGATCTGATTCCAATTCTTACTTCAAGTCCTTTCTGCCAAAACTCCTTCACTTACCAGAAGGCACCAATCTTAACATACAGAGAGCACACCGTCTTGGTTCAATTAGAGGTACATCTTCTGCTGCAACAACGAAGAAACCGAGATGTGTCATCGTGTACTTTCTCGAATATACTGACCTACTTAAAGTTCTGTCTGCAGCGGATGTATGACGTTATAACGCATACTTTTACTCCGCAGACCATTACAGGTGGTGGATAGTAAATTATACTTATTCCCTATCCTAGAGCGCCCCCCAGCGCAATGCGTTGTAATGGTATGCGGAGTAATGGTCGCGTTGTAATGGTAGTGCGGAGTAAAAGATCCATTGTAACGGGTGTATACCGTCTGCAGCACATGCCCCGAATCGCATCACATGGTCAGGTCAACCTTTATATTTTTCACAGGATTATGCCAAATCAACTGCTGACCGACGCAAGGAGTTCTTGTCTCTTCGTCCTCAATTGCGTTCTTTAGGAGCACAATATGGGCCATTTCATCCCTGCCTCTTTAAAGTGACTCTTAACAATAAGACTACTACTTATGCTGACCCATTAAAGTTGAAAAGTTTTCTTTATTCGCACTCCAATGATAATATGGATACCTCTTCTACTTCTGGCTCCTCATAACTCTTATTACTGTAACCGATATGTCTTAATGCTCTGCAGTTAATGTTTCTGATGGATGCTTAAATCGCTTTATGTATATAAAATGCTATATTAACTGTCTACTTAATTCATTCTTAAATTCTTCCCTTTTTTTTTTTACACAAATTTTTCTCATGCTTGTCAAGCTTCTACCCCTGTCCTTAAGGTTCGTCGGGTCCAGTCCCTCCCTTTGTCCTCCCCTTTGAGCTTTGGTCGCGCCATTATCCACGTGGCTTCCACCCTCCCACTCCTTTGTATGTTCCAGATGTCTTGTAAGTTTTTTGTTTATTCCCTTCTTCTAGTGCTTGTTGTTACTTGGTCTTCACTGTGGTTTCACATGTACTCACACCCTTTTCCTCATATCCCCTATTGCTCAACACCGTTGGGTTCTTCAACTGATCTTCTCTTTCTTTGTGTGCTATCTTCCTGTTTCTTTTTCCTATTTTCTCTAGGGCTTTTGTTCTCTGTCTCTTGCTCAGTTACCTCCTTATATGGTTGGTTGATTGTACATTCCTCCTTACATGCTATCTTGTTATTTTTCGAATGCATTTTACTGCTCTTTCCTAACTTGTTCATAAACTTCGCTTCCTATTTCCTTATTTTATATTACCTTTTCTTCCTCCTCTCAACCTTCCTCTCTTTTCTTTCTTCTTTGCTATCTTCATGCTCTTCTATACTTTTATTTAACCCATCTGTTCATGGATTTGTATTGCATTTTACTTTCTGTTTACCATTGATGTATACTGCTTGGTTTTTGATACATTCCTATTTATTATGTTCATGCATGATTTTTTTTATCTTGGTCTCTTATCTTCTATGATTGCCCTATACTGATCATTAATTTCAATGCTATTGTATGCCTTTGACAATTATCTCATGGAATGTTAGAGGTTTACATTACCCGATTAAAAGACAAAGAGTCCTGTCCCACCTTGCTAAACTTAATGCGGATATAGCATGCATACAAGAATCTCACCTCTCAGCTGAAGAATCTATTAAATTGAAAAGAGGTTGGGTGGGGGAAGTCTATTTTTCTCCAGGTAAGCGTAATGGAGTCCTAATTTTGTTCCGTAAATCTCTTCCTATTAAAGTTGTAACTAGTTGCAATGACCAAACAGGTAGATGGGTTCTGGTAAATTTTACTTTGGATAAGGTTTCTTTCTCCATATCGAACATCTACGCCCCAGTTTCTGGTGATGCTTCCTTTTGACATTCTCTGGCCCCACACATTACACAACATTATGCGGATAATTTCATTTTGACTGGAGATTGCAATGAAGTTCTTGATCCATTCCTTGATAGAAGGTCATCCTGTGCTTACATTCCCCATAAGGCACATAAATCTTTCACACAACTTATCCACCAATTTTCCTTTACAGATGCATGGAGGTTATGTAATCCCACTCTGCAAGAATTTACTGTTTTTTCCCCACCTCACCACACTCAATCACGACTGGATTACATTTCTGTTTCACACCAACTCGCTCAATCCCTCATTTCTTCCGACATCGGTTCCATTCTAATATCTGACCATGCACCAGTTTCTATCTCTTTAGACGTTCTTCCCACTTCCAAGTCGGTTAAGAAATGGCGTTTTAATAATTCCCTCCTCCTTGATTCTGATTTTGTCTCTCAAAGCCTTCTTTCAAGAGTACTTTTTGTTGAATCAGTCTGATGAGATTCAATTCCAGGTGGTTTGGGACGCCTTTAAAGCGTCCGCCAGAGATTTTGTTATTAGCTACGTCTCCCGTAAACGGAGAAAAGCGCAGCAAACCACTAAAGATCTTTTTTCTAAAATTAAACGCTTAGAACACACCTATTATACTTCAAAGTCCAAAGAATGCTTAAATGAGCTTATCGCAACCAAATTTCAATTCAATATGAATACTACGAATAACGCTTCTAATTTCTTACTAAAATCCAGTGCCAAATTTTACGGCGGTCAAAATAAAGCCGGAAAACTATTGGCTAATTATTTAAAAGCTAAACAGAACAGGGTCACCATAGAATCTATTCATGGTCAGGATGGTCTACTTAAACATAAGGATAACGACATTTTACAGGAATTTCATAATTTTTACGAATTACTCTATACCTCCGAATCGAACGCCTCTCAAGAATCTATTTCTCATTTCTTTTCTAAAATTCAATCGCCTTTCGCTTTACCCCCAGATCTTTCTACATTGGAAACAGACATTACACAAACTGAGCTCTTTCGGGCATTGAATACACTTAAACAAGGGAAGGCTCCGGGCCCTGATGGTTTTACGGTCGAATTCTTCTCCCACTTCTCTAAACTCCTTATATTTATTTATTTATTTATTTATTGAATTTATATTGCGCTCAGCTACCCGTAATGGGTTTCCCGGCGCCAGGGACAGACTAAAGAAGAAAGACAGGTAATTGCTGAAGAAAGGGATGAGCAGGAACAGTGATCAAGCTAAAACAGAAAAGTTTTCAACTTCTTGCGAAAAGCAAGAAGATTGGTCTCCGTTTTTAGCGCCAACGGAAGAGCATTCCACATCTTCGGCCCCAAATGGGCGAATGAGCGGCCTCCCATTTTTGCCAGACGGATTCTGGGAATTACAAGATTGGCTTGATTTGATGACCTGAGAGGACGACTGGGCTGGTAAGGCTGAACAAGATTGTGCAGGTAAGTGGGGGCAGAGCCCTGACGAATCTTGAACAGAAGACACAAGGTTTTAAAAGCCACACGGTCAGAAATTTTTAACCAGTGAAGGTCACACAGGGCTTGCGTTGCAGACATTCTTCGTGGGACATTGCACAAAAGGCGGGCAGCTGAGTTCTGTACAACCTGGAGTATATTCATTGTAGCTTTGTCGGCTCCTAAACAGAGCACATTGCCGTAGTCGATACGGGACATTACGAAAGCCTGAACAACAGTTCTACAAGTAGACTCAGGCAGCATCCATAGGATCTTCTGCAACCAGCGTAAGGTGTTAAAGCAGATTGCAGCAACCTTAGTTGCCTGTTGTTGCATCGAGAGTTTCTCGTCGATTAGAAAACCGAGGTTACGAACAACTGGCACGGGGGTAGGCAGTGGACCCATGTCACTGGGCCAGTGTCTAGGGCCCCACAGATCTTTATGTTTGCCAAGTGTGATAACCTCAGTCTTATCACCGTTGAGTTTTAGCAGGTTGATCTACATCCAGGCCGCAACAAGAGAAAGGACGATTTTAAGGGCAGAGGTGTCCTGAACCCTGCTGCCAGACAGGGAAAACACAATCTGCGTGTCGTCTGCATATGAGTATATGGACAGACCGGCGTCCTCTACGATAGTAGCGAGGGGTCTGATGTAGATATTGAACAACAAAGGGCTCAATATAGACCCCTGAGGGACGCCGTAAGCAGATGAACAGATCGCCGATTCAGCTTTGTTTGAAAATACCTGAAATGTGCGCTCATTAAGAAATGAGGCCACCCAGGCAAGCGCAGATCCAGCAACAGCAAGGGAGTGAAGGGACTCCAATAGAATGGAATGCGACACGGTATCGAAAGCCGCGCTTAAATCCAAAAGGATAAGCGCAAAGGTCTCACCACTATCAATACCGTGTCATACCCATACCGTGTTATACCCAAATTACATCCTTTGATCTCTACTTTTCTCGATAAGGGTTCCGCCTCTGGTACTTTTTCTGACGCTCTCATCTGTATTCTCCCCAAACCTGGTAAAGATTTGCAACATTGCAAAAATTATCGCCCAATTTCTCTGGTAAATGTCGATTACAAAATATTCTCGAAAGCGCTGGCCCTTCGTCTAGAATCACATTTACCTGATCTTCTAGGCAGTGAACAGTCGGGTTTTGTTAAAAGTAGATTTCTCGCAGACAATACTAGATTATTTTTTGACATCCTTTCTAAATCTTCACATCTATCTCATCCTCTCGCAGCCATCGCTCTGGATGCTGAGAAAGCTTTCAACAGGGTCGAATGGCTATATCTTTTTAATACTTTGAAATGGTTTGGCTTTGGACCAAAAATATCTACATTAATCTCTCTCTTGTATTCTTACCCAAGGGCAGCTATATCGGCAAACGGTGGTTTATCCTCTTACTTCTCCCTTGCTAGGGGGGTCAGGCAAGGTTGTCCTCTTTCCCCCTTCTTGTTTAATCTTGCTCTAGAACCTTTCTTACTACGAATTCGTCAGAATAATGACATTCATGGTTTTACTTCTTCGCACTCTAACATTAAAATGGCCGCTTATGCCGAGGATGTTCTGCTGTTCTTATCTCAACCTAGTACTTCAATCCCTGCATTCTTAAATGAGGTGGATTCTTTTGCTCGTGTTTCCGGGTACAAATTAAATAGGGATAAATGCGAAATCTTACCCCTCACAAAATATACTCTTAAAAATGAATTCTTGGCTTCCGGATTTACGTGGAATACTGAATATATTAAATACTTAGGCCTTCATTTTACAGCTTCTCTAGCGGTGGCTCGTTGTATTGATGATTGTATTCAAAAGTTAACCACCCTTACGTCCAAATGGCACCCTCTATATTTATCATGGTGGGGAAGATTAGACACCATTAAGATGATGCTTTCTCCCATTATCCTCTTCACCATTTCCAATATCCCAATTTCCATCCCTTTAAAATATTTTAAGAAAATAAATTCTATTCTTTCTACCTTTCTGTGGGGTCATAAAAAGCCTCGTATGTCTCTGCTCAAATTGATGCGCCCTAAGTCAGAAGGCGGGGTGAACTTCCCTAATTTTTCTTTATACCACAAATCTTTCCTATTACATCAAGTGTCCAAGTCGCTTTCCGATTCTCCCTCCTCGCCCCCTCTTTGGTTAGATTTGGAAAACTCCTACATTTCCCCCTTTTCATTTAAAGAATATCTTATGTTTTCGCGTAAACCACAATTTCTTCCTACCCCCATTCTTAAACATACATCCAAAATTCTCCCAAATTTACCTATCCCATCCTTTTTTGAGCAACCCATTTGGCATAATTCGTCTATCCTTATTAATAACAAACCTTTCTTTTGGAAGACATGGAGATCAAGGGGTCTTATATGGGTTCATCAATTATATGATCATGGTCAACTCCTTTCTTTCCAGTCAGCGGCTTCCATATTTCATCTTTCTTCAGCCTTTCGCACTAATTATTCTCTGTTAACTAAGGCGCTTCAAGACGCGTATAACGCATTCTTCACTTCTCCCTCTTTGATTTATCCGGAGCCTTCTAACAACCCTCTACTCTACTCCCTACTTCTTAAAGGAGCTACAGCTTCAAAAATCTATGCTTTTCTTTTATCCCCATTCCCTTCTCGTATTAAAACTAAAACCGAGGAGCAGTGGGAAGAGGATTTGCATACCTCTTGGCCCATTAAAACATGGAATAATATCTGGCAGAAGGTATGCAAATCTTCTAGAGCCGCAAACACGACCCAGACATTATTTTTTATTTACAATCGCCTATTACTTTCACCACTCACACTCAGCAAACAGTTTCCAGACTCCACAGACTCATGTTGGTCATGTTCCTCACCTCACGCAAACCTTTTTCACATGCTTTTTGAATGTCCTCTAGTCCATAATTTTTGGGTGCAGGTATGGTCTCAGATAAATTGGATTTTTTCATCCATTCACCCTTTCTCTGCCTCACACATCTTCTTAGGTAGTCTCTCTCCGATTTGGAGTCATTGTACATCTCGCACGAAGATAATTGATTTACTTCTAGCAGTAGCTTTCCAACAAATCACCAAAAATTGGAAAGACTTCACCAAAATATCATATCAGGCTTGGTGGTATGCTGTATGTTATAATCACAGACTAGACACGACTTTTGTTTATCCATTGATTTTGGCAGCAAAAAGAAAGGCATTGTGGGAGCCAGTTACGTTATTTTGTATGACAGTGCCAGGCGTTCTCTGCCTCTCTCTCCTTTGCAGCAGCAAGTTCCTAAACCTCCATGATTCCCTCTTGTTGTTCCATATGCTTTTCACCTCTTTTATTCCAGTATGTGTTTCAGATTGCATATTTCATAGTATTGTTCTCATTTTCAGTGGCATATTTTAATTCTCAATGGCATACTGTTTTAATTTTTAATGGCATATTATTTTTCATTTTATAATTCACTAGCCATGCTTATAACTATTGCCCCCCCATCAGTTGTGTTCCCTCTTTCCCCCCTTGTCCTTCCCTTTCCCCTTTTCTTTATTCCCTTTAACCGATTTTACTGGTATTGATGTTGTTGCCATTATTGCATATTTTTCTTATATTACTGTTTACGATTTTATATCGCTTTCACTGATATATTGTATTCCCTTTGTCTACAATTCTTTCAATAACATTTTTCTGAACTTAAAAAAAATAATGTGTAAGCATGTACAAGATAAATGAATGCCACTTTGGAAAATTACGCATTCCACTGCAAAAACATGTTTGTACCTGCAAAGGTGGAACTATGATCTATATTTGTGTTGGAGGGAAGAGCTAATAAAACGAGCGACTAAGTGTTGGCTAGAAGAAACAAGAGTCGGTAACCACAGGGAAGAATGCCCAAATACAGAAGAGGGTCTTTGAAGTAGGTCTGGAGCAACATCAGCGATTACTAAAATGATGTGGTTGATGTGGGCCAGGGGCAGAGTGTTTTAACAGCTATGGGTGAGGGAAAGGACGTAACAGAAAGCGAAAGCGCTCGCACAGATTCACAGTAAACAGCCAGCAGCAAAAGCGTGCTCACAAGGCCAAATCTGACACTAAAAAAGCACGCGTCCGACTCGTGTCCACATTCAAGTAAGCACAAGAGGTATACTAAAGTATACAAGAGGGTCTCGCTGCTCGACCTAAAAAGGAAAGGAAAAAACAGGCTTATAACTGACGCAAGATCTCATACAGAAATGCAACTAAATCCATCTTTAGCAGTAACCACCCATTGCCGAAAAGCCACAGACATGGAACAACTTCTACTCTTACCCATGCAGAAAGATCTAGAGAGTCCTCCAGCATCGCCCGCTGTTGTCCCCTCAGCATCTCTGATAAAACCATCTGTTGACATCACCCAGAAACCTCGACCTAGCAAAAGCAAGCGGAGGCTTTCCCAAGCAAAAACTACCCATCCTGCACATAACATTGACCTGACAACGTCTGAAAACATTCCAAAAATAGGAATCCAGGACAATGCAAAGACTAGTAACACAGAGCTAACCCAGCAAACAATACGAGGATCAAATAACAACACAAGAGAACCCGGGAGAGAAAGCCATCAAAGTGCGCAACCAACCTTCCTAGTCATTGGCAGCCCAAGCCGTTCCTTCTAGTCTGGTCATCCTGGCTGTGAGGGACCACCAACAAAGTCAACAACAGTGCATTATCAGGACAGTCCGACTATCATCCTCTTCACGCCAGAAGACACGTCCCGAGGCAGGGATGATATACTGAACAGGGGAAAAATACTAAGGGCCTCATTTATGAAAAATGACGCATCGCTGCGGGAAAGCAGCGATGCATCACTTCTCAGTGCGCACTCCTTGCGACATGATTGATGCGTCATATTTATAATATGACGTATCATGTCACAAGGAGTTACAGATACGTCAGTATTTCTGACGTATCTGTAAGCGCAAAAGTGACGCATTGCTGGAGTGTGTCACAAAAGTGACGCAACTCCAGCAATGTGTACTTTCACATGGGCAGTAGTGCCTGCATCAGTCTTACGCCTGCCATGAAGCAGGCATAAGATTTTGATGCATTAGCGGCCAAGAAATGGCGCAGTGAAATCTTATAGATTTCACTGCGTCACTTCCATTAACCTTACTTGCGTCAAAACGCCCCCCTTGTATACATTACACCTGGCGCAGTATAATGTGGCGCAGGGGCTTACAAAGTGACACATCTACCTAGATGTGTCACTTTGTAAATATGGCGCAACAAGGCGCACTTTTTACGCCACTGGTGCGTCACAAAAAGTGACGCACCGGCGGCGTAAAAGTGGCGCACAGCCTCATAAATGAGGCCCTAAGACTTTTAAATTCGATTACAAGCCTAGGAAACATCAGCTCCTTCGACCTTCTCCAAATAGAGTTTCTGTTAAGCAACAATTCACAATGCTTATAAACAACTTAAGCAACCTGGAAATCCACCGAGACAGCTAAGAAAATTTCGGCGGAAGAAGCAACGTTCAAACAATGAGGGATTAATCTGAGATTTGAAAAGCAACCTCCCTACCCGACACCTTTTTTACCCTCTACCAGGTCACCAGCGCGAAAGAATTCCAACTCAGTATTAAAAGGAGCAAGGATCACCTCTCCAAGAGTGCACCAAGACCCAAAACATTCTTCTCTGGACAAGAACCAAGGCACTGTAGTCACGCTTTGCCGATCACCCTCCCGAAATGGAAGTTGATCCAACGAACCATCAACGCAGTCAACCACACAAATTGATTGATCATCCCTTAGAAAAGACCAGGCCAATCAGCGCATGCACTTGGAATATCACTGGCCTAGCTAGCAAAAGCAACGACCCTGAGTTTTTACAATATTTAAACTCATTTGAACTGCTACTTCTCTAAGAAACCTGGGAGAAAAAGGCATTTGGGCTGCAAGGGTTCACATCTTGTTGTCTTCCAGCAAATAAAATCTCCACCTTCGATCGCAGATCAGGGGGTCGATTGATTTTTGCCTCAATAGCAACAATAGGCGAGGTTATGACAATAGAATCTCAAATAGCTCCTCCAAGGTCAATACAGGTGGCAAAGATCTCACTCCGGTTACATAACCAGCCTCAAGATGTAATAATAATCAAAACGTACATCCACCCTAAACAGAAACGACAAGCTGCCACCAAACTGATAAAAGCCTTGGTAAAAATAATGGATGAAGAGGATTCTAATCTAATCATGTGTGGCAGGGGAATTTAACATGTTTCTCATCAGTTTGGATCCAGATGATGACCTTAACCAAGAACTTAGCGCTGCATGGGGAGTGCCAAAACAGGGCTCCGCAAAAATTAACAAACCTACAAATTGCTCAAAAAATCTACTTCGACAACTAGAACATCTTAATTTAAGAGCCTTGAATGGGCGCTACGTCGAAGACGATCCACCGGTCGCAACTTTTCATTCTGACCAGCAATCCTCCCTACTACATATTTACATCTCTAAATATGCTTGACAGGGTAACGGCGTTCAAAATAGGGATGAGCGACCTTAGTGACCACCTGCCCCAAGAAGCTTCAATAAAAGTCAACTCACTTCTGGTTACTGAACCACACACAGGTATTGACATTAAAGTGACTATAAATCTAAGGCAGCTTCGGTGCAATCCCTACAACATCGACTCCATAAGCCTTGCAGCAAAAACTCTTTTCACTCAAATGGCAAGCTCCACAACAAAGTTGTCAGAAGTATGGAAAAACTTCATTCTAGACATCAGTGTAAAACTGTTAAAAGGACCGCCAAACAGGCTATGCCAAGGAAAGTGAACATTAACCAAATTACAATTCACCCCAGAAATGAAAACGCAAAAACGGTTAATAAACCGAACACTGAGACAGATGCGAAAGGATCCAACAAATCACGACTTGCAAACAATCCTATAGAAACCGAAAAAACTGTTTAAACTGAAGAAATGGGAAAAACGGAAACAAAAAAATGACGCGCTATGGGCGAAACTTCTCTATGAAGTAAAACGGAAAAATAGCTCTCGGTTCTGGTATATGATCAAAAGAATAAAGAACTTAGACCATCTCAGCCTAAACTCAAACATAACGGAGGAAGTATGGACAAAATACCTATTCAAGAACTTTAACAATGAAGACAACCTTGAAGAGGTGGTGATAAAATAGCTCAGCAAAGATGCTCAGATGGAAAAATAGACAATTACTACACAACTGCCATGACCCAAGAAATATTCATGAATGGAGTCATGCTACCACCTCGAACGGAATCAATGCCTGATCCAAATTCTTCTTTCAACACCTAGTCTGGACATCTGGCCACTGCCAGCCGCCGTCAAAAGGCAAATAGCCTGGGGGAAACCGACAGGAGCTCCCAGACCAAACGGCATTCCACCAATGCTGTACAAATCAGACATGGAATTTTGGAGCGTAGAGCTAACACCGATATTCAACAACATAAATAACACCCAGACTCTTCCTGAGTCCTGGCATGGGTCAGTAATCTGCCCAATCTTCAAACTTGGCAATAAGAAACATCCAAACAATTATCGGCTCATTGCCCTCATAGACGTGGAGGCTAAGTATTTTGCAGGAACCATACTGGAAGAGCTAACGCTATGGGCATCTGAAAACTCAGTAATTCCGATCAACCAAATAGGGTTCTGCAGGGGTCAAGGAACCACAACCAACATCATGGCACTGACCCTGCTGATGAAAGCAGCAAAAGAGATAAAAAATACCCTATTCCTCTCCTTTATTGATTACACTGCCGCATTCGACCATGTGGATCGTAACAAACTCTGACAGAATTGGACAACTGGGGAATACTTAAACATCTCCTAGACATGCTGATAATACTCCACTCAAACACCTGGATTAAAGTTAAACTGAGAGCGGGCACATACCTCTTCAAACCCATTCTGACAACAAAAGGGTTAAAACAGTGTTGTGTGCTAGCACCGTTTTTATTTAAACTTTTTCTTGCTGACCTACCAGCAGAACTCGATAAATGCCTCTGTCACGTACCGAAACTAGGGGAAATTCAACTGTCCAATCTGCTGTACACGGACGACGTGGTGCTGATAAGCCGGACACCAATAGGCCTCCAGCATCTTCTAAATGTAGCCCACACCTTTTCAGAAAGGAATGCGCTTCAACAAATCTAAGGTCATGCCAGTCAATTACAAAAAAAAAAGGAAAATCAATTGGCACATAAACGGACAAAGGCTGGACCTGGTAACCACCTACACACATTTGGGAGTAATTCTGGACTCCAAGAACGATTAAACCTCAATTGGACTCCTTACGAGGAAAGGGAATCATGACTTACCTGGCCATGAAATCTTTAAAGGCCAAACTCTCTGATGTCAGGTGAACTGGCATTATTAATGTAGCATAGGAGAGGAGGAGGCATTCGCGTTGTCTACGCTAGGTGTCAACATGTCGTAAGTGAGTGTGTAGGCGCAGTGGTGTCAGGGTCCTGAGCTATCATCGTAGACATGTCTGTCAGCATCTGTCCCATTCAGTCAGATCTTGCTCAGCATTCTCATCAAATCTCACAGCCCTAAGGCGACATTCTTCCACCACACACCATTCACGCATATCTGTGTAGGGGGCACAGAACGAATCCAGTTTATTGCAATTCGTCTTTTGGCCAGTATAGGAAAGTAGGATCTGACTGCATAGTTACCCCCATTTTTTGCCTGGTATTTTGCTGGTTTTTAACTAGTCTGACTGGGAACCTGCTAATCAGGACCCCAGTCTATCTACTTTCTCTCTAAAATTGTTATGCATGTACTTTGGTACACTCCAGATTGGATACTGGGGTACTCTTATACGTCGCTAGTATATGATACCCAGGTACCCAGGGCATAGGTATCCCAGAGGCCTCCTTGGGCTGAAGCATGTATTATGCCACCCATGAGAGGCCATGCAAAATGAAACTACAAGTCTGCTACTGCAACCTGTGTAAGCTGGTGCTTGCACCAGTTACTTAGATATAGGTTCACTATATCTATTGGTCACTACACTTAAAACTTATAACTTACCCCTCTATTAGGCCTTAACAATCCTGAAGGCAGGGTGCTGGGCTTGCGGTTAGAGGTGAGAGGGTGCCCCTGCATGAGCATAGCCTCTTTGCAGCCTTAGGAGACTATTCTCCCAGATTGTCTGTAACTCAGCTGGACATATAGGTAGAGGTGCATTATAACCTTGCAGTAAATGCTATCTTGAAAACAGTTGCATAGAAACATATTGTGTTTGGTATCAAACACCTTGGAATCATAGCTCCACACTAGTAACTGGGGTGGGAGGTATGATTCCACCCTTCAGAAGTAAAGTTCACGGGGTCACTGGTCAAACCTGTGCCAGCCTTCATGACCGGACAGCACAAAATGGATGCTACCGACCAAGCCACATTTCTGCCCGCCTGCTGCTGAGCCAAGCTCGAGCAGAGGAAGGTAGCACAATGTGCATTCTGTCACCAGAAAGGATTTAGTGTTTTGGGGCTGGATGGGTGTACTCTTACAGTGCCTGAAAGTCTGCACTAGGGCCACATTTGGTGTCCCTGTGCATAGTCCAGCTCAAACCAGTTCTGGGAGCCATTGGCCCCTGCTTTGGCATGAAACTGGACAAAGGACATGGGTGTAGGCCCCTCTCTGCCCTGCTCCTCACCTAGGAGGGTTCCCTGAATCTGTGTAACCCTCTCCAGTGGGCTTACCTGGCTGTAAGAATTTAGATTTTACGTGGACAAGATTCTACAAGAAGAAACCACTGACCTTCGACCGTCCTCGACAGGGCTCAAATTCACTCCTTTTCCTTCCGAAATTTAGTTTGTGCCTTTGCTCCATACAGGCTCTGTGCAGGACCTGCGGCGCACTTAAGATAACTGAAGAATCTCTCTTAGAGTGAAGGAGTCACTCCCCTGCATTTGCAGGCACCTAACTGCAACTGACCAGTCTGCTGCTCCTGAGCTCCTGTGGACTCTGAAGATTTCAGCAACACAGGAGGTCAGTTTTCAAAAGTCCCTGGGGTTGATCTGCCCTCTCACCGATTTTGAGGCCAGTATTCTTCGTGGGGAATGGCCTGCATAACCTGAACCTCTGTGCTCCGCCTCCATTTGCAGTTGCATATGCTTGTTCACGATTTCTGAGCTTATGCATTAGACTCCGTGTAGTCCGGACCCTGAGCAGTATTTTCACCAAAGAACTCTGGCCTCCCCACACCAAGGGCTCTGTGGGCTGGTACTTTGCAATCTTGCTTGAGGTCCCCCCCTCCAGGTCATTCAGCCCGTGGGTTCCCCTGCGGGTCATTTTGATTTCTCATGGGCTTTCCTGGTTGCTCCAGAGGTGCCCTGACTCCCCATTGCTTGGTGAGTCTCCTGGCCCTTACTGATCCACACCGTAACCTGCTTGACCTTCCTACATGGGTTGCTTTTGCCAAGGCTCCTTCTTTCCAGATTCCAGGCTTGGATTCCACCGGACCCTTTTCACCTTCACGGCAGCAGTACTTCTTCACAGCCCTCGATTGAGAACTACTGGAGTTTCCGATGCCACTTCAGACCTATGCACCAGGCTCCTCTGGGATAGGTAACTCAGGTACTACAGTATCCGTGGGTGGGGTGGCTCTTCAAACTCTTCATTTCATTTCATTTTATGAAGCTTTATTCGGTTCATATTACACAAATGACCATAAAAGCATACAGGCAAAAGTAAAAACAATTGCATAATAATATACAGATAAAAAGAGACAAGGTTTTAAAACATCAAACTTTTCCGATAATAAATAGATTTACATATAAAAGTTGCAATAAAAATACATATATCCGACGAGTTCGCATTATAAATCACCTTCATAGCCTCATCAATGCTGTAGATTCCATATTTTATAAAAATTGGTTTAAGATAGACTATCCTGAGATTCAAAAATAGGGTACAGATTAACATAAAGTGCAGTGTGCTTTGTTTCGAATACCCGCCACATGGACAAGGGCCCAACAGGGTGTTTCTTAGGGTGTGGAAAGGCCACCAAGATGTGAGCCAGTCCAAATCTAAGCCTTGTAAGAACAAACCTGTGAGCTTGTCTTAAGTACAACTGAGGGCCTTCACAGTCAATATATTTGTTGTAAATATTGACTGTAGTCAAGTGGGCATTATTAACTAAGCGTTTTTCCGCTTGATACGACATAAATTTATTTTTCAGTTCCTGCTTAGGGATATCTCCTACAGCACACGGATCCACTGTTATATCAAGACCATAAATAGCCCGAAAACTATCTACGGTATATTTTAGCCAAGGGATCTTGGTATTATTAACTAGGTCATGACAGTCCCTAATAACATGTTGGTTAAAAACTGAGCTACCATCACTCGAAAATGTCACACCCAGGTAACAAAACTTATCAACTTGCTGCACTTTCACCCCTTCTATAAAAAATTTATGTTTTTTATTAGTCCTAGCACCACAAATCATCATATGGGTTTTGCTCTTATTAATTAATAATTTCCTTTCTTTTATAAAAGCTGAAAACCGATCCATCAGGCGCTGGAGTCCTATGGAGGTCCATGATAAAAGCACAGCATCATCTGCATAAAGCAGTACTGGCACTGCAGACCCGTTTTCCTGAGGTGCATCAGCTTTAACTGTTTTTAGAATCATGTCAACGGCATTTATAAAAAGAGTAAATAGCAAGGGGGCGAGGACACAACCTTGTCTTATTCCTCGCTTAACATTAAAATTAGGGGTACATACCCCGCTTACCCCATAGCGCACACAGGCTTGCATCTTTTCGTAGAGTCGCGCTAAAAAGAAAATAATTCCCCCTGGTGCACCAAGGTCTAGCAGGGTTGGCCATAGAATGGAATGATCGACCAAAACGAATGATATAGGGTGCCGCGCTTGGCCTTGTTGTATTTGCCAATTAATAGATCTAGATTTAAGCATTGGTTCAATGTACCACGGCCCTTCCTAAAACCATACCGTGAGGTCGCCAGGATCCCTTTCTCGTCAGCCCACTCTTCCAACCTGGTCAGCAACACTCTACTCATAATTTTCACTGATGAGTCGAGTAAGCTGAATGGGCGGTAATTGCATGCTGCAGACTTGTCCCCCTTCTTATAGATAGGGACAATAATAGAGTCTCCCCATGTTGGCGGGATCATAGTTGTTACTGCTGCATTAAGAACCAAGGTAAGTACAGGGCCCCATAACAGCGGGAGGGTCCAATACATGTCAATAGGAACCCCGTCCGGTCCCTGCCGCCCTTGCTGACCTTAATACTGCATTCCACCTCAGCTAGAGTAATGTCCAATGGAACTATAGGCCACAATCTTTGATTTACGCTGTTTTGGCCAACAGCCTGAAATATAGTTGAAAAGTGAGTAACCCAAGCCACACTGCTGACGTTGGATGCAAGATGAGGGGCTTTATCATCCCTGAGAAAGGGGGAGTTGACCGTGGCCCAAAACAAGCAGCAATCGGAAGTATCCGCTGTCTGCACTAAATTGTCCCAGGCTTCTTGCTGCAACTCTCTCTTCCTTTTGGAGAGGACCGTTTTATACTCATATCTCAGAAGTGCTACCCTATCCTTGTCCCTGGGTCTAAAAGCTAGGGCATGTTTCAATTGGGAAAGGAGGGCTGTACAGGCATGATCAAACCATCCATTTTTATGTCCGGTTTTCTTTTTACTAGTCCCAATAAATATGGTGTCTACAGTCTTATTCATATTAATACAATTAACTACTATAAGAAATGGAACTCTCCCTGGTGTAGGGATGCCATTAATATCTGCCATGGATTTAGATACAATTAGGCTCATTACCTTCTCGGATTTTTCCCCGTTCCACCTTAACCTTGTCCCGTTTAATCTATGCGGTTCAATGTTAACTATAGTTCTAGAGATCTGTTGTGTGCTATGTTTCCAGATCTCAGTTCGCATTGTAATACGGTTATGATCACTTAAGGAGGATTCCTCAATAACCGGGGTCAGACAATATGGCACAATACTTGATGAAACCATGACATGGTCAATATGAGAATTACTGTTTCTGCCTGTATAGGTCGGAATTATTTGGCCCTTAGCATCTTTTGCAGGCTGTAAGAGCTCTAGATCACAGACTGACAACAAATTGTTTATTGCCTCCCCATAATCATTATGCGGGAAATGAGGTATATTTTCACCCCTGTTGTTTTGTATCCCACACACCCTGCTGCTCCTCCCTCCCACTGAATACAAAGGGTGGTGTCCGTGAGGCGGGAAGCTGTGACCTGACCTGACCTGGTCAGTGCCGGTCGCTCCTCCCGCCGCGTGGCCGATCCTGAGTGTGCCTGGGACCCGCTTGCCGCCGCAGCTGCCAGTATTGTATCTGCCCCCTGCCCTCTGATCTCAGTATTGTGCCTGTGATTGTATTTTTATCGTTTACATCGTCAACTGTTGTGCCCCTGCTCTCGCTCCCAGTGATCTCAGTATTGTGCTGTAATTGTATTTTTATCGTTTGCATCGTCGACTGTTGTGCCCCTGATTGTTTCTCTGCCTCCACCGCCGTTTCTGCCGCTGCTCCACCCTGCTCCCCGCTCCCTGCCGCTGCTCCCCCGCGGCCCCACCCCCGTTCCCTCCAGCATCCCCGCTCCTCTCCCCACTCGCCACCCCGCTCCCACCTCCCAGCTGCTCCTCCCTCCCACTGAATACAAAGGGTGGTGTCCACGAGGCGGGGAGCTGTGACCTGACCTGACCTGGTCAGTGCCGGTCGCTCCTCCCGCCGTGTGGCCCATCCTGAGTGTGCCTGGGACCCGCTTGCCGCTGCCGTTGCCAGTATTGTATCTGTCCCCTGCCCCCTGATCTCAGTATTGTGCCTGTGATTGTATTTTTATCGTTTACATTGTTAACTGTTGTGCTCCTGCTCTCGCTCCCAGTGATCTCAGTATTGTGCCTGCAATTGTATGTTTATCGTTTGTATCGTCCACTGTTGTGCCCCTGATTGTTTCTCTGCCTCCACCGCTGTTTCTCCCTCTGCTCCACCCCGCTCCCCGCTCCCTGCCGCTGCTCCCCCGCGGCCCCACCACTGTTCCCTCCAGCATCACCGCTCCCCTCCCCACTCGCCACCCCGCTCCCTCCTCCCAGCTGCTCCTCCCTCGCTACACCCCCCCCCCACTCTCCACTTATGGAAGAGTCCGCGCGTACACGCAGCGTTCACGCGCAGCGGATGCGTCGATGGTGCGCCGAAGGCGCCTCAAAGGCAAGCCCGTCTGCACCCGTCCGCGCCTGGCCCGCGCCCAGCGCCATACCCCCTGGCCCCCGCAGATGCCAGCCCACCTGCCGGACTTACGACGCCGCCACCCTCAATGCACTCAACACTGGCCGGACCCGGGGCTGCCACCGAGCCACCCCAGTACGCACCCACGGACCCTTCACCTGCCAACCCTGCAAGTTCTCCTGCATCCTGACCTGCACCACATCCACACCCGCCAAGCCGAGCACCAACAGCAACCACCTGAGGTGCATCCTGCTCAACACCCGCTCCGTCCACAGATACGCCGTGGAACTATGGAACCTGCTCGACACCTCATCTCCAGACATCGCCTTCCTCACGGAAACCTAGATGAACGCCTCCTCAGCGCCCGACATCGCCATCGCCATCCCGGACGGATACAAGATCACCCGGAGGGACCGCGTCGACCAGACAGGAGGAGGCATTGCCATCGTCCACAAGAACACCATCCGCATCACGACCAACGCCGAAGACACCTTCACAGCCGCCGAACATCTTCACTTCCAGATACACACCGACCCCAAGACCACACTCAGAGGCACCCTCATCTACAGACCCCCGGGACCTCGCACACAATCGAAGACATTGCAGACTTCATCAGCCCGCACGCCCTCGCCTCCTCCGACTACATCATCCTAGAGGACCTCAACTTCTACCTGGAAAACAACAACGACAACAACACCACCACCCTGCTGGACAACCTCGCCAACCTCGGACCAAAGCAACTGGTAAACACCCCCACCCACTACGCCGGACACACGCTTGACCCAATCTTCTCCTCCAGCAAACACGTCTCCTTCAGGCACTCCACCAGGCTCCACTGGACAGACCACAGCAGCTTCAGAAGGACCACGACTCACCACCACCCGCAACAAGTTCCCCGCCGGAGCTGGAACAAGATCACCACTGACCAGCTCATCACATCACTGAACCAGAACCCTCCCGCCAGATCAACGGACCCCAACCAAGCAGCCATCAACCTCACACAGTGAATCACCAACTGCGCTGACGACCTCGCACCCCTGAAAAACCACCCCAGCAGGCCCAGAAGCAAGAAAGCCTCCTGGGTTAACGACGACCTCATGAACTCCAAGAAGAACTGCCGTACCCTCTAGAAAGCCTGGTGGAAAAACCCGACTACAGACAACATGACCGCCCTCAAGCATGCCACCCGCAACCACCACCAGCTGATCCACACCACCAAGAAGTCAGCATTCAAGGATCGACTTGACAATGCACACAACAGCAAGGAACTCTTCAACATCGTCAAAGAGCTCGCCAACCCCAGCGCCGGAAACAACGACTTCACTCCCTCACAAGACCTCTGCGACTCACTCGCCTCGTTCTTCCACAGCAAGATCGCAGACATACACAACAGCTTCGGCGAACGGACCACGCACCCAACCACATAAACAACGCCCCCGCCACCTGCCTACGCACCTGGACCCCGCTCAGCACCGAAGACACCATCCACACGATGAACACCATCCTCTCTGGATCACCACCCGACCCATGCCCCCACCACGTCTTCAACATGGCCGACTCCATCATCGCACCCCAACTCAGAGACATGATCAACGCCTCCTTCAACACCGCCACCTTCACGGAGAGCTGGAAGCATGCCGAACTCAACGCCCTCCTGAAGAAACCATCAGCAGACTCCACCGACCTCAAGAACTACCGCCCCATCTCACTCCTCCCGTTTCCTGCCAAAGTCATCGAGAAGACCGTCAACAGACAGCTTGCCGCCTTCCTCGAGACAAACGGATCACTCGACCACTCACAGTCCGGATTCCATGCCAACCACAGCACGGAGACCGCCTTCATCGCAGCCACCGACAACATCCGAGCCCTGCTCGACAACGGGGAAACAGCGGCCCTCCTCCTCCTGGGCCTCTCCGCAGCGTTCGATACTGTCTGCCACCGCACCCTAGTACAAGGCCTCAGCAACATCAGAATCCAGGAGAAGGCACTGGAGTGGATCATCTCGTTCCTCACCGGAAGAACCCAGAGAGTCCGCCTCCCCCGTTCAGATCCAAGGCCACCGAAGTCATCTGCAGCATACCACAAGGATCATCACTCAGCCCCACCCTCTTCAACGTCTACATGATCCCCCTCGCAGCCATAGCACGCCAACACAACCTCAACATCATCTCCTACGCCGACGACACCCAGCTGATCCTCTCCCTCACCAACGACCCAACCACCGCCAGAACCAACCTACACGAAGGGATGAAAGACGTAGCCGAGTGGATGAAGAACAGCCCCCTGAAACTGAACTCAGACAAGACGGAAGTCCTGATCCTTGGATCATCACCCTCTGCCTGGGACAACTCCTGGTGGCCCCCTGCCCTGGGCAGCGCACCCAAACCAACAGACCATGCACGCAACCTGGGCTTCAGGTGGAGAAGTGTGGCTCAATGGTTAGAGCGGCAGATCCTGATGCAGAGGTCTAGCCCGGGACCAGGGTTCAATTCCCGCCTCGGCGGGTCTTGGACTCAAAATTCCACGGACCTGATAATTCTCGCCTCGGTGCCTATTCAATCATGGAGTCCCACTCTGCAACTCTGGGCAATAGCTTGCTTAATCTCCACAACGGCCCCCACAACGCTAAGGATGCCTGGCCTCCACCTTGGGGGTGCCCAGGAGTGGACACCTCACAGGGAAAGCCAGGATGGGTTCCACAGCGGTATTCGTACAAGCGCCTTGAGACCCTTGCGGGTGAGTAGTGCGCTATACAAGTATCAATTTACAATTTACAATTTACAATCCTGGACTCCTCCCTCTTGATGACAAGACAAGTCAACGCCGTCTCATCATCGTGTTTCAACATCCTACGCATGCTCCGAAAGGATCCCCACCGAAACCAGGAAGACGGTCACCCAAGCACTCGTCACCAGCCGACTGGACTACAGAAACACCGTCTACACCAGAACCACAGCCAAACTGCAGAAAAGACTCCAACGCATCCAGAACGCCTCCGCACGACTCATCCTGGACATCCCCCGACACTGCCACATCTCCGGACACCTGAGAGACCTGCACTGGCTCCCCGTCAGCAAGAGAATCACGTTCCGTCTCCTCACCCACGCACACAAGGCCCTCCACGACTCGGGCCCCAGGTACCTCAACAACCGCCTGACCTTCTACACCCCCTCCCGCCAACTACGATCGACCAGCCACGCCTTCGCCGCCATTCCACGCATTCGAAGAGCCACCATGGGAGGAAGATCCTTCTCCTACCTGGCAGCCAAGACTTGGAACTCCCTCCCCATCCACCTCCGTCTTACCCAAGACCACCTCTCCTTCAGGAAGCAACTCAAGACCTGGCTATTCGAGCAGTAGCGGACCCCCCCCCCCAAGTGCCTTGAGACCCTCCGGGTGAGTAGCGCGCTATACAAATTTCTTGATTGATTGATTGAGACGACATTGGGCAGATCGAAGAATTAAAATCACCTAACCAAATAAGATCGAAGGTAGTTTTTGCCTGTAATGCAAGCTTCAATAAGGCACTTTCTAACTCATCTATTACTTTGTGCTGTGTGTTGTCAAAAATGTTATTGTAAAAGTTGATTAAAAGCACTTCTTGGCCTTTCTTCTCTCGTATCCAAAGGATTTGCGAATGTGTCCCTACAGTTAGATGTTTAACAACAGTCAGCATTAGGTTCAAAGACAGTAGGATAAGCAAACCACCTTTGGCTCTGCCATACTGCGACTTAGTTGCTTCTAGATGATAACTTACAAACCCATCAAAATTCGGTTTTGTAGAACACCAGGTTTCTTGAATGCACAATATGTCATATGACCTGATCAAACCGGCCCACCCCAGCATTTTTTCCTCAGAGGCCCAATCGGCTATGTTCCAGCTAATGATTGATATCCCTCTCATGTTGCTACAGTTGGACTGGTCTTGAGCGTTGAAACAATTAATACCATCCCCAGCACTTATATTATCCACACCAGTGGGACCTTGGTCATTTGCCACCCTATCAATGATAAAATCAGATTTGTGCCCACTATTAATCAAATTTCGATCAACCATCAAAATTCGCTCCGGCTCTGTGCATTTATCACTTAATTAATTTGCCTGGTTATTAGGAACCACACACATAGGGGACCCACAATCCTGTGTATGTCAGTCGTTTATATCCAAGGAACTCAGGGCTTGATACCTATTCTGTACCGGAACCTCGAAAAATGGGTGCTGAGTGGGTGTGAAAGTGGGAGTAAAAAGTCTACCTCTACTATTAACAGGTGGTGCTTTAATAAGATGACTATAGAAGTAACCAAGTGGTCGCACACGTGCACTGTTCTCGTCATAGGTCAGGGAAGTAGCTCTTAACAAGACAGTTGCGACGTGTCGGGGATGTTTAAAGTTGACAATAACGCAATCACCCCTGCAAGTCTTACTTGAATTGCCAATCCAATTTACCCTTCTGGTAGTAAGTATTTGGTCAGAATAGGTAATTGGAAACCCGCATTGCTTATGCAACCAAAAGATTGTTTTATTTTTGAGGGATTCGAGTGATTCCTGGTGCGGCTGGCTCGGATTTAAATCTGAAGATGGTACATTTGTTAAAAAATCTACATAGTGTGCACAGTCAGGTGGGAGATTAATAAAATGACTTTTCTTTACTACTGTTGCCCCGTCTTACTTTCTGGTATAGTTATGACCTGTTCTTTCTGAAGTGTTATTGGCAGGGGATCAGGTGTGGTTTCTTTAGTTATGTTTAACCTCCCATTGTGTATCTTTGGTGCATCTTTACTAACTTTGGGGCCCGTATCAACACCCCTACATCTTTCGACCGTGCCAATGTGGGCATCCAGAAGTCCACCCAATCTTAACACTTCTGCTGACATCAGGTCAAGCTTAACTATTAAGGGTTTAATTATCTTATCTAGCTTGTCCCCTATAATGCTGGCTAACAGATCAAATTGCTCACTATTCAGATTAACTGTTCCCTTTTTGTCTATTGGATCCACATCAGATGCGGCACTCTTGGGGGCTTTTTCAACTTTTCTCTTGTTATGATTCCCCCCACGTTTGAGTTGTGCTTTCCTACAAGTCCTCAGAGCTCTAGGGGCTGGAGAGCACTGTACTGGAACGTCATTAGATGTATCAAGTATGTCCTGATCGGGTGCTGGTATAATTGGCACTTCCATTGTTAAATCAACAGAGACATGTCCATCATCCAGTGATAATGCTGTCGTTGGTGAGGTGGGTGTAGAAGTTGAAGCGGGGGGACTCCCCCTACCTAGCGATTTTCGGAGCTCATTATTAATTTTGTTAACTACTTTCACTAAGTAGTTATCCACTTTTGCTTGGACATGGTTGGCACTAGCAATAGGTCCCAATGTTTTTAGGTATAGGGAGCTGGAGGCGCTGAATACAGTACAAATATAGTTTGTATCACCACGGAAAGACCAACAGTGGTGCAAATCAGTTTATTAGAACACAACAAACAGCAAAGTTAAAATGAATATGAAATCTCACTTGGCACTTGTAGTTAGTCTATCTGGCAACGACCCGGGAGCCTGGCCCAGCCCGGCCTCGTCCTGCCCCGGACTGCCACAGACTGTCCCGCCCTTGTCCCGGGCTTCTCCCGGCGCCGCCCGTGCGCGCCCCGCGACGCGGAGGAAGCAGCAGATCTTTATGCACCTCCGGGCGCTGTTCGTGGCGGAAATGGTCGGTGCGGCCACTAAGTATCCTGGGAGCTGTAGTCTCCCCCCTCTGCGACCGTGCGGTGATGGCGGCGTCAGCGGCAGGGGAGACCAACAGCGTCAGGGCCCCAGGAGCGGCTGGTCGGCAATGCAGGTATGACTGGTCCGGTGTTCCCTGCTGTAGCGTCTGCTTCAAACTCAAGTTCCAAAGGGTGCGCTCAAAGTCCTCCTAGAAGGGTCCTTAAACTTTAACTTTCCAACCGCATACAACCCGGTGGCAGAGGGTTCGCGGATGCTGCTGCCGAGTGCGCTGGCCTACGTCGCCTTTGTTTTTTAATCTGTGCTATTTTAAATTTGTGCGTTTCGCGCTCACCTGTGCTGCCTTCCCTGTCTTCCATCTGCCAGCTCCCCTAGCCCCGTTCTGGCATGGCTGTGTGCCGTTTGTTACCGGAGGGCTGACAGGGTTGCTGGCGCCATATTGGGAAGGGGCGCTACAGGCTCCTTAGGTCAGCGCTCTAGCCTTTCGTGCTCTTGACCTACTTGAGGGACACCCCATGCGCACGCGCAGCGGACGTGCCGAAGGAGCGCCAAAGCCAAGCCCCTCTGCGCCCGTCCGCGGCCGGCCGGGGCAAGGGGCACCCCACTATGCCCAGTTTTTAACCTACACTTCGGAAGAACTTCGCTCTTACCAGGGCCCTTGGATCACCAGCTCCGGAACCGCCGCCCAAATCGCCAAACTCGGCCTTGTCCGGCCCCATCTCGTGCCCCCCTCTTCAGCCACCTTGCCTCCACTACCCCTCCCTTCCTCCCCTCCCCTAGGATCCCCCCTCCGCCTAACTCGGCGTGCACTATCTCGGACTTTCTTTTAAATACCAGATCGGCAGTCAAGCACCACCTTGAACTATTTGTGTTCCTCGACTCCCACAAGCCTGATCTCCTGTTTCTGACAGAGACTTGGTTCTGCCCAGATTCCCTGCCCAATATACTCGCGGCCCTTCCCTCCTCCTACTACGTCCTGCGAGCCGATCGACCGGCAGGCAAGGCATGAGGTGGAGTTGCCCTGATTGTCCGCTATGGCCTCCACTTTCAATTGCTCTCCTCCCTGGCCATCATGGCAGTCGACTGTCTGGTGATGCGATCTGCCTCCTTTCAAGTCCCTATTACCTGCGTCTTTGTCTATCGCCCACCCCAATCAACACCCCATTTTATTACTGGGCTCCAGGAGTTGCTCGCTACGTTAGCAGTTAACAACTCCGTTGTTCTAGTTCTTGGGGATTTCAATTTCTGGCCATCTGACCCCGCGGAAGACGTGTTGACTAAAGATTTCACCGACCTCCTTCACAGTCTAAATTTTGTCCACACACCCACCCATGTCCGGGGGCATACCCTGGACCAAATTTGGTCTCTCAATGTCCCGGTCACATCCCCAATCATTACGCCCTGTCTTTGGTCTGATCATTTTTTGATCTCGTTTTTTCTTGACCTTAGCCTCGCTAAACGCCCTTCCTTTCCCAAGAACACCTGGGCCCGTAATTCGAACAAGGTTGACATGCTCTCCCTCTGCTCCTCCCTTCAAGGCTCTTGTCCCGCCCTAGAGGAGCTTGTCCCCTCATCTCAGGTAATTGCCATCAGTAAATGGCTCTCCAGGGCGTGTGACCAAGTGGCTCCCTTGAGACAAGTCACAGTCAGACGCGCCCACAATGCCAATAAATGGTTCACCGATGACCTTAAGGAGAAAAAACAGGCTGGGCGTCAGGCCGAGCGCGCCTGGAGGCGCGCTTACTGCCCGTCTCAAAAAGCACCTTATTCCCTTACACTTAATACATATAAAAAGGCTATCCTCCTTGCCAAGTCGGACTATTTTTCGGGCAAAATTCTCTCGGCTGAAAATCAACTCAGGGAAATTTTCTCCACAGGCTACGAGTTGGCCTCGTCAGATAGAGCCTCCCTCAAGCCTTCCCCCTCCCAATATCTTTGCGATTCCCTTAATAATTTTTTCATTGAAAAAATTGCAGTCATCAAGGCTAATATACCACCGCCCTCCCCTTCCTTCATTGCCCCTCAGCCTCCGTCCAACAGACTCCATCTGGACCATATACCCCCTTTGACCAGGGAAATCTTTTTTCCCCTGTTGGCCCGGGTCGAATCTGGTTCCCCCTCCGATGTCTGCCCTGCTTTTGTATTGAGAGAGATCTTTCTAGCTTGCCCTGTGCCCCCCTTGGTTTTCGTCAATGACTCCCTCAAACAAGGCATTGTCCCTGACCACCACAAATCGGCAACAATAATTCCTATTTTGAAAAAACCCGGTGCTGATCCCTCTTACCTCTCCAACTACCGTCCCATCTCCCTCCTCGGGAAAAATCCTGGAGTGCCACATTACCACAATCTTCAGCTCTTTTGTCGAGGACAATGGCTGCCTAGCCCCCTGCCAGGCTGGCTTCCGTCCGCTCCACTCCACCGAGAAAGTGGTGGTCTCAGTCATGGACAAGCTCCGGGAGGGGATGGATGTCAACCGACCCCAGTCTCTGGTCCTCCTTGATTTGTCCGCCGCCTTTGACACGGTTGATCATACCATTCTTCTTACCCGTGTCGAGGCGGCGGGCATCAGGGGGCCCGTCCTGGCTTGGCTCACTTCTTTTTTGAGCGACCGCACTCAGGCCGTCCACCTAGCAGACTTTTCTGCCCCCCATGCAAGGTGCAGTGCGGTGTCCCTCAGGGTTCCTCCCTTTCCCCCCTTTTGTTTAATTTGTACATCTTTCCCCTTATTTTTGCTTTACAGCAGCTGGAGGTTACAGTTTTCAACTATGCCGATGACCCCAGCTTATTTTCAACCTCTCACACTCCCCTGAGTCCATTCACAGTTTTCAATCAGTTATGATTTTCATCAGGGACTGGATGAACCTTAACTATCTTAAACTTAACCCAGACAAAACCGAGTTAATTCTTACCGGTGGTAATTCCAGTCCCTGGACCCCCACGTTTTGGCCCCCTTCCCTCTGTTTCCCTCATTCACCCTCTCACTCAGTCAAAACACTTGGGATCACGCTGAACCAACATCTCACTCTGCACTCCCAGATCAGCACGGTGGTCTCATCCTGTTTTTTCACCCTTCGCACCATTAGAAAGATCTACAGATTATTTTCTTTTCCTGCCTTAAAACTCATCTTGATGGCAATGGTTCTATTGCGCCTAGACTACGGTAACATATTGTACAATGGCGTCTCCGCGTCTCCAACTGGTCCAGAACCAAGCGGCCCCCCTCACCCATGGTCTTTCCAAGTCGCACCATATCACTCCTCTACTAAAGGCCTTGCACTGGCTCCCCATTAGAGAGCGGGCTCTCTTCAAGCTGGGATGTACAACATTTCAGGCCCGTATCGGTACTGCCCCAGCTTTCATAAACTCGGAAATTAATAACTACAGTCCCGCTAGAGAACTACGCTCTTCCACCCAGTCTCTCCGTTCTGTACTGCGGTTCAGGAAGAGTAAGGTGGGGGCATTAAATTTGCTGTTCTTGGCCCCACTTTCTGGAACTCCCTTCCTCCCACTATCAGATCTATACCCTCGTATCCTGAGTTCCGTAGGGTGCTCAAAATTCTTCTTTTTCTGCAAGCTTTCTCGCCCTAGCCCCCGCTCTTCTGTCTCCTAGGTTTTGCATCCCTCAGCGCCAAGAAACTGCCTGGTATATGTGCGCTTAACAAATGTCTTTAAATTCAAATTCAAATTCAACTTTCTTATAGAGTTGTACGGAGCACACAGTCGTGTTTTCCCACTGCACCCGTCCTCCGTGGGCTCCCTGTGTCATCCCCTTTGGTGTTTCCTTGGGGACCCAGTGATTCTATGTACACTAGGCACTGTCTCTAGTCAAGTTGTGATTGTTATACCACTATTTTAGTATATGGTTTGGTCTTCCCCAGCAGCCCACCGTGTATTGTGATACTTACAACTGTTCTATTAATCTTGTATTGTGTGCGTTGTGTTCTATCCTCGTGTAGAGGATAGTAGAGTGTTATATTGATAAATACATATTTTCATATAACTAGTGTGTGGTTCTCCTTCATTTAGTCATTCAGCAGTTGATATTCTGGTAAAACAAGCTGCTTTACATTCTTTCACAATTAAGCCTGAAGGCTGCTCTCAACAGCCACCAATAGGATAGCTTTCGAAAGATTATCTTTGACCGCATACATCATAAGGGTCATTTGGACTGGTGCATGGTGCCTACTTCAATTAGTGGACTGCATATACGATGCCAACTACTCACAGCCAGAACCAACCACAACAGGGCAAAATTAAGCCTATATGTGTCCCCTTCTTTTGGGTTGGAAATATGCCCAACAGACACTGCTTAATAGGGACTTCTATTTGCATTGTCGGACCAGAGTGGAGAGTGTGTACCACTTGGTTCCGGTACTGCTGCAACCGTCTGCAAGTCCATGTCATATGGAGGAATGTGGCAGGATCTGTGCCACATCGAGGACAGGATGGGACCAGCCCCGGGGTAAACTGCTCGCAGTGCTACGGGGTCAGGTATGTGCAATGCAAATAATGGAATTGGATGAGCTTGAATCTGTCATTACTTGTTACTTCAGCCTCCTGGGCCAGAGCTCGCTTCCATTCCCTGTCTGCCAATGGGAGGGGTAGGTCTTCGTCCCATTTCCCCTGTCATCCAATAAATTGGCTGTACGGTCGTCATACAGGGCTTAGTATGTACAGGAGATTAGGGCCCTACTAGAACCCGGGTCTAACAGTGTTGCCAATGAGCGCAACTCCTGTGGCTCCTCCTCCTGCTGGTTCCTGGAAGCATTCCTGTGCTTCATCAAAGGTCAGGAAGTTTCCATTGTGGTACAGATATCCTGCCGATTCGCATCCTCCCTCATACAAGTATGAAATATCCATAGATGCCTGGATACTCTGAAATCCCCGTAGCCATCTGATCGGGAGGGCTACAGCATAAGGTGCCTTGCAAAGTACCAAAGTGACTGCTTGTTCCCAGGACACAGCTACTTGCCTCACTATGTGGGGGCAATCCCTGGGGACCTTGGATCCCATCATTAAACACCGCTCCAGTCCACCAGTAACTCCTTTATCTATTGTACAACCTTCCGCACACCACTGCACTGTATATTGTAATAATTCCGCCATATAAAATAATCTAGCCACTCCCCGGGCATAAGTAGAGTAGGTAGATGCAACCAACTGCCCTCTCCATTTCTTGTGAAGTTTTTGTGTCTCTGCGTGTAATAAATCCATTTCCTGTCACATAGTGATATGGGAGCCCTGCAGATATGTTTGTACTCTATAGCGCTTAACAAGCAAATCTAGCCCCCTCACATTCCATGTTATAATTTTGCATTGTCCCATGTCATCCGGCCCATTACTATCCTATTCAATGTGCGCACAGCCTGTGTACTGCCCTCAATGCTGCTAGAGAGAACGATAAACAGAACATTCAAACCAACCGGCTCGCCGGGTAGACACTGTAAGAACAAAACGTGCATCTCCACATGATCTTCAGACTCCCACCTCCCGCCCTTATACACAATCAATAAACAAATACCGTCCAAGATATCAATAATTCTCCTTAAGAAAAACATTAATAATACAATACTCTCCTCAAACATTTCCCAACTCTCATCTCGATAGTACTCTTACCTCATGCAATCATCCGACATGTGTCTGTTACCAAGGCCGGGGACAGCACCCCCCAGAGACAAACTACGTCCAACATGTGTACCAACCCAACCCTGGTCATCACTCAAACCCCTCCACTCACCTATCAACACAACACACTCACACAATCATATCTATTGCCAAAACAAAAAAGAAAGAATAAAAAAACAATACTACAAGATAACTAAGAGGAAATTAGACAAAGAAAAAGAAGAGCAGAAGAAGAAAAGAAAGTGAAGGTGTCATCCGCCCATTAATCTCAATATCTGTCCCAGGTCAGCGCTCCATTTGTCAACGTGCAGGAGGGAAGCAGCGTTTGACACAGCACATAATTCGAGGGGGGTATCGAGTCCATGGCACAATCTCCATGTGTAGACAATTTTCCGTAGATTCTAGCATCACTCTTGATTCATTCAGGAACGTCCCATCTGCAGGGTATCTTTGACAATGTCTCCAGTACTGGTCTCTGAGCCTGTGGCCATTACCACCTCAACCAGTGCCCGAGTAGCCTCTCGTTCAGCCTGTTCCACCAGTTGGTCTATTCAGGGAGACCTACTGCCCTCGGCACTAGAATCTGCTCTTTCCAGCTCCAAGAAGCCATCCTCACATACTACCACCCGTTGTGTGGATCTGGACGATTTCTGGGACTTCCTGCGACGGCTACCACTTTTTCCTCCTCTGGGCTTGACAGTGGATCTCCCCGCATGCCTCCCCATGTGAGGCATTGTCAGGGTCTATAGACTTATTGCTGTCTGAACCACACAGGAGCAGAATGACGCTAGATCCCAATACCCTTCTCAGAACCAACCCTGCTAGGTCTTTTAGTATTCCATTGCAGGTAAGTTCTAAGGGGGGGGAAATGGGTTGGGACAGAGAAGAGACTGCTCCAATATTCTGCCTGTTCAGCTACGTTGTCTTCTTCTTCTTACAGGACTGCAACAGTAACATGTAAAAAACCTTTATTTACTCTGCCTTTTAACTTACTGTTTTTTCTATTGCGTATAAATAACTTATCTTACCAGAATGTTTAATGAAGCTTACTTCTCTTCTACTTCTCATGTATTGTTTGCTAGGTTGTATGAGAAGTCTTCACTCAAATCTTTTTTCTTTCGTTCTCAGGTACAATCTGCACTTGAACCTGCTATTCCTTAAAGTAAGAAAGATAAGGTAAGTATTTATTTCTGTATTCCTAATTTACGTAATATTTGGGTTTCTCTTTCTTTCTAATAACTCACTGTTAAGAGACTGGAGTGGGCCTTGAACTGGGTTTCTGGAGTAGGATGACTGTTTTTTCTGTCTTTAATTAGTTCTGAAACAATACATTAGAACTTAGATTACATGTTAAAAGGAAGCGTTCCTTTTATTCAGGCTTTCAGTTTTAATGTTTGCTGGTAGCACAATTTATTTGCACTGGGTTTTAATGTTTGCCGAAGAGTTAATTTATTCTGGCCATAGAACATTACTGGAGTACTTTAACTGGCCCTTCACTTATTTATCTTCAAATTTAACACATGGCAAGAGAAAGAAATAGGCCGGGCTTTAGACCCTGACTTCACCTCTTAATTAGTTGCTGTTGACCCTGACTTCACCTTTTAAATAATTCACTGAAGAGTGAACAAGTTTCAGTCAAAGAAGAGCAGTGTGTTGAAAGGTCACACCCAGGTCTGACAGATTCTGGAACAGCTGAATAAGACAGCTTGATTTAAAACAGTTTTTTATGTAATCTTCCTAGCTAAGGAAAGCTTTTACTGAAAGGTTGTTCCAGTTTTCAAACAAAGGAAAATATATTCTGACTTAGTTTCCTTTTTAAATAGAAATTTATCTCTGACACAATAACCTTTTCTCACAAAATGTTTTATATTAGCTACAAGTTTAACACTAACCTGATTAGTGAGGGAATGTAGTTCCAACGAAGCTAACCCCGATTTTATCGCAACTACCCTATCTGACTTTCATGATGCTGGGAAAGCAGGTGCTCTTGCAATTATTTCTTCAGTGAAGTGCACAGTGGAATGTTGAAGCACACTTCACCAGGTGTTCTGAAGTCTAAAAGAGTAGACTGCTAACAGCTGTATGCTGTTGCAGTATGTGCATGTTGGGAGCCATCATGGAGTTCCAACGGTGCCAACAAGCACTCCAGCTTGAGGGATGAAGTGACTTTTGATAACTTAGTAGGGGGCAGATGCTAGCCAGCATTGCGTTAAAAGGAGGAAACCTCCCGTGAGTCCTGACAGTACCCCCTCCCAACGGGGTTTCCTCCAATCGTGGTTTATCAGGGAATTGTGCATGAAAAGCTCTAATTAATCGAGGGGCATGGGCATTAGCACTCTTTTCCCAGGAACGTTCATCAGGTTTATAACCCTGCCAATCAATGAGGTAGAAAAGTTCATTACGTATGAGTTTTTAATCTAAAATTCATTTAACTTCATACTCTGCCTCACCATTAACATTCAGAGGATCAGGAGGGGAGGTCCTGCACAACCCCGGTTGAATTGGTTTGAGGAGAGAAACATGAGAGACTGGATGAAATTTGGTAGTGTTAGGAAGAGATAGTTGATAAGTTACTGGATTTATGACTTTCGCAAATTGGATAAGGACCCATAAAACGAGGCTGAAATTTACAGGGACCTGTAAGAGATTTTTTGTCCTCAACCAGACTAAATCTCCTACATGAAGCTCAGGTTCTTTTTTGCATTTTCGGTCAGCCAAGTTTTTGTAGCGATCCTTCGTGATCGACAGATTCTGGGTTACTGAGTGATGAATTTTAGTTTACTGTCGGGCGATATCTTGAACTGCAGGGACATTAACTTCATCAAAATTAGCATGAGAATTGGGATGTCTGCCTGAGTTTATAAGGAAAGGGGAGTGGCCAGTGGATACATTTATAGCATTATTGTGAGCATACTCAGCAGTCCATAAATGGTCAGGCCAGTCACCCTCCTCGTCTAACAAATAAAGTCCGAGGTGTTGTTTTAAGTCTTGGTTAATGCGTTCAGTTTGACCATCAGTTTCTGGGTGAAAACTGGTGGAATACCGATGGTCAATATTAATTTATTTATCAAGGACAACGGCCCCTAACCACTGAAGATTGGAAAGGAGGTAATAAATATAGACTAGATATTTGCTATATTCTCTGTCCAGCCGGACAGTTTTTACTATTGTATATGCCAGAATACATAGAAATTTGCAGTGTGAATACAAGTGGGACACCAGCCGGTGCCCGACTAACACAGTATGGACGAACGAACAAGGGGGTAGGGGTGGAGGCAAGTTAAGGAAGTCTGTTTTTCATACGTATTATACAGACAAAATTGCAGGATACACTATTGCTTCAAATTATACAACACAATTATGGGCATATAGTGTAATCAGGTCTACGACGTTTCGAACCCTATACAAAATACAGAGTTTATCTTCAGGACAATTGATACATGCCTTAAGTTAAAATCAAAATAATGAGGCCCACAGCTAGTTAGCTGCGCGCGCGAGCCTGGATAAGGCAATGCTCGGGGTCCACGGGAGTGGAGTAGGTATCAGATAATACTGTAGATCGTCACAGGATGGGTGCGATCCGAGTGATCTCAAATACAGGTCCTCAATGGGGTTCACTGGTGTCGTGGTCTCTAATCACGATGGTCAATATTAAAGCCCTTGATATAAGCCTTCCAAAATCGTGATAGGAACTGGGAGCCCCTGACTTAAATGAGAACCCTAGGGATTCCATGAAGGCGGATAACATGTTGATTGAAAAGTTGGGACAATTGTTTAGCAGTGGGTGTAACTTTGAAGGGTATATAATGTGCCATCTTACTAAATGTGACAACAATCACAAGAATGGTATCATACCCATGGGAAGAAAGTAGAACAACAATCAAATCTAGGGAGACAGTATGCCAATGATATGGGGGAGTAGGCATGGGTTGTAGGAGACCTTTAGGAGCTTGCCTGTCCGATTTTTCCCATGCACAAATCTCACAGCCTAACACATATTGACGGACGTCTCTGCACATATATGGCCACCAGAAACGACGTTTGAGTAATTTTTCAGTTTTCACAACACCTTTGTGGCCGGCCAGAGGGTTGTCGTGACATTCCTGCATCACCTTCAGCTGTAGCTCTTTGGTAGGAAAATATAAGGTGGTGCCGAAATAGGGGAGGACGCTGCGAATGAAACGTTGTGGATCTTCCGTGGCCGAGATCACCATTTCAAGGTCGGACATCAAATTCCGAATGTGATGTTCAAAAGGTTCTAAAGAAATAGTTCCAATGAATTTTCCATCAGTTATGATTTGCTGATTTTCAACAGCTGAAGTTTTATTTTCTGTATCGAGTCTTGCGAGGACGTCAGCCTTTCAGTTTTTTGATCCAGGACGAAAGGTGATGACAAAGTCAAAGTCTGCAAAGTAAAGAGACCAACTCAGCTGACGTGATGTGAGAGTTCGAGCACATCGCAAAAATTTGAGGTTGCGGTGATCCGTAAACACTGTTACCATGTGTTTTGCCCCCATCAAATAATGTCTCCAATCTTGGAAGGCATCCTTGATTGCCAGGAGCTCTTTTTCTGTAATAGTGTAATTGCATTCCGCAGGATTAAGTTTGCGGGACCGATATGCCACTTGGTTTAACTGTCCCATGCCCTTGTGCCTCTGAGAAAGTATCCCTCCGATGTCTAGGTCCGATGCGCCTGTCTCCAGATAAAAAGGCTCAGAGGGATCGGCATGAAGCAACTTTGGTACTGTGATGAAACTGTCCTTCATGAACTGGAAAGCCTCTTCTGCTTCTTCGGACCAGTGGAACGGAACTCCCTTCTTCAGAAGACGAGTCAGCGGACGTATCTTATTGGAGAATCCATTAATGAACCGTCTGTAAAAATGAGAGAATCCGATAAAGCTTTGAACCTCCTTGATACAGGTTGGAGATTTCCAATCTGTTATCGCCTTCACTTTTTGTTCATCTATTCGAACTCCTGCAGGTGATAACACAAAACCTAAGAATTCTACGGTATCTGTGCGGAAAAGGCATTTTTCCAATTTCACGTACAGAGAGTTCTCTCGTAGACATTGTAAAACAGCTCTGACCTGGTCATGGTGTTCTTCAACCGAGTTGGAATAAATCAGGATGTCATCTATGTAGACTATAGCACATCGGTCAATGAATTCACTTAAGACATCGTTGATAAAGTACTGGAAGGCCGCTGGTGCGTTACAGAGACCGTATGGCATCACTAGATACTCATAAAGGCCGAATTTGGTCCTGAACGCAGTCTTCCACTCGTCGCCTTCTTGAAGTCTAATCAAGTGGTACGCTCCTCGTAGGTCTAGACGAGTGTATATCTTTGCTTCCTTCACTTGATCAATTAGTACCGATATGAGAGGCAACGGATAACAATTCTTAACTGTTATCCTGTTAATTGCTCTAAAGTCAATACAAGGCCTGAGATCTCCATCTTTTTTCGGCACGAAAAAAAGTGGGGAAGAGACAGGAGACTGCGACGGTCGAATAAATCCGTTCTCTAGATTCTCAGCTACGTATTCCTTCAAATGAATGTTTTCCTTCTCGGTTAAGGCATAAACCCTACTGCCTGGTAGATTAGCCCCTGGTTCTAAATCAATTTTGCAGTCATAGGCCCTGTGGGGGGTAACGTCTCTGCTTTAATCTCATCAAAGACATCAGCAAGGTCTTGGTATTCTTCTGGTATCATAGTTGTTTGGATCACACAGACCGAACTTCCACCTTCACACAGCTGGGTGACTGCGCAGGACACAGAAAAATGTGCTTGAGAATTGAAACAATTTTTGGAGCAGTAGTTCGAATTTAATTGAATAGTTCGGGCTCCCCAATCAATTAACGGGTTGTGCTCAGATAGCCATGGTATACCTAGAATCAGTTGAAACTGAGGGCGTCTATTAAATTAAATTGCAAAGTCTCTTGGTGTCCCGCAACAGTAGTCATGTGTACCAATTCTGTATGGCTGGTTATTGGCCCTGAAGTTAATTCTGTACCATCCACCGCTGTGACCTTCTCACTTTTCTCCTTCTCGATATATTGTAAACCAATCAGGTTAGCGAATTTGTGGTCCCAGAAGTTACCTATTGCCCCTGAATCCACCATGACGGTTATTCCTGTCAAAACCATACCTCTAAACCTTAATGTCACTGTCATAACCAAATGGGGAGAGAAGGCTTGTAGTGTATTTGCCATTTGGTGATTTGTTGGAGTCGTTTTTCCAGTCGCATCCACAGGTCCAACTCCGCTTACCTGTGGTGCCTCTAGTTTTCCTTCTCCTTTTCTGGCAGCTTTGGTCTCTTTAAACAGTTCTTGCCAAAATGTCCACTTCCTCCACAATATAGGCACAGTTTGTTCAGCCTTCTCTTTTCTTTTTCTTCTTTAGAGAGTGGACCACTGACTACACCAATTTGCATGGGTTCAATTCCCAAAGAACTCTCTACTGTCCGTGTGGATTCTGTTTTGACACGGTCAAAACGAGGAACACTTGGTCTAAACTCCTTCCGCCGTTCTCCTTTCCGCTCACTTTGCCGATAATCAATCTCTAAGGTTAAATCCACTAAGGCTGAGATATCAGTGGGACAATTAGGGATTTGAGATAGAGCGTCCTTCAGCTCCCCTCGCAATCCTCTATAGAATACTGCTGCTCTTTTATCCTCGGGCCAGTTGGTCCCGACAACTAGTTTATTTAATTGGGCTATGTAAGACACAAGTTCTCGGTTTCCTTGTTTTAACTCCAACAGTTCGTTGTCTAAAGCTTGAGATGCTGTTCTCCTATCAAATATTCAGTGATGTCATTTGAGATGTCATCAGTGATGTCATCAGTAATGTCACTGACCATGTCACTAATGATGTAATATGTGACATCATCAGCAGTGGATTGCGGGCGCGCAAGTTATAGTGAGTCCAACTAACTATAACGTGGGAATTTCAATGGTTTTGTATGAGTAAAATGTACAGCTAACTATAACTGGTGTGAAACCTATGGTTTTTTTCAGTGAATTTCAAAGGTTTTTTAAAAGCTAATTCCTTACTATAACGAGTTTGTAACCTACGATTTTTAAAGTGAATTATTACATTTTTTTAATAGCTGTTTTGCATAACTATTAATTATTATATTTTTCATAAAATTATTAATATTATTTTTTTTCTTCTAAAATTTATTTTTCAATGTATTTTTCCAGTTTTTTTTTAATCATTTTACCTCGGAGCGCTCAGGGTACGCGCACCCGTAAACGCACCCGTAAACGTAGCGAGAGCGCTATTCCCGCGTGCGGAAAAAAAATATCAGTATATATTTAAAGTAAATAATAATGCAAGACATTCAGTGGCATACTTATAAAAGTAGTAGTTTTGATTTTAAATAATCGTATTTTAACTTTAAACACAATTCCTAAAATCTAACAAAACGTCATTCAGGCGCGCCACGTAAGCGCCCCCGGAAGCGCCTACGTATTTGCCGCGTAAGCGCTCCCGGAAGCGCTCCAGAGCGCGTAGCGTAAGCGTGTCAAGTCACGTGACCTTAAAAAAACACTTTTCATTGGTTGTTAACAGTTTTTTTTACAACTAATGAAAACCCCATCCATTTCCTTCACTACCTCTTTCACTTTGGAGAGAGCAAGACCTGTTCCCTTTTTCTCCTCTTCAATGCTTTGGAAAGAATGGCTGCAAGAGCACCAAGCAGCAGTGACTATGATGAGTTTCTCCATGAGGACCCTCCTCAGTCAAAAATTAAGGAGCACTTCATCTGGAAGTTCTTCAGCATTCCAGAAGGTGAGAAGAAATTAAATGCTCCAAAAGTGGAATGCAAGATATGCCACACAATTCTTTCACGTGGTGACCCCGGAAAAAAATACAGTTTTTGGAACTCCACCATGATTAGACACGTGCAAAGAAGGCACCCCCAGAACTATGCCCGGGAGAGTGTCAGGGACCTGGCACGGAATGCACCGAGAGATGGCCCCTCGACTTCCACCGAAGGACCAACATCATCGGTGACAGGAAGATCAGTCGAGTTGATACCAAATATTCAGCCTTTTTTTTCCGACATTACAATTAGGTGTAAGCAGTGTGACGAACTGCTTTGTTATGGGGAGCAGAGCATCCTACTAATTGTTCGAAAAAGGGAAGAACACCGCTGCGCCCTTCAGCCCTAATTTTTCCCCTTTTTTTTGGTCCTGTTGAGCAGTTTGGCATTTCCTAGTTTTGTTTTTGTTCTGAAAAAAATACCCCAAAAAATTTAAAACGTTCGGAAAAAGTAAAAAAATAAATACAAAATAAGAAAGAAGAAAAAAAATAGTTCTTTTTAGAACTACCTCCAATTCTCCAAAAAGAGCTATATTCTTTATATATTCTAAAGGAGTGAGTGAAGCGGAGTACAGTGAGAGAGGAAAGGAGAATGAGTGAGGGAGCAAAGGAAGGTACGAGAGGGGAAGGGAAGTGAAGTAGGGGGACTGAGAGAAGGTGAGTGTGGGAGGAGAGTGAGGGGAAGGGGAGTGAACATGGTGAATGAGGATAAGTGAAGAAAGCGGAGTAAGGGAACGGGGGTGAGGAAGGGTATGAGAAGAGCAGTAAGGTTGAGGAAAGAGTGGTGATAGAGGGTGGATAAAGGCAAGTGAGCGTGAGACAAGGGGAGTGAGGGAGTGAGGAGACAGAGGGAGTGAAGGAAAGAGTGAGAGAAGAGGACTGAGTGAGGGAGCATATAAAGATAAGTGAGGGAGTGTAGGTGAGTTATAGGGAGTAAGTGTGATGGAAGAGGAGTGAGAGAGTGAGGGGACAGAGGTAGTGAAGCTAAGAGAGAGGGAGTGAGGGAAGGAGAATGAGGATGTGACAGGACAGAGGTAGTGAGAGAAAGAGTGAGTGAAGTGGAGTAAGGTTAGGGAGGTAAGGGGAATGAGTGAGTGAGCGAAGGAAGGGAATAGAGGGGAAGAGGACTGAAGCAAAGGTACTGAGAGAAGGTGAGTGGGGGATGAAAGTAAAGGGAAAGGGAGATAAAGATAGGGAATGAGGGGTAGTGAGAGAACCAGACTCAGAGAACGGGAGTGAAAGAATGGCAGAGAGCATGAGTAAAGAGGGATGAAAGAGGAGCAAAGAAAGATAAGTGAGGGAGTGTGGCTGAGTTATAGGGAGTGAGCGTGACAGAAGAGGAATGAGAGACTAAGTGGACAGAGAGAATGGGGGTAAGAGAGAGAGAGAGTGAGGGAAGGGGAGTGAGGAAGTAAGAGGGCAGAGGGAGTGAGGGAAGGAGTTAGTGAAGTGGAGTAAGGAGAGTAACGGAAGGGAAAAGAGTGAAGGAGCGAAGGAAGGGAAGAGAGAGGAAGGGAAGTAAAACAGGAGATCTGAAAGAAAGTGAGTGTGGGAGTGTGGTTGAGTTATAGGGAGTGAGCGTGACAGAAGAGGAGTGAGAGACTAAGAGGATGGAGAGAATGAGGCTAACAGAGAGGGAATGAGGGAAGGGGAGTACGAGAAGGAGTTAGTGAAGTGGAGTAAGGAGAGTAAGGGAAGGGAAAAGAGTGAAGGAGTGAAGGAAGAGAGAGGAAGGAAAGTAAAGGAGAAGGTCTAAAAGAAGGTGAGTGTGGGAGGGGAGTGAGAAAAAGGGGATTAAACATGGAGATTGAGAATAAGTGAGGGAAGCGCAGTAAGGGAACGGGGGTGTGGGTGGGTGAGAGAAGAGTAGTGAGGTTAAGGAAAAGAGTGTTGAGAAAGTAAATTTTGTACGTCAAACTTACCTTATAAGTAATGTAAACTTAATTACATGTTTTCAGTAAATTTAATATCTGTGAAAGAGAAAAAAAGTAAGTTATACTATTTATAATATATATTTCACAATACAAGAGACAAAGCAGGAGATTAAAAGTCATAAAAGGGTAGTAAGAGATAAAGTAGGAGTGAAGGACTCAGAAAGGAAAACAAAAGAATGGTGAAGGTCAGAGAGAGTGAAAAAGAAATAGAGGGAGAGTAAATTACTAAGAGGATAATGAGATGATACATTCAGTGACAGAGAAGAAGAGAAGGAGAGAGAAATGAAGTGAAGGTGAGTAAGATACTAAAGGAATGTGCATTAGTAAAACTAAAGGAAGAAAGGGGAGTAAAGAAAGGGGAGTGAGTGACAGGGAAGCAGGAGTGAGTGACGGTGGATTCATGACAATGAGGGATGGAAGGTGAGTGAGGGTGAATGTAGGGACGTAAGACAGTGAGGGGACAATGGGAGTGAGGGTAACAGAGAGGGAGTGAGGGAAGACAAGTGAGAATATGAGAAAACAGAGGGAGTGAGAGAAAGAGTGAGTAAAGTGGAGTAAAGTGAGTGAGGAAAGGGGAATGACTGAGGGAGCAAAGGAAGGAAAGAACGGGAAGAGAAGTGAAGCAAAGGGACTGGGAAAAGGTAAGTGCGTGAGGAGAGAAAGAGGAAGGGGAGTTAAGGATGATGAATGAGGATAACTGAGGGAACCGGAGTAAGGGAACAAGGGTGAGGGAGGGTGAGTGAAGGGCAGTGAAGTTGAAGAAAGAGGGAAGATAGAGGGAGGATAAAGGCAAGTGAGCATGAGACAAGGGGAGTGAAGGAGTGAGGACATAGAGGTAGTGAAGGAAAGAGTGACAGAAAGGGACTGAGTGAGAGAGCAAAGAAAGGTAAGTGAGAGAGTGTGGGTGTGTTATAGGGAGTGAGCGAGGCAGAAGAGAAGTGAGAGACTGAAGGGATGGAGAAAGTAAGGCTAAGAGAGAGGGACTGAGGGAAGGAGGCTGAGGAAGTGAGAGGACAGAGGGAGTGACTTAAGGAGTGTGAGAATTTGAGTAAGGTGAGCAAAGGAAGAAGAATGAGTGAGGGAGCAAAGAAAAGAAAGAGGGGAAGGGAAGTGAAGAAGGGAGACTGAAAGAAGTTGAGTGTGGGAGGGGAGTTAGGGAAAGGGCAGTAAACATAGGGAATGAAAATAACTGAGGGAAGTGGAGTAAGGGAACAGGGGTGAACTAGACTGAGAGAAGGGCAGTGAGGTTGAGGAAAGAGGAGTGATAGAGGGTGGATAAAGGCGAGTGATTGTAAGACAAGGGGACTGAAGGAGTGAGGACATAGAGGTAGTGAAGGAAAGATTGAGAGAAAAGGACTGAGTAAGGGAGCAAAGAAAGGTAAGTGAGGGAGTGTGGGTAAGTTATAGGGAGTGAGCGTGATGGAAGAGGAGTGAGAGAGTGAGAGGACCGAGAGAGTGAGGCTAATAGAGAGGGAGCGAGGGAAGGGGAGTGAGGATGTGAGAGGACAGAGGGAGTGAGAGAAGGAGTGAGTGAAGTGGAGAAAGGTGAGTTATTCTTGGCAACTCACAGAACGAAAATAGCCCTGACAGCGAACCTCCATCTTTCTCTATGATCTCCTGGAACATCGCAGGGTTACGACCAAAGGTTGAGGACGGGAGTATTATGCATCCTGTAGACAGCCATCAAATAATCTGCCTACAGGAGACCTGGTCGCCAACAGAACTTCACCTGTTGGGGTACAAGACGTACTTCTCTCCAGCACTAGTGGGACAAAAGGGTAGGCCAAAGGGAGGACTAATCATCTATATAGCCAATACCATTCAAAATATAAAAATAAACATCATCGAGCTGGAACATAATTACCAGATGATCTGTCTTTCCTTATCTAAAAATGAATCTGTTATCCTAGTTAATTTTTACAATAACCTTGAGGAATCACAGCTACAGAAAGTTCTGGTGTACTTGCATGAGAAATTAACCACGCTAAGGCAGAAACAAGGAGCAAAGGGCTCAGTCTCTATAATATGGGCAGGGGATTTCAACCTCCATCACTGTACTCAGTCAGAGCAAAAATGTGCAGGAATGATGACAGAGGAAGGTAACCCCATTACTCACTTCCTCCACAACAATATTGGAGGAATAATAAATGACATTCTATCAGACCTGGATCTCCAAGTGGCAAATACTCCAGATGATAGAACTAATTCTTTAGAACCGACATATGTAGGAAGGGGATTTAGCACCACAGTTGACTACATTATAATATCGGCTAGCTTACAAACTAGAGTTAGGCAGTTTGAAGTTCTGCCCAACACCTTGAGTGACCACTCCATCCTTAAACTGGAAATGCTTCTAAACCATCAACAATCACTACCCCTGACGTTAGCTAGTGCACTAACCCAGGAAAACATAAATCTGGGCCAAATGAATGGGTATACAATAAAGTGGGGAAAAATCAGCCCAGGAGAACTCACCACAGATTTGATCAAATTGGCATATCCCCAAATTAAGAAGTGTCTAGACCTACAGACAGAAGATGAGGAACTTCTTACTAACTTTGCCCAAATCATGAAAGAAATCAAATCTCTACTTACAGCAAAACATAAACCTGGCCCTCGACAAATTAAAGGATGGTTTAATCATGAATGCACCAGGCTCACTCAAACCTCAAAATAGCATTAAATAAAGATGAAAGGGACCCCCACGCTATATCCGCACTAAGAAAGGAATACCTTGCCATCAGGAAAAAGAGAAAGGCAGAGCTAAAGCAAGCTCTGTGGGATGAACTTCACTCTAGCGCCCAGGAAAAAAACAGTCAGGCATTTTGGAGAGTGGTGAGAGCCCCATTTTTAGCGGATGATAAAATCCCAAAAATTGAAGTTGCTATTGACGAGTTAGAATGGGTATCACACTTCTCAAAAATTTTCCAAATACAATCAACAGAACAAGAAAATGAAGGCAGAAATTTAGTAGCTCCATCCTACCCTATCCAAATAGACTTTTAAATCTCCGAGGTCCTTCTGGCACTGGAATTAAGTAAAAACGGAAAAGCTCCAGGACCGGATGGAGTTCCGGTAGATTTTTTTAAACATAACACAGAACTCTGGGCTCCTATCATCACCAGGGTATGCACGGCTGCGGCAAAGAAAGGAATCATTGAGTCCTGGACAAGGTCCGTGATGGTACCGATTTTCAAGAAGGGAAATCGCCAGGACCCAGCCTGCTACCGCCCAATATCCTTACTGGATTCATTGGGAAAGATAGCAGGCAGGGTTATCCTGGAGCGACTTCAAAATGGGTGGAGCAGAGAGGCATCCTCTCCGAGCTGCAATTTGGATTCCGGGAGGGGTTCGGTACTGTGGAACAAGCCCTAAACCTCTCGATTATCATCGGCAAATACGTACACGCAAAGAAGGACAAACTATATATGATCTACGTGGACTTGTCCTCCGCGTTTGACTGCGTTTCTCATACCAAACTGTGGTCCCTCCTGTCACAAATGGGAGTTGATTTACCACTTCTGAACTTTTTGAGAGAAATGTACTCCAAACCCTCTGCCAGAGTCCGCTACGGTACGAATGGTGAGCTGTCAGCGCCCCTTAGAGTGGAGCGTGGAGTCAGACAAGGATGTGTCCTGGCCCCTTTCCTCTTCTCCTTCTACACTAACAACCTGGAGGTTGAGCTTTTGAAGGGTGCCCAGGACCTCCCACAGGCAAAACAACGCCCGATTCCCGCTCTACTCTATGCGGACGATGCTGTCCTGCTGGCGCGGACTCACCGCAAACTTCAGAGGATACTCAATAGATATTCTCACTTCATGGGCACTCTAGACCTCCACATAAACGTGAAAAAAACCTTTGTGATGACAGCAGGGGCCGGGAGAAAACACCCTAAAGACATAACCCTCAAGAATCAAAAAATAGAGTTTGCAACCGAATATTGTTACTTGGGTATTACAATAGACAACAAATTGTCCTGGAAAATGGCAGTGGAAGCAAGGAAACATTGCTTTAAGAGAGCGATAGCAGCAATGGTGTCTTTTTCACAAAAACTGGGAAAACGACCGCCCCTAGAATTACTAGCCATTTACAGAGCTAAGTGCCAATTAACAGTACTATATGGAGCTAGCGTATGGGGTCATATGGATGTTTCTTCCCTGCAAGTTGCAGAAAACAATTTTCTGAGGTTCCTCTTAATGGCCCCAAAGCGATCCTCTACGTATGCATGTCATGTCGAACTAGGCGTCCCATACATCGAGGATCTGGCAAGAATACAACCGCTACTCCTATGGCGCCGTATTTGGACGTCAGAAAAAAACGCCCTTACAAAGACAATAGTTGCAGACGCCATGACACTTGACCACGCTCTAAAAATAAAATGGCTAGCTTATATCAGGAACTTTTTTATTGATCTTGGAACCGAAAAATACTATTCTACTCCTGAAAAAATCAGGGAACTCTCAAAAAAAGAACTACAAACATTAGCCCTGGGACACTTGCAAAACCTGAGACTACACGTTGAAGCGGGCAAACCGTCTGTCCAACATGCTGTAATGGTTCAATCCACCTTTTCAATCCAGCCTTACCTGAATCTTGAAATCAGTGCTTTCGATCGTTTTCTTCTGGTAAGATTCAGATTAAACTTATTTCACAGGCTAGTAGCATTCCCAGTAGAAAATGCATGGGACACGATTCTACCCCCGTGTCCCTGCGATGAAAAGTCATTACAAACTACTTTACATACAGTTCTGTTTTGCAAATTTTACCATGAACATCGTAAACTCTGGTTATTGACGCTGCTAAAATCTTGGGGACTCAGGCAATGTCGTCCTGCTATGTTGAGCTTACCACTTTTGGATACTGAAACCACCTGTTACCATGTTCTTAATTTTTTAAAATGCATATACAGACACAGAAAAAATCTGTAAAGCAAGCTTTTTCTAACTTACAGTATTTGTAAATAGTTTTATGAAAACTTAGCAATGTCTATGAAATTATTCTGCATTTTAAATTTATGTCTTTTTTGTACTATTATGTATCGATACTGCTTTTATGGATTTCTAATACTGAAATTCCGAATAAAGGATTTATTATTATTATTATTATTAGTAAGGTGAGTGAGAGAAGGGGAATTATTGAGGGAGCAAAGAAAGGAAAGAAGGGGAAGGGGAGTGAAGTAGAGTGACTGACAGCTGGAAAGTGGTGGATGGGAGCGAGGGAAAGGGCAGTAAAGGAATGGGGAATGAGGATAAGTGAGGGAAGTGGAATAAGGAAAGGGAGGTGAGGGAGGGTGAGAGAAGGGCAGTGAGTGTGACTTAAGAGGAGTGATAGAGGGTGATAAAAGGTGAGTGAGTGTGAGACAAGGGGAGAATAATATATATTTATTAATACAAAATATAATTTAACTTGTACAACATGTTATATGGTTTATTTTTGCTGTTCTCAGAATATATTTAATTTCACTTAAAACAGTGACTTAAATACTACTCATCATATGACAGCGGGCAAAAAAAAACCAATCAAAATGATTGGGTTTAAAAAACCCATACAACGATTAAATATATAATGTAAAATAAAAATAAAACACATCTTAACTCACTTTTGGTCCACGTACTTTTCCACGAGGCCAAATAGTATATGGAAAGTCCTTTTCTTTGGAAATTACTCAATAGTGTTCTTATTCTTCCATTTACCCGAGTTTCTGAAAGAAAAGCTCCAACATCTTTTACATTATGAAACAATAGTTATATTTCCACCTCTGGCTTACTTATGATTAATATTTCCTATAATAATCACATCACACACTACGTGATACACTTACACTACCTCTATGACATGTACAAGTTTTTTAATATCTTAATCAATCTCACTCACAAAGTAATTTTGAACAGCAGACTAAGTTTTATTAACTGCTCGAATCTTCATAGGCCAATTACCTTTCCTAAAATTTCGGTTGTAAGAATACTAGGTTCGAATTTGGTAACTGATAAGGTAAACGTTGTGTGAAAGCCAATTGAGTATCATTACAATTAGTCCAGCCTTTTTGACATTTCAAATAAGCTGTGTAATGTCCTGATGTTGTCGAAGGACCATCATGGAAAATAATTGCTGCAGTTGCAAAGGTTCTTCCTGAAATTGATAATTGACAAGCCACAAATTTTTTAATTAACGTTGTCAATTTAGTTCCATCAGGTCTACATCGTTGGAACATTAAAATTACATACTCTCCATATCTTTGTATACATAATGTTGATAGCATTGCAGATTTACATTGAGTACAGACCATATTTTGATTTGCTTCTCTAACTAGATTATTAAAAGACACTGATTTGCAGTCTGGTAAAGTCAAATATACAAATCTTTCAGTGTCTATTGTAGTACTACTTGAAAAGGAGCAATTGTCACAGTTATGCTGCCATTTATAAGAAAGGCCAAAAAGATTTTCTACATCTACACCTTCATCTTGCAATACAACAAGCATATACATTTGAAATTCCTGACAATTTTGCTGAATATTCTGTGTAAATTGATTTAGACCAGAACATATGTCTAAAACATTTCGAATTTCAGAAACAGTTTGTATTTTTGTTCTATCACTGCTACATTTCTCAAACACAGAATTCAACAAAGAACAAAATCTTTGATCCCGATTTTCAACAATCTGTTCTTGTACAGTTTGGAGAAATAAAACAACATTAACCACTACATTAGCATAGCAGTTGACACCAGAACTGTTTTCAAACTGAAATCCCACAACATCTTTAACTGAATCCTTTTCCTTTCCGCTTACAATTACTCGTTCATCTACTTTTTTTCTTTTTGCTACAACTTCACTACAATTTTTCTCATTTCTTCTTTTTCGGCCTACCACACGCTTTTCAAATAGAGGATATTGAGGTAAATTTGGAGCATACTCTCTTCTTAACCTATTATATTCTTTTATACAATTTAGATCAGCCCTAATCTTTGTCTCGTCAAAATCAATCAAGTACAATCCAGATAAAGTTCTGACTCGAGATAAAGCAACATATGCCATACCCTCTTTGAACACAGAACTTCCAATATTCACCAAAGCACTATCTACACTTAAACCTTGAGATTTATGAATACTCACTGCATATGCCAAAGAAACAGGAAACTGTTTTCGGCGGACATATAAATCTTTCACAAGCAAAAATCGAGCAGAACAACAACTGATTTGTTGTACTTCTTCAATACCATCAAATTTAATTTTTAGAAATTCAATTCCATCTCTATTTCAGTAATTCACAAAATCAACAACAAGACCCATTGCTCCATTTACTAAACCTCTTTCCACATGTAAATTTCGTCGTAAAATTATACGATAATTTAAAGATACATATAGTCTTTTCCAAACCAGCAGTTTTAGATATTGTCTTCTCTAAAGAATCCAATTTCGATTTCAACTTTTCTGACAAAATAATAGTTGCTCCTTCATGCTCTATTTTAGAATAGCTTCGAGTTTCACAATCTGTTGATTTTCTAACTGTAACATTTTGTTGTTGAAGATTAAACATTCTTGCAGAGTTGGCATCAAGCATATAACAGATTTGTTTTCAGGAATTTTCTTAAAAATATTCTCTGGGAGAATATTTTCATTTGGAAACAAATTTGAAATTAATCGTCCATGTAAAGCTTCTTTGCCATGCTCAGTTAGTTTTCCAATTCTTACATCTTGTAGAATATTTTTATAATCTTCATCCTTTGCCTGTCGCATATTTTGAAGCAGTTCTACATATTTGAAATGTAACCATATGTTAACATTTCCAATGCTTCCTAGGCACTTCCTGGTATCTTCATGTGTAAGCATTTTAAACACTGGTTGTCCTTTCACTGGAGTTAGCTGCAGTAGATCTCCAAAAACAATGATGTGTTTGCCTCCAAATAACACATCATACTCTGTTTTAAGAATATCTTGCCATCTTAAATGCACAAAAGCAAGCATTACATTTGATACCATGATTACCTCATCAATGATAAGAAGTTTCATTTTCTTCAGGACTCTTGAAACTTCACAACACGCTTCTCCAGATAGCTTGTGGTATTGTAATTTGTTATCGTGCTCTACTGGCAGCATCAATAAGCGATGTAAAGTAATCCCTTTAATGTTATGAGCTGCCAACCCAGTTGGAGCGGTAACAACACAAGACAGCGATGACTCCGTTCTTTTCTGCAGATAAGTTGCAGTTGCTTTAATCAGAAAACTTGTTCCAGTTCCTGCTTCTCCACTCACGTACAGTCGGACAGGTATAAATGATATACATGAGCACTCTTTTTTCTCATGACATAAACCATGCTCAATCTGTTCTGTGACTTCATCATATATTTGTCTCTGCTCAACGTTTAGTTCTTTTTCCAAATCTTCTAAGTTAACTACATCCTCCTGAGCTTGTTCCATGGCTCGTTCCACTTCATTCATGGCAGTTGCAGCTTCATCTTGTATAATTGGTCCTCCTAGTGGATCCTCACTCAATGAAGCAGAACTCTGACTGTCTTGAGAACTGTCTCTAGCAATCTCTGCTGCAATCATAGCTTCTTGCTGTAGTTCCTCGTTCAACATTTGCAGATAATTTGAAAAAACAGGACATTCTATGGTATCCTTGGTTGCATTGAATTAATCTTCATAACGGAGAAAATCTCCAAGTAGTTCCTCTTCTGTACGCCATGGCTTAAAGAGTTGCAAAAGAGCTAAATAGTAAAATTCCCTTTTATCAGGAGATTCGCAACTCAATTTACGATGATTAATCAAATGGCCTTTTCTTTGTTTCACCAGACAGCCTTCACATCCAATTACAGTATATACACCTTTATTGATATCTTCTGTGACGTTTCTCTTAAAAGTATAGGTTTTCAGAACTTCATAGAGAGAAACATTCTCAAGATGACTACTTCTATTTGGATAGTATGCATCCAACATATTTGTCTTCAAAATATCTGTACTGTTTGGTTCTTTCTCCGCCAAATACTCTATTTCTTGTACAGATTTTAAAACTCGGTTTCGTGTTGCAGCAAGACCTAGACTCACCCAAATGATGGTTCTAGATTTGGCATACAGACTTGCTGATGATAACCAATCAGGACATTCATATGCTCCAATTTCTCAATGCGACAACATCTTCAGACTGTAACTGTATAATTTCTTGCTTAGACTCTTTTCATGTGAAATTTCCTCCCACATTTCCTTCAGTTCCGTCTTTTCTGATTTTGTGATGTAAGACGTCATATATCGAGCCACAGCAATAGAGTTGTCAGCAACACATTGAATATCCATGTTTGCATTCCACATGGACAAAATGACAGGTTGTAGTCATTTATGTATTTGGACTCCTCATTTCTTCTTAGGTTGTATGTATTTTTAGGTGATTTTCTTGGCACAGTATGTCGCAGAGAAGACATAAAATTGTTCACTCTTCCTTTCGATGTTACTGGACGTGGAAATCAAAACGTCATTTTATGTAGAATTTGTCCTTGGATTTGTATTTTCAACTACAGTATTTTCCACAACGATGGGTTTGAAAGCGTAAAACTTGATGTCTTAAATTGTTTTCTTCTGTACTTTTCGGAACAGCACATGTAGAATACTGCTCAATGAAACTCATCACTCTCTCATCTGAATCTGTTCCAAATTTTGGTGCATCTTTAATCCATAGCAGCATATGTATGTGAGGAGCACCTCTTGCTTGATACTCCTTTCTCCAAATGAAATCCAGAACCTCTCCAAGAGGAGGATTTTTTTTGTTTGAAATAAAAGACATCATAGCTTCAAACCTATGATTGAAATACCTGCATACATTAACTGGATCCAAAGAGCACAGTTCTCTAGGTGTCTTGTAATCAATATTTTCAATGTTTTTATTTGCCTCTCGTAGAAATTCAAGAATGTCTTCCCAAGCATTCTCAGCACAGCTAAGAGTGAGGAACCATGTAGGAGTTCCTAAGTTTCTTAGCATACATTTCAATTGCCCATGACGACGTTACCAATACTCGTTAGTACCACGCTGACATGCCATGAGATTAATTAGCTGAGATTCCAAAACACTGTCTTGTAGTTTCACTTTATCCATAAAGTCCTTTGCCGAAACATTTTGTAGATGTACTCCACTTTTCAGTATATGGTTCACTGCATAAGAAAGTCCAGACAAGTCACTCTCAAACAGTAGATGGAACAAATATGGAATGAATTGATGAAACCTTGCATCTTCTACATATAATCTTAAAGTCCGGTATTCAGATGCAGGAATTTGAACAGGTCGGTCGTCATATCGTTCACCTTGACCTGTTGGAAATAACTGTGGAAAACAACGAGCTTCCAAACTTTCTTCCCATACACTAATGGGACTTCCTTTTGCTTCTTTCATTTGAAACAAGTCAATAGCATTCCCTATTACTTCTTTGGAATGCAATGGATGAACACTATAATGTTCATAAATTTCTTCACTGCTAGAGACATCAACTTTTTCAATTTGCCCAGCTGAGAAATCACTGTCCTTTTCTACAGTTGTTTCCTCTTCTCCTACATATACATTTTTGTAGTAGTGATTATTTTTTACCAAATACAACGTTGCCTTTTTGACTTTCCTAACATCCACTAATTCTTGCCAGATTTTCTTACTCTTTGTCGGAACACCATTAACTAGAATAACCGAGGTTCCTCTTCTACTTTTTCTACACCAATTGTATCGATATTTTTCTTAAAATCTAGAGGCAAATAAACAACACTTCCCTTTAATCCTCTCTGTAAATCTGAAGGAGGCAATTTCCCTGTCTTAGGCTCCATTCGAACAATAGCATGAAAAGGATGCACACATTGAATCAGAATAGACTCATAGGTATTTAAATCCATCAATTCAGAAGGAAGGTCTACCAACTCCAGAATATTATGAACAGCTCTAGCAGGCATTCTGTTTTCATTTACTTTATTATAACAATATTTACAAATACGTTTATCAGAACCCAAATCAAAACAATTTTCTACCAACAAATAAGTTGCAAAATCCTTCCACTCATTATTATTTTCCATTTCACTTTTTACATATAAATCAACTAATCTAGTCTGCTTCTTATAATGAGTTCTTCGACAACACACACAAGTAAAATTAGGCTTTTCACTTGAATTGACCTTAAACTTTGTAATTTCATGGTCAAATTTTTCTATACTTGAAATCTCTACATTCTCTTCCACATTACCTTCTATTACTGTATCAGTTTCTGCACTGTCCTCTTTTTCACCAAAGAAACAAAACTCAATTTCTTCACAAATGTTCTTCACATCTAATTCAGTTCCATGCATAAGAGCACTGTTTAACTGTTTTAGCTTAAGTGCTGGACTTTTTGCATAATACAAAGATCTCACTAATTTCTCCACTTTATTATGATGCACTGCTAACATCCTAAAATGGTGAAAAACACTCTGACATACTTTTCTTGAAAGACAAGCCAGTGAATGCCCATGCAAACCTGTTTTTTCTCTTACTCTACAAGGATCTAACTCTTGCAAAATTTTCATTTTTTGTTTTAGACTTTTCTTAGTATATGTCTGTAAGAAACTGAGAAACAAATTAATTGAATCCTGTCGCACACTATAAATACTACTACAATTCCAAGTATACACTGGAGCCTTAGGACATCTCCCTAAAACTTTATCAGCTAACACCTCTTCTGTATTTCTAGGCACAATTTTTTCTTTTTCAACCGGACAACAGTCCTTCACCTCATATGCTCGACCACTGGTGTCAACTGCATGCACCAAATCATTATCCTGAAAGTAACTTTCTTCATTAAAAAATGGCTCACAACTTGAACTATGCTTCCATTCTCCAGAAAAAACATCACAAAAATTAGTCAGATTAATTACTCTTTTCCACTTATATTTTGATTTGAACACATTGATTACCTTATCTAGTGTACGAATTCTATTGATTACTAAACAATATAATTTATTTTTCACTTTAAATGCTTCATCCACAATCTTCACTATGCTTTTTTTTTCTTGTAAAAAACAGTCTTTTTTTGATACATCTTTACATTTTTTTAATACATTTGAAACTATTCTGTTATAAAACATTCATCTACGAATTTCAATAAATTGATTTCACCTTCTATTGCTATAGACAATATCATCTCCTTCAACAGGTCTAACATTTTTTGAAGGGCACAGTTTGTTCTTTCTATTTAGAGATGGGTTATTCTTCTTTGAAACAACATCTTTTTTTGACATTTCAATAACTTCCTTAAAAAGTCCTTAGTGTGCTTACCAGGAGCATTATTGTTTTTCACTGAAGATTGTGTTTTGGATGAGTCTTGTATTTCCGTTTTCTTGGACCTTAAATCCTGTTTATATTTCTTTTGACGTCTTTCCTTTGACGGCATATTCTTTTATCTTTCTATAGATGATTACAATCTGTGGTAAAGAAAAAATAACATATTATAGACCACTACAAACATACTACATGCAATTACAATAAGTAAACAATATAAACACTAGTTTACAACATAAGTTACTTTATACCACAGCAACTGTGTCACAGTAACAGTGCAGTACAGTTTCATTATTAATCTTACTATCTGCCTGCACCATCTCACTCTGTGCCTGTGTCTTATGTCACTCTGTGCCTGTGTCTCATCTCACTCTGTGCCTGTGTCTCATCTCACTCTGTGCCTGTGTTTCATCTCAGTCTGTACCTGCCTCATCTCTCTCTTTGTGTGTGTCATTTCTCTCTTTGCGTGTCTCATCTCACTCTATGCCTGTACCACATCTCACTCTGTGCCTGTGTCTCATCTCACTCTGAGCCTGTGTCTCACCTAACTCTGTGCCTGTGTATCATCTCACTCTGTGCCTGCCCCATTTCTCTCGCTTTGTGTGTGTCATTTGTCTGTTTTGCGTTTGTCTCATCTCATTCTGGTAAATGTTTTATGGTAAAAAGCATAGCATTAACATTTTTGACAAGGATCACACTGAGTGTCTGTATGAAATAAGGAATTATATTTTCACATTTTTCAATAATGTCACCTGTGTCTGCTCACAGTTTGCATCTCTCTAACTCTCATCAAATTATTCACCCAGATCCATCTAAAATCAAGCTTGACTCACAGTGTGATCTTAGGCACATGACCAGGATGTTACATGTAATCTACCATGTCTGTCTCTGCATGCAATATGTGTGTCTCTGCTCATACTATTTCACGGTCTCTACTGGCAAAACCCAGACCACATATATATAAGCAAGACATAACATTCCTTTTTCATTTCAACGGCATACCCTGGATCTTGATTGCACAGCTTAGAGCCTATTTGTGAAGTAAGAGGCCTAACAGACATGCTGCCTAAGATTCCCTACTAGTACATATGCTAAAGCCTAACTGACTTTACAAATAAATGTATTTCCATATTTTTAAACACATCAAGTAAGCAAATTATTCACCCACATCCATTTAAAATCAAGCTTGACTCACAGTGTGATCTTACTAGGCACATGACCAGGATGTTACATGTAATCTACCATGTCTGTCTCTGCATGCAATATGTCTCTGCTCATACTATTTCACTGTGTCTACTGGTATAAAACAGACCACATATATATAAGCAAGACATAACATTCCTTTTTCATTTCAACGGCACACCCTGGATCTTGATTGCACAGCTTAGAGCCTATTTGTGAAGCAAGAGGACTAACAGACATGCCGCCTAAGATTCTCTACTAGTACATATGCTAAAGCCTAACTGACTTTAAAAATAAATGTATTTCCATATTTTTAAACACATCAACTAAGCAAATTATTCACCCAGATCCATTTAAAATCAAGCTTGACTCACAGTGTGATCTTAGGCACCTGACCAGGATGTTACATGGAATCTACCATGTCTGTCTCTGCATGCAATATGTGTGTCTCTGGTCATACTATTTCACTGTCTCTACTGGCAAAAAACAGACCACATATATATAAGCAAGACATAACATTCCTTTTTCATTTCAACGGCGCAACCTGGATCTTGATTGCACAGCTTAGAACCTATTTGTGAAGTAAGAGGCCTAACAGACGTGCTGCCTAAGATTCCCTGCTAGTACATATGCTAAAGCTTAACTAACTTTAAAAATACATGTATTTACATATTTTTAAACACATCAACTAAGCAAATTATACACTCAGATCCTTTTAAAATCAATCTTGACTCACAGTGTGATCTTAGGCACATGACCAGGATGTTACATGTAATCTACCATGTCTGTCTCTGCATGCAATATGTGTGTCTCTGCTCATACTATTTCACTGTCTCCACTGGCAAAAAACATACCTCATATATATATATAAGCAAGACATAACATTCCTTTTTCATTTCAACAGCACACCCTGGATCTTGATTGCACAGCTTAGAGCCTATTTGTGAAGTAAGAGGCCTAACAGACATGCTGCCTAAGATTCCCTACAAGTACATATGCTAAAGCCTAACTGACTTTAAAAATACAGATCCATTTAAAATCAAGCTTGACTCACAGTGTGATCTTAGGCACATGGGACACATGTCATGACACACACACAAAGAGAGAAATGACACACAGAAAAAGAGAGATTATGCACGCGCAAAGTGGCATGAGACACAGGTACAGAGTACCCTTTAAGCTAAGAGAGGCAAACTGTCATCAGACACAGGTGACATTATTGAAAAATGTGAAAATATAGTTCCTTATTTCACACAAACACCCAGTGTAATCCTTGACCAAAATTTAAAAGCCAGACATTTTACCCGAAAACATTTTCCATAGGAAATCGTTTTTAACACAGAGCACAGCCCATTTAAATGACCACAACAAAACAAGGCAGAAACCTAACTCATTTCCAAAATACATTTCCAATATGCACCATTCAATTTTTAAACAGCATTACAAAAAAACATGACACACAATGCAAGAATAAAGAAGCACAATATGCTTCTTAATCTTCCCCATAGTGCATACAGCAGTCTATCTTTATTAAAAGAATCATTACTCACCTTTAAAAATGCTTTGAAAGATGTAGAACAGTGTCAGTCACACACACCAGATTTTCTTAAGCAGAATCTCTGAAATGCTCCTGAAACACTGCAACCACAAATGGCCCTGATTCCCTGTAATTCTTCAGACATATCCCTGAACTTAACCAATTAAAACTCTTCCCACACTATTTCAAAACCAAACTAACATTTTAATTGGTTCTACATTTCAACACTTTGAAACTCACATAATATTCACCCATCCCCCCAGTGCTCATTCACCCTGTTACCATGGTAACTCCCATCTAACCCAGCACACAGTTGAAAAGTTCATCATACTATGTTGCAAAATAATCCAGCAAGGGTGTTTGACCTCTCAGTGTACTAGCTAATCATGTGCAATGTTTCTTTCAATGACTTTTTCCCAACCATTAAAATTACTTCTTTCAAAAAACAAAAGCATGCACCCTAATTTTCTGTGGTGAACCACCAATCATTTCTTGTTTTTCAAGTGCACTGAATCTCAACCACTTTTTTTTCATAAATCCTCCTTTCAAACTGCCATTTCATTTCCACAACTCATCTGAATACACGCACATCTACCTTCAAGATGCCAAAAGTCTGGTTTGTGGGTCATAACTTTGTTCACTGGAGTGAAACATATGCAAGTAACAGAGGTATTTCCAACCCTGATTTACCAAATGTGGACATTGTGTGGATTGGACAGAGAGGATTGAGAAGTCACCAATTGATACCATTGGTAAAATCCTTTATGCATCTACCACACCCTGACCTCATAATTGTGCACTGTGGTGGCAATGACCTGGGCACTTTGACTGGGGTAGGTCTGGAAATGCTTTTAAAGGACATCTTTGGGCAATTGATGTCACTTTTTCCAAAAACTGCCTTGGTATTTTCCAATATATGCCAAAGGCAAAAATGGAACTGGTCCAACCAATTTTGTCCACAGATTGAGAAAGCAAGGAAACATGTAGATACATCTGTTCCAGCTTTCCTCAGAGACTATGGTATGGGTTCCATATACCACAACAACTTGCGTTACAACATGCAAGGCATCTATAGGAGAGATGGTGTAAATTTTACAGATGAGGGGAATAGAGTCTTCCTCTTGCATTTGAGACTCTGCATCGGTACCTACTTGTAGGTACAAAAAACACCTACATAACACAACAGCTCTTTTCAGAGCTACCCTACCTCTAAGCACTCTAAATTCTTATTTTGCTCTAATTTTTTTCACTGCTTTCCCCAGTGGTGCGCTCAGGGTACGCGTACCGGGAAGCGTACATGGGAACGCACCCAACGCTTACCCCGCGAAAATTTTAAAAAAAAAGTTTTTTTGTCCTTCTAGGCCCCCCTCAGAAAACCTAGGGGGGTCAGGGGGGGTCTACCCTGCCCCCTTTTAATCATTTCCCCCTTTTTATTTTCACCTCTTGTGTCTCGATTCTACCGAGACACAAGATGGCGGACCCTCCGGACTGTTTAGTATGTTGACAGACACCCGAGAGACAATCAGCTTTCCGCTCGTGCACTTCTGTGGCGCGCCTGGTGTGCTCCCCGGTACGCGTACCGGTAAACACTGGAAGCGTGCATATAGATATATATATTTTTTTAAAGTTCATTTAGCTAAAAACCACTTGAGCAATTTTCACCAAATATACAAAAGGCACTTCTGCGTACCAGTCCCTACAATTTTGCAAAGTTTGATGAAATTCCGTTCAGCGGTTCAGGCTGTAGCCTTGTCAATTCCTCCTATGGAAATTAACATGGGGAAAACACGTTTTGGGACCCCCCTTTTTTCTCGGTCTCCACTTCACAAATTCCCCTGAAACTTTCAGGGAAGGAGCGCAGCGGAACTGGCCTACATTCTGGGAAATTACACGCAAATTCCTCCACCGGCGCCAAAGTTATTCCCAATCTAATGTTGCGGATTTCCTATGGTAGCTAGGTCCTAACTATAACTACCTACTGGCGACCGCCAGTAGGTAATATTTATATATATATCACTGAAAAAACCATAGGTTTCAGGCCTTATATAGTCATTTGAGATGTCATCAGTGATGTCACTGACCATGTCATGAATGATGTAATATGTGACATCATCAGCAGTGGATTGCGGGTGCGCGAAATATAGTTAGTACAACTAACTATATAGGAGCAATTTCAATGGTTTTGTATGAGTGAAATGTCCAGCTAACTATAACACCCCTAAAACTTATAGTTTTTTGAGTACATTTTAAAGGTTTTTTAAATGCTAATTCCTAACTATATAAGGCCTGAAACCTATGGTTTTTTCAGTGAATTTGCAAGGTTTTTTTAATGCTAATTCCTAACTATGTAAGACCTGAAAGCCCACCAGGAATCTCCAGTATGCGCCAGGGGACTGCATTGCAGAGAGGTGTAATGAAGCCACACCCCTTTTTACACCTCTCTGCAACGCAGCCCCCGTGCATGTTTGAAGAGGGGGAACTAATTCCCCTTGCATACTGGGGGCCCCTGGGGGCCAACTAGCCCACCTTGAACCTCCAGTATGCGCCAGGGGGCTGCATTGCAGAGGTGTAATGAGGCTATGCCCCTTGTTACACCTCTCTGCAACGCAGCCCCCTGGCGCGTTTGCAGAGGGGGAACTAATTCCCCTTGCATACTGGGGGTGCCTGGGGGCCAACTAGCCCACCAGGAGCCTCCAGTGTGCGCCAGGGGGCTGCATTGCAGAGAGGTGTAATGAGGCTATGCCTCTTTTTACACCTCTCTACAACGCAGGCCACTGGCGCGTTTGCAGAGGGGGGACTAATTCCCCTTGCATACTGGGGGTCCCTGGGTCATATCTGCCCAAACGCCAAAATTCCGAACGATTGAAAATGACTTTTCTTGAGAAACATTTGTATTTGGATTATCATGTCCTATACTTTGGAATTTTTGAAAGACTGACTTTGAGGATGCTATAAATTACTCAAGGCTGCCCGAATTGTGTGGGTAAAATTGATACCTAGTCACTTTGAATAAGAATGTACTTACGTCTCTTCTAACATTTGGAAGAAATATCTAGTTATATGACAACAGGATACCGACATAACTTGAAGGAAATAAGAACGCCCTGAAGAAGTTCTGTTGTACGAAACGCGTCAGCTGGCTGTGGTATATAAACTTAAGGAAAATAAAAGCATTCGAATATACACCAAGATTCAGCGCTTCAATAAGGACTCTAAGTAATATGATTTGATTGGACTTATTGTGCAAGTGGTGCTGTGCCAAACTTTGGAATATTCTCCACTACTCTCTACTACTTACTCTCTACTACTCCACTACTTTCTAATACTCACTCTCTACTACTCATTCCCTACTACTCTACTACTCTCTACTACTCTCTCTCTACTACTCACTCCCTACTACTCACTATCTACTACTCTCTACTACTCACTCTCTACTACTCACTCTTTACTACTCACTATCTACTACTCTCTACTACTCACTCTCTACTTCTCACTCTCTACTTCTCTCTACTACTCACTCTCTACTTCTCACTCTCTACTACTCACTCTCTACTACTCTCTACTACTCACTCTCTACTACTCTCTCTCTACTACTCTCTACTACTCACTCTACTACTCACTCTCTACTATTCTCTCTCTCTGCTACTCACTCTCTACTACTCTCTACTACTCACTCTTTACTACTCTCTACTACTCACTCTCTACTGCTCTCTACTACTCACTCTACTACTTACTCTCTACTACTCTCTACTACTCACTCTCTACTACTCACTCTTTACTACTCTCTATTACTCACTCTACTATTCACTCTACTACTCTCTACTACTCACTCTCTGCTACTCTCTCTACTGCTCTCTACTACTCTCTACTACTCACTCTCTACTCTATTACTCACTCTCTTCTCTCTACCTCTCTACCTCTCTCTACTTCTTTCTCTACTAGTCTCTACCTCTCTACCTCTACACCTCTACCTCTCTACATCTCTCTACAGGCACACATATACACATATATATGCATATATACGCATATGCATTTATGTATGTGTATATATATTACCTACTGGCGGTCGCCAGTAGGTATATATAGTTAGGATTTTTTCCCTATGGGATTTTTGAAAATTCTATGTCTAATAACTTTGGCGTTTGTGGACGGAATTGGCTGAAATTTTCTGGAAAATGGAACATTTTGTTTCTGAGCAGCCACTGGAAATTTGGGGGGAGTTGGTCCAGGGGGGGCCGAGAAAAAAGGGGGGTCCCAAAACGTGTTTTTAACATTGAGTTTTCCATAGGGCGGTTAGCCTCACTTTTAGCCCGAACGGCTGAATGGATTTGCACGAAACTTGGCAAAATATTAGGGACTGATAGCCCGATGTGCCTTTTGTAGGTCTCAATATATGTGCTCCAGTGGATTTTGAGAAATTAACGTTTAAAAAAAGATATATATCTGTAAGCGCGCTCTGGGCAGCGCTCCGGTCCGCGGACCTTAAGCGTACCGGAACTTCGCGTAGCTAAGCTGATTGGCTCTCCGGTGTCTGTCAACATTCTAAACAGTCCGGAGCGGCCGCCATCTTGTCTCTCGGTAGGATTGAGAGACAAGAGGAGGCCAAAACAAAGGGGGAAATAACTATAAGGGGGCATAGTAGATCCTCCCTGACCCCCTAGGTTTGATGTGGAGGCTTTAAAGGGGCCCCGCGAAGCAAAAAAAAATAATTTTTTTTTGTTTTTTTTCGTGGTTAGCGCCCGGTACGCGAACCGGGAAGCGTTCTGGGGAGCGTATCACAATGAAAAATGAATGATAGACTTTTCAAATGCTGTATGTTAATTGATTGTTGGTTTTGTTGATTATTTTTTTTTTTTTTAAGTTTTTTTTATTGTGTTTCATAATTTAATAAACTTTCTAACATTTCATTGTCAGAAATTTCATAATCATGGAATATAGATTGTAGTCTCTGAGGTTGTAAAATGTCCTCATTTGCAAGGAGGTTATCTACTGCTTGTACACATTGCAGTAGTTCTTGGTCCCAAGATTCATCCATAAATTCAATCTCATTTGGATCAATGATTTCTGTGTTGGACTCTGGAAGGACAATTTCAAATGAAATGTTTTGTTCACTTTCCATTTTTCCTGAAATTTGCATAAAAAAAATATATATTAGTAGAGGTAGGGCACTGTTGGGATTAATTTTAGATAGGCAGTTTTTAACAGAGAATTTATCTTTGGGCAGTGTATAGTATCAGAGTGGAAGTAGGAATATAAAAAAGTGTATCTAAATTTATAAGTACTACAGAGGGATAGTATATAACTAACAGAAAAAGTTTGCCATATTAACTTAAAGTGCTCAATATACTTCAGTTTTAAAAATAACAACTTACCTTTAAAAAGAAGTTGAAGTTATTAATGAAAATTCTAATAGAAATGTACACCAGGAAGTAGTAGTCAAAATGGCTGTGTTTCCTTCTCTTCCTTTATATATATTCGGGTACATAACCAATCAAATGTCAGGTAAAAAAAGTAGAAAATGAAAGTAACATTTTAATTGGTTGTCAATTCCAACACTTCAGATGTGTTTTGTGAAGTAATTTACCTCACGGTATTTAGTGAGTTCTATAGGCTAAATGGCTAAATGGAATTCCAATCAAATTTGTGAAAATGGTAGGGATTGGTATGTAGTATGAGCTAATCTATATTTGGTGAAATTGTCTCCAGTGGCTTTTCTGTGAACTACTTTCCCACCTTTTTTGATGGTGCGCTTCCCAGGAAGCGACCCGGTACGCGAACCGGTGAGCGCCCTGGTACGCGAACCTTAAGCGTAACGGGAGTCCACCATTTTGTGTTTCGGTCGAATTATGATACAAGATGGAGGGCAAATAATGTTCAGAATAGGTAGAAGGGGGCATGGTAGACTTATCTTGACCCCCTAGGTTTTGTGAGGGTGGCTGAGGAGGCCCATATGTGCGAAAAAAAACATTTTTTTTTAAAATTTCGCGAGGTTAGCTCCCGGTACGCGTACCGGGTAGCGCCCCAGGGAGCGTACTTTGTTGAAAATTAGTAAAAAAAGTTAGAGTAAAATAATAATTGTGAGTGATTAGATGTAGGGTAGCTCTGAGAAGAGCTTTTGGGTTTATGGTACATTTTGGTACTTATAAGTAGGTACCAATGCACATTTTTAAATTCAGAGTGAAAACTCTGTTGCCCTCATCTGAGAAGTGAACTCCATCTCCTCTGTAGATATCTTGCATGTAGTAACGCAAGTTATTGTTGTACAGGGAGCCCATTCCATGGTCTCTCATGTAAGCTGAAACAGATTTGTTTACATGCTTCCTCGACTTCTCAATTTGTGGACAAAATTGGTTTGACCACCTCCATTTCTGTCTTTGGCATATATTTGAATATACCAAGGCAGTCTGAGGAAAAAGTGCCATCAATTGCTCAAAGGTGTCCTTTAAAAGCATTTCCAGACCTACACCAGTCAAAGTGCCCAAGTCATTACCTCCACAGTGCACAATTAACAGGTCAGGTTTGGGCAAATGCATAAAGGTTTTCACCAATGGTATCAATTGGTGACATTTTAATCCTCTGTGGCCAAACCACTTAATTTCCACATCTTGTAAATTGAGGTTAGGTAAATTCCTGCTTTCAACGTACCTTTGAGCCCAGTGAATATAACTATGACCAACAATCCAGACAGAAAACATGGTGAGAGAAGGTTCTCCTGCAGTCAGATGAAGTGTGGCAATGAAATGGCAGTTGAAAAAATGTGAGTTTGAAATGAAAAAAACTGTGGAGTTTCTGTGTTCATGAAGTAGTAACAGTGATTGGTGGATTTTGATTGATGAAAACAGAAAGTTAGGGTGTAGAGATGTGTTCTTTGAAAGATGTATTTTGAGTGGTCAATAAAAAATCATTAAATGAAAGAAAGCACTGGATATGCAGGTGCACTGAGAGTTCAGAGTTCAATTGCAACATTGTTGTGTGAATTTGCAAACACCAGAGTTTCTCCAAGAGGTGGTTGCTATGGAAAATAGGCAGAAAGGGCAGAGGGGGAAGGGTTTTCATTTGAAAAAAAGTGAGGGAAGAGTTTTGATTGGGTGACATGAGAAATATGTGTGAAGAATTACACCATTTCTGTGCTTTTGATAGCTGCAGACTCTGGAGTGCATACCTTTTGCTCTGCTGAAGACAAATTGGTGTGTTTCTGAGACTGTTTTCAAACTCAAAGTATTTGCTAAGGTGAGAAAATATTTCTTTACTTTAGATAGAGAATAGTGTGCTTTAAGGAGAAAATTATGATTTATGTGGCGCAAATTGCTTGTAAATATGCTCTCACATGTGCATGGAAAATTTAGATTTTGAATGTTTTTGTTATATAGCCATGTTAAAAGTGACGCAACCATGCTGGAAAGCCAATCAAAAAATGATTTCATGTGTTTTAATGACATTTTAAGTCATTTTCTGATGTGCAGTGTTTAGAAATTATGATTTGAAAATCGTTTTTGTGGAAAAGGAATTGTTTTTAAATTCATGACAAGGATATAATGGTGTATGGTTATTTATAAGGCAATTGACTGTCCTTGATGTTATTTTTCTCATTTTAGTGTAAGACCTTTCTCTGTGGCGCAAATTGCTTGTAAATATGCTCTTACATGTGCATGAAAATTTTAATTATCAATGTTTGTGTTACATAGCCATGATAAAAGTGAACCAACCATGCAGGAAAGCCAAAAAAAAAACGCTTTCATGTGTTTCAATGACATTTTAAGTCATTTTCTCATGTGCAGTTTTTTGAAATTATGATCTGAAAATCGTTTTTGGGAAAAAGGAATTGTTTTTAAATTCATGAGAAGGACATAATGGTGTATGGTTCTTTATAAGGCAATTGACTGTCCCTGATGTTATTTTTCCCATTTTAATGTCAGACCTTTCTTTGTGGCGCAAATTGCTTGTAAATATGCTCTCACCTGTACATTGAAAATTTTGATTTTGAATGTTTATGTTACATAGCCATGTTAAAAGTGACCCTACCATGCAGGAAAGCCAATCAAAAAACGCTTTTATGTGTCTTAAGGACAATTTAAGTAATTTTCCCATGTGTAGTGTTTTGAAGTTATGATTTGAAAATCGTTTTTGAGGTAAAGGAATGTTGTTAAAATTTATGTTCGCCATATGCCCCCAAATTTCTTTTTCAGGGTTGCAGCAGGGTGTTCTTGAGACACCCCTGCACTTTTGGAATAAATTCCTAATTTGTGATGAGCAAATTGTTAATCGCAAATTGCACCTTCATTTATATGAGCCTCCTAGCCCATGGAAATGAATGGGTAATTTGCAATTAGCAATTTTCTCAAACAAATTTGGAATGGTAAAGAATCGCTATTTATTCCTTAAAATTCGCTTTTTTGGAAATGCAAAATAGTTATATGATACATATGGCGGTTGATGTCTAACAAGATAAGAAGCTTATGGATACATTTATGATGACTGGTGCAATGAAGTAGAAATCACTTACTTCATTGGTAGGCCTTTACAATAAATTATCTCCTCTGTATTCTTCATCAAGCATAACTTTAATCTGCAATCCTGAGTAGGCCTCACCTTAAACAAACCTCTGGATAGGCCACATCTTATTGTCATCCTGATTTAATCATTTATAATGCTAGGGACAGATTTATGATATGTGTATACCTCTTTTGTGCCACTTAGAAAACATTGTCCATAGGGAAATGACTTAAAATGTCATTAAGACACATGAATGTTTTTTTTTAAAACGTTTGCAATTTTTTTGGGTCACTTTCAACATGGCTATGTGTCTGAAACAGTCAAAATCTAAATTTGCAATGCACTGGTGGGAGCATATTTACAAGGAATGTGCTTCATGGGGAAAGGTCTTATAATGTAATATGGGAAAAATGACATTAGAGATACTGAAATGCCTTATAGAGAAGCATACACCATTATGTCCTTGTCATAAATTTGCAAACCATTACTTTTCCCCAAAAACGATTTTCAAATTATATTTAGAAAACAGTGCACATGTGGAAATTACTTAAAATGTCAATAATTCAAAATTTGTGATTCCTTAAATGCAATGTATCAAAAAAAAATATGTAAAAAATGATATTAAGGATTTGGAAACTACCACCAACTTCTAGTTTGTGGTAATTTGCGAATTCTTTTCAAAAAGCATTTTTTTTTAAAAAAAAAAAAAGGTCCCATATGACGCCCATACATGCCATTAGGGCATGTAGATGTAACATGTGCTCCCAAATTTCTTTTTCAGGGGTGCAGCAGGGTGTTCTTGAGATACCCCTGCACGCTTGAAAAAAATCCTATTTTGTGATGAGCTAATTGCTAATCACAACTTGCAACATTAATTCCTATGAGCCTCCTAGCCTATGGAAATGAATGGGTAATTTGCAATTAGCAATTTGCTCATTGCAAATTAGGAATAGTAAAGAATCGCTATTTATTCCTTAAAATTTGCTATTTATAATATGTAAAATATTTTGATGATACATATGGCAGTTCATCTGTAACAAGATAAGAAGCTTAGGGATAGATTTATGATGAGTGGCGCATCCCCAGGGATGTGACAGTCATCCTGCGCCACTGTTCCGCCACCCATGGTGTGCTGCATTTACAATGCGGCGCAGCATGGGGCAAAAAAGGCACAGATGCGTGACGCATCTGTGCTGTAAAGGTGGCACATTGCTGGAGTTGTATCGTAAGTGCGATGCAGCTCCAGCAAGGATCAGGGGTGCCCCATCTATACAATGCTGCGTCAAGACCTATGCCAGCTTCAAGCAGGCGCAGGGTTTTGAAGCAGCTTTCTCCTATCTGATTGTAAATGCGGCACACCATGGGTGGTAAAGCAGTGGTGCACATTAACTGGTGCATGCCTGGGGATGTGCCATTTAATATAAATCTGCACTTTAACATTTGAGTATGTGCAGGGGACACAGAGTCGTTGAGGCTTATCCAAGGTTAAGAACAGATGAGTCCTGTTCAGTGAAAAATTAGACATAGGCTTCACCTGCTCAGCATCGCTGGACATGGCTAAATAATAGCTGCAAAATGTTACTCTTGTTAAATAATTTTACTATTATAATCTGTGAGATTTGTCTCTTACTCTGCAACATCTCATTGTTGTTGTCTTTCTTTAAAGATAAAGACAACCTCAACATGAGCGACAATCTGCAATCAGTTGATTTTGACCTCATCATTGAACTTGTAATTGAAACATCAGTGGATGTTGATCCATTGGATGATTTAAATCCTGAGGATGAAGAAGAGCGTGATGAGGATGCAGATTTGTCCGAATTATATGATATAGGATGGGAAGCTGACCTGCTTGAGCCTTTGGAATTATAAACATTTATTTTTAAAATTTATAATCAATAAAAAGTAAAAAGGTAAACCGTTTAATTTAAAAATAAAGACACCTTCAAAAACAGGTTATGTGTAGTGTCTTCAATAAAATATTAAAATATGCTCATAAAATTAGATCAGATTCACATATAAAATAGCATAGGTAACATAAATATAAATCTCATTTCTTTTCTGCTATTTCTGTATTGTAAATTTGCAAGGACTAAAAAATCTTCTATTTAAAATGTCAAGTAGTGTGTTATGTTTTTGATCACTATTACTGATTTACTGTTTGATAATAATGTTTAATAACATTTTTATTATATTTTTCCTCAGATTCAACTATGCCTACAAAAATAAGAGAGATGAAGGCTGCAAAACGTCAAAGACAGCAGGAGAAAAAAAAAATGCAGCAGTCCTCTAACAAAAAGATTTCTCAAGCGATGAAGAAAGCACCGGGTAAGAGCTCTAAATATTTCATAAGAAATATTTCTAATAAAAAAAATATTAGTACAGAAAATGTTTCAATCCATAACAACACAAGTAAATCAAATGGAAAGAAAAGGACAAATGAAAATGTTACTGCTAGAGCAAGAGATAAATCTGTGCATGATAGTAGAAGGAAACAACAGTTTACGGAGATTCGTAAACGAATGTTCCGTAACAGGATAATTGGCAATTTGTTAAAAAATATTAAGAAAGGTCAACAGAAATTAGTTTTTTATAGGAGAAAAAAAAAGTTGAGAAAGTTATTGATCAGGCTTTTGAAATTAAACGTAAGTTATTTATTTTGATAATCAATAGAATTAGGAAGCTAAACAAGGCAATTTTTGATTTCAAAAGAAATAGTAGATGGAAGAGAATAGTTAATCGTAGTAATTTTTGTGAAGTTTTTTCTGGAGAATGGATACATAGTTCAAGCTGTGAGGCATTTTTTAATGAAGAGAGTTATTTCCAGGATAATGATTTGGTGCATGCAGTTGACATCAGTGGTCGTGCTTATGAAGTGAAAGATGGTTGTCCAGTTGAAAAAGAAAAACTTGTGACAACAGAGGCAGAAGAGTTGTTAGGTAATGAGGTTTTAGGAAGACGTGCTAAGGGTCCTGTGTACACCTGGAAGTGTAGTAGTATTTGCAGTGTGCGACAGGATTCCATCAATTTGCTTTGTGATTTTGTACGGTCATTTAACAAGAAAAGTTTGAAGCAGAAAATAAGGTTGTTGCAAGAATTAGATCCTTGCAGAGTGAGAGAAGTGACAGGTTTGCATGGTCATTCACTGGCTTGTCTTTCCAGGAGAGTATGCCAGAGTGTTTTTCATCATTTCAGGATGCTAGCAGTGCATCATAACAAAGTGAGGAAGTTAGTTAGACTGTTGTATTATGCTAAGAGTCCAGCAATTATGCTGAAACAATTATGCGCTGCTCTTTTGCATGGTTCTGAAATAGATGTGAAGAATATATGTGAAGAAATTGAGTTTTGTTACTTTGGAAGTAAAGAGGAGAATGTTGAAATTGAGCAAGAAGTAGAGGGTCATTTGGAAGATAGTGTACAGGTTTCCAGTACAGATAATTTCCAGAGGGAAATTGCGACGTTTGACATGAAATCAAGTGAGAGGCCTAATTTCACTTGTGTGTGTTGTAGACGCACTTATTATAAGAATCAGACTAAGTTAGTGGATTTATATGCAAAAAGTGAAAGGGAAAATAATAGTGAATGGAAGGATTTTGCAACATACTTGATGGTAGAAAATTGTTTTGATTTGGGATTGGATCAACGTGTGTGTACTTATTGTTGTAACAAATTAAAACAAAACCAGATGCCTGCTAGAGCAGTTCATAATAATCTGGAATTGGTTGAGATTCCTTCTGAATTGAAGGATTTAAATACTTATGAATCTATTTTGATTCAAAGTATCCATCCCTTTCAGGCTATTGTAAGAATGGAGCCAAAGACAGGGAAATTGCCTCCATCAGATTTACAGAGAGGATTAAAGGGAAGAGTTGTTTATTTGCCTCTAGATTTGAAGAAAAACATTAACACAATTGGAGTAGAAAAAGTGGAAGAGGAACCTCTGGTTATCTTAGTTAATGGGGTTCCGACAAAGAATAAGAAAATATGGCAAGATTTAGTAGATGTTAGGAAAGTTAAAAAGGCAACATTGTATTTGAAAAAAAATAATAAATACTATAAGAATGTATATGTTGCAGAAGAGGAAGTAAGTGAGGAAGAGGATAGCGATTTGTGTGCTGGTCAAATTGAGAAAGTAGAACCCTCTACTAGTGAGGAAATATATGAACATTATAGTGTTCATCCTTTGCATTCAAAGGAAGTCATGGGGAATGCTATTGAGTTGTTTCAAATGAAACAAGCCAAAGGGAGTCCCATTAGTGTTTGGGAGGAAAGTTTGGAAGCTCGGTGTTTCCCACAGCTTTTTCCAACAGGTCAGGGAGGAAGATATGATGAGCGACCTCATCAAATTCCTGCTTCTGAATACCGGACTTTGCGATTGTATGCAGGAGATGCTAGGTTTCGACAATGCATTCCTTATTTGTTTCATCTCCTGTTTGAAAGCGATCTGTCTGGACTGTCATATGCAGTGAACCACATCTTGAAAAGTGGTATACACATGCAAAACATCTCGGCAAGTGATTTTATGGATAAAGTGAATGTCCAAGATAGTATTTTGGAATCTCACCTGATTAATCTCATGGCGTGTCAGCGTGGTACTAATGAGTACTGGTACCGTCGTCATGGTGATTTAAAATGTATGCTGAGGAACTTAGGTACTCCCACATGGTTCCTCACTCTGAGTTGTGCCGAGTATGGCTGGGAAGACTTACTTCAATTTCTACGAGAGGCAAATGCTAACGTAGAAAACATCGAATTCAAGACACCCGGAGAACTGTGCTCTTTGGATCCAGTCAATGTATGTAGGTACTTCAATCATAGATTTGAAGCTATGATGTCTTTCATCATGAATAAGAAGAATCCACCTCTTGGAGAGGTGTTGGATTTCTTCTGGAGAAAGGAGTACCAAGCAAGAGGAGCTCCTCATATACATATGTTGCTGTGGATCAAGGATGCACCTAAATTTGGAACGGATCCAGAAGACTCAGTGATGAGTTTCATCCAACAGTATTCTACGTGTGCTGTTCCAAACGCAAAGGAGAAGAAAAGCCTAAGAGAAAAAGTTCTGCGTTTCCAAAGCCATCGATGTGGAAAGTACTGCCGTCGTAAATTCCGAAACAAAGACAAGTTCTACACCAAATGTCGTTTCGGCTTCCCACGACCGGTGATTTCTAAAGGAAGAGTAAACAGTTTGATGTCTTCGCTGCGACATAATGTGATGAAGAAATCACCTAAAAACACTTACAATTTGAAGAGGAACGAAGAGTCCAAGTATATCAACGACTACAACCCGGTGATTTTGTCCATGTGGAATGCTAACATGGATATACAGTTTGTGGCTGATAACTGTATGGCTGTGGCTCGGTATGTGACGTCGTATATCACCAAAAAAGAGAAGACAGAATTGAAGGATATGTGGGAGGACATTTCCCATGAAAAGAGCCTCAGCAAGAAGTTGTACAGTTTCAGTCTGAAGATGTTGTCGCATCGAGAAATCGGAGCGTACGAATGTTCTGACCGGTTGTCTTCAGCAAGTCTCTATGCCAAGTCCAGGAGTATCGTTTGGGCGAGTCTTGGTCTTGCTGCAACGCGTAATCGAGTTCTCAAACCTGTGCGGGAAATTGAGTATTTGGCGGAAAAGGAGCCAAACAGTACCGACATTTTGAAGACAAACATGTTGGATACATATTATCCAAATCGAAGCAGTCACCTAGAGAATGTTTGTCTGTATGAGGTTCTGCAAAATTACATGTTCAAGAGGAACATCAAAGAAGATACTGAGAAAGGAGTGTATGCTGTAATAGGAAGTGAGGGATGTCTGGTCAAGCAAAGAAAATGCCACTTGATAAACCATCGAAAATTGAGTGGCGAATCTCCTGAAAAAAAGGAGTTTTTCTATTTAGCACTTTTGCAACTTTTCAAGCCTTGGCGTGCAGAAGAGGAACTGCTTGGAGATTTCCTCTGTTACGAAGACTCTTTCAATGCCGCCAAGGAGACCATAGAATGTCCTGCTTTTCCCAAATATGTAGAAATGTTGAATGCGGAAATTGAGCAGGAAGCAACGATTGCAGCCGAGATTGCCAGAGACAGTTCTCAGGACAGTCAGAGTTCTGCTTCATTGAGTCAGGATCCACTAGGAGGACCTCTTATTGAAAATGAAGCTGCCACTGTTATGAATGAGGTGGAAAGAGCCATGGCACATGCTCAAGAGGATGCGGTTAACTTAGAAGAGTTGGAAAGGCAACTCAACGTTGAGCAGAGGAAAATATATGACGAAGTTACCATGCAAATTGATCATGGATTAAGTCATGATAAGAAAGAGTGCTCATGTACGTCGTTGAAGCCTGTCCGACTGTACGTGAGTGGAGAAGCGGGAACTGGAAAAAGTTTCCTCATTAAAGCAATTTCATGCTATTTGCAGGAAAGGACAGAGTCATCACTGTCTTGTGTTGTCACTGCTCCAACTGGACTGGCAGCACATAATATTAAAGGGATTACTTTACATCGTTTACTGATGCTGCCAGTGGAGCATGACAACAAATTAGAATATCACAAGCTATCTGGAGATGCTTGTTTTGAAGTTTCAAGAATCTTGAGGAAAATGAAACTTCTTATCATTGACGAAGTAAGCATGGTTTCCAATGTCATGCTTGCCTTTGTGCATTTGAGGATGCAAGAAGTTCTCAAAACAGAGTATGATGTGTTATTCGGTGGCAAACACATCATTGTTTTTGGAGATCTTCTGCAGCTGACACCAGTGAAAGGGCAACCTGTGTTCAAAATGCTCACGCATGAAGATACCAGGAAGTGCCTAGGCAGCATTGGCAACGTCAATATATGGTTAAACTTCAATTATGCTGAACTGCATGAAAATATGCGTCAGGCAAAGGATGAAGTTTACAAGACTATTCTACAAGATGTTAGAATTGGAAAAGTGACCGAGCATGGGAAAGAAGCTTTACATGCACGATTACTGTCAAATTTATATCCAGAACAAGATGTTGTGCCTGAGAATATTTTTCAGAAAATTACTGATAAGAAATCTGGAATATGTTTGATGCCAACTCTTGCAGAATGTGCAAAATTTAACAACAAAATGTTGCATTTAGAAAAGCAAGAGATTGTGAAAGTGGAAGCTATTGATAGAGTAGAGCATATGGGATCAACAATTATTTTGTCTGAGAATCTGAAAACAAAATTGGATTCATTAGAGAAGAGTATATCTAAAACTGCAGGTTTTGAAAAGACTCTGAATGTGTGCTTGAACTGCCGTATAATTTTAAGAAGGAATTTACATGTTGAAAGAGGTCTGGTAAATGGATCAATGGGTAATGTTGTTGATTTTGTGAAATACAGAAATAGAGATGGAATTGAATTTTTAAAAATTAAATTTGATGGCATTGAGGAAGTACAGCTAATTGCTCGTTGTTCTGCTAGATTTTTGCTTGTAAAAGACTTATATGTTCGCCGTAAGCAGTTCCCTGTTTGCTTGGCATATGCGGTGACAATTCATAAATCGCAAGGTTTAAGTGTAGACACTGCATTGGTGAATATTGGCAGTTCTGTGTTCAAGGAGGGTATGGCATATGTGGCATTGTCACGAGTTAGAACTTTATCGGGATTGTACTTGATTGACTGTGATGTCAGAAACATTTGTGCAGATCTAGATTGTGTTAAGGAATACAATAGGTTAAGAAGAGAGTATGCGCCACATTTGCCTCAGTTTCCTTTGTTTGAGAAACGTCTGGTAGGCCCAGTGACTGGACACTATCGCTGTGGCTCCTGTGTTGTCTGCCCCCAGACCATCCAGGGTAAGACCGTTACACTGAATAAAAACTTCTCTTGGACAATGAGCAGACATACCAACTGCAACAGCTCCAAATGCATTTATGCTTTGATCTGCCCCTGCGATTTATTGTACATCGGGATGACAATGCGTCCTGTTAAGCAAAGAATAATGGAGCACAATAGCAACATCAGATGTCACAAAACACATACAAAGCTGTACGAACACTGCAAGGACAACAATCACTCTCCAGAGAACATGCGCTGGACTGTCATCGAATCTTTACCTAACCTGAACCAACAAGCCCTGTTCAGATATGAACAGAGATGGGTACATCGTCTTCAGAGCAACGATTTGGGATTGAATGATGGGGTGCCCTGGGCGACACTCGCCAGATAGTGATCAATCTGGACCAGTTGTCCAATTATTAATGTATCAACATGCCTGGCTGCACTCCTATACCCCTCGATAGATGGCCTCCGGGCTAACAGTCCTAGGCTACGCTATCCCTAGCCCACGCCTTTGGCCAGGGCGATACTCGCCAGTTAGCCACTATTTATTTGGCTTAGCGGTCCAATTCTAAGCGCCTCAATACATACCTGGCTATATATAACTTCTAAACCCAGTCTGAGATGGCCTCTGTATATTGTCCAGCGATGCCCTCGTTGCTCCATACACGCGCTTTTTAAGGGGAACCCCGCTAGAGAGTTACTATTACTATTATTTATCTGGACCAGTTGTCCACTCTCTAGTACTCCAAACATGCTTTGCGGGCCTTTCCTAACCCACTCCAAGATGGCCCCCGCGTATTTTTACTCGGCCGCGCTATCTTCAACTAACCCCTCGTTGGTTTCCACTTCTGTGCGTCACAGACCCAGCAACTGGAGTGACACACCCCCCCTTCTGCGCGCGCTACTCTCCCTTATCAACACGGGAGTTTGCTGTATCACGGTGCCGGCTGTCCAGTCACCGGAGTTCCAGTGGGAGGGGTAGGTGCAGACAAGCCTGCCACCAGCGATACCTGAGGTAAGGTGGGGATCCGAGCACTGTTGGGCAGCCTGCATCTTACTTATTCACGCAGCTAGCCCTCTCACGGTGTTGGCCGACCGGCTGGGTACCTTTTTCCAACGATCCCGCTGTAATACGCTACTTTCCCCTTAGGAATTCCTCCATCGCTGCTGGCCCCACCTGGGCAGCCTGTGAGGCAGTAAGCAGGATTTCCTATGGGTAAGTGGAATAGTAACTCGTATACTAGCGTCTCCTTAAACGCACGCGTTCAGCATGGCATGTTGACTTGGTCAGTTATTATTATTATTATAATTTTTCCTCGCTGGGATAAACGATCTTCCCGCGTTGAACTTACCTAATTGCAGAGTGTCAAATTACATCATATCCTCTAATGGTTTTATCTGTGCGGTTTTTTCAGCGTGTGTGGCTTAAACCGAGTCTACATATGCTTACATGACTTTCTATCACTGGCGCAATTCACTGCCTGACCACTGTGGATGCACCACTTCCCTGCTCAATTTCATAGGTGAGAATATGACGCCTCCACTAAGATGCATGCTATAGCGATGCAGCACGGCAGCACTAAGCAGAGCGGCTCACCTAGGCGCACTGTGTATATATAACTTTTGTTTTATACAATTCTCACTCACAGCACTACCCGACCCTGTCACTACTTTAACAGAACGTTAACCACTGGGCATGTATCCTCTGACACCTGGGATATAGGCACCATAATGATGAACTACGGTCCATATATACTCTTGACATCATTGTCTGGTTACTTATCTCTTTTCTTTAGGAGGTCCATCATAAGGAATCAACTCCGAACGACACTATACAGGTCGTATATCAGTGTCCTCCGCTACTCGGGGGATGTTAGCAATCATATGAGCACAAGGTCCTGAAGAATCGCCCTTAGGGCGAGAAACATGTTGACCGTTTCCACAAACAAGGGTTGAATAAAGGTTTGGTCTCATTGTTTACCACTCCTTGTTACCCCTTTATACTTTTTTAATAAAGCAGTGAGCCTGACCAATAAAAATCTTCTCTTTTTAGGACTCTACTGACTTTTTTTAACACACACCACCACGCTCACTATTGCACCTTATATAGGCCCCTCACACCCACACACCCGCTGGCTCGGAATAAAAGATCTCCGCCAAAGTGCAGCTTATCTTGCTGCCCGACGGGCATTGCACCGCCAGCCTGTCGTAGGAGCAGGATACCAATGATGACGCTGGACGGTCATCGGCTGGGACAACAGTTGTGGTCCTGCCGTTAACCTGTGTGAGGTATCCTTACATTCTGAAAAGGGTCTACACCATGCACTCAACCCCCCACTTTTTTATCTAGTGAGAGAGAAGAGAGGCTGAGCTAAAACTATTTAGCTCCCTCTGGGGAACTCTGTACAATTCTATTGTTTGCTGCTTCTCAGGACAAGTACATTGGACCCCAGTCAAAATATCGTCCACCCCCTATCCCCCTATTTGATACCAGGCCGGAAACGAAGAAATGAGAACAATACTGGGCAGGTTGTAGCAAAAAGAAAAAAAGTGAATGAACCTAAAATTACAAGCAGAAACAAAGAGGATTCTGTTGAAGATGTTGTTGGTTTTCAGTTTGAAAACAGTTCTGGTGTCAACTGCTATGCTAATGTAGTAATGAATGTTTTGTTTTCTCTAAAAAATGTAAAAGAAGAGATTGTGGTCAATTCTGATCAAAGATTTTGCAGTTTGTTAAATTCTGTGTTAGAGAAATGTACCACTGATAGAAGAAACATAGAAAGTGTGTCTGAAATTAGAAATCTGTTAGATAGATGTTCAGGCCAAACACAATTCTCTCAAAATATTCAGCAAGATTGTCAGGAGTTTTTAATGTATATGCTTCATGTATTACATGCTGAAGGTGTAGATGTAGATCAGCTGTTTGGGCTTTCTTATCAATGGCAGCATGACTGCGAGAACTGTATGGTATCAAGTACTACTAGTGTAGACTCAGAAAGATTTGTATATTTAACTTTGCCAGACAGTAAATCAGTCTCCTTTAATAAGCTAGTAAAAGCTGCTAATCACAACATGGAGTGTAGCCAATGTAAATCTGAAATGATGTCCACATTATTTATACGAACATATGGCCAGTACATCATTTTAATGTTCCAACGATGTAGGCCTGATGGAACAAAATTGACAACTTTAATAAAAAATTTTGTAGCTTCGCAGTTGTCAATATCAGGAAGGACTTTTGTAACTACAGCAATTATATATCATGACGGCCCTTCAATATCATCAGGACATTACACAGCTTATTTAAAGTCTAGAAATGGCTGGTCATTCTGTAATGATTCTGTTGTAATTTTCAAAAAAAAATTGCCGTATGACCTTAAAAACTCTTACCTGGTGTTTTTAAAACCAAAATTTTAGGAAAATAATCTCGGGATATGATCTGTGGAATTTCAAGAAGTTCTAATGGCTCCTACACAATTTGGCCTTGAGGATAAGTGTAGTTCAGAGACATAACTTCTAATCATAGAATTGGACATCATGGACATGTATGTGCAGTTTAAATGAGTTCAGAAAAACTGTTTCTTTTCATAAGCTAATTAAAGCAGCCAATCAAAACATGGAGTAGAGGGAATGTAAGTCTGCAATGCTGTCTACTGTTTTACATTACTTTGTGATTAAAAGTGATGTAGAGAATTAAATAATTGTAGTACTCATAGAGGTAGTGTAAGTCTGCTTCATATTAAGCAGTATCAGTGTCATACGAAATGTAGAACATGACTGAGCAAGAAGGGGAAGATATTACTATTCCAGGATTGTGAAAATGATCTTCAACATTTTAATTCTGAAAGTTGCGGGAATGCCAAATGATGGGATTGGTTAACAAGAAATCCAAGAGTTATACATGGCTCTGACAAAATTTGGGCTTGTGGAATCTTGTGGTAGAGAGCAAGAAGTCATTTATTGTATGTAACATGTTTTTAAAAACGTTGGAGATTTTCTTTCAGAAACTGGTGGGCTGAAAGTAATAACAGCACAAAAGAGTATAAGCTATTCATAGGACATCCTTGGACGTCATGGAAAGTAAGTTAACTTTAAGGAGTTCTGATTTTTGATTTCTGATCTTGTATGGGTTTTTTAAACACAATCATTTTGATTGTGTTTTTTTTTCCCCGCTGTTACATGATGAATACCTTCAAGTCACTGTTTTTAGTGAATTTTGATACATTCTGAGAACAGCAAAAATAAACCATTTAACATGTATAATTAATTCTGTAATGTTTCCATTTATGATGTATATGTAGAACTGTGTAGAAGGCATGGAGAAGGTGAGGCTTCTGTAAGTGTCAAAGTTGTTGCATGCAGTGCTGCACTTCTGCGTATTCTTTGATATGCTAGACTACATCTGCACAATGAGATACCTAAGCAAAGGAAACAGAAGTGATGTGATTGTGAAATGAGCAAAATAAATTGCATGTATTTCAATTACATCACCTGTGTTTCCTATCATTACGAATCACATTGTGCAGATCAAGTTTAGGTCTGTCCAGGGAAACATAGGAGGTTTGGACTTTGTTGAAGATTGCAGTGGACATGACTCACTTCATTGGTAGACCTTCACATGTATTATGTCTTCTATTCTCTTCAACAACTTGAAATTTCATCTGCAACCCTGAGTAGGCCTCACCTGAAACAAAACTCTGGATAGTAGACATCTTATTGGCATCCTGAAGCAATTATTTTAAATTTTAGTGTCTTGCGACACTTTTCTGAGACAACAGCAATGCAAAAGATGCACCATGTTTTAAGATAGGCCTCACTTCATCTGCATCAAGATAGTGTTACTTTAAAATGTATATCTTTAGGACTGTGTAGCTTCTGTAAGTGTCAAAGTTATTGAAAAACTGTTTGTCCTTCAATCTTTGCCCTTGTCTTTTGTAATTTTTCAATACATGTTTTTATATTTTTCAAATGTTTGTTCTCTCTTTCACAGATTGAAAGTATAAAAATAAAAAGTGAGGAATTTAACGACAATTATAAGGTAAGTATTTTGTACTCTTTTCGTTACATTTCTATCACATTGAACTACTATTAGTTCCACTGCTTCATTTCTTTAATCCTCAGTTTCCTGCCTTTGCTACTTCCCTCATTCCTTTCTCTATTACCTACTTACTCAACTCCTTCCACTTTTTTTCTCAGTCCCTCTCTTTTCATAGTTCCTCACTCTTGTTCACTCACTCCGTCTCTATTACTCTTAGTGTCTTTGACTGATCACTGTATCACTATTTGTTCATAATGCTTTCTCTGTGTAGTTGAAGCACACTAAGGGGCATATTATGAATGCAGCCAATAAAATTATTGCTCTTTTTATTGGCAGAAAACTGGTGCAAAAGCGGCTTTAGCGGCAGTTTTCTGCCGCAAAAGCAGCTTTAGCGACACATTTCTGCCTATAAAAGCTGCAAAACTTTTATTGCCTATGTTGATAATATGCCCCTATGTTATTTACATTAGGGCTATATTGTCCAGTATAACAATCAAAATTGCTCTCCAAAGACACCAGGCAAAGCAGACGCTCCCTCAAACAGATCACCAAGCGCAATTTACCCTACTTACAATCTAGCCTGTTCTCTGTCGAGACTTTAGCAATCTTTAGAGCACAAGATAAGATTTTTTTACATGGAAGAGCCATACGTATTGCAATTCTACTTAAGAAACAAGCATTGGCATAGACAATAGGTCTCACCTTTGGGACCTTATACGTGTTTAGCCATGCAACAGTTGATGTTGCTGCACCAAGGATATTATGCTGCATAACTAAAGACTTAGAAGGTCCAAAAGTCGATACCTATTGGCTATGCCAATGCTTGTTTTTCTTTCACTTCGTTATCTATTTTGTTTTTCACAATTATACCATCTTCTGTCTGTTCTTTGGTAAATAGATCTATTAAATAGTATCTCTTCTTTACTACCTATAGCTGTCTTTCTTGAAACATCACTCTCTGTTTACTTTCCTTATACTTACTCTTTTTTTTTAAAAAGTTTTTTTTTTGGTTAGCTCCCGGTACGCGTACCGGGAAGCTAAACCGGAAGCGAACCAAAAGAAATAGAGCTTGCCAGAGTGCTAAACATTCTAGCAATTTTTTTGGAAAGGGAAGGTAGTTCTGAAAAGAACTTTTTTTTTTATATTTTTGTTGTTTTATATTTTTTTTGTATTTTTTGAACATTTTTTGTTTTTTTTGTATTTTTTGAACGATTTTATATTTTTTGGGGGTTTTTTTTGGGGGGGGGAACAACAAAAAACAGGCGTTGAAAAGGGCTCAACAGGAGCAAAAAAAAATTACTGGGGGCGGTTAGGGCAATTATGATTGTCATAAGCCAGGTTGATGGCATTAATACTCATGTTACCACATGATATCAACGCACCACAGTGCATACAAGTATGTTTCATGTGCCCAAAATTCTCTTGGATGTTTGGCACAGTTTCCCGTGCCTCTGCTGGTGTCAATGATATTGACGATGTTGACCTGGCCACAGGAGTTGCTGTTGGGTTTTGTTCCATATCCCGTATTTCCGCCCGGCTGTAATTAAGTGGATGCTTCCTGGTCATGTGCCGATGCATGGTATAGTTCCCATAGCTATACTTTTTATCAGTCCCTCTTGATAATTTCTCTTTGCAGATGAGGCAGGTCACATACCTCGCATTCACTTTCTTTTGCCCTGGAGGGATTGAATAAAACTGCCAGATGAAACTGGCTTTCCTATGGGAAACCCGGGGCACCTCTTCCAAGAACTGTGGTTCTTCTCCCTCCTCTTCCTCCATTTCTTCCTCTTCCTCCTCAGTGTTGGTCATCACCTGGGGAGGTGGTCCTCTCTTCCCATGAGGAGGTGGAGGTGGTGGTGGGGGTCCACCAGCTGAAGCAACTACTGAAGCCATTTCTGATATACTAATGAAGGTCTTCCTCTCACAATGATGAAAGTCAGAGTGAGGAAAGAAGGAGGGGTTTTCATCATTTGGGAAAAACAATACTTCTCAACCAATGAAAAGTGTTATTTTTAGGTCACCTGACCAAGCCTTCCATAATTATGAAACTAAAAGTGAAATGAACCAATGAAAAGCTTTATTAACAAGTCACATGACTCTAACTTTCATGTTACGCGCTGCGGAACGCTCCCCGGTTAGCTTCCGGTTCGCTGCGCTTCGCGCCTCGGTCCGCGCCCGGGGACACTTCCGGGTGCGCTAACGCAGTACGTCACAAGACGCATTTCGCGGCAACGCGATACGTCGCGCTTTCGCGCCGCGGATCGCTTCCGGGGAGTTGCGTTTCGCGCCTCGGTCCGCGCCCCGGGGCACTTCCGGGTGCGCTAACGCAGTACGTCATAAGACGCATTACGCGGCAACGCGATACCGTAACTATGTTGATTTGTTACCGGTTCGCGGACCGGATCGCGGAATCGAATTGAGCTAACGGGAAGCTTCCCGGTTCGCGGACCGGGAGCGAAACAAAAAAAATATTAAAAAAAAATTATTAATAAACATATAAAATATATTTTTGGATTTAAAGAAGAATACATTTTACAGCTGTAGATATTAGCTTTTAAAAAACCAATGAAATTCACTGAAAAAACCATAGGTTATAGACCATATATAGTTAGGAATTAGCATTTACAAAACCTTGAAAATTCACTGAAAAAACCATAGGTTATAGACCATATATAGTTAGGAATTAGCATTTAAAAAACCTTATTTTACTCACACAAAACCATTGAAATTCCATATATAGTTAGTTGCACTAACTATATATCGCGCACCCGCAATCCACTGCTGATCATGTCACATATTACATCATTCATGACATGGTCAGTGACATCACTGATGACATCACTGATGACATCTCAAATGACATCACTGATGACATCACTGATGACATCTCAAATGACATCACTGATTACATCACTGATGACATCTCATTTGACATTACTGATCACATCACTGATGACATCATTCATGTGATAATACGATGAACCTCTTCAGACTCTAATATAACCTTAGATACACTCAGTGTAAACAGACACTCATAGACTGTCACTCATCCATGAAGTTACACACACACCTAGTCAGTCATGCAAACAATCAATCACACCTCCATTTCCTTAACTATACAGTTAAACACACCTTACTTATTCAAACATATACTAAAACATATTTACTCACTTATACAATCCTGGATACAAGTTCACAATGATCCATACAGCCACTCACACATTCACTGGCTCTTATGCACAGTTATTTATATATGTCAACTCTCACATGTACTGTATTTTACATATGTACTTACTTTGACATGTAGCACTGAGATATCTATTCACTCACCAATACAGTCATGCACACAGTCAACCGCCCATACAGCTGTTTCCACATGCACTTTTGAACCCATACATCTATGCAGAGAGTCATACACCTCCCAGCCACCCATACACACTCTCAGTCTCCCATACAAATACTTGGGCAACCAATCAATAACCCATATAGTTAATCATATAGCTACTGATCAACACATGCAGCAGTTTACAGAACAACAGACATAATGATGCACAAATTAAGACAGTTTAGTCACTAACCCATGCACTCAGTGAGACACATTTAATCACTCACTCATACAGTCAGTCACGCACCTACTAAATCCTTTGTTCAGACACTTCTACATCCACTCATTCTTCAATATGTAAGACATATTTTAACTTTACAGAAACATACAGTCACTGGATGTTGTCATCAGTGATGTCATCAGTGATGTCATTTGAGATGTCATCAGTGATGTCATCAGTGATGTCATTTGAGATGTCATCAGTGATGTCATCAGTGATGTCACTGACCATGTCATGAATGATGTAATATGTGACATGATCAGCAGTGGATTGCGGGTGCGCGATATATAGTTAGTGCAACTAACTATATATGGAATTTCAATGGTTTTGTGTGAGTAAAATAAGGTTTTTTAAATGCTAATTCCTAACTATATATGGTCTATAACCTATGGTTTTTTCAGTGAATATATATATATATACACATACATATATAAACATATATAATCTGCATATCTATATAAATACAAATATAAATGCATGTATACATATACAAATATACATACATATGCATGTTATGTACATGAAAGTTTTAAAAACACTAATAAAAGCAAAGCTAAAAAGCCACCTCATTACAAACAGAATGGCTTTAACTTAAACGAGGGTGATATCTATTGCATTTTCAATGCTTGTTTATTTTGGTTCCATCAAGAAGGCATTCAGATGTGTCACACATTTGCCATAAATTCTGAATGTTAGCACTCTAGTTGCTCATTAGATCACTGTAGTAAAGCTACTGCTCACCAGGGTAGTCTGCTGCTAATCATACTTTCTATGGCAAAATTAACCCCCTCATTTTGTTCCTTTTTAAATTAAATGTTTTCAGACTTACACTTCATTTCAATCAAGATGGCTTCTGGTGTGCCATACTTTTGTCATAAGTAAGACTGTTAGCGCTCTAGTTGTTCTTTAGAACACTCTGGGACATTCTGTCATTGGGCTATACTTGGGCTACATCTGGGTGATATTTGGGCTACATTTGGGCTCTTTTGTCTCTGGTGGCCATCTTGGGAGACTGCATGTCAGAATTTTTTAATGAAATAGAAGCGGATTTGGGAAGTCACTCAAAATGTGCCCTAATTTTTCTTTCTACAGCACTAATCATACTTTCTATTGCAAAATGAACCCCCTCATTTTGTTCCTTATTAAATTAAATGATTTAAGAGTTACCACTTTATTCCAATCAAGATGGCTTCAGGTGTGCCATACCTTTGTAATAAGTAGGACTGTTAGCGCTCTAGTTGTTCTTTAGAACACTCTAGGAGGCTGCAGTAGAACACAAAGGAATCAGCTGTCAGTCTCTGTCCTTGTTGGATGTACATGTCTTACTGAGAATGTCAGACTTCATTCTCACATGACTGAGAAAGATAATGTGAATTTACAGAAAATGTGCTTTCAGTTTAGCTTATAGATCCCCTTCCAAACCACTGTGGGAAAAGCATGAGATGATAGTTTTCTTTCAAACATGATTCATGATATCCCAGCAGAAGGCTTTTTCACATGATAAAATCACCTTAGAACACACCACAATTCCTAAAATGAGTATGGTACCATCAACAAATGATTTATAATATAACTAAAGTCCTAAAACCTTCTATTAACTGCAATGCTTTTTAATGAGGTGCGTTCATGTATATTGGTCCCAAGATGGCTGCCAACACTTCTTGTATGAAGTGCTGACAGCCAATCAGATCTCACGATGAGATGTGTGGTTAGGCTCCGCCCAGATATATATGTGTTTTTGAAGTTAATTTTCATAAAAACCACTGGAGCAACTTTCACCAAATATAGCAAAGGCCCTTCTGCGTACCAGTCCCTACAATTTTTCCAAGTTTGGTGTCATTCCGTTCAGCGGTTCGGGCTGTAGCCTTGTCAGAACGTCCTATGGAAATTAACATGGGGAAAACACGTTTTGGGACCCCCCTTTTTTCTCAGCCCCCACTTAACGAATCTCCCCGAAACTTTCAGGGAAGGAGCGCAGCGGAGCTGGCCAAACGTTTGGAAAATTACACGCAAATTCCTCAACCGGCGCCAAAGTTATTATATATATATATTTTTTATTTTTCACCGAAAAAAAACATAGGTTTCAGGCACGTTATAGTTAGTTGGACATTTTACTCATACAAAACGATAGAAATTCCTCTGTATAGATAGTTCAGCTAATTTGAATTTCAAAGGTTTTTTAAATGCTAATTACTAACTCCAACGTGCCTGAAACCTATGGTTTTTTCAGTCAATTTCAAAGGTTTTTAAAATGCTAATTACCAGCTATAATGTACCTAAAACCTATGTTTTTACAGTGAATTTCAAACTGCAAATCTCACAACTTTTCTATCAATACCTTCTGCCAAAAAAGTTGCCACAAATGAGAGCTACAACTAACAGTAATGATATGCATAGTAGGTATTCCCGTACAAAAAAAAATATGAGAACACCTCTTCCCCATATTTTCAACGACCAGCCAAATCTGCGATGTGATCCAAAAACAGGCGATAAGCTGCGTCAGCAGTAAGAATTTAACATCAGCCTTTTACTGGTGTAAAGCAGGACATCTATCTACAGCGTGAAAGGGAGCCCAGCCCAGAGGCACATCTAAAGACCAAAATGTCATAGAGCTACTGATCATGCAGCTCCGACGCCCAAGAAGGCCACAACACCCACCGTTACCACCCCAGGACCTCCCCTCCGGACCACCCCCCTACTACCACCGAGGCAGCGCAGGACAGGACAGCGGACCTTCCTAAAACGGCATGGCCCCTCAGCTGCACAATAGCTGAATGTTGGTACATGTGGGAACAAAGTATGTGTGAAGGAGGCAAGTCACCCACCAATAATAATGCACACAATACCAAGTGTAACGGTGATGTGCTAGATAGACCTTACTATGCAGAGCACAAACCTCTCCATATGTACATATACTGATGATACGTGTAGTGTTGTGCACAGTGGACGCAAATATGTTTCCTCAGGCAGTGGGGAAGATCTCGATGATGTAGCTGTGTTGTCCCCCCTGGAACCGTAAGTGGAGTGTACTTGTCCAATGTACGCCACTCCAGCATAGGAGTGTGAATAAATAGGCCGAGCTCTGGCATGGTTCACTTGTGGGAAGGTCAACGAGTCTGGCAGAGCGGCGGGCCTCACCCTGCCACGTGGCTGCCGACATGATTGCAGACCTTCTTGACACAGGGCCCTGCAAACCCAGTGACACAGCACTGCAGGCTTATGTGTGTACAGACTACTGCCTTCGATCTACACTGCGGACAGCAGGGCTCAGAATTCTGGTAGAGTGGCGATTTCAGATGACGCAGTCCAGTAGCCAAGACACATTGCTCCCAGTGCGCCTGCCCGGATCACGCATCATCGCAGGGGGTGCACACCCTCATTTCTTCAGGTGCCACTAACTCACTGCACCATAAGTCATCACCACATGGACTTAATAAGGCAGAATTCAGTAAGCAAAAAACATTGCTCCACGTGCAGCTCCCCGGACCATGCATCATCGCAGGGTGCGCACATGCTGAGCACCAGAGGTACCACTAACTCAGTGCACCATAAGTCATTGCCATGTGGACTTAATAAAGCAGAAGTCAGTATGCAAAAAACATTGCTCGCCATGCCGCCCGCTCGGCCACGCATCATCGTAGAGTGTGCACACACTGAGCGCCAGAGGTACCACTAGCTCAGTGCACCATAAGTCATCACCACATGGACTTAATAAGGCAGAATTCAGTATGCAAAAAACATTGCTCCCCATGCCGCCCGCTTGGACCGCGCATCATCGTAGGGTGCGCACACACTGAGCGCCAGAGGTATGACTAACTCAGTGCACTATAAGTCATCACCACGTGGACTTAATAAGGCAGAATTCATTAGACAAAAGACATTGCTACCAGTGTGGCCCTCTCGGACGACGCATCATCGCAGGGTGTGCACACACTGAGCGCCAGAGGTACCACTAACTCAGTGCACCATAAGTCACCGCCACGTGGACATAATAAGGCTGAATTCAGTAAGCAAAAGACATTGCTACCAGTGTGGCCCAATCGGACCACGCATCATTACAGGCTCCACACAAGCTGGTTCCTTCACATGCCACTAACTCAGTGCACCACTTATCATCGTTGCCTACACACACGGTGAATCGCCAATACCTGTGCAGCTGTACTCAACACCACATGGCTGTGGGCCGTTGCTGACCACAGCCTCCTGCCTACACCGCGGTCATCAGAGCTTACAATTAAATTGACTCTTCATTCATTAATTGCAGAGTGCAGTACGCAACTAAATATAATGTCCCTCAAACCTACACAATATCCTTTTAGTATCCTTGCTTCAAGAACTTGTTTTATATCAGTTAAAGCTTTAGTACAATAACAAATGAACACTGAATGGCAGTCCACACACGCTGAATGCTTCTGATGCTCCTATCTCAGTGCACCACAATTCATGGACTTTTCATGATAGAATGTTTTGTGTATGATTTCAGATCTGCCACCCCTACCTCAGTGCACCACAAGTCATGGACCCTCTACGATACAATATTTTGTGCATTATTTCAGATCTAGTGCCCCTACCTTACTGCAGCACAAGTCATAGACCCTTTATGATTGAATCTCTGTGTATGATCCGATGAATACTGTTGTACTTGTTACCAGCACCAACCATTCCCGGAGGGCTGACTTACACTCACCCCACATGCACCCAGCACAGAAGTCACTGGACATGTGACCCTGGTAATAAAAAGGAGTCGAGTGCACGTGTCCGTACCCAGTTCAACTATCTATCTGTGTCCGTGTGTTCATTATGTTTGCAAGATGCTGCCCCTGGGCCCAACCACATTATATTGTGCTGTCTACAGCGTATGCAACCATGTTACCTGTGGCAGTAGGAAAAACGTTTGTTATATAACTTTCACTCGCTCATTCTATGAATGTAGAGACTGGATCATTAAAGTACTGCAAGGAGAGTGTATTGGAAATTTATAAGTGCGTGGGGATTGCCAGAGGTTTTTTTGGTTGCATATTTTTATAGCACAAACTCGTCCCCAAGGTATTGGAGCGATTTACATGAGCCCTTATTTTGCATTACAAATTCAAGCACACAAACAATAAGTGATTTGCCCAGAATTAGAGGAGGTGGACGCCACCCGAGGCTCGAACCCTGGTTTTCAGCACCAAGTTCGGCAGTCTAGCCGACAGACCACATAAGTACATATCTTGGTGCAGCCTAACTCAGAACACAAGCTTCACTCAAATTGGCTGCCCTCTATGTACCAAAAACAGCAACTTGAACTTTCCATGGACCTGTTTTGCTACAGCTACAACACTCCAATGAATGTGCAATAAACATTCATATCCACAGAAATACTTCATGTGTGAAAATATGTAGGGTCAGTGATTCCTCGTACCTTCCATGTTTGCCATGATGTGGGACTTCATTCACTCAATGACACATTTGCGCTGGCGACCCGGGTGATGGTAACACTACAACACGGACACCCGCTTCAGTTAATTCCTCATAAACCTCACGACAGAGCCACGCCCATAGCTCCGAAGTAATTCTGCACACCCTCACGCAGCACTGGCATACGCCACGCCAGCCCACTACGATTACGCTTACAGGAAAGGACAACAACGCTACATGGCGCACAACTTCATTGTAGTGATCTGCTAGTCACAGGTCTAGTTGTCAGTACGACACAGCCACTTCCGCGTGGCTGCTATACACCCACACCACACCCATCCAGCACAGGCGTCACAGGACACGTGACCCTGCTAATAAAGAAGACTGGGCGCACGTGCTTGACGCCATTTTAGAGTTGCTCGCAGCTGATGCAATGCAGCCGGCGCAGGCACACTGCCACGAAACTGTGAATTTTGGTCCACTGAGGTAAGGGCATTGTAAGTGCTGAGCGAGTGTGCAGCCTGCAGTGATGGCCCATCCCAGTGGTCCGGACATCTCATGTATTCTGTGCCCTGCTCGAGCGCAGTGTAGGCCTGAGCCATGCAACAGTGGGGCATACCGCCACGTGCATGGCCTCACTGGTCACTGAGTTAGTGGCACCACAAGGACTGAGTGGGTGTGCATGATTATGGGTGCATGAGCATGTCTTCTGCCATGGCGATATCAAGACTCAGCAACAAATGTGAGACTTCTAGCTTGCGGAGCAGGGCTGCATGATGTGCAGGGTGCCCTGTCCATGAAAAGGTGAGCAGTGAGGCCTGGGTGCACAGTGGCGGGCAGTACCTCTGGGCGGCGGGAGTGGATTGGGTGCAGCAACTTGGATACAGAAACTCGTCATTTAGGCGTACGCAGTCATATATACCCTGCCTTTACCATGTCTAATTGCATTTTGAAAATACATTCCTATAGCAGGACAGTTTTTAGAATTGGCCAAATGTCCGTTGCTCACAAATCTGTAGCAAACTATTTGAGTATTTATTTTTTCATACTTTGTACCCTTAAATTTACCATCAAATTTTGACAACCTTTCCTTTCTGATTTTTATTTAAGGAGGTAAGGTGTGTTGGGAGCATCGAAACATGCAAACACGACCATGAGATTCCTCTTTCAGCTTGTGGCTGCCTCGCGTATCTTTGGGAATGTTATGTTTTAAATGTGAGAAGGTTGGAAGGTAGAAGTTAACAGGGATACACTAATTCTTGCTTTATACTTGCTGCTTAAAAGACGTGTTCTGAGGATCAATCCACATCAAGAGAGTTACTGTCTCTGTCTTTTCATTCCTGCATACTGGACTTTCCTACAATTACTAATTTTCTACTATCTTTCAGATGTGGAGCTGTAAGGTGCACTATGTCCCTGCACGTGGTTGGAGACACACCGGTGACAGAAAGGTGAGCTGCGAAGATTTTCTCCAGTGTCACTCTCTCACTCTTTCTCTCTCTCTCTTCCTCTCTCCTATGATGGATGCATGACGCACAATCTTATCTTGCTTTTTATCCAACAGGCTGTGTGTTACAAATTGAGGGGCATATTATCAAGGGGGTTTATCTCCGCTTTTTTGGCTTTAAAAGCCAAGAAAGCGGAGATAAAATTATCTCCCTATTACCTAGCTGTCGCTAACACCAGTTAGCGACAGCTAGTAGGAGACAGCGACCATCTTGGGCCCCATTTTGCATGTCAGTGATATTTATCACTAATGATATGCAAAGTGGGCGTGCCAAGATGTTAGCGACTGGAAACAGTCGCTAACATCGCTATCTCCAATTACCAACTTTTGGAGATATTCGCGATAAGCGCGAATATCTCCAAAAGCTAACACCTGCCCTGAGCAGTTCTTAGCCATGTTATCCAATGGGAGGTGGATAACATGGCTAAGAGCATTAGCTCGGTAATGCATGAATATCGCTGACTTTTCAGCGATATTCATGCATTGCGGCCGTTTTTTATCGCATTTGCGATAAACCTTGGTAATACCAAGGTTTATCTGCGGTAAAAGTCGCTGCAGCTCAGCGTTAAAATTTTCTCTCTAACCAAGCAATAGCGATAAGCAATAGCGATAATTATCGCTATTGCTTGGTAATATGCCCCTGAGTTCCCCCCAACACCACCAGAGCTAAACCCCTTTTGAACCTGTGATGATGTGTGGCCATCCTGACAACGCCTGAGAAGGTTGCTTCGACACATGGTGGACCCTCTTACGCATATGCCGGTGAGCAAAGAGGCTTTTTTCCGCAGCAGCGAGCAGTCACCTCTGGGAGGTGGGAGTTGATAGTGTGCAGCAGCCTGGGTGCAAAGGAGTGGGCAAACACCTCTAGGAAGTGGGAGTGGATGGGGTGCAGCAGTCTGGGTGCGCAGGAATGGGCAGTCACCTCCAGGCAGTGGGAGTGGATGGGATGCAACAGTCTGGGTGCGCAGGAACAAGAAGTCACCTCTGGGCAGTGGGAGTGGATGGGGTACAGCAGCCTGAGCGCAAAAGAGAACACAGACACCTCCTTGCAGTGGGAGTGGATGGTTGTAGCAGCCTGGGTGCGCAGAGGCGAAACAGAGAAGTATGCGTGTGTAGTTGTATGTACTCTGCAATTACTAATTCTATACTAACTTTCAGATAACTAAACTTGAGGGTGCACACACCGGTGGCAGAAAGGTGAGCTGCGAAGATTTTCTCCAGTGTCAACACTCCCTCTCCATCTCTTCCTTTCTCCCTCACACTTTCTCTCTCTCTTCCTCTCATTCTCATTCTTTCTTTCTCTCACTTCCTCTCTCTCTAACTTCCTCTCTCTCACACTGTTTCTCGCTCTTTTCCTCTCTCTCACACTGTTTCTCTCTTTCTCTCTTCCTCTCACTCTTTCTTTCTCTCACTTTCTCTCTTTCTCTCCCTTCCTCTCTCTCATTCCTCCTCTCTCTCTCTCTTGCTCTCTCTCACTCTTTCATCATCTCTCTCCCTCTCTCTTCCTCTCCCACACTATTTTACTCTTTCTCTCTTCCTCTCGCTCACCCTTTCTCTCTTTCTCTGTCTTCCTCTCTCTCACTCTTTCTCTCTCTCTTCCTCTCTCTCACACAGTTTTTCTCTTTCTATCTTCCTTGTATCTCACTCTTCCTCTCTTTGCCTCTTTTTTTTCTCTCCTTTGCTGGACGCATGATGCACCATCTAATATTTCTTTTTGTCTTGCAGGCTGTGATTCACAACTTGTCGAGGGATGACACACCATGGCTGTACATAGTTTTATTTGTTGTGGTTTTGTTTTAATAAAACGTTTTACACACATAGTTGTATTTATTGTTGTTTTGTTTCAATAAAATATTTAATATGTAAATCCATACATGACTAAGATTCTTATTGGAAAACAAGTCCTGGGCACACGTCCGAAGTTCAAAGTGTCAATGCACGAAATACAATACTTGATACCAAGGTCAACACCAGTGGATTCTTGTAGTAGATGATATTTTATACAAGACTTGAAGTCAATCAACATCAGAGCACCAGCCGACACGCGTTTCATCACCTGGGTGTTAACTTGTGACTCTTCAGGGCTCATTTGAAGCAGAAAACGAAAGCGTGATCACTGTAATGGGGATAATACCAACCCAGTCGATAACGGGTGATAAACACAAAATGAGGAATGGACATGTAGGTGGTATGTAGGGGAGGAAGGATGAATCCTAAACCCCAAGAAAGGCGAATTGAGGCGAAGGATAACGGGCGGGTACGTCCGTATTCATTGGGTCCTGGAAGCAGCTGGGAATAAGTCCTGGATTCCGTCTTGCTCTCCAAATATTTACAGGGGTTATCTGGGTTTTCCCCTGACCTGGCAGCACCACAGCAATCTAATTTCCCTCTTACTTTACCGTTTATCAGCTTGTGCGCCATTCTTCCTGAACTCTTAAAACCCCTCGTAGACTCATTAAGAGTCTTTTTTGTCCAACCTCACAAAAATCTTTTTTATTTAAACTGCAACACCAGCCAATTTGTTAGGCTCCACATTTAAAAACGTTACTGTCACATTTGTTTGTGGGGAGTGAGCGGGGATGGCGGGCAAAGAGCTGCTGCTGGGGGATGTTGGAGTAGTGTTGGATGTCCGACCTGCATCATCATTGCTTCCATTGCATCTTCATCATTGCCTCCATTGCATCTGTTCTCTGAGATCTGCAAGCCGGCGGGCTGGCTCGTAAAAGTGCGGGCCCGAGAAGTCGCACTGGAAGAGCTGCAAGCCCACCAGTGGTTCGCAGAGGGAGACTTGCAGGCCCAATAAGGTTGTTGGGGGTATGCTGGTGATGTGGGAAGAGGGTGCGTTACCCACTAATGTGGGGCGAGGCAGCATGAAAGGGGTATCTCTCACAGACAGAGCTCCGGTATGTTTTCAGAGTTGCCTCGGACAGATGCGAGCTGACGGACTGAATCACAAAATGGCTTTTCAATGCTCATACAGTGCGACTTATCAACAGTTTGCACCCAGGCTCACAGAGGGACAGCTGAGGCCCCTGGGCTCGACTCGCAGAGGGAGAATTGCGAGCCGTCCGCTCCCAAAGGAACAGCAGCGTACTGGCTCGCAGAGGTAGGGAGCTGTGAGCCGACGGACTGGCTTCTAAAGGCATAGCTGTGAAGTGGTCATGTTGGGAAGAGGGAGCGTGAAGGGTCTATCTCACAGACAGACACCTGCCGTATATTTCCAGTCTAGGCTCCACGTATACAACTGCAAGCCCGAGAAGTCACACCAGAAGAACTGTGAGCCTACCAGTAGTTCACAGATGGAGATTTGCAGGCCCAACAAGGTTGTTGAGGGTATGCTGGTGATGTGGGAAGAGGGTGCTGTAATATGGGCTGGACCGAGGTCGAGACCGGAATGAACGGGACTTCCAATGTGGCGACCGGCTGGTCACCATCCAAAAGGGGAGCCAGCAGTCTAGTAGTTGACAAGAGGGAAGCTCTGACGTCGCGGGAGGAGAGGGATGGTTTGAACAGCTGCAGTGAGTTAAGTGATTACGAGGAGGAGACGGACCGGAAGAACTCTGCTGAGTGGAGTGTGGTAAATAAATAAATAATACCTCTATTTTTGACTGGATATAACAATAACAGATAGCTCAATAAATAAGAGTCAAGATTCGAGGTAGTAGGAGTTTGCAGGTTTAATACAGCATAAGGACAGGAACAGGACAACCTGCACGGGCAAGATCTGGGATGGCTAGCCAACAGGGGGCCCCGACAGCTGTCGGGCAGGATCTGGAATGAGCGCGCTGTCTTTTAATAACAATACACAAGTATATATACTAAAACAATTGCATTACAGTACATACAGTAGGTGTGACAGTGGGTGGAGTTAGCAACAGTCGCGAAAGATAAGGATGAAAGTGGGTGTAACAGGAGGCGTATACATAGACATGTGATGTAGACGTAACAGAATATGTCATAAATGGGGCGGAAACGTGGAGGGGGCTACCTGAGGAGCCGGGACCTCTAACCTAGTGGTGCGCGCAAGCTGGCAATGACGTGTAACTAGGGAGAAGCCGGGGGCTATGACTTCTGAGCTAGAAGCAGAGACGAAAGTCTGGAGAGTCAGAGCGACATGTACCTAAACACTATCTAGTATCTGATGTTTAGAGAACATGTTGATAGAATCCAAAAGTTATCAGGGTAAAGGCTAACAGATTCTAAGACTGGTGCATGAATTATTCTACATGTAGTGTGTGTTGAGGAATATTAAATGACCATAAATACAGTATTTCTCTTACATGGAGACGTAAAGGCTAGACTGTGACGGAAACTATTGATGCGATTCAGTAGCTTAGGAATGCAGAGAAGGAAGGCTGGACTGATAACTAGAATCATAACATACTCTTGGCAGACTGGCAGGCAGAGCCAGGACGAGCCGGGCACTGTGAGGCAGGAAGTAAGTGAAGGGTCAGGGATACAGGTGGGGGCTGTATCGCTCCTCAGCGAGGGTTCAGGAGACAGGAGCTGAATCTGAGTCCGGGCCCTTTTGAGGCCTAGAAACGGAGACTTTTCAATGAATTTAACGTGCACACTGAGAAACGTGGCAACGTAACTTTACATAGGCCTAATACTCGTAGCTTTCACGAGAACTGGAAACTGGCATACTAGAGATGGACACAACTGTAATTGTGTCTTTAATCGATCATGGGGAATACATATGCATATTAATCATGCACACATGACATAAGATGGGGAACACGTAGGGACACAGAACATGGCAAAATTTACTTTTCCACATTCCCTCCTTGTCACTACGTTTCCATCAGGAAACATCAATATTCATGATATCATCTATCATTTCATACAGTATCATTTGCTCGTCTCGAATTGTCTTGGAACGGGATTTAGGACGGGACTTGGGACTAGGAATACAAGAGGTAGCACAAATGCCGCAAATCGCAGGGCCACATTGTATACAGAGGGAGCAACTGAATATGATCGCTACTGCAATACCTAGAAAGGACAATACTTTCCATCCCCAGGCAGAAATAATACTCCAAAACCAACCGGACCATGTCCAGGTGCCTGGATCCTGGTGTAACTGATGGGCAATTTTATGAAGTCTGGTTATAGCTGAATAAACAGACGGCGCGTTATTTGGAATGAAAATGCAGCAACTAGATCCGATGACTCTACATGCTCCTCCTCTATCGGCCAGTATGACGTCAAGAACAAGACGATTTTGGAGCACGACAAATCTCATAGCAGATTGTTCTTCGGTTAAGTTACCTAGAGCAGAGGCAGTCTCATTAACTACTGCTTCAAGGGTTCTGGTTAATCTACGTATTAACTTACTATTCTGGATAGGGCCTATAAAGAAGAAGAATCCTCTATTGAAATCCGTATATTGTTCTAGAGCAGTTTCAGTTTGATCGACAATCGGGGACTCGATCTCCCTTCTATGTCTGATGTGTACTAGATGTGTGTTTCTATGATAATCAGATGGGGCTAGGAAGACTGGTGGCAGTAGGAAGGCAATGTAACAGGTTCCCTCCCAATCGAGGGGCAGACGAACATATGCGGTCTGACCACAAACAAAATAAGAATGACGTGAAGCTTTGAAAATAGATTTCCCACTGTCACTATACTCGACAATAGTAGTACAATCACTATGTCCTACATGTACGGAACCGTTATTTCGGACACATAATTCGCCTTTGACTGGTAGTACTGAAATAGCAGGTAAGTCTGGAGTAGGATCAGACTGAACATTCAGGACGATGAAATTCGAAGAATAATTACCCAAATTATAAACTTCATTTTCTAGATCTAACCCTGTTCTGTGGGGAAGACCTTGCTTGTCTGGAAAACATGTACTGTTCAGAAGGGACATATCAGTTGAGGATGACGTTAACATGGACCAGGCTCCACATGAGCCATTATGTGAGAACGGATAAGGAAAGAGTGGCAGAACTCCCTTCGGTGTCTGGAAAGGGGGGAGTCGACCACACACCCAACAATTTGTGGCATTGCTGGTCTGGTGTGAATAATGTAACATACGGATAAATGAATTGTTGCGCATAGCAAGACGATAAGATAGTTCATGAGGAGGCAGATCACTAAACGTGTGCTCTACTGTAGCATTAGAAGACTTATTTACATGAGAAATTGGAAAACATAAATGAAATGCATAACTCGTGCAGGTAACCATCAGGCTGAGAAACAATATAAAACTTAGAAAAACGATACATCGGATAGAGTTTTGACTAACTCTCTCACTATGGGGGTCTATTTCATACATGTCAGATACCTGTCTAACCGTTTCACCTAGGGGAGGACTTAGACAATTAAACTGGCTGACTTATTTTACTAGACCGAAGCATCTTTTTATACTCCTGCTGCGGAGTTTCCTCTAACAGGGGAGGCTTGGTATCAATGTCATTTGCGGGACAGTCCTTGAGAATAGTATTTTGGCAGTCTTTAAAATCTTGACAATCCTTGGAAAAGTTCTTGGAAACAGTTTGTAGTCGGGGTCCGTGAAATTTCTTAACATGAGACAAATGGACCCACCCCTTCCTGCCTTCCAACTTGACGGCAGTGCGGGTGGTTAAGAGGACCAACTTCGGCTCCTTCCAGCGAGGCTCCAGCGGACTTGAACGATCAAAATTGCGGACGAGGACCAAGCTTCCTGGAACGATTTCATGTGGTTTCACCTCGGTATTGTCTGGAAATGCGGCGGCAACCTGTGAATGACAAGAGTGGAGGGCAGACATCAAGGAAGCTAGGTAATCTGTCAGCATATTACTGGAAACATCTGTAATACTTCGGGGTCTAGGTGTACCCCACACGTTCGGGGGGCGGCCGAATACGACCTCATAAGGGGACAGACCTGATCTGGAATGTGCGACCATGCGCATATAAAACAACGCAACTGGCAGGGCTACTAGCCAGTCTACACCTTTCTCTTGACAGATTTTAGCAATACGTATTTTCAAGGTTTGATTATGTCTCTCTACGAGACCGGCTGCTTCAGGATGGCGTACACAATGGAACTTCCACTGGTACCCTAACAACAGGGACACGTGCTTCATTAGTTCGGATGAGAATGGCTGGCCGTTATCAGAATATACGACCCTTGGGAGTCCATAACGGGGGAAATATTCACGAACCAGCTGCTTGGCAGTGGTCGCGGCTGTGTAATCTGGGACTGGATATGCCTCTGTCCACCTGGACAAAGCGCATACAACTACAAGGACATACTTGAAACCTCGACATCGCTCCATCTGAATATAATCCATCTGGAGGACTTCAAAAGGGTGGTCAGGGGGCTGGAATCCACCTTGTTCCACTGGGACACTTTTACCTGGATTGAACTGGCAACATATCATACAGGTACGGACTTTCTGCTTGGCTGCAGCTCGTAAATGCTTGTTAAACCAAATGTTCTGGATACTGTCTAACATGGCTTTTTCTCCTAAATGTGCAGGACTATGTGCGGTATTGATAATGACTTGAACCATTGAGTCGGGGAGAAACCATGTGGCTTTTCCCTTCGTCAACCATCCTTGATCTGTCTGGACCCCTCCTTGTTCGGACCATTTCTTGATTTCATCGGGAGTGGCATGTAACTGGATATCTATGACATCTTGAGTGGGGTCCTTAACTGTCATACAAGTAGTCGGATCTAGAGTGGATGTCGTTGTCTTGTTAATTGGTATGTCTGGTGTCTGTGCTGTAAGCTTGGCTGTTCGATCCGCTAGATCATTACCTTGGGAAATAATGTCAGTAACTTTCGTATGTGCTTTGCACTTCATGATAGCGATAGATGTCGGTAAATGTATTGCATCTAACAGAGCTTGAATGAGGAAACCATGCTGAATCTTGGTTCCATGAGAAGTCATGAAACCTCTCTCCTGCCAGAGCACTCCGAAGTCGTGTACGACTCCGAATGCGTAGCGTGAATCTGTGTAAATATTAACTTTCAGGTTCTTGGCGTGTATGCAGGCTTGAGTCAGAGCAACTAGCTCTGCTGCTTGAGCAGACAGGGTGTCAATACGATGTGTTTCAATAACTTCAGTGTCAGTAGTCACTGCATACGCGGCTACTAGTTCTCCTGTACTTGTTCTCATACATGAACCATCCACATAGAGTGTCAGGTCGGGGTCTGGTAATGGAATATCTGTCAGGTCTTGTCTTGGTTTAGTCATAGTGTTAACTATTTCCACACAGTCATGTGTGGCAGGATCTGAGGAAACTGACGGTAACAGTGTAGCAGGATTCAGAACATTGCAGCGTCTGATTTCTATGTGAGGCTGGAACAGTGTCAGTTCATAACCTGTCAAACGTGCAATTGTCAAGTGCTGGGTCTGTGTTCGATTTAAAAGAACTTCCACGGAGTGTGGAACTTGTACTGTCAAGGAATGTCCTAATACTATGGAATCACTTTGTCTGATAGCTAGTGCTGTGGCTGCAACTGACTTGAGGCACGCAGGCAGAGCCTGGGCTACTGGATCTAATGTGCTCGAAAAATAAGCACAGGGCTTGTATTGTCCTGCTTGATCTTGTGTAAGAACAGATAATGCTGTACCATCACGTTCTGTGACAAAAAGTGTAAAAGGCTTATCGTAGTTCGGTGTAGCTAGGACAGGAGCTTGGCATAAGGCTTTCTTTAACTCATTAAAACTAAGTGTATGTTCAGATGTCCAAGGGAGGACAGTCGATACGGCTGCCTCCTGTGTCGTTAACTGTATCAGTGGCTTGGCTAGAAATGCATACTGAGGAATCCATTGTCTGCAATAAGAAGTAAGGCCGATAAAAGCACGTACCTCCTTCTGTGTCTTAGGCTGTGGAAGACTCGCTATTAACTGGATACGGTCAGGTGTCAACTGCCTACCCCACTTGGACAGCAAGTGGCCTAAGTAGATCACTTGCTGGACACAGAATTGAAGCTTCGAAGGGGACACCTTGTGCCCCATCTCGGCTAGGAAATACAGAACTGTAAGTGACGCTCGCTCGCAAGCACGTTCAGAACGGGCTGTGATCAGTAGATCATCGACATACTGGAGCAGGGCAGTGTCAGTTGGCATGTGAATGTTGTCTAGTTGTCTCTTAAGTGCTTGACTGTAAATACTAGGACTTTCTGTGAAACCTTGAGGAGCTCGTGTGAATTTATAGCTCCTTCCATTTAAACAAAAACCGAAAAGGTACTGGCTGTCTGGATGAATGGGGACACTGAAAAATGCGTTCTTGAGGTCTATGACTGTAAAAAATGTGGCTTCAGAATCAATGGCTGTCAATAAAGAAGAAATATCTGGGACTACTGGGTACTGGGGAATGATACATTTATTGAGTTCTCGAAGGTCAATCACTAATCGATATACTGGGGGTGCATTTGGATCAGTACGTTTCATGACTGGAATGATCGGAGAATTACATACATTGGAGTCAGTTTCTACAACTACTCCTTGAGCCATGAGCTCGTCAATAATTTTGGATAAGGCTGCTACAGCCTCAGGTGGCAATCTGTACTGTCTGATTCGTGGTAACACTACACCTTGCTTGAGAGTCACACGATGGGGTGTGATTTGCATGAAGCCAACATCAGTTGGACCTTGCGCCCATAGATGCTGCGGAACATTAGACAATCTCGGATCAAAATCTCGTAAAACATAGTGACCCTTGAAGTCACGTAAAAACAAACGTATCCCCTCTGGGGAACAGCAAATAACTGCACCTAATTCTTTCAGTGTCTTAATGCCTAACAAATTTTCTGGACATGACTTCGTAAGCAGTAGATCAGTAGTTCGGGACAATGGACCTAGAGTAACTGGTTTGGAAATCTCGTTAACAATAGGCTTTCCTGAAAATCCAAGGGAAACATTTCTAGAGCCTGAGAGCAGAGCCCCTGGAACCTCGTCGTGACTAATGGTAGTCCTACTTGCCCCTGTATCAATCAGAAACTTTCTGTCTTTCCCTAATACTTGACTGTGAACATAGGGACCTTCTTGATCTACAGGAATCTCGATGAGAGGCAAGCCTACCTCCCTCTCTAGGCTGTTTCATGAATACGCTTGATACTCTGGATACTCTGTCTGTGCATACTGGTACATCTGCTGTGTAACATGCTGTGTTGCAGCGATAGGCTGCGGTGCTGGAACTGTCTGTTGTGCATTCTGTGGCTGAGAAGTCTGTGAAACTTGTTCTTGTCTAGGCGGACGTGGTCTTTCTTTAGTTTTACCAGTGGCTATGTTGTGTTTCAGAACTGCACACTCGTTTATAAAATGACCTGGCTGTTTACAGTAATTGCATGTCCCTTTAACGGGAGCTGCAGGATGACTGGCTTGATTCGGACCCCTCTTCTGACTGTCTTGAGGAACAGATTGTGCAACTAGTACTTTCATTTTCGTGTCTTTCATACGTTTCCTTTCATGATCTTGCTCTTCTCTGATTCTATTCTGGTGATACTGGAGCATCTGGAGCATTTGGGACGGGGTACTAGCTTGCCAAGTAATTTCGACTTTCAAAACTCGATTCTTAACTTGTGGACTCGAATTCTCGACTAGTTTAGTAACAAAAAGATGAGGGTATGACTCACTACTTGTCTTGAGACCACTGTTAATGCTAAAGCATTTCTCGAATCTAGAATAAAAATCACTAGTATCTTCGTCTTGTTTCTGTTTACAGGCTGAGATTGCATCCCAGTCTTCCTTTTTAGTGGCTAACAATCTTGGCAAAACTTGTATTAATAATTCAGGTAATTCTTTACATTTACCTCCTAGACCGGTACCTGGTACACGTGTATTTTCTTCAGCTTCTAGAGCTGTCCAATCGATCTTTTTCTCTCCCACCTCCCAATCTTTTTCCTTGAGTTTTTCGTATATGCCCGCAGGCAACAGGACTTTTAGCATTTTAATAATATCTGGATACGTGTATTCTCCCATACGGAGCATGTCCTTTAATTCTCGGTGGAACCCTGCTGGATCTTTGTCGTGACAGGGAATTAATTTCTTCATTTCTAAGAGTTCCATCTTGGTAACTGGGGTGTAAACAAATACTCGTTGCATTTCACCACCCGCTGTCCTAACTGGGTGTACTTCTCGTAACGGATTCTGTCTATCTATGTAAAACGGTTTACTTTCTGGGGGTGAGATATGAACAAAATGCGGGTTCAGAAACGTTCTATATTTATGGCGTTGTTCTAGAATGACACTAATTAAATCGGTACCTAAACCTTTCCATCTATACTGGAGTAACTCGTTCAGGACATCATGTAACGGACCTGGATCGGAATGTTGACCCTCATACAGAGTAATGAGGTGCTGGATCATATACATACCCCCCAGTCGCTGCTCGGCTGGGGGCAATTTCAGAAACATTTGTGCCACTATTTCGTCTGGAAAAGTGGTAGAATCAGTAATCCATCGGACTGCTGATCGGGCAAGTTCTTGTTCATGCATAGTACTTAACTCACTATAACCGATTCGTGATTTCAGAATGTAATCGGTAGCTTGAAATACTTGTTCTAGAGAACCTTGTTCTGGTGCTGGAAGATGAAAAACTTTCTTGTGTTCTAGGCGTAAATGTCGGTCTGGAAATCTAGATTTACCTACATACGCTATTCTGGCAGTATTCTCGTCGTCTACCTCTTCAGTAGAAGAGTCATTTTCTTTCTCGCTTACTTGTGCTTCTCTGCGTTGTTCGTGTAACCTTATTATTTCTTTACGTATTTTCTTGTACATATTCTCTATACTATTGAGTGTCTTGTGCTTACCCTCGGCTATATTATCACTCCACCTTGTCAGAACTTTCATTTCGACCGGATCTTTAGTCGGGGAATCTTGTTCCCGTATTAAACAATTGATCAGAAACTTTAATAACATCAACTGGATCTCAGATTTCCTGAGAGACATGACTTCAGCAATACTTTCTGGATCTTGTCCTGTACGAATGAAACGATACATTCTGTCTAAATCTTCTTTCATGTTCGGTAGGGTGACCAAATACTCGGACACCTGTCTTATACGTATGGAATATAGAACCATACTATCCTCGCCTGGAACTGGATCATAACCGCATTCAGTAAGAGCTCGCCTGATTTCTGCAACGGACTTATATTTGGGCGTACGCTGTAACGCATGTTCATGTAACTCGACTGTTCCTAGACGTCTACTTGGCGGCGGGGTGCCAGGAGGACCTCCTCCTGCGGCCCCTATACTGGAATCATCGACTGATACTCTTCGTGCTGGCAGAGTGACTGATGTGGCGGGGATTTGTACTACGGGCTGGACCGGGGGTACCGTAGCAGGTACTGCAAGAGGTGCCCCGGTGACTGGAGGAGCAGGATTTACATTATTTACAGGAGCTGGTGGAACAGGATTTGCATATTCTGGGACTGTGTCGTCCAAATAGGACGAGAGAAAAATATCAGCTGCTGTCGGTTTGTGACGTAACTTGGTCGGGACTAAAGGTGGCGGAAGATTACTGGATGCTTCCGGGGTTGCTTTTGGCAAGCCCTCGGCAAGAAGAGGGTACATACCCTTAATAAGGGCATTCCTCTGTCTGTCTGACTGTTCGGTTTTAACTCGTTCACCTATCTCGATTAGTTCCCTTTCTTGGGCTCTTTCTGAGGATTCTCTACTTAATTCTGACTTTCTGATTTCTTTTTCGGTTCTTTTATGAGATTCTTTGCGCCATAAATCGATGGCATCTTTCTGTGACTGTCTGGCTTTCTTTTTCCATAATACTTCTTCTACTCGCATGATGCACTCGGCATCCCACGTACCTGATACGGGCCATCTATACTTTTCCTCTAATTCCTTGGTGTACTCCACCCATAAATCTAGATATAATATGGCGCTTATGCCATGCTTTTGATACATAAAGTGACCTGGACTGTCCCTAGGCGGGACAGGAACTGCTTCTTCTAACAGACCTTTCCTAGTTCTTAACCGCCGTAATTTGGAAAACAAAGGCATGACTGGGCTGGAGCCTAGACACAATACAATACACAATAAACACAATAATTACACCACTTTCATACCACGACATTGAAATACATGAATAACATTTAGGATAACAGTTCGGACAGAATACTACCTGGAATACTGAGAACAGAATACATGAATTTCTCGAGAACAGAACGGACTAGAACAGAAACTAGATGCACTGCTAAAACAGTACGAAACTTACCGGTCTCATAAAGAGACACGTCAGGACCCGCATCCACCTAAGTGGACACTTCGTGTTGGATCTGTGTACCCCAAACCCACGGACCAGAGACAATACAATTGACCCTGTCTAGATACTACCCCAGCAACGGTACTCACCGGGCAGCAAGAACGGAAGGCCTCGGACTGGACTGGACTGCTACGACGCCGGACGGACGAACTTCGGACTTCTGTTACGGGTGGGCCTCCGGATACCTCGGACCTTGGACTCTCGGCTTGGGCTCTGGTCGGGACTCGCCGCGTTCCTCCACCGCCTCGTCTGGATGCTGGACCGCAACCTCCGTCTCCTCCGTGGGCCTGAGGGATACTTGAAGCAGAAATATCTGCCACTGCGCAGGATGGTTCCGTCACGACTGCAGAGGATCAGGGGGCTTGCGTGGCTTCTCCGGCGCGTGGGGAAAGGGCAAGTCCCTGTTCGAGCGCCATTATGTGGTAAATAAATAAATAATACCTCTATTTTTGACTGGATATAACAATAACAGATAGCTCAATAAATAAGAGTCAAGATTCGAGGTAGTAGGAGTTTGCAGGTTTAATACAGCATAAGGACAGGAACAGGACAACCTGCACGGGCAAGATCTGGGATGGCTAGCCAACAGGGGGCCCCGACAGCTGTCGGGCAGGATCTGGAATGAGCGCGCTGTCTTTTAATAACAATACACAAGTATATATACTAAAACAATTGCATTACAGTACATACAGTAGGTGTGACAGTGGGTGGAGTTAGCAACAGTCGCGAAAGATAAGGATGAAAGTGGGTGTAACAGGAGGCGTATACATAGACATGTGATGTAGACGTAACAGAATATGTCATAAATGGGGCGGAAACATGGAGGGGGCTACCTGAGGAGCCGGGACCTCTAACCTAGTGGTGCGCGCAAGCTGGCAATGACGTGTAACTAGGGAGAAGCCGGGGGCTATGACTTCTGAGCTAGAAGCAGAGACGAAAGTCTGGAGAGTCAGAGCGACATGTACCTAAACACTATCTAGTATCTGATGTTTAGAGAACATGTTGATAGAATCCAAAAGTTATCAGGGTAAAGGCTAACAGATTCTAAGACTGGTGCATGAATTATTCTACATGTAGTGTGTGTTGAGGAATATTAAATGACCATAAATACAGTATTTCTCTTACATGGAGACGTAAAGGCTAGACTGTGACGGAAACTATTGATGCGATTCAGTAGCTTAGGAATGCAGAGAAGGAAGGCTGGACTGATAACTAGAATCATAACATACTCTTGGCAGACTGGCAGGCAGAGCCAGGACGAGCCGGGCACTGTGAGGCAGGAAGTAAGTGAAGGGTCAGGGATACAGGTGGGGGCTGTATCGCTCCTCAGCGAGGGTTCAGGAGACAGGAGCTGAATCTGAGTCCGGGCCCTTTTGAGGCCTAGAAACGGAGACTTTTCAATGAATTTAACGTGCACACTGAGAAACGTGGCAACGTAACTTTACATAGGCCTAATACTCGTAGCTTTCACGAGAACTGGAAACTGGCATACTAGAGATGGACACAACTGTAATTGCGTCTTTAATCGATCATGGGGAATACATATGCATATTAATCATGCACACATGACATAAGATGGGGAACACGTAGGGACACAGAACATGGCAAAATTTACTTTTCCACAGGAGGACGGCCGCCGAGTGGCCCAAAGAAGGGAGAAGTCCCCAAAACACACCGCGCTTGTATCCAGTAGTCCCCCGAGGAAATAGGACACCAAGATACCCAACGCTACGGTCCAGGGGGACGTAGCTCCAGGCAAGTGACTTGGAAGGAAGGGTGTAGGAGGAGATTATCGGGGAAGGGCTTCTTGGGACTGTGGAACAGGTAGGAGCACTAATAGGAGTTTGAGTGGAGTCCTCTGCACAGAACCCTTCACTTTCCCAGCCCTACCGTTGTATATACCAACCCTCAGTAAGTGGTGACCTTAGCATGTTGGTGATGGGGAACACAATATAAAGCTATAGGAAAATAAAGTGGACAGGGACAGTATTGTCCTTTTTTCTGTTTTCCTTTTGGGCGAGCGCCGGCCCTGACTGAAGTACTGAAGGGAAAAGCTTGAAGAAGAAGGCCTTACACTCAATGACTGTACTTCCAGACTGTGCTGTTTCTCCATTATGTTGTGGTGCATTTAAATGGTTGGACTATTGGTAGTGAATAAAACTGAGATATTGATTTATACCCACATACCTCATGTCTTATCCTAAGGCCAGACTGTAGACTCAGGAGTCATCTCAAAGGAGAAGAGGTGAAAACCATCACAGGTGCGTTACCTGCTGATGTAGGGACAAGCAGCATGAAAGGGGTATCTCGCATAGACAGAGCTCGGGTATGTTTTCAGAGTTGCTTCGGATAGATAGATGGCTTTTTAATGCTCATATAGTGTGACTTATCAACAGTTCACACCCAGTCTCACAGAGGGACAGCTACAGCCCCACAACAGCGTACTAGCTCTCAAAGGTAGAGAGCTGGGAGCCGACTAAAGGCATAGGAACACCCTGGTGATATGAGGAGAGGCAGTGTGAAATACATATCTCGCTGAGACACAGATGCCAGTGCTAACTCACACAGGTAAAACTATGGACCCGATGTCTTCTACACGGAGAGATTCGAGCTGACGGAGTAAATCACAAAATGGATTCCAACACTTCCTGGTTTCAACAGTTTGCAGCCAATAAGCCGCAAGCTCCTGCTCGTAACCCCTCAGCCAATCACATATCAGAATTATCAAATATTGATATCGTAAAATTTGATATTTCTCAAAAACGACTGATCGGATTTACACCATTTAAAAAAAGCGTGCTTTCTTTACCATCACATTGTTCGCTGCCAAATTTGGTGTAATTCCGTTCAGCAGTTTCACCTGTAGTCTTCTATAAAGTTTTGTATTGAAATTGCATGGAGAAAACACGTTTTGGGTCCCCCTTTTTTCTCAGTCCCTCCAACACCATTCACCTCCAAACTTTCAATATAGGAGCTAATTAAAAAGAAGAGAAACTTTTTGGATAATTTCGTAAAGATTCGTCAAATTACGCCGAAGTTATAAGACATAGAGGGCTCAAGGAGGGGGGCCGTGCAACCCCACTCCCAACCTGAGTGAAGCAACGGGGCTGCACGGACCCCAGTGGGCTCCCGCCAGCCGTGCGAGCACCCGCTATTATTTTTTAAGAAATGCACCTGGAACCTAGCCCACTCAGAGGCCTCATCTCATTAAAATAAAACACGCGACCCCAGCACGAATTGCGCTGTTTTTGTTTTTTTTAATGCTTTTTTGGGCCCTGGGGGTCCTTCTAGGACCCTGTGGAAAAGTAAATTTTGCCATGTTCTGTGTCCCTACGTGTCATCCATCATATGTTATGTGTGCATGATTAAATATGCATATGCATTCCCCATGTCCGATTAATGACGCAATTACAGTTGTGTCCACCTCTAGTATGCCAGTTTCCAGTTCTCGTGAATACTACGAATATCAGGCCTATGTAAAGCTACGTTGCCACGTTTCTCAGTGTGCACGTTATTCCATTGTAAAGTCCCCGTTTCTAGGCCTCAAAAGGGCCTGGACACCAGATTCAGCTCCTGTCTCCTGAAACCTCGCTGAGGAGCGATACAGCCCCCACCTGTCTCCTCGACCCTTCACTTACTTCCTGCCTTGCAGTTCCCGGCTCACCCTGGCTCAGCCTCTGAGTCTGCCAAAAGTATGTTATAGTTCCAGTTATCAGTTCAGTCCTCCTTCTCTGCATTCCTAAACTACTGAACCGCATCAATAGTTTCCGTCATTGTCTAGCCTTCACGTCTCCACGTTAGAGAAATACTGCATTTAATGGTCATTTAATATTCTTCATCACGCACTACATGTAGAATAATGCATGGTCCAGTCTTAGAATCAAGTTAGCCTTTCCCCTCCTAACTTCTAGTTTATATCAACATGTTCTCTAAACATCAGATACTAGATACTGTTTAGGTACATGTCGCCCTGACTCTCCAGACTTCAGTCTCTGCTCCTAGCACAGAGTTCATAGCCCCCAGCTTCTCCTAGTGATACGTCATTGCTAGTTTGCGCGCACCATCAGGTTAGAGGTCCCGGCTCCTCAGGTAGCCCCCTCCATGGTTTCCGCCCCATTCATGACATATTCTGTTACGTTTGCATCACATGTCTATGTATACGCCCTGTTACACCTCTTTTCACCCTTATCTTTCGCGACTGCTACGCGTCACACCTTCTGCTCCACCCACTGCTACGCCTATTGCAATGTAATGCTATGTGTTTGCGTTATGTATATATGCTCATGCACTGTTATTAAAAAAGTCATCCTTTTCCTTGTCCCGATCCTGACACCAGCAGCGCTGCTGGGCCCTGCCATCCTATTCCTATGCAGGTTGTCCTGTTCCTGTCCTTTATGCTGTAATAAACCTGCGAAACTCCTACTACCTCGAATCTTGACTCTTATTTATTGAGCTATCTGTTATTCATTTATACATTCAAAAATAGGGTATTATTTATTTATTTACCACATAATGGCGCCCGAATAGGGACTTGCCCTTTCCCCACGCGTCGGTGAAGCCACGCCGACCCCCTGACCCTCTGCAGTCGTGACGGAACTCTTCTGCGCACCGGCAGATATTTCTGCTTCAAGTATCCCTCAGGCCCACGGAGGAGACGGAGGAGGCGGTCCAGCATCCAAACGAGACGGTGGAGGAACGCGGCGAGTCCCGACCAGAGCCCAAGCCGAGAGTCCAAGGTCCGAGGTATCCGGAGGCCCACCCGTAACTGAAGTCCGAAGTTCGTCGTCCGTCGCCGTAGCAGTCCAGTCCAGTCCGAGGCCTTCCGTTCTTGCTGCCCGGTGAGTACCGTTACTGGGGTGGTATCTAGACAGGGTCAATTTAATTGACTCTGGTCCGTGGGTTGGTGGTACACAGACCCACAAACGAAGTGTCCACTTCGGTGGATGCGGGTCCTGACGTGTCTCTGTATGAGACCGGTAAGTTTCGTACTGTTTCAGCAGTGCATCTAGTTCCTGTTCTAGTCAGTTCTGTTCTCGAGAAAATTCATGTATTCTGTGTTCCGTATTCCAGGTAGTATTCTGTTCGAACTGTTATTTTTAAATGTTCTTCATGTATTTTAATGTCGTGGTATGAATGGGGAATAAGTATCGTGTTTATTGTGTATTGTATTGTGTCTAGATTATAGTTCAGTCATGCCGCTCTTTTCGAAATTACGTCAGTTAAAAACCAGAAAGAGTCTGCTGGAAGCAGCAGTTCCAGTTCCGCCTAGGGACAGTCCAGGTCATTTTATGTATCAGAAGCATGGCATAAGCGCCATATTGTATCTAGATTTATGGGTAGAGTATACCAAACAGTTAGAAGAAAAGTATAGATGGCCCGTATCGGGTACATGGGATGCCGAATGCATCATGCGAGTAGAAGAAGCATTATGGAAAAAGAAAGCCAGACAGTCACAGAAAGATGCCATCGAGTTATGGCGCAAAGAAGCTCATAAAAGAACTGAAAAGGAAATCAGAAAGTCAGAATTAAGTAGAGAATCCTTAGAACGAGCACAAGAAAAAGAACTAATCGAGATAGGTGAACAAGTCAAAGCCGAACAGTCAGACAGACAGAGGCATGCCCTTATTAGGGGTATGTATCCTCTCTTTGCCGAGGGCTTGCCAAAAGCGACCCCAGAGGCATCCAGTAATTTCCCGCCACCATTAGTTCCGACCAAGCTACGTCACAAACAGACCGCAGCTGATATTTTTATTTCGTCCTATTTGGACGACACAGTCCCAGAATATGCAAATCCTGTTCGCGCTCCGCCAGTCCCTGTAAATCAGGCACTTCCCGCTCCTCCAGACACCGGAGTACCTGTTACGGTACCCCCGGTCCAGCCCGCCATACAAGTCCAGCCTGCATTTCCATTTCCCACTCTGCCAGGACGAAGAGCCTCAGTAGACGACTCTAGTTTAGGGGCCGCAGGGGGAGGTATTCCTCAAACCCCGCCGCCACACAAGCGTTTAACGACAGCCGAATTACATGCACAAGCGTCCCAGCGTACGCCCAGACATCAGACTGTAGCAGAAATAAGAAAATCCCTTGCCGAATGCGGCTATGATCCAGTCCCAGGCGAGGATAATATGGTTTTATATTCATTCCGCGTAAGAAAGGTGGCCGAGTATCTAGTCACCTTACCGAATATGAAAGAAGATCTAGACAGAATATATCGTTTCATCCGTACAGGGGATGATCCAGAAAGCATTAGCGAGGCCATGTCTCAAAGGAAAGCCGAGATCCAGCTCATGATATTAAAGTTTCTGATCAACTGTCTAATAAGAGAACAAGATTACCCGTCTAAAGATCAAGCCGAAATGAAAATCCTGACAAGGTGGAGTGATAATATAGCCGAGGGTAAGCACAAGACCGTCGGTGCTATGGAGAGTATGTACAAGAAAATCCGTAGAGAAATAATAAAGATACACGAACAACGTAAAGCAGCACAAGTAAGCGAGAAAGAAAGTAATTCTGATACTGAAGAGATAGACGACGAGAATCCCGCCAGAATAGCGTATGTAGGAAAATATAGATTTCCAGATCGCCATTTACGCCTAGAACACAAGTCTATTTTTCATTCTCCAGCACCAGAACAAGGTTCACTAGAACAAGTGTTTCAAGCTACCGATCACATTCTGAAATCACGAATCGGTTACAGTGAGTTAAGTACCATGCATGAACAAGAACTAGCCCGATCAGCAGTCCGATGGATTACTGATTCTATCACTTTTCCAGACGAAATAGTGGCACAAATGTTTCTGAAAATGCCCCCAGCCGAACAACGACTGGTGGGTATGTATATGATTCAGCACCTCATTACTTTGTATGAGGGTCAACACTCTGATCCAGGTCCGTTACATGATGTCCTGAACGAGTTACTCCAGTATAGATGGAAAGGTTTAGGTACCGACTTAATTAGTGTCATTCTAGAACAGCGTCACAAATATAGAACGTTTCTGAACCCGCATTTTGTTCATGTCTCACCCCCAGAAAGTAAACCATTTTACATGGAGAGACAGAATCCGTTACGAGAAGTCCACCCAGTCAGAGGAACGGGTGGCGAACTAGAACGAGTGTTTGTTTACACTCCGATTACAAAGATGGAACTCCTCGAGATGAAGAAATGAATTCCCTGTCATGACAAAGATCCAGCAGGGTTCCATAGAGAATTAAAAGACATACTCCGTATGGGAGAATACACGTATCCAGATATAATTAAAATGTTAAAAGTTCTGCTGCCCGCAGGGGTGTATGAAAAGCTCAAGGAAAAAGAATGGGAGGTGGGAGAGAAAAAGATCGATTGGGCAGTTCTAGAAGCTGAAGACAAGGCACGAGTACCAGGTACCGGTCTTGGAGATAAATGTAAAGAATTACCGGAATTATTAATACAAGTTTTACCCAGATTATTGACAACTAGAAAAGAAGACTGGGATGCAATCTCAGCCTGTAAACAGAAACAAGACGAAGATATTAGTGATTTTTATTCTAGATTTGAAAAATGTTTTAGCATCAACAGTGGCCTCAAGACAAGTAGTGAGTCATACCCTCACCTTTTTGTTACTAAATTAGTCGAGAATTCAAGCCCACAAATTAAAAATCGAGTTCTGAAAGTCGAAAGTACCTGGCAAGCTAATACCCCGTCCCAGATGTTGCAGATGCTTCAATACCACCAGAATAGAATCAGGGAAGAACAAGAACACGAGAGAAAACGTATGAAAGACACGAAAATGAAAGTACTAGTTGCACAATCTGTTCCTCAAGACAGTCAGAAGAGGGGTCCGAATCAAGCCAGTCATCCTGCAGCTCCCGTTAAAGGGAATTGCAATTATTGTAAACAGCCAGGTCATTTTATAAATGAGTGTGCAGTTCTGAAACACAACATAGCTACTGGTAAGACTAAAGAAAGACCACGTCCGCCTAGACAAGAACAAGTTTCACAGATTCCTCAGCCACAGAATGCACCACAGACAGTTACAGCACCGCAGCCTATTGCTGCAACACAGCACGTTACACAGCAGATGTACCAGTATGCACAGTCTGAGTATCCAGAGTACCAGCAGTATTCATGAAACAGCCTAGAGAGGGAGGTAGGCTTGCCTCTCATCGAGATACCTGTAGATCAAGAAGGTCCCTATGTTCATAGTCAAGTATTAGGGAAAGACAGAAAGTTTTTGATTGATACAGGGGCAAGTAGGACCACAATTAGTCACGCCGAAGTTCCAGGGGCTCCGCTCTCAGGCTCAAGAAATGTTTCCCTTGGATTTTCAGGAAAGCCTATCGTAAATGAGATTTCAAAGCCAGTTACTCTAGAAGTAGGTCCATTGTCCCGCACTACTGATCTGTTACTTACTAAGTCATGTCCAGAAAATCTATTAGGCATTAAGACACTGAAAGAGTTAGGTGCAGTTATATGCTGTTCCCCAGAGGGAATACGATTGTTCCTACGTGACTTTAAGGGTCACTATGTATTACGAGATTTTGATTCAAGACTGTCTAATGTTCCGCAGCACTTATGGGCGCAAGGTCCAACTGATGTAGGTTACATGCAAATCACACCCTATCGTGTGACTCTCAAGCCAGGTGTAGTGTTACCACGAATCAGACAGTACAGATTGCCACCTGAGGCTGTAGCAGCCTTATCCAAAATTATTGACGAGCTTATTGCTCAAGGAGTGGTTGTAGAAACTGACTCCAATGTATGTAATTCTCCGATCATTCCAGTCATGAAACGTACTGATCCAAATGCACCCCCAGTATATCGATTAGTGATTGACCTACGAGAGCTTAATAAGTGTATTATTCCGCAGTACCCAGTTGTTCCAGATATCTCTTCCCTATTGACAGCCATTGATTCCGAAGCCACGTTCTTCACTGTCATAGACCTCAAGAACGCGTTTTTCAGTGTTCCTATTCATCCAGACAGCCAGTTCCTTTTCGGATTTTGTTTAAATGGAAGGAGCTATATGTTCACACGCGCTCCTCAAGGTTTCACAGAAAGTCCTAGTATTTACAGTCAAGCACTCAAGAGACAACTAGACAACATTCACATGCCAACTGACACTGCCCTGCTCCAGTATGTCGATGATCTACTGATCACAGCCCGTTCTGAACGTGCTTGCGAGCAAGCATCCCTTACAGTCTTGTATTTCCTAGCCGAGATGGGGCACAAGGTGTCCCCTTCTAAGCTTCAATTCTGTGTCCAGCAAGTGGTCTACTTAGGACACTTGCTGTCCAAGAGGGGTAGGCAGTTGACACCAGACCGTATCCAGTTAATAGCGAGTCTTCCTCAGCCCAAGACCCAGAAGGAGGTACGTGCTTTTATTGGCCTTACTTCTTATTGCAGACAATGGATTCCCCAGTATGCATTTCTAGCCAAGCCACTGATACAGTTAACGACACAGGAGGCAGCCGTATCGACTGTCCTCCCTTGGACATCTGAACATACACTTAGTTTCAATGAGTTAAAGAAAGCCCTATGCCAAGCTCCAGTTCTAGCAACACCGGACTACAGTAAGTCTTTTACACTTTTCGTAACTGAACGGGAAGGTACAGCATTATCTGTTCTCACACAAGATCAAGCAGGACAATACAAGCCCTGTGCTTATTTTTCGAGCACATTAGATCCTGTAGCCCAGGCTCTGCCTGCGTGCCTCAAGTCAGTTGCAGCCACAGCACTAGCTATCAGACAAAGTGATTCCATAGTCTTAGGACACTCCTTGACAGTACAAGTTCCACATTCCGTGGAAGTTCTTTTAAACCGAACACAAACTCAGCACTTGACAATTGCACGTTTAACAGGTTATGAATTGACACTGTTCCAGCCACACATAGAAATCAGACGCTGCAACGTTTTAAATCCTGCTACACTGTTACCATCAGTTAATTCAAATCCAGCCACACATGATTGCGTGGAAGTAGTTAACATTACGACAAAGCCAAGACAAGATCTGACAGATACTCCGTTACCAGACCCCGACCTGACACTTTATGTGGATGGTTCATGTATGAGAACAAGTACAGGAGAACTAGTCGGCGCGTATGCAGTGACTACTGACACCGAAGTTATTGAAACACACCGTATTGACACCCTGTCCGCTCAAGCAGCAGAGCTAGTTGCTCTGACACAAGCCTGCATACACGCCAAGAACTTGAAAGTTAATGTTTACACAGATTCACGCTACGCATTTGGAGTTGTACACGACTTCGGAGTGCTCTGGCAGGAGAGAGGTTTCATGACTTCTCATGGAACCAAGATTCAGCATGGTCTCCTTATTCAAGCTCTGTTAGATGCCATACATTTACCGACATCTATCGCTATCATGAAATGCAAAGCACATACGAAAGTTACTGATATTATTTCTCAAGGTAACGATCTAGCAGATCGCACAGCCAAGCTTACAGCACAGACTCCAGACTTTCCAGTTAATCCGACACAGACACATACTCCAGATCCGACCACATGCATGACAGTTAAAGACCCTACACAAGATGTCATAGACATACAGTTACACGCTACTCCCGAAGAAATCAAGAAATGGTCCGAACAAGGAGGGGTCCAGACAGATCAAGGATGGTTAACGAAGGGTAGAGCCACATGGTTTCTCCCCGACTCTATGGTTCAAGTCATTATTAATACCGCACATAGTCCAGCACATTTAGGAGAAAAAGCTATGTTAGACAGTATCCAGAACATCTGGTTCAACAAGCATTTACGAGCTGCAGCCAAGCAGAAAGTCCGTACCTGTATGATATGTTGTCAGTTTAATCCAGGTAAAAGTGTCCCGGTGGAACAAGGTGGATTCCAGCCCCCTGACCACCCTTTTGAAGTCCTCCAGATGGATTATATTCAGATGGAGCGATGTCGAGGTTTCAGGTATGTCCTTGTAGTTGTATGCGCTTTGTCCAGGTGGACAGAAGCATATCCAGTCCCAGATTACACAGCCGCGACCACTGCCAAGCAGTTGGTTCGTGAGTTCTTCCCCCGTTATGGACTCCCTAGAGTCGTATATTCTGACAACGGTCAGCCATTCTCATCTGAACTCATGAAGCATGTTTCCCTTTTGTTAGGGTACCAGTGGAAGTTCCATTGTGTACGCCATCCTGAAGCAGCCGGTCTCGTAGAGAGACATAACCAGACTCTGAAAATCCGAATTGCAAAAGTGTGTAAAGAGAAAGGTGTGGACTGGCTAGTAGCTCTGCCAGTCGCTTTATTTTATATGCGCATGGTCGCACATTCCAGATCAGGTCTGTCCCCGTATGAGGTCGTTTTCGGCCGCCCCCCTAACATGTGGGGTACTCCTAGACCCCGAAGTATTACCGATGTTTCAAGTAATATGCTGACAGATTACCTAGCTTCCTTGATGTCTGCCCTCAACTCATGTCGTTCACAGGTTGCCGCCGCATTTCCAGACAATACCGAGGTGGCACCGCATGAAATCGTTCCAGGATCCATGGTGATGGTGAGGAATTTTGACAGATCAAGTCCGCTGGAGCCTCGCTGGAAAGAGCCCCGACAGGTCCTCCTCACCACCCGTACAGCCGTGAAGTTGGAAGGTCGCAAAGGCTGGGTGCACCTTTCTCATGTAAAACAATTTAATGGACTGAAACCCGTCTTAAAGAACATTTCCCAGGATTTAAAGGATTGCCAAAATATTGTTCTCAAGGACTGTCCCGCAAAAGACATTGCTACAAACCCTCCCCTGTTAGAGAAAACTCCGCAACAGGAGTATAAACTAAAACTCCGGTCTAGTAAAATAAGTCAGTCAGTTTGATTGTCTAAGTCCTCCCCTAGGTGAAACGGTTAGACTGTTTCTGACATGTATAAAATAGACCCCCATAGTGAGAGAGTTAGTCAAAACTCAATTCGATGTATCGTTTTTCTATGTTTCATATTGTTTCTCAGCATTATGATTTCCTGCACCAGTTATGCATTTTTCTTGTATTTCCCAGTTCTTCATGTAAATAAGTCTGCTAATGCTACAGTAGAGCACACGTTTAGTGATCTACCTCCCCATGAACTCTCTTACCGCCTCGCTATGCGAAATAACTCATTCATCCGCATGTTACATTACTCACACCAGTCCAGCAATGCCACTAATTGTTGGGTGTGTGGTCGACTCCCCCCTTTCCAGACACCGAAGGGAGTTCTGCCACTTTTTCCTTATCCATTCTCACATAATGGTTCGTGTGGAGCATGGTCCACGTTAACGTCATCCTCAACAGATATGTCTTTTCTTAACAGTACATGTTTTCCAGACAAGCAAGGTCTTCCCCACAGAACAGGCTTAGATCTAGAAAATGAAGTGTATAATTTAGGTAATTATTCTTCGAATTTCATGGTCCTGAATGTTCAGTCTGATACTACTCCAGACTTACCTGCTATTTCAGTACTACCAGTCAAAGGCGAATTATGTGTCCGAAATGATGGTTCCGTACATGTAGGACATAGTGATTGTACTACTATTGTCAAGTATAGTGACAGTGGGAAATCTATTTTTAAAGCTTCACGTCATTCTTATTTTATTTGTGGTCAAACTGCATATGTTCGTCTGCCCCTCGGTTGGGAGGGAACCTGTTACATTGCCTTCCTACTGCCACCTGTTTTCCTAGCCCCACCTGATTATCATAGAAATACACATCTAGTACACATTAGACATAGAAGGGAGTCCCCAATTGTCGATTATACTGAAACTGCTCTAGAACAGTATACAGATTTCAACAAAGGTTTCTTTTTCTTTATAGGACCTATCCAGAATAGTAAGCTAATCCGTAGGTTAACCAGAACCCTCGAAGCTGTAGTAAATGAGACTGCCTCTGCTCTAGGTAACTTAACTGAAGAGCAATCTGCTATGAGATTTGTCGTTTTACAGAATCGTCTCGTCCTTGACGTCATACTGGCCGATAGGGGCGGGGCCTGTAGAGTCATCGGATCTAGTTGCTGCATTTTCATTCCAAATAACGCGCCGTCTGTTTATTCAGCTATAACCAGACTCCATAAAATTGCCCATCTGATACACCAAGATCCAGGCACCTGGACATGGTCCGGTTGGTTCTGGAATATAATTTCCGCATGGGGATGGAAAATATTGTCCTTCCTAGGTATTGCAGTAGCGATCATATTCAGCTGCTGTCTCTGTATACAATGTGGCCCTGCGATTTGCGGCATTTGTGCTACCTCTTGTATTCCTAGTCCCAAGCCCCGTTCTAAATCCCGTTCCAAGAAAATTCGAGACGAGCAAATGATACTGTATGAAATGATAGACGGTATCATGAAAATTGATGTTTCCTGATGGAAACGTAGTGACAAGGAGGGAATGTGGAAAAGTAAATTTTGCCATGTTCTGTGTCCCTACGTGTCATCCATCATATGTTATGTGTGCATGATTAAATATGCATATGCATTCCCCATGTCCGATTAATGACGCAATTACAGTTGTGTCCACCTCTAGTATGCCAGTTTCCAGTTCTCGTGAATACTACGAATATCAGGCCTATGTAAAGCTACGTTGCCACGTTTCTCAGTGTGCACGTTATTCCATTGTAAAGTCCCCGTTTCTAGGCCTCAAAAGGGCCTGGACACCAGATTCAGCTCCTGTCTCCTGAAACCTCGCTGAGGAGCGATACAGCCCCCACCTGTATCCTCGACCCTTCACTTACTTCCTGCCTTGCAGTGCCCGGCTCACCCTGGCTCAGCCTCTGAGTCTGCCAAAAGTATGTTATAGTTCCAGTTATCAGTTCAGTCCTCCTTCTCTGCATTCCTAAACTACTGAACCGCATCAATAGTTTCCGTCATTGTCTAGCCTTCACGTCTCCACGTTAGAGAAATACTGCATTTAATGGTCATTTAATATTCTTCATCACGCACTACATGTAGAATAATGCATGGTCCAGTCTTAGAATCAAGTTAGCCTTTCCCCTCCTAACTTCTAGTTTATATCAACATGTTCTCTAAACATCAGATACTAGATACTGTTTAGGTACATGTCGCCCTGACTCTCCAGACTTCAGTCTCTGCTCCTAGCACAGAGTTCATAGCCCCCAGCTTCTCCTAGTGATACGTCATTGCTAGTTTGCGCGCACCATCAGGTTAGAGGTCCCGGCTCTCCAGGTAGCCCCCTCCATGGTTTCCGCCCCATTCATGACATATTCTGTTACGTTTGCATCACATGTCTATGTATACGCCCTGTTACACCTCTTTTCACCCTTATCTTTCGCGACTGCTACGCGTCACACCTTCTGCTCCACCCACTGCTACGCCTATTGCAATGTAATGCTATGTGTTTGCGTTATGTATATATGCTCATGCACTGTTATTAAAAAAGTCATCCTTTTCCTTGTCCCGATCCTGACACCAGCAGCGCTGCTGGGCCCTGCCATCCTATTCCTATGCAGGTTGTCCTGTTCCTGTCCTTTATGCTGTAATAAACCTGTGAAACTCCTACTACCTCGAATCTTGACTCTTATTTATTGAGCTATCTGTTATTCATTTATACATTCAAAAATAGGGTATTATTTATTTATTTACCACAACCCCCTGAGCAGGCCTAGGTGTTAGAGTGCTTCTACCCTGTCCCTTCTCTTGTTTTATACCTTTGTTTCTCTGTTTTCTGGTGACTCGCTCTGCCGAGCCATCAGATAGCTGCCAACACTTCCTGGTTTGGAGTACTAGCAGCCAATCACAGTGAAGCTCTCGCAGATATCAAAACCTTTATTTTCAAATTTCTCTACTGAACTACTGAATGGATTTTCACCATTTAAAAAAAATCGCTTTTTGAATCAAGCACTACCTTTCTGCCAAATGTGGAGTAATTCCATTCTGTAGTTTCGACTGTAGCCTTGCACAAAGTTTCCTATGGGAAATTGATTTTTGACTCTTATTTTTTGAATTTCTCAAAAACTACTAAACAGATTTACACGACTCAAAAAAAAGGTTGCCTTCTGAACCAAGCTCTACCTTTTTGTCAAATTTGAGGTAATTCCGTTCAGCAGTTCGGGCTGTAGCTCGTCGCAAAATTTCCTATAGAAATTAATATGGAGAAAACGCATTTTGGGACACCCTTTTTTCTCATTCCCCGATAGACAGATCACCCCCAAACTTTCAGGCCAGGAGCTGACCTGGATAGACTTTTTTTTGAGAATTTCAAGATTTCTCAAACGACGCCAAAGTTATTAGCAGATCAAAAAATGCTTTACCTATGGAAACTAGGTTCTAACTATAACTACCTACTGGCGACCGCCAGTAGGTGATATATATAACTTCGACTTTTGACTTACCTCACAGGGTGAGCACAGTATGATGGACAGACCATACAAAAAAGATACATAGTGGGCACCATTAAAATGTATTAAACTGATTGGTACAATACACACAAAACATATAAAAGAGTCCAAATGTTGGACACATTAAGTAAAAGTCTGAGTTGGGTATGTGTATACAGTGATGTGTCCCATCCTCAGATGTGATTCAAAGATTTTACGACTGAATCATGTATCAATCAATTTGTGCTTTTTATTTATATAACTTCGACTTCCTATTTACTGCACAGGATGAGCACAGTCTGAGGGAAAGACCAGAAAAAAAGAGACAAGAAAAAGTGATTGATAATGGAAGAGAGAGGGAAAAAAAATTAGAACAGGCCGAGACCAGCATTTAGAGCAACAGGTGATATAAGTATCCAAATGTCCCTTAGTTCATGGTGTTCTCACCTTAAAAAGTAGTATAAACAATCGTGGTCCTCACAAGTAAATAATCATGTTCCAGATCCAAAGCGTCAAATGAAAAGCATATGACCAAAGCCTGGTGTATTGACACCGCAACGGGAAAGATATAGAGCTACCATAGTCATCTAGCCCACATTATGAGCCTGGATATGTGAAGGAACTCCATGGAGGAAAGTCAAAACCTCTCATGGTGTGGTGCCCAAATCGCTGAGTCAGCCATAGGGATGACAGCATTATTGATCATACTGTCACAGTAACTCTATAATATTGGCGTGCCACCATAATGCCCTTATACAGCGTTGTTGAAATGGGTCATACAGCCCCATTATCCCTATATACAATGAGCACAGGCTTAAGATGATGCCAGTACAGCCCTCATGTAGCAAGCAATGAGCCCGGTGTATGGCTGGGATCATTTCCGCCATTTGACTAGCAATATACAAGGAAAAATAAAGTTTTTGTTTGTCCTGTGTGAGTTATAATGTCTTTTATATTTCTACATGTTGTTTGGTTTGTGTACATGTTTTTTGATTAGGCTTTTATGTTAATTGGTTTGCAGCCCTGATGAAGTTCCCACGTCTGGGAATGAAACGGATTGGCTGAGCTGTTTTGTTGTAATAAGGAACTACATTTGAAAAAAGAATATGAATAAAGGTTTTAAAAAAACACTACGTCTACCTTGACTTCATCGCCTGACACACCTCCCATTGCTTTATGGACTTAAGATCTGGAATACAGGGGCACTGTACAACAGCGGATGCCGGAGTAATTGAGCGCAGGATAATTCACAAAAAAATGAAACTAGTCTGAGGGGCAGATTGGAAAGTCCGCCATTGGGCTCTGTTCAATTGATAACTTTATTAGCTTTTGATTCAATCTTCATGATGGCACCTTTACATACTCAGTACAATGTTACCTTTATGATATGATATGGTATAGATGAGTTTCACACTATTTAAATTGTGTGATAATCTTAATAATTAATTGTTGTACTGTATCAGCAGTTATTGACATGTGGGAGTATCTCTGTATTTATTGACCAGCAACAATTGTAATATAAGCATCATTTACATGAAGTCTACAGCAAGTTGTATGAATGTTACCTTGATTTTGTTCAGCCTGGGTCCAGCTAATGGGTGTGAGCATGTGGGATTATTGAATATGTTTGTATCTTTGTATTGAAGAGCAACACTGTATGACGGTGATGATTTGTGTTCACCATGTTCCACACAAGTTTTTTTGGTACAGCAGAAACATGTTTTTAAAGTGTTTTAATTAGCCTTGAGCTATTAGACAGAATCGTCTCATTTAGACAATGTCTTCTTAACATATGACTGTGTGTGATATTATAAATGATGTAATCAGTAATGCAATATGTGAGGTCATATGCAGTGCAGGGTGGGGCTGGAAGTCACTGACATATTATCCTAACTATAACATCACTTTAACCTTTTTTTCTGTGAATATGTATGAATATGTATGAATTATAATTATAATAATAATAATAATAATACGTTATATTATGACATTGCAATATAATGTAATGTTATTCTGTGATGTGGTATGTTTTTATGGTAAGTCATAATGTGTTATGCAATATTATGTCACACCAGCATTTTTGACCTCGCGGTCCTAGAGTCATTGAGCACTCGTCCTGATGCTTTTGGTGCCCTGCAGAGGATGTGCTGCACAAAACTAACAATACAAACACACACACAGTAGATGCACTAAAAGCTGTACATGTACAAATCATCAGACAGTGTCATTGACCTGCCAAACAAGCAGCACTCACCACAGTCAGGGCAGAACACTGCAAGAAGCAGGAACACAATGTACCCCAACATTTGAAGATCTGAAAGAGAGGGTGCACATTGGCAATGTTAGTGAGAATGTTGCAGTTTGCACCTGTGTCTTAGCAACTCTCGATTGGTGAAGTGATAGAGTGAATAATTGTGGTTATCATTCATATAAAGGTTCATCCTTCTCCTCTCCTGCCTTTGTACAATCCTAGGGACTTGGAAGCATGAGGTGCCAGTGAGAGTTCCAGTGCTGTGGGATGTTCACTGTGTGAGATGAGCCTCAGTCCTTCGAGTCCACGGTTCATGTCTGCCCATGGACTCTGAGATTTGAGATGGAGCCAAGGACTCCATGGGTCCATTGCAGACATGACTAGCACAACTCAGAGGCATACATGCACACTAGACATACCAAGGCTAATTGACAACTTTGGTGTGTGTAGGTGTAAGGGGTAAGAAGGTGGGTTTAAGTTGTGAGAGTATGAGTTAGGGATTAGTTATATGTACTTAGGTGTTCCGAGGGGCAAATTACTTATAAATATGTTATAATAACAGATTATACATGTATGATTTATTAGAAATGCATGATGATTATACACTGACCCTTGTGGTTGTGAATGAATTAATTTTAGTCTCCTTTCCTCTAGTCTATTCATTACCTACGTCACTGTATTTGGATCAGTCAATCAATCAATCAAAGCATTTATATAGCGCACTACTCACCCGGAGGGTCTCAAGGCGCTGGGGGGGAGAGGGTACGCTACTGCTCGAACAGCCAGGTCTTGAGCTGCTTCCTGAAGGCGAGGTGGTCCTGGGTCAGGCGGAGGTGGGTCGGAAGGGAGTTCCAAGTCTTGGTGGCTAGGTAGGAGAAGGACCTTCCTCCTGTGGTGGCTCTTCGGATGCGGGGGACGGCGGCGAGGGCGTGGCTGGTCGATCGAAGTTGGCGTTTGGGAGCGTAGAAGTTGAGGCGGCTGTTGAGGTATCCTGGGCCTTGGTTGTGTAGGGCTTTGTGTGCGTGGGTGAGGAGCCGGAAGGTGATTCTTTTGTTGACCGGGAGCCAGTGCAGGTCTCTCAGGTGTCCGGAGATGTGGCTGCGGCGGGGGATGTCCAGGATGAGTCGTGCTGAGGTGTTCTGGATCAGTTTCTTCTGGAGTTTGGCGGTGGTTCCGTAGTCCAGACGGCTGGTGACGAGGGCCTGGGTGACCATCTTTCTGGTCTCGGTGGGGATCCATCGGAAGATCTTACGTAGCATGCGCAGGATGTTGAAGCACGACGAGGAGACGGCGTTGACCTGTCTGGTCATGGACAGGGAGGAGTCCAGGATGAAGCCCAGGTTGCATGCGTGGTCTGTGGGTTTGGGTGCGCTGCCCAGGGCGGGGGGCCACCAGGAGTCGTCCCAGGCGGAGGGTGAAGATCCCAGGATGAGGACTTCCGTCTTGTCCGAGTTCAGTTTCAGGCGGCTGTTCGACATCCATTTGGCTACGTCTGTCATCCCTTCGTGCAGGTTGGCTCTGGCTGTGGCGGGGTCGTTGGTGAGGGAGAGGATCAGCTGGGTGTCGTCGGCGTAGGAGATGATGTTGAGGTTGTGCTGGCGTGCGATGGCTGCGAGGGGGCTCATGTAGACGTTGAAGAGTGTTGGGCTGAGCGAGGAGCCTTGAGGAACGCTGCAGATGACTTCGGTGGCCTCCGATCTGAACGGGGGGAGGCGGACTCTCTGTGTTCTTCCGGCGAGGAAGGAGGTGATCCACTCCAGTGCCTTCTCCTGGATTCCGACGTTGCTGAGGCGCTGTACTAGGGTACGGTGGCAGACAGTGTCGAAGGCCGCGGAGAGGTCCAGGAGGATGAGGGCCGCTGTTTCTCCGTTGTCAAGCAGGGCTCGGATGTCATCGGTAGCTGCGATCAGGGCAGTCTCGGTGCTGTGGTTGGCCCGGAAGCCAGACTGCGAGAGGTCGAGGGAACCGTTCGTCTCGAGGAAGGCGGCCAGTTGCTTGTTGACGGTCTTCTCGATGACTTTTGCCGGAAACGGGAGCAGCGAGATGGGGCGGTAGTTCTTGAGGTCGGTGGGGTCGGCTGATGATTTCTTAAGTAGAGCGCAGAGTTCGGCGTGCTTCCAGCTCTCCGGGAAGGTGGCGGTGTCGAAGGAGGTGTTGATGATGTCCCGCAGGTGGGGTGCGATGACAGCGTCGGCTTTGTTGAAGACGTGGTGAGGGCAGGGGTCTGTCGGAGATCCGGAGTGGATGGAGTTCATCGTGTGGACGGTGTCTTCGGTGCTGATCGGGGTCCAGGCGCGGAGGGTGGTGGTGGGGGGCGGTGGTTCGGTCGTGGCGTGCGTCGGTTGAGTGCTGAAGCTGTTGTGTATGTTCGCGATCTTGATGTGGAAGTAGGAGGCGAGGGAGTTGCAGAGGTCTTGCGAAGGGGTGATGTCGTTGTTTCCGGCATTGGGGTTGGAGAGCTCTTTCACGATGTTGAAGAGTTCCTTGCTGTTGTGTGCGTTGTTGTCCAGTCGTTCCTTGAATGCGGTTTTCTTGGTGGCGTGGATCAGTTGGTGGTGTTTTCGGGTGGCGAGCTTGAGGGCTGTCATGTCTGGTGTTGGGTTTCTGCGCCAGGTTTTCTCGAGTGCTCTGCAGTTCTTCTTGGAGCTCTTGAGTTCGTAGTTAAACCATGGGGCTTTCTTGCTGCCGGGTCTGCTGGGCGGGGTGTTCAGAGGGGCGAGTTCGTCTGCGCAGTCGCTGATCCATTTCGTGAGGTTGGTGGCCGCTTGGCTGGGGTTCGTTGTGCTGGTGGGAGGGTTCTTGCTCAGGGAAGTAGAGAGCTGGTCTGCAGTGATCTTGTTCCAGCTTCTGCGGGGGACCTGTATCTGGTGATGGTGGAGCGTGGTCCTTCTGAAGCTGAAGTGGACGCAGCTGTGGTCCGTCCAGTGGAGTCCCGTGGCGTGGCTGAAGGCGATGTCCTTGCTGGAAGAGGGTGGTCTTGGGGTTGATGTGGATCTGGAAGTGCAGGTGTTCAGCGGGTGCGAGGGTGTCGTCGGTGTTGGTCATGATAAGGATGGTGTTCCTGTGGATGATGGCGATGCCTCCTCCTGTCTGGTTGACGCGGTCCCTCCGGATGATCTTGTAGCCGTCCGGGATGGCGATGGCGATGTCGGGCGCTGAGGAGGCGTTCATCCAGGTTTCCGTGAGGAAGGTGACGTCTGGGGCTGTGGTGTCGAGCAGGTTCCAGAGCTCGACGGCGTGTCTGTGGACGGAGCGGGTGTTGAGCAGGATGCACTTCAGGTGGGTGGTGCTGGAGTTTGGCTTGGTGGGTGCTGGTGTAGCGTGGGTCCGGTTGCAGGTGAACTTGCAGGAGTGGCAACTGAAGGGTCCGTGGGTGCATCTCGGTGTGGCTCGGTAGCAGCCCGGGGTTCGGCCGGTGTTGAGAGCGATGAGTTCGGTGGCGTCGTAGGTCCGTCGGGTCGGATTCCGTCGGTGGGGGCCAGGGGTCCTGGCACTGGGCGCAGTCCAGGCGCGGACGGGCGCAGACGGGCTTACCTTTGAAACACCTTCGGCGCTCAATCGGTGCTCCCGCTGCACGGTCGCTGAGGGGGCGTCATAAGTAGGAGCCGGGAGGGAGGGTCAGCCGGGAGGCGGGAGGCGGGAGGACCAATGGGAGAGGGGGAGGCGGAGCCACGGGTCAGCAGCGGCGGGAAAGCGGCAGGAAGCACGGGGCAGCGGGGCCGGTGAGGAGCGGGGCAGAGGCGGCAGGCTGCGGGCAGAAAGCGAACCTGAGGCAGATGCGGAGGGCAGCGGCGTAGAGGAGGTGAGCGGAGGTCTTCAGCAATCAGGGAGCGGCCAGGCAGCAGGAAAGTCAGCAGGCAGGCAGGCGAGCGGCAGAGTAGCGTGGAGGGAGCGACCGCCTGCGAGGGCACAGGGGTCACAACAGGTACAATGGATGTGCATTGTACCTGCTACTACTATCTTTATAGTAGTTATAAATACTTGTAATAAAATCATCTGTAAATTATTGTAAACTCATTAATGGAATTAAGGGAGGTCATTATAGTTATTCATACATAATACCCCTAAAAGGTGTGAACGCCCTATATTTGTTTTGCGAGTAGATCCAAAAGTGGATTATACAGTCTTTTTGAATGACAACCTCTCTGACCCTGTCTTGGGTGCATCCATTTGTTGAGCATTTAAATCGGAATATAAAGCTGCTTCAGTCATGCATTATATGACATTAAGGCTAATATACTTATACGTAAAGACTGCATAGACTATTTTCATTAAATACTCAGCCACATAATATATTGCATAAATGTAACTCACTCTTGCATGGCTAGACTGGCCTTAGACATCTTCCTGAATCACACCTAATTTACACACCGGCTCACCATTGGCTGGGATATAATGTTGAGTCCTACCGCTAGCATATCTTGCTCACAGAGTTAAATGTCAGGGACTTAGGGGCGTATTAACAAGATGTGCATTAAAAAACGCACATCGCACATTTCACTATCACCGGCTATCGCCGGATTTTTTCGCCGTGTTAGCACGTTATTATCAACGCGCAACACGTAGGCGATAGTAAATCCTGCGATAGCCGGCGATAGTGAACATTAGCACGTGAAAACAAGCGTTGTTTTCATGCGCTAATGTGTGCCTTGATGATATGGGGGGGTGGATTCAGCTTTATGATCCACACCCCCATGTTATCAATGCCTAACGCCTGGTCAGAGCAGGTGTTGGGAGACCTGCGATAAACGAGTTTATCGCAGGTCTTCTTCTCCCAACGCCTGCCTTGGTGATAGGGTGTTCCCACCTCCAACCACATTTTACATGTGGTTGGACGTGGGAACGCCCACTTTGCATGTCATTAGCGATGTTTCTCGCTGACATGCAAAGTGGGCTTGAGGCAGGCGTTGCAATGCCCTTGTAAATAGGGCGCTGGAAGTATCGCCGCATTCTCGGCGAATTGTGCCGAGAAAGCGGCGACACTTCAGCTTGTTAATATGCCCCCAAATCTCTTGCTCTCTGCATAGCACTGCAGTCACCGCTGTCACCACTCTGAGAGGTGAATACACATCTCACTTTGCAGGAATCTCCTGCGCTGTCCGTTTCTCTGTTGTTGCTTAATCGAAGAGGTACATGGACCAGATGTAGGTAAAAGCAGTTTAGCGACTCCTTAATAGCGATTTTTAGGGAATCGCTATCAGTGACTCGCAAAATGCTATGTAGGCAGGAATCGTAATCATTTTTGCGATTCCTACACATTCCTTATTTGCAACTCGCAAATTGCGAGTCGCAAATATGGAATGGCTTCTCATTCATTTCTATGTGACAAAAGGCCTATAGGAATGAATTGAATTGCGTGCCCAATTTCAAGGGTGCAAGGGTTCCAAAAGGACACCCTGTTGCACCCCTGAATTTGGCATGTGTGCACATGTGGTGCACATACATGCCCTAAGGGCATGTATGTGTGCCCCATGTCACTTGGAAAAAAGCAGAAAGGTGCTTATTGAAAGGAAATCTCAACTTACTTTGCGATTCCTTAAGGCATCATCGCAATTTGTGATGCCAAATAGCATAGCATTTAGGGTATCGCAAATTGCGATTCTCTAAATGCTTGGGCAAAATGAAGAATCAAAATTTTTGCGATTTCTTATTTTGCAAGTAGGTATTTGCCTACCTATATAGCACACAGCTAAATTGCGATCGCAAACCCTGATATTCTGTGAATTTCAGCGTTTTCAATCGCTATTTCGCTTGCTACATGTGATCCTATATTTGTTATCACTCCTTCTGAGAGGTAAATACCTCCTACTCACACTGCTGTTTCTCCCAAAGAGAAGTAAATAACTCCCACCCACTCTGCTATTGCTCCTGCAGAGAGATACATAACTCCAACACACTGTGTGGGAATCTGCATCATCTCAGGCACTTCCATTTCTTTGCAAAGAGTTAAATAACCCCTACTTTATGTCTCAAATTCACAATGATGCATACCACTTGTTTATCCATTTTTCAGGGTTTGTAAGAAAAGAAAAACTGCTGTTCAGTTTGTACTCAATGGGGCTAAATAAGTGCTGTGTCCTGCCCTGTATCTAATGTTAACATCTTTTTCCGAGGCAGTTAAATGGCACAAGCTCACTGTCTCTAATCTCCTGTGTTATGTCCAACTCTTCCATCTCTTCTTATTGAATTAAAAGCCTAATTTCCACTGCCTCTGATCTCTTATACCCCAAACTGACTGTCTATAATCTCCTTTACTGCCTGCAATGCCCCCATTTCTTATCATATTATATACCCAATGCTCACTGCCTCCAATCTCTTATACCCCATTCTCACTATCTGTAATCTCCTGTACTAATCCCAATGCTATCATCTCTTCCTTATCGAGCCAAATACCCCATACTCACAGTTTCAATTCTCCTCTACCCCACACTCATGTTCCCTACACTTTTGTATTCCCTAGACATTATCTGCAATGTCTTGTACCACATATTTACTGTTTCTTATCTCTAGTACCCCATACTCACTGTCTGTAATCCCCTGCACTGCCTCCAATGCTGCCATCTCTTCCTTATTGTGTTAAATACCCAATACTTACTCTCTCTACTCGATACCCCATACTCACTGTATCTAATCTCCTGTATCTCATACTCACTCTCTCTAGGCTGCTGTACGCCAAATTCACTGTCTGTAATCTCTTGTACCACATACTTACTGTCACTCATGTCTTGTACCCTGTACTCACTGTCTTTGATCTTGTGCACTTCTTCCAATACTGCCATCTCTTTCTTATCAAGTGAAATACCCCATACTCAATGCCTCTAATCTCCTGTATTTCACACTCACTGTCTCTAGCCTTCTGTACCCCATACTCACTATATCTAATCTCTTTTACCCAAACTCAGTTCCTGTAACCCTGTACCCCATATTCACTGTATCTGATCTCCGATATCCCATAGTCATTGTCTCCAATCTCTTGTGCCCCATATTCACTGCCAAATGTTTCCCACATTACCTTAAATACTACCATCTTATTTTTACTGAGTTAAATACCCCATACTAAATGCCTCTTATCTTCTGTACCCCATACTCACTGTCTCTAATCTCCTGTACCCATATTCACTGTCTGTAGTCCCCCCAGCCCCCATTGCTAATATCTCTTTCTTATTGAGTTCAATACCCCGTACTGACTGTCTCTAATCACCTGTACCCAGTGTTTACTTTGTTAAAAATAAATAAGCTCTGGTGCCCTCATCAGGAGGACACCCCAGCTTGCACCACTCATTGCCACTGCCAGAGGAGCAGCCAATGCACAGCCATCAACCTGTGGCAATTCAAACTGTTCAAGGCCCCCAAAGCAAGTAAAATGGCTTGGGAGGCAGGTATTAGTAGATGTAATGTCTATTTGATTAATAAAAAAAAATCTTGTTGTGTTCATCTCTATATTACACAAACATGTGACAGCTGCCATAAGTGCCGGCGTTGACAATTAAGCACTGGTGCCATGCACAGGAAACCACCAGCTCAAATTAAGCACATCATGTACCCCATGTTCACTGCCTTTAGTCTCTTGTATCCAATACTCACCATCACTAATCTCCTTTCCCATACAAACTGTCTATAATCTCCTTTCCCAAACACACTGTCTGTAATCTCCTTTTCCACCTACACTGTCTGTAATCTCTTTTCCCAAACACACTGTCTGTAATCTCCTTTCCCATACACACTGTCTGTAATCTCCTTTCCCATACGCACTGTCTGTAATCTCTTTTCCCATACACCCTGTCTGTAATCGTCTTTCCCATACAAACTGTCTGTAATCTACTTTCCGATACACTCTGTCTGTAATATCCTTTCCCATACACAGTCTGTAATCTCATTTTCCATCTACACTGTCTGTAATCTCTTTTCCCAAACACACTGTCTGTAATCTCCTTTCCCATACACTCTGTCTGTAATATCCTTTCCCATACAGTCTATAATCTCATTTTCCATCTACACAGTCTGTACTCTTCTTTCCCATTCACTCTGTTTGTAATCTCCTTTCCCATACACTCTGTCTGTAATCTCCTTTCCCATACACTCTGTCTGTAATCTTCTTTTCCATACACAATGTCTGTAATCACCTTTCACATACACACTGTCTGTAATCTCCTTTCCAAAACACACTGTCTGTAATCTCCTTTCCAAAACACACTGTCTGTAATCTCCTTTCCCATACACTCTGACTGTAATCTCCTTTCCCATACACACTGCCTGTAATCTCCTTTCCAAAACACACTGTCTGTAATCTCCTTTCCCATACAGTCTGTAATCTCCTTTCCCACACACTGTCTGTAATCTCCTTTCCCACACACTGTCTGTAATCTCCTTTCCCACACACTGTCTGTAATCTCCTTTCCCATACACACTGTCTGTAATCTCCTTTCCCTTACACACTGTCTGTAATCTCCTTACCCATACACACTGTCTGTAATCTCCTTTCCCAAACACACTGTCTGTAATCTCCTTTTCCACCTACACTGTCTGTAATCTCTTTTCCCAAACACACTGTCTGTAATCTCCTTTCCCATACACACTGTCTGTAATCTCCTTTCCCATACGCACTGTCTGTAATCTCTTTTCCCATACACCCTGTTTGTAATCGTCTTTCCCATACAAACTGTCTGTAATCTACTTTCCGATACACTCTGTCTGTAATATCCTTTCCCATACACAGTCTGTAATCTCATTTTCCATCTACACTGTCTGTAATCTCCTTTCCCATACACTCTGTCTGTAATCTCCTTTCCGATACACTCTGTCTGTAATATCCTTTCCCATACACAGTCTGTAATCTCATTTTCCATCTACACTGTCTGTAATCTCCTTTCCCATACACTCTGTCTGTAATCTCCTTTCCCATACACTCTGTCTGTAATCTTCTTTTCCATACACACTGTCTGTAATCACCTTTCACATACACACTGTCTGTAATCTCCTTTCCAAAACACACTGTCTGTAATCTCCTTTCCCGTACACACTGCCTGTAATCTCCTTTCCAAAACACACTGTCTGTAATCTCCTTTCCCATACAGTCTGTAATCTCCTTTCCCATACACTGTCTGTAATCTCCTTTCCCACACACTGTCTGTAATCTCCTTTCCCACACACTGTCTGTAATCTCCTTTCCCACACACTGTCTGTAATCTCCTTTCCCACACACTGTCTGTAATCTCCTTTCCCATACACACTGTCTGTAATCTCCTTTCCCTTACACACTGTCTGTAATCTCCTTACCCATACACACTGTCTGTAATCTCCTTTCCCAAACACACTGTCTGTAATCTCCTTTTCCACCTACACTGTCTGTAATCTCTTTTCCCAAACACACTGTCTGTAATCTCCTTTCCCATACACACTGTCTGTAATCTCCTTTCCCATACGCACTGTCTGTAATCTCTTTTCCCATACACCCTGTTTGTAATCGTCTTTCCCATACAAACTGTCTGTAATCTACTTTCCGATACACTCTGTCTGTAATATCCTTTCCCATACACAGTCTGTAATCTCATTTTCCATCTACACTGTCTGTAATCTCCTTTCCCATACACTCTGTCTGTAATCTCCTTTCCGATACACTCTGTCTGTAATATCCTTTCCCATACACAGTCTGTAATCTCATTTTCCATCTACACTGTCTGTAATCTCCTTTCCCATACACTCTGTCTGTAATCTCCTTTCCCATACACTCTGTCTGTAATCTTCTTTTCCATACACACTGTCTGTAATCACCTTTCACATACACACTGTCTGTAATCTCCTTTCCAAAACACACTGTCTGTAATCTCCTTTCCCGTACACACTGCCTGTAATCTCCTTTCCAAAACACACTGTCTGTAATCTCCTTTCCCATACAGTCTGTAATCGCCTTTCCCATACACTGTCTGTAATCTCCTTTCCCACACACTGTCTGTAATCTCCTTTCCCACACACTGTCTGTAATCTCCTTTCCCACACACTGTCTGTAATCTCCTTTCCCATACACACTGTCTGTAATCTCCTTTCCCACACACTGTCTGTAATCTCCTTTCCCATACACACTGTCTGTAATCTCCTTTCCCACACACTGTCTGTAATCTCCTTTCCCACACACTGTCTGTAATCTCCTGCCTCAGCTCTCAATCTGCCCTATGTCACCACCTTCTTATTGAGTTAATACTCCGTATGCCCTGGTGAGACTCTCCAGTCATATCTGGCATGTTCATCTCCTGCTCACACTGTGAAGTGTGGCACATTCTGAACATCCAGATCTCTTCCTCAGGGTGAAACTCAATCCCTGTCTGGAGTTGCCTCTCTAAACTCTCCCAGTTCCATCTCATCCTATAGGATTGAAACACATAATACTCACTCTCCGGAGCTCCACAAGTCTGTCCGGTACCCACAGGTCTGTCTGGTACCCACAGGTGTGCAGTGATGGCTGGGTGCTCTATACTTTAATTTGAGGCAGACTGCCCTTATATACCTGACCGTGCATGTGGGGAGGGATCTGCCACTCCTCCAGCATCCAATCATATTCCTTATTTGTTTTAATCCTTTGCAGCTTCATGGCTGACATCAACTCCACCCATCTACATCTGTTTGAACATGTGAATCTCATCCAAGCATTACCTACCTGGGAAAAACTTCTTTGGCATGCATCCATGAGGACACACACAAAGCCACACACACACAGGGCAATGTGGGCATAAATAAACACACACACTCACACATAGGTGTGTGTTCATAAAATTAGATACATAAACACATACATATAGACTCAGGCACACAGGTAAATTCACAACAGTGAAACATTATTGTGCCACATTGTCTGTTTATCAAAATAATTATCCATATACTTTTTTGTACAACCTTCTGTCCATTACATGTTGTTTTTAAATGTTAATGTGGATTATATGAGAGTGTGACTGTAGACATGACTGGAACTCTATGAATGAATTTCTTTATTAATAAATTGACTATCAATAAAACATATTGTGTACTTTTGCAAATAAATTCAGTTGTTTTTTGTTTTCAATTTATTCCTTGGCCCTTGTTGATTGATTGTTATTTATCTTCTTGTGAATTATCAATATTGTTGCCTTAACTATTTACATTCATTCACAAGAACAAACATGAAAGCAAAAACTACACATGTGTATAGACACTGAATCACACAGCATCACATTCATATGCACCAAAGTCATAAACAAATACATACATATATATCTGTGCAAATTAAAATAATGCAATTATTTCTCCACTTATGTTGGGCAATATCAACAGAAAAACACATGGAGACAAAGGGGGTAAATTTGACAATGAGGGAGCTCCCTACTCACACAAAACTCATAGTTCTACTTCAATCAGGGAGGGACTAATGCAGGGTTTCAGCTAATTCCTGAGCTGATGGCCCATCTGCCACCAGACTGCCAGGTAATAGTGACAACTGCATCCAGATGCAAGCCTGTTTGTGTTTCTACTGTAGGTTTAGAGCTCACAGATTCAGAATATCATTTGAAGTCAATTTAAAAATATTTCCATTGTTTAACCTTTTAATTCGAAATGAATTCAATAGTACCGCACAAAGTTTTATTCTGTTCTATATTTAACGTAAATAAATATAATACTTTACACTAACATTTAACAAAAAAATGTTATCGTTTCATTTTTAGATACATAAACATCCTTCTTTTCCTCTATATGTGACAATGCATATATCTCTTCCCCAAGTGTGGAGTTCCATATGTTATTGTTAAAACATCAACTCAGCGGGTCTGATTCACAATGGTAACTTACATTTTTGAGTAATGTGCACATTGAGTGCTACTTATTCACAAAACCTGTGTGTATGTTAAAAAAAGCAAAGGAAACAGTAGTAAGTCCAGCACCACACATAGCGAACCACTCGTAGTGTAACACCCTCCCATAGCAAATAACAGGGGTAGGATTTAATCTGATAGTCTCTGCCCAGGATGGATCCAGAATACCTAATACAGCAATTATTCAGGAAAACCTTATAACACAGGTAATCAGTAGCTTTCATTCTTCAAGTGCATTAGCAGAGGAGTGGCAATTAAATATAATGCAGTGATAGTTGTGTGTACATTTAGAACAAATGTGAACAAATCCTGCTTGAGTCCAATTATGTCGCAATTATACCGTGATGTCACATCAGGCACACTAGAAATCAGAGGGAGAGACATTCATTGTAACTGTGAATGGAGGAAGAAGATGAGAGCAAATAATTATAATGAAGCACTCTGCCAACCCTGTATACATTTAACTACACATACATCAAACTCTCAAAGCGGCACTTCAACAATACAGTCCGCTCACTCACTTGGCGTTGACATGTTTCAGCCTGTAGCAATCACCTCAGGGTCTTATTGGGACTTAGGAGGTGATGTAATCCTGAGACTCTACACAATATTTCACTGATAACAATTTTACTTGATTCTCATTTTCAATGTGCACCGCGGCCTTTACCTTAAACTGCATCTCTCTGAGTTTTTTAAACTTATGGGACCACAAAACGTTAATTAGAAATACTCTTGCTTCTTGGTCACAATATTACCCTGACAGTGTAATGGCCTGATTCACAGGGGTGCACAGGACATCAGGATTCAATTGCATATATTCTCCAGGCAGACCCAGAGGGGTTGGCATGCCAGGAGCACTGTGCGTCCCTGTGCAGTTTGGACCCAGGACAGATTACAAACACTCAGCTAATTTCAGGGTCATAGTTCGAGAGGAGGTCCAGAAGGGCCCGACCAGACTACAGTTTTCAGTCTCTCCCTCTTAACATCCTTGAGTCACTGTAACATCAAAGACCCACTGCAGTTTCCATGGTGCTGTGTGTCTGCAAGCCTGGACATACCAAGGCCTGCCAGGGCATGGGTGCCTGAGCCAAGGGCTCTGAAGGGGAGGGGCTAGGGGGCCTGCAAGCCTGGACATACCAAGGCCTGCCAGGGCATGGGTGCCTGAGTCAAGGGCTCTGAAGGGGAGGGGCTGGTGGGCCTGCATTTTCAAGCTCTTTGTTATGTTATACTATGAGGATTTGTGTAGCACACTGCCATTGGGAAGAGAGTTGTGGCGCTGAGCAGGTGTGAGCCAAGCCTGGCCTAGGGCAGAAGGGGAACCTTTTGAACACCCCGGCCTTCAGCTTCTTGCAGAGCGATGGAAACCAGGATGGAATATAGCAGCTCATTCCACTGCAGAGGAGTGTGGAAGAAAGTCTGACCACTAGGTCTGGTGCTGCCTCTGCATGGGGTGTGTGCATGTAGGAGTCTGGCCAAGTTGTGTTATCTGGATGGTTTGAGAAAAGAGAAGTGGTTCTTTGTACATGCACATGTACATGTATTTATATAGCGCAAAATCACCGACACGGTATCTAAGCGCTTGCTTAGGGAACCCGCCTGGTATTCCCCTGTGAGAAACCCCGGCAGGCTGTCCACAAGGTGAAAGCCAGGCATCCCACCGCGAGGGGCCGTAGTGGAGATTAAGCAAGCTATTGCCCAGAGTCGCAGAGTGTGACTCCGTGAGTCGAGTAGGCGCCGGAGCAAGAATTATCGAGTCCGTGGAATTTTTGAGCCCGAGACCCGCCGAGGCGGGGAATCGAACCCTGGTCCACGGTCGATTTCAGCTTCCGGGTCTGCCGCCTCTAACCACTGAGCCACACGCATTTAAGTATGCTATGCCACTGTTGTGTTGTGTAGTGCTTTGAACGTGTGATTGAGTATTTTTAATTTTTTTTGTGTGTGTACGGAAGCCAGTGGAGCTCCTTAAGAGTGCAGTGATGTATGTGTGGAATGGGAAGTTGAGCGTTATTCTTGCTGCAGAGTTCTTAATGGTGTGCAGTCATCCGGTGAGTTGCATTCTGATTCTGGCATAGAGGGTGTTCCTATAGTCCTGCTTGCTTATGCTGAGAGATTGTTTTATTTGGGTGCTGCTTGGTAGACATTTGAACAATTTCTTCAAAATGTTCAGAATGTGGAAGCAGGAAGCTGTGACTGCATTGAATTAGAAAGTCATATTGTGTTGACGATGATGATTCCAAGGTGTGGGTGAAGGACGTGGGTCCTAGCTCATCTAGGTACAGTCCCACTGTGAGGTGTTCGTCTTGAAGATTACTATTTCTGTCTTGTCAGTGTTCAGTTTGAGAAAATTGGTGTTCATCCAGTTGAGACTTCTATCATGCAGACAATAATCATGTTTGGGTGATGGGAGTCATCATCGGGAGAGAGAGTGTAAGTTGAATGTAGTCACCATAAAATAGTATGGCAACGTCGTGGGCTGGGATGTACTTGCCAATAGGGTCATTTTTGGGTTGAAAACATTTGGGCTAAGTGACAAACTCTGAAGTATACCACAGTCAAGGGTACAAGACCTAGGCTTGGGCTGTGAACTCCGCTCCATTCGCGGAGTTATCAGAGTTTTCTGCATTCTGTGCTACCCGAGCGCAGGCCAACCAGTGAAAACAGTAGTTCATGCTGCACTCTTCTGCTTGAGGAACTCCACAGGGTTTGTTTGTCACTTCACGGGGTTCCGAGTAGCGAAACTCCACAAACTCTGACTATACAAGTTTAGAGTACCTGGCTGACTGAATGAGTCTTTCAGGTAATAGCAGATCAAGCAGAGAGCAGGTGTTGGAAAGTGGATTACTAGTGGTGTTAAGTATTGACGTACCACGAGTAATAACACCCCAACCACATATGGAACCTTTCACTACAATGGGGAAAAATTAAATAGGTATTTTTGCCTCACCAGGGCTTATAAAACATACAATGTCCCTGCTTACAGTTTCAAGGCTCCATGCCCGTGGTACCTAGGGGAGACCTTAGGGCGATCTATATGTACAAATAAGGGAGTTTGAGACTTTGAAAGTACCTTTTAAATCCAAAGTCGACAGCAGGCAACACAGTCCTGCACATTTTTGGGCCGCTAAACCTTCATGCCCAATTATATCCTAGGGACTTACAGCTAGGGTGTCCGTACCAATTATAATTGCATCTTATTTGTATATCCTCTTTAGATTAGAGCCCACAACACAGTCAGAGTCTGTTACCACCAGTACAGAGCAAACAACTGTAGGTGATCAGGGCAAAAGGATGTCTTTCTCACAGAGCCCCCCCCCCAAACCAAAGGTGATGGGTACCTAACCTACTCCCTGGTAGTCGTTATCAGCTATGTAAAAGAACATGGAAAGTCCATCTGCATTGGCATGAGCAGTCACAGGTGTATGTTCCACTGTACGGTCCACCTCCTGAAGGGAGATGGACCACCACAACAGTTTAATATCCCCCCGTCATTTGTATGAGCCATCTGAGAGGTCTGTCATCAGTTTGAACATGGAACTTAAACAGTCAATCAATCAGGGTTTTATAGCGTGCACTACTCGCCCGTGAGTGTCTCAAGGCATTGAAGGAGGGAGGGGGTGTGATTTGCTCCATTGAGGTCATCTGAAGAGCCAGAACTTGAGGTCTTTTTGAATTGGTGCAGTGTCGGGTTTAGTTGGATGTGAAGGGAAAGTTCATTCCAGGTTTTGGTGCGAGGAGATTCTGTAGAAACAAGGGACGGTGGCTGTAGCATGTTCGGCTGAGCGGAGGTTTCTCTGGGGGCATGGAAGGAGATTCGGTAATTGAGGTATTGGGGTCCGGTGTTTTGGAGGGCTTTGTAAGAGAGTGTGAGCAGTTTGCAGGTAATCTTCTTTTGACGGAGAGCCAGTGGAGGTTGCAGAGGTGTTGGGGATGTGGTCATGTCGAGGGGTATCAAGGATAAGCCTGGCTGTGGTTTTCTGGATGGTCTGGAGATTGTGGAAGAGTTTTTTGTTGACTCCGGTATAGAGAGTGTTTCTGTAGTCCCGCCTGCTGGTGATGAGTGCATGGGTGATGGTTTTCCTGGAGTCGTGGGGGGATCCACTTGAACGTCTTCCAAAGTATGAGTAGGGTATGAAAGCATGCAAAGGATACAGTGTTGATCTGGTGATTCATTGTGAGTGAAGAATTGAGTACGATGCCAGGTTGTGTGCATGGTCCGTTGGAGTAGCTGGGTTTCCAAGGGCGGGGGCCACTAGGTTTTATTCATGTGGAGGGATGGCGCTGAGACTGAGGAATTCTCTTTCCTCCACGTTGAGCTTCAAGCAGCTGTTACTCATCCAGGACGTAACAGCTTTCATCCCTTGTTGGAAATTGCACCTGGTGAGATCGAGTTCCTTGGTGAGGGAGAGGACGATCTGAGTGTCATCAACATAGGAGACAAGTTTGTGTCCATGGTTTCTGATGATGGTTGCAAGGGGGCCATCTAGATGTTGAAGAGTGTGGGGCTGAGGGAGGATACTCCGCATCTGATCTCTGTAATTTCTGAGAGGAAGGGCAAACGTCTTATTCTCCGTTCTGCCTGAGAGGAAAGATCATATCCGGTCTAACGCTGTTCCTAGGATTCTGGTGTCTTGGAGCCTGGTGGTATGTGCACGGTGGGGGAAGGGGCAACTGTTGTTGATAGGTCCAGGAGGATGAGGCCTGCCATGTGGCCATGGTTTAGGAGGGCGCGGATGTCGTCGGTTGCGGTGATGAGGTCAGTGTTGGTGCTGTGGTTGCTGCAGAATCTGGATTGAGAGGTGTCTAGGATGCTGTTGTTTTTTATGAAGTGTGCTAGCTGGGTTTTGATGGCTTTTTCAATGACTTTGGTGGTTAAAGGGAGCAGAGACATAGGCCTGAAGTTTTGAGATCCTGAAGGTTTACAGAGGGCTTCTTGATGAGGGTGTGATTTGGCGTGTTTCCAGTCATCTGGGAATGTGGCGGTCTCGAGGGAACAGTTGATAGTACGGCAGAGCTCGGGTGCAATGGCAGTGCGGAAGATGTTCTGCCGGAAGAGGTCAGTAGGTGCTCCGGAGTAGATTGCTCTTCATTGTATTTAAGGTATCTTCTGTGGTGAGAGAGGTCCAGGTGAGAAGGGTCTGTTTTATGGCATAATTGGGGGGGTTGAGGCATTATCCTGGTCTCGGTTGTTGAAGTTGTCGTACAGCATCTTGTTCTTGAGGTGAAAGAAGGAGCTGAGTTTGTTGCAGAGGTCTTGGGAGGGAGGGACGTCAGTTGTTCCACTGTTGGGTTTGGCAGCATTCCTGAAGTGAGTGCCAAACAGATATGGCCTCAACTTCTTCAGGGACCAAACCACAGCAAAGGCTTCCCTCTCAATGGCACTCCACCTTTGTTCTCTGGGGAGAAGTCGCCTACTAATGAAGGCAACTGGTTGATCAAGGCCCTCTTCATTTACTTGTACCAACACTACCCCACTCCCTTGTTCTGATGCATCTGTCTGAACCGCACATTCCTATTATGTAGTTAGGACCCACCAACACTGGTGTTGAACACATAGCATCTTTCTTAGTGTCATAGGCCTTCTGACACTCTGGGGTCCCAATGACTTTCTTCAGCTTTTCTTTGAAGTGAGTTCTGTCAGACTGGCCGCAATAGTGCCATAGTTCTGAACAAATCTCCTGTAGTTCCCAGTCAGGCCAAGGGATGCGCTGACATGTGTTCTGATAGTAGGAGCTGCCCAACCCAAAATGGTTTAGATTTTGGCCTGGAGAGGATGTACATGGTCTCAGGTGGCCCAGGTACACCACAGAACACTGCCCTATTTGGCACTTTCAGCCTTCATAGTCAGGTCTGTCAACTGCAGTGCCTGAAACACTTCCTTCAGGTGAGACAAGTGATCGTCCCAGATGGAACTGCGCACACCTACATCATCCAAATTAGCTGCACTGACTCCTCCATCCCAGAGCACCCTTTGGCAGTTGGCAGGGACAGTCTTGAAACCAAAGGGCATTACTGTGAACTAATAATGCCCCTCTGGTGTGGAGAATGGCGCCCTCTCCTTTGCTCCTTCAGTGAGGGTAATCTGCCAGGAGCCTGAAGCCAAGTCAAATGTACACAGGTACTTAGCAGCTCTAAAGTGCCAATGAGCTCACCAGGTTTAGGTATAGGGTGAACATCTGTCTTAGTGATTAAATTTTAATCCACACAAAACCTTAACAATTTAATTCAAGTCAATCTTTATTTCGGTTTAGTTTAAACCATAAAAGAAACTCAGTTACAAGTAACACACGATAATGATAAAAAACAAACGAAATAATTGTGCCTTTCGAAGTTACCGCTTTTAACCATTTACATAAAAAAGGAAAAAAGCTAAAAATTCACAATTTAAATACAAAATTATAAAAACCAGACAAGAATAAAAACAAGCATTGGCATAGCCAATAGGTCTCGCCTTTGGGACCGTATAAGTGGTTAGTCAGTCAGTCAAGTCAGTGAAAGTAACTTTATTTGATTCTTAAGAATCATAAAAGTTTACATGTATACATAGTATAGTTCTTAAAAGAAAACCTATACAAAAAGACTGTCGCAAAATACATGATCAAGCTTTAAAAATGTAAGATTGTGGCTAGTCATGCTGCACATTATCCTGGCTTGTAGGTATGATGATACTCGTATCATATCTGGATGCAATGACAGAAATAAAATACAAGTCGGGCTAAGCACTGAATTTTAGCGTACGCATTTTTAGCCACGTCCTTAATTACATTGGCCACGCCCCTTTGGGAGACCCCCCTCCAGTTTTTTCATCCCACTTAAAGGAGACTCTAGGAGGCCGAGGTCGGACAATCAACTGCTGGTTTCTACCACTGCAGCATTTTGTCTATAGGGAGGAGATAGCATGCTCAGAGCTGTCCGTATCTGACTCTCTGTGATGGGACCTCAATATTATATTGTGTTGTAATTGTACATGTAAAGCTCTTTTGTGAGGGTGGATGAGTTTGTTTCTATCTGCAGGGAACCAACGGTTATCAATAAGGCCCTACCTATTGCTGTATTCGTAGGGTACTGCGCCTGGCGTCTCAAATCTGCAATTTAGTTGGCTGAATGGAGAAGCCTTTGCCTGCAGGGAGTTGCCCCTCTGTCAGCAGGAAGCTGTCTGTCAATAGACATGGACGGTGCTGCCACTGGCTATGCCAGGCTAAGTCTATAAAGATATTCTTTAGATGCAGAGAGCTGCTCTTGTCTACAGGGAGTAGCCCTGACAGAGACTGCAGGAAGCTGCAACTTATTACAACGGGGTGCATCTGGGTGCAGGGCCTCGCCACTGTGTCTAGTGAGAGATGGCTGCAGGAAGCTGCCAGTGAGCTTTCTCTGTATATGTTTTGTCTCTCCAAGGCTTCTCACAATAAAAGTTACCGCACAAGAGACAGGAGCACCAGTCACTTGCAGTAAGTTGGCGGTAAGCGAGCAAAGGGTGAGAAGGATGAGCTTAGGACAACTGCAGAACTGTTATGGTTGAGAGAAGATCAGACATTGTAGTCAAGGCAAAAGGAGAAGGTGGATGAGGGGAGAGAGGATTCAAATCCTGTTCACCAAGTGTTAACCCTTCTTCAATCCTAAATGATCCCCTTACAGCATTATGGCCCACATGTACTATAAAACTTTCTGAAAGACAAAGAATGGGTAAAACTTGTTGATACATCAGACCCTTTGTTTCTGCCATTTTACAAGGGGAAAACCTCATATCCAAATGCCACCTTACTCCTGCACCTCCTTCTTACACCTATACTTTTATTACTCCAACCCTAACACAGTCCCTTAATCTAACCTAACATTTACCCCATCCCTTACCCAACCTCCATCCAATCCTAGTACTGAACCTTACTTCAACCCTGACCATCAGTTACACCTTCCATTACTCTCACGCCAACTGAGCCCTTCATCTAACCTTAACTATATAAATCATCTAAAACCATAACCCAAACCCAACAGTAACCATAACAACATCCCATATTCTAAACCACTAAACTTAACCTACATCAAAAACACTCACTTACACCATACTTAACTTTTAGCCCAATCCTAAACCCATCAGGACACCCAACCCATTTCTTATCGTATAGCAATCTCAAGCCATACCTTACGGTAACTCCTAAATGTACCTCTCTAACCCAATAACCCTTGCATTTCAATTTTTTCATAGGCTACTTTAACTTTTCTACATTTTTGTCTACTTTTTTTTAATGCAAAACAGCACTACACACAACTTCAATATACACCAGAAATCTAAAGACATTGGGGCATATTATCAAGGGATTTATCTCCGCTTTTTTGGCTTTTGGCTTTAAAAGCCAAGAAAGCGGAGATAAAATTATCTCCCTATCAGCAACAGGGTGCTAACAGGCAAATTCGCATGTTAGCACCCTTTTTCTCTACGCTTCCCCTTGCATCTCTAATGAGATGCAAAGGGGGCATTCCAGAGAAAAATATTAGGAGAAATGTTGTTAAGCGACATTTCTCCTATTATCAAGGATTTCGCTAACCCTGTTAGTGATAAAAAAAGCAGCGCTAACCGCGGTTAGCGCTGCTTTTTTTACACCTGGTATTTTCCTGACATAGCCATGATATCCTATGGAAGGTGGATATCATGGCTAAGTTTGTGAACCCCTATCATCAAGCTAACGCCAAACTTCGAGAGATTATCGTTGGTTTTCCAGCGATAATCTCTCATTTGACAGTTAGCGCGAAGATTTTATCACTTCTGAGATAAACCTTGCTAATAGCAAGTTATCTCTGCGATAATTTCCGGCGATGCTTAGCGATAAAAAAATCGTTGCTAAGCATCGTTAGTGATAAATATCGCTAATCGTTGGTAATATGCCCCATTATTATTACCTGCTCACTCCTAACAATTTCCATGAAAGGAGAAAGTGTGCTTCCTGCACACAAGCGAGAGCTAGAAAGTTTTCGTAGTTTTTGTTTCAGCAAATCAAGCGTTATATACTGAATATAATTCATTTTCATTATTTTTTTTTAACTACACTGGCGTGGATTCTAAGGGCTTCAGTTCATAACGCGGCCAAAGTCTTTCAAACACAGAAAGGACCGATATACTTTTTTTTCGTACAAAGTGTGTTCATATTTAGAATTAGAAACGGAGCTGTAAACATCCTCACATGACAGTAAAGGGTTTGCGTTCGGAGAGCTTTCCTGTCTGATATTCTCTTGCAATCTCAGCTCAGCTATGAAACGTCATCTCATATTTCCATCCCACCCCCGCGCCTCCAGAGTTTGCCTCCAGCTCCGTCAAACGCGAGATAACGGGCTTCAGGGGGTCGATACCTCCTCCCCCCACTCGAGCGCACAGGGGGGCCACCACCGTAGATGAGCAGGGAGCTTACAGCAAACGGCCACAAAGAGCCCGAGGGGACCCCTTGCCTCCTAAGCTGCGCCATCTTCGCAGAGGTCCCAGGCAATGGAAAGCTGCTACAGTTTCAAGTTCACCGAGGTTTGGGAAGGACCAAACTCGGCCGACACAAGAAGCAGCCCGGGCGCCGTGAGAACTCCTCCAAGTAACCGGTCTTTCCTCCCAGCCCTGCGCTCCGCTGCCAGAGTGCAGGGCAAAGGGGGCATCCTGCCCAGCTCCCGTCTCAGGAGGAGGATGGGGGCCCGGGGAGGGGTGAGAAAACAAACATTGAGAAAAAGCAAATATTTGGTCTGGCGTTGGATACCGTTGTTTTGGTGTTGTAGATGCTTTCTTTCTTTGCATTTATTTTAGTAAAACTTAATTTCTGGGGGACCTATCAATGCATATTATATGTAATTCTGTCCTAAACCCAAAAAAATAAATGCTTTCCCTGCATAACAACGGTAATTTTTGAAATGTGGAGGTACCAGTAGTGTATTTGGACTGAAACAGAAGTGTGGCAGCCCGGCAGCGTGGCCCCGCGGCCGCGAAAATGAAACAGTACTCCGGCTTAACAAGTGGGAAGTGTGGGGGGAGTGCGGCCAAGAGAACACACAATGATTCCCTTGCGAGAGCGAGCCTTGGGCACCGTATGTTTGGAAGTTAATTAAATCAATCAATCAATCAATAAATTTGTAAAGCACGCTACTCACCTGTAAGGGTTTCAAGGTGCTGAGGGGGGGGGGAGGAGTCGCTACTGCTCGAACAGCCAGGTCTTGAGTTGTTTCCTGAAGGAGAGATGGTCCAGAGTCAGCCGTAGGTGGGTGGGGAGGGAGTTCCATGTCTTGGCCGCCTGGTAGGAGAAGGATCTTCCTCCGGTGGTGGATCTGCGGATTCTTGGGACAGAAGTGAGGGCGAGGCTAGCGGATCGGAGCTGGTGGGTGGGGGTGTAGAATGTGAGGTGGCTGTTGAGGTATTTCTGGCCCCTGTCATGGAGAGCCTTGTGTGCATGGGTGAGGAGTCTGAACATGATCCTCTTGCTGACGGGGAGCCAGTGCAGGTCTTTCAGATGGGCGGAGATGTGGCTGTGGTGCGGGACGTCCAGGATGAGTCATGCAGAAGTGTTCTGTATGCACTGGAGTCTTTTCTGGAGTTTGGCAGTGGTGCCAGCGTAGAGGGTGTTTCCGTAGTCCAGGCGGCTGGTGATGAGGGGCTGGGTGACCGTCTTCCTGGTTTCGGTGGGGATCCATCAGAAGATCTTTCGGAGCATGCGCAGGGTGTTGAAGCAGGAGGACGAGACGGCGTTGACTTGCTTGGTCATCGTGAGGGAGGAGTCCAGGATGAAGCCCAGGTTGCGTGCATGGTCCGTTGGCTTGGGTGCGGTGCCCAGGGCAGCGGGCCACCAGGAGTCGTCCCAGGCAGAAGGGGATGGTCCCAGGATGAGGACTTCCGTCTTGTCTGAGTTCAGTTTCAGACGGCTGAGCTTCATCCATTCCGTGACGTCTTTCATTCCTTCCTGGAGGCTGGCTCTGGCGGTGGCAGGGTTGTTGGTGAGGGAGAGGATCAGCTGGGTGTCGTCGGCGTAGAAGATGATGTTGAGGTTGTGTTGGCGTGCGATGGCTGCAAGAGGGCTCATGTAGACGTTGAAGAGGGTGGGGCTGAGTGAGGATCCTTGCGGTACGCCGCAGATGACTTCGGTGGCCGCGGATCGGAACGGAACGGGGGAGGCGGACTCTCTGGGTTCTTCCGGTGAGGAACGAGATGATCCACTCCAGTGCCGCTCCTTAGATTCCGGTGTTGCTGAGGTGTTGTATCAGGGTGCGGTGGCAGACGGTGTCGAAGGCTGCTGAGAGGTCTAGGAGGATGAGGGCAGCCGTTTCCCCATTGTCGAGCAGGGACCTGATGTCGTCGGTGGCGGCGATGAGGGCGGTCTCGGTGCTGTGGTTTGCTCGGAAGCCAGACTGTGAGGGGTCGAGGGATCCGTTGTTCTCGAGGAAGGCGGAGAGTTGTCTGTTGACTGTCTTCTCAATGACTTTGGCAGGAAAAGGAAGGAGCGAGATGGGGCGGAAGTTCTTGAGGTCTGTGGGTTTCTTCAGGAGGGCGCTCAGCTCGGCATGTTTCCATCTCTCCGGGAAGGTGGCGGATGCGAAGGAGCTGTTGATGATGTCCCGGAGTTGGGGTGCGATGATGGAGTCGGCTTTGTTGAAGATGGGTGTGGGCAGGGGTCGGTAGGGGAGCCGGAATGGATGGTGTTCATCAGGTGGGTGGTGTCTTCGGTGCTGACAGGGGTCCAGATCTGGAGGCTGGTGGTGGGGGGCGCTGGTTCGGTGGTAGGGTGCGTGGTCTGTGTGCCGAAGCTGTTGTGTATGTCGGCGATCTTGCGGTGAAAGAACGAGGCGAGTGAGTCAAAGAGATCTTGCAAGGGTGTGATGCCATTGTTGCAGGCGCTGGGGTTGGAGAGCTCTTTAACGATGCTGAAGAGTTCCTTGCTGTTGTGGGTGTTATTGTCCAGTCGTTCTTTGAATGTTGTCCTCTTGGTGGTGCGGATCATCTGGTGGTGTTTGCGGGTGGCGTTCTTGAGGGCTGTCATGTTTTCTGTTGTCTGGTCGTGGCACCAGGCTTTCTCAAGGGTGCGGCAGGTTTTCTTGGAGTCTTTGAGGTCGTTGGTAAACCACAAGGCTTTCCTGCTGCCGAGTCTGCTGGGCGGATTCTTCAGTGGTGCGAGGTCGTCGGCGCAGTTGGTGAGCCACTGTGTGAGGTTGCGGGCTGCTTCGTTGGGATCCGTCGTGTTGGTGGGAGGGTTCTGGCTGAGGGAGGTGGTTAGCTAGTCGGAGGTGATCTTACTCCAGCTTCTGCGGGGAACCTGTTGCGGGTGATGGTGGGTCGTGGTTCTCCTGAAGTTGAAGTGGACGCAGCAGTGATCTGTCTAGTGTAGTCCGGTGGAGTGGCTGAAGGAGATGTGCTTGCTGGAGGAGAAGACGGGATCAAGCGTGTGGCCGGCGTAGTGGGTGGGGGTGTTTACCAGGTGCTTGAGTCCGAGGTTGGCGAGGTTGTCCAGCAGGGCAGCGGTGTTGCAGTCCTTGTTGTTCTCCAGGTGGAAGTTGAGGTCCCCTAGGAGGATGTAGTCTGAGGGGGTGAGGGCGTGTGGACTGACAAAGTCTGTGAAGGCTTAGCTGAATTGCGTGCGTGGTCCAGGGGGATGGTAGATGAGTGTGCCTCTGAGGATGGTCTTGGGGTCTGTGTGTATCTGGAAGTGAAGGTGCTCGGTGGCGGTGAGGGTGTCGTCGGAATTGGTCGTGCCCCCGATGGTGTTTCTGTGGACGATGGCGATGCCTCCTCCGGTTTGGTTGACGCGGTCCTTCCTTGTGATCTTGTAGCCATCCGGGATGGCTATGGTGATGTCGGGGGCTGAGGAGGCGTTCATCCAGGTTTCTGTGAGGAAGGCGACATCTGGTGATGTTCTGTCGAGGATGTTCCAGAGTTCGACGGCGTGCCTTTGGACGGAGCGGGTGTTGAGCAGGATGCACTTGAGGTGGTTGTTGCTGGTGCTCGGCTTGGCGGATGCGGTGCAGGTTTGGAGGCAGGTGAATTTGCAGGCTTGGCAGGTGAAGGGTCCGTGTGTGCATTTCGGGGTGGCTCGGTAGCAGGCGGGGTTCCGGCCGTCATTGAGTGCATGGAGGGTGGCGGTGTCGTAAGCCTGTCGGGTGTGCTGGCATTGTCGAGGGCCAGGGGTCCTGGCGCTGGGCGCGGTCCAGGCGCGGACATGCGTAGACGGGGTTGCCTTTGGCGCGCCTTCGGTGCGCAATCAGCGTGCCTGCTGCGCACGTCCGCTGCGCTTCCGTGCGGCGACCTCCATAAATGGCGAAGTGGGAGGGAGGAGCAGCTGGGAGGCGGGAGCGGGATGGCCAATGGGCGGACGAGGGAGGGGTACAGAAGAAAAAAGGGGACGGGCCACAGGGGAGCAGCGGCAGGGAGCGGGGAGGGGGAGATGCGGCGGAAACAGTCACGGGCAACACGGAACGGCAAAAATTACGGGGGCCAACAAAAACAAAGATACTGACACTAACTTACTGGTCACAGCGCAAACAACAGCAGACGGGCACTTAGCTGGCGAGAGTGCGGGGGACACGAGCACAGGGGCGATCAGCGCCGCTCTGGAGTGAGACAGCAGCTGAGGGCTCACGGCAGCAGCGGAGGGGTCAGGGGTCCTGGGCAACTCACGGGGGGAGCCGCGCGGTGTGTGGAGTGACCGGCCCTGCAATCAGGGTCAAGGGTCACAGCTAAAGCTCGCTTCCGCAAGGGAATCGCCAAACGTGCACTCTTTGCCATTGAAAACAATGCAAAGCGTGCACGTTTTTGGGGACAAAAGCTAATTGAATTCAAGAGGTGCCCCTATGCAGTGCATGCGCGCTGCTTAGGCGAGACCCAATCATCTATTTAACAATTTTAAAATATCATTAATATAACAAAAAATGCTAGGCATTGTTGAGTTCATAAAAGGCATTTGAATCAAATAACATTGCAAATAACCAAGGACTGCAAGTGACTGTCTATACATCTTTTAAGTGCAGCTTCCTGGTAGGAATCTAATCAAAAAGTGCAAATGCTTTAAGTGCAACAAATATAACTAACAGGACATTCCTCATAGTCTATCATTGATTTATAAAGTGCAAGTGCAATCCCAATAAACAATATAATTCCAAATACACATGTCAAGATCTCACCTGTCTCTTTTTCTACAGGAACGCCAAGGAACTGAAGAGAGGTCCGCATCCTCCCCCAACCCCCAACCACCTCTTGCGCCAGCATAAAACGGGCAACAACAGATAACCAGGGGAAGAAGGGGAAAACAAAACAAGGTAAGGAAGGGAAGACACTCCTCCGAGCGAACCCAGGAACTGCAGGAGTAGTAAGTCACCACCCAGGAAACAGCTGACCAGTAGTAAGTAAAATAAAACTGGAAAGAAGGGGGACACACATTAGAGAGAGTATACCATAAGCTGTGAATATGAATTATAACAGTATATTATATACCTAACTTCTCTTCCTCTATTCAGGACTGTATTGGAGGATCCCTTCGTGAAATCAGGAATGTAAGTGTGAGTAGGGTCTGGACTGAGTACTGCTGCAATACAAAAGATATGAATTATAGGTGATAAGTTACCGCAGGATAATCGTGTATTTTTATTTTCTCTGAGGTTGCCCACCTGGCCTTATAAAGTGACTCGCCTGGAAAGCAACTATATATGCCCAAGGTTTGTTAGAGCAGCTTGCTCATTAAAATAACATGACTTGTTAAAAGCAACAAAACTGTTGAAATAAATTAGGCAGCACAACGTGCTGAAATACCGTAACCACGGTCAATAGTTCTTCTTTTGGTTCCCCCTTCTATGCGCAGGTAGTGCAGGGAACCCGACACACCGGAAGTGACGTGATGAATGGAAGGCGAAGCGCATTCCCTTGGGAAGGCAGGGCTTTAACGAGCTCTGCCTAACCCTGCGCGTGCGTTTCTGTCAGGGGCCATCTTAAGAGTGTGCAGGAGTATGCTCTTCTGTGTACTCCTTGCCGGCAATCATGACACACATGTACATAATGTCACACACATTTCATGCCTACCTTTATCCTTATTATACTCACATCAAACAGATATCTACTGACATTGAAAACAATTTGGTGAGAGTTTTTTTTTTAGTTTGTTTTTTATATAGGGAATAGGTTACAAGGGGATTGCCCCATTTTTTACGATACTCCGGTCAGCATTAAGGCACTTTGTGTGGCTTTACACCACCTTGTAAATAGCATACCCTTTGGTGTAGTTTTCTGTGTTAAAGGAGGCTGCAGTGGGAGTTGCTGTGGGTGGACCCGGGCAACACCCATTGCTTTTTGACACAGCCCCAGATTTACATGAAATAGTCAATCTGAGGCGGTGGCAAAAGCGAGCGCCATTGAAAGGTGGAGTTACAATAGCGCATTCTGCAGTGCACATAGAAGGAGCAAATTGTCATTAAAGAATGTTTATGTGAAGGAAGGTGCCCCTTCCTTCACATAAACAGTTATCCATATAACAGAGGCACCCATGCATCATGGTGCAAGGATGCCTGTGCTGGCAGCTCTTTCAACGCAAGGGAAACAACAGGGGTGCACTCTATTTTTGTAAATACGGTTCAAGCCTGCGTTCTTTTAAATAATGCAGCAGAATGGCTTGCAGGTCTGTGCCATTTCTTTGTGCATATTCCCCTTACTAACTCACAGCTGCGCATTGTGCTGCCTTGCGTTAACTTTGTCAAGGAGGCTTCCCATGGGTGATGCATGGGTGTTCTCATCTAAACTCATATGGGTTTTGACGCTGACGGATTTGCACCAAAATCCTGCACCTCATCTATACCTATGATTCGCCCTCTCAGCACTTGTGCTGTAGTCTACAGAAAAAGTAGGAAACATCCACAAACATAGTCTTTGGACTAGAAGGAAGTCCATTTAGTAGAAAAAGCTACACTTAACACAATGTAGACACTGCGACACACGGGTACCTGTGTTGGTACATGGCAGCCAAAAGTTTGCCTGAGAAAGGAGAGACAGAGCAGCGCCACATGTAAGTAGATCTGGTGCTGTACTGATCTCTCTTCTATTCATGCAACGCAGAGCAGTGCAACGCTGCAACTTCACTTGCTCTGCTGAGTTGTGTACATTTTATATAAATCTGGGCATGGGTGTTTTCTTTGGAAAATCCCACTTTAGAAAAACATAACAGATTCAAAGATGGATGTTAAATGTAAAGTTTAATACCAACATTTCTGCTTCCACCTGAAGCCACTCCTAGGTAAAATAATTAATAATAGAGCTAATGACAGGTACGGGCATTGGAGCTCAGATAATAAGTAGAGGCGAGCATAACTGGTGTAATTCTCTCTAGTTTAATTCCACGCAAATACAGCAAAATGACATGTAATTATGGGCAATTACATTAGAAGCATATTCCAGCAACTAGCATCGTTTTCTTGGTAGAAAATGCACCCTTACTTCCAAAATGAGTCAGAGGACGCATTTTACCCTGAGACAATAGCACTAGCTGCTACAGGACATGAACAGCTGTCCCCAGCTGCTGCTCACTCTTAGATTATTGTTCCTGTGCTCCTGCAGTAGGATTTTGGCCCCAAATAACTATTGAATACTCTTGCTTGTTTCATTACACAATTTCACAATTTTTGCATCACAAAAGTAATGCGCAATTCCTTAAATTACTCTGATTATTGCCGAGTGTAATAATACCATGCTCAGATGCTTTATTCAAGTCTGAAAAATCAACTCCGTCAATACAGGTGGTTTTTGTGCCCAAAGCCAATCCAAGCGATACGAAAGGGAGTGATGGACGGAGCGCTTGAGCAAATCAAACACTCACCCCCAGTCAACTGATCTGGGTTTAATCCATCATCATTCTTTAGCTCACTCCTAGGCGCAGGGTCAAGACTGATTTGCATATGGCTGGGCTCAAACTGGAATGGCTTGGTGAGCATAAAAAACGATGGATTTAGGCCCAGATCCTTGTACTGGGGTGAATGTATGACATTGTTCTGCATTCTGTCCATCACCTGTTGTTTTTGCAGAGCCTATCCAAGACAGTTTACCAGCTGCACAGCGCTGATCTCAGACAACAAACTCTGCCCGTTTGTGCAGAACTATTCTGGGCGCCTGACCGCATTGCGCTAGTAGTGTCCTGTTCCCACTGTTCCTTATACACAGTACACACCGACCATGGAAGTCCACTCTGCTTATTTGCTTTCATCTGTCATTACTAGGTCCATATCAGGCATTATCGTCATAAATGTCATTGGTAGATGGTTAGCAGTACCCTAAGTGCATTCTGCAGGAACAGAGCATCCTTAGAGCCCCTGGCAGAGACAGAACGTCTCTAGCAGTGTGTACCCCACCTTCTGTTTGGATGCAGTAACACATGATTGCCCCTATACAACTTTAAGAAGCTGAGTATGAACAAACCAGCAGACCTAGAATTTATCACCTATCTATTTTTTTCAATTTACACCATTATGTGGGCACCACTGTGTGTTCCGCAGGCCGTGAATGAGTAATCACCAGCTGTGACTGCACGTCACCTCTAAGTTCAAGGGTCATGTAACAAAGGGCAGCAAAAGCATGTCATCTGGAATCCACGGATCAAACAGAAGAGTGGGAGGCGGGAGGCGGCACGAGGGGGACCTGGGCCCGGGCAGACAATTGGCACATGACATGATGTCACCACGTGCAGACGTGCTGTCAGATGCAAGGACCGGGCCTCAGTCAGGCGAGGCCTTCTTCACCCTGCTGTCTGCACAAATGTACCCCGCGTGGCACCGTCATTGCAAGCAGAAGTGACGTCATGGACCTGGCCTATCAGGCGAGGCCTGCTTCACCCTACTGTCTGCTCAAATGAGCCCCGCGCGCCCCCGTCATTGCTGGCACGAGTAATGTCAAGAAGCTGCAGCAGCAGCAAATTACTTAGAACAGGAGCCTTGGGCTGAGAAGCCTGCAGCAGCACAGAAAGTAGCACAGTCCTTTTCACAGATGTGTGTTTTTTAGGTCTCGCCTAGCGTTGCAGCGCATGCGCTGTTCGTTCAGCGAGCCCTAAAGCGAGAGATGAGATTTCAGAAGGGGACTTGAAGCCCCGCCCATCATTTTCATTGGGTGGTGTCAGCGCTTAGAGCTTCCCATTGAAAATGATGCTCCTGGGCCACTGCTCTTTCACCCTTTTGGACGGCCCATCCGGACTGGTTTGTCTCCTTCACGGCTGTCGTGAAGCACTTTCTTATCGTTAGGGAGCCATCTGTTTTCACTCAGCCACTTGTTTATTTTTCCATTGCGCTTTCATTTACAGTGAAAATGAAAGCGCTATGCAAATATAAACAAGCAGCTGGGTGAAAACAGATGGCGAGCGCTTGTTTACTTCTGCCTTCCACATTGTGACCTTTTTCCGTCTTGCCTTTTCTTCCAAGAAGTTTCAAAATAATATAATGACTAGAAAGTTGCTGGAAAGGGACAAGGGTGGAAAATTGAAAACAAAATCTCACAGGCTCAGACGAAGGTGCTAGAACTCCAGCATCGCAGGTGCAGCCAGGAAGCAGGTTCCCCAGACCGCTTCATTCTCGCGGCCACAGGGAGGAACAGTGATAATGCCCAGCACTTCGGGGCCTGGCCGCGCGCCAGCCAGCATCCTTTTCTCCGCAGCAGCAAATCACGCGTGTGCCTATTAGAAAATGTTATGCTGGTCCGTCAATGCAGCTATTGGGGCTGGGAGAGTGGAGGCTGCTCCGGCCCTTCCTGTTTCATAAGCAGCCCATTGTCTGGCACCCTAGCAGGGCTTCCCCTCTCTCCCCGTGACCAGATTGGACTGAAAAGATAGGCCTGCTTGCAAGCCAACAGGAATGTGTGTCATATAAGGACAGCAATGAGGCGAAGACCCTCTTACAAACGCACCTCAGTGAGCGCAAACGCTGGCCCTGCTGTGGATTGGCGAGTGCCCTTTTGTGAATTAGGTAAAGTGAAAATCAGGGCGCGCTGTTATCGCGTTTCACATTTGCACACACACTTTAATTGCCCCGCTGCATATCGTAGCTGGTATATTAGAGGGGTGGGGTGTTGATAATTATCTGTGCGGGTCCGGGAGAACCATGTGACGTAAATCTGCCCAAATCGGAATGTCCTATTAGTGACGCTCTGCTCCTTCAGACTGCTGGTCAAGGCAATGAGACGTTAACAGGACCCCTGCCGTTGCATTGAAAGAGTGTTCTTGCGTTTTTAGGGCTTTTAAAATACCTGGCTAAATTTATTTTACACGTGATGAGCTCACCTTCAGAAGGGAGTGTAGCTCCCTCCACACACCCACCACCCCCTTGCGATGGTGTGAATTTTGACAGAGACTCGTGCATTCCTCGCCTGGTTATTGCAACCCTTTAGGGCGCATGCAACTTCCCTGAGCAAGGTAGGGTTCATTGCTTTCGTGTCTCAGAGTCGAGCAGCGTGTGTAGCACATCATGGATTTGCACATGACAGCTACACCCCTACCTTTTGGGAAAAGCCGAATTACAAATACGTCATCAGGGCTGGCACTTTAATAAGGAGTCTGTAGATAGATGGCCCATGGCACCAGCACAAGAGATTCATAGAGTGCCCCAGAACGCAAAAAAAGCTTTCAAAGACAGCCTTGTAGCACGGGCTCAAGAGTACTCAAAGGACAAAATACTATTTTGCTTGGAGCTATGATAATCCTTGCACTGAAGCTACACCGTTGGAGCCCTGATAGTCCTTACCTTGCACTGAAGCCAAACCTTTGGAGCTCTGATAGTCCTGACCTTGCACTGAAGCCAAACCTTTGGAGCTCTGATAGTCCTGGCCTTGCACTGAAGCCGCGCCTTTGGAGCCCTGATAGTCCTGAGCTTGCACTGAAGCCACACCTTTGGAGCTCTGATAGTCCTGACATTCCACTGAAGCCACACCTTTGGAGCTCTGATAGTCCTAACCTTGCACTGAAGCCACACCTTTGGAGCTCTGATAGTCCTGACATTCCACTGAAGCCACACCTTTGGAGCTCTGATAGTCCTAACCTTGCACTGAAGCCACACCTTTGGAGCTCTGATAGTCCTCACCTTGCACTGAAGCCACACCTTTGGAGCTCTGATAGTCCTGGCCTTGCATTGAAGCCACACCGTTGAAGCCCTGATAGCCCTGAGCCTGCACTGAAGCCACACCTTTGGAGCTCTGATAGTCCTCACCTTGCACTGAAGCCACACCTTTGGAGCTCTGATAGTCCTGACCTTGCACTGAAGCCAAACCTTTGGAGCTCTGATAGTCCTTACCTTGCACTGAAGCCAAACCTTTGGAGCTCTGATAGTCCTTACCTTGCACTGAAGCCAAACCTTTGGAGCTCTGATAGTCCTGACATTGCACTGAAGCCACACATTTGGAGCTCTGATAGTCCTGACATTGCACTGAAGCCACACCTTTGGAGCTCTGATAGTCCTGACATTGCACTGAAGCCACACCTTTGGAGCTCTGATAGTCCTGACCTTGCACTGAAGCGAAACCTTTGGAGCTCTGATAGTCCTTACCTTGCACTGAAGCCAAACCTTTGGAGCTCTGATAGTCCTTACCTTGCACTGAAGCCAAACCTTTGGAGCTCTGATAGTCCTTACCTTGCACTGAAGCCAAACCTTTGGAGCTCTGATAGTCCTGACATTGCACTGAAGCCACACCTTTGGAGCTCTGATAGTCCTGACATTGCACTGAAGCCACACCTTTGGAGCTCTGATAGTCCTGACCTTGCACTGAAGCCACACCTTTGGAGCTCTGATAGTCCTGACTTTGCACTGCAGCCACACCTTTGGAGCTCTGATAATCCTTGCACTGAAGCCACACCTTTGGAGCTCTGATAGTTCTGGCCTTGCACTGAAGCCACACCTTTGGAGCTCTGATAGTCCTGACCTTGCATTGAAGCCACACCTTTGGAGCCCTGATAGTCCTGACCTTGCACTGAAGCCACACCTTTGGAGCTCTGATAGTCCTGACCTTGCACTGAAGCCAAACCTTTAGAGCCCTGATAGTCCTGACATTGCACTGAAGCCACACCTTTGGAGCTCTGATAGTCCTGACATTGCACTGAAGCCACACCTTTGGAGCTCTGATAGTCCTCACCTTGCACTGAAGCCACACCTTTGGAGCTCTGTTAGTCCTGACCTTGCATTGAAGCCACACCGTTGAAGCCCTGATAGCCCTGAGCCTGCACTGAAGCCACACCCTTGGAGCTCTGATAGTCCTGTCCTTGCACTGAAGCCACACCTTTGGAGCTCTGATAGTCCTGACTTTGCACTGAAGCCACACCTTTGTAGCTCTGATAGTCCTGACCTTGCACTGCAGCCACACCTTTGGAGCTCTGATAATCCTTGCACTGAAGCCTCACCTTTGGAGCTTTGATAGTCCTTGCACTGAAGCCACACCTTTGGAGCTCTGATAGTCCTGACCTTGCACTGAAGCCACAACTTTGGAGCTCTGATAGTCCTGACCTTGCACTGAAGCCACACCTTTGGAGCTCTGATAGTCCTGACATTGCACTGAAGCCACACCTTTGGAGCTCTGATAGTCCTGACATTGCACTGAAGCCACACCTTTGGAGCTCCGATAGTCCTGACCTTGCACTGAAGCCACACCTTTGGAGCTCTGATAGTCCTGACCTTGCACTGAAGCCACACCTTTGGAGCTCTGATAATCCTTGCACTGAAGCCTCACCTTTGGAGCTTTGATAGTCCTTGCACTGAAGCCACACCTTTGGAGCTCTGATAGTCCTGACCTTGCACTGAAGCCACAACTTTGGAGCTCTGATAGTCCTGACCTTGCACTGAAGCCACACCTTTGGAGCTCTGATAACTCTTGCACTAAAACCACACATTTGGATCTCTGATAGTCCTCACCTTGCACTGAAGCCACACCTTTGGAGCTCTGATAACTCTTGCACTAAAACCACACATTTGGAGCTCTGATAGTCCTCACCTTGCACTGAAGCCACACCTTTGGTGCTCTGATAATCCTCGCACTGAAGCCACACCTTTGGAGCTCTGATAATCCTTGCACTGAATCCACACCATTGGAGCTCTGATAGTCCTGATATTGCACTGAAGCCACACCTTTGGAGCTCTGATAGTCCTGATATTGCACTGAAGCCACACCATTGGAGCTCTGATAGTCCTGATATTGCACTGAAGCCACACCTTTGGAGCTCTGATATTCCTTGCACTGAAGCCACACCTTTGGAGCTCTGACCATAGTTGCTCAGAAGCCACCCTGGTGACAGTCCCAGCTGGCCGAGGATTGCACAATACGGAATAGAGGCGCGGCTAGTGCCCTGCGGATCATGGCCTTGCACTGAAGCCACACCTTTGGAGCTCTGATAGTCCTGACCTTGCATTGAAGCCACACCGTTGGAGCCCTGATAGCCCTGAGCTTGCACTGAAGCCACACCTTTGGAGCTCTGATAGTCCTGACCTTGCACTGAAGCCACACCTTTGGAGCTCTGATAGTCCTGACTTTGCACTGAAGCCACACCTTTGTAGCTCTGATAGTCCTGACCTTGCACTGCAGCCACACCTTTGGAGCTCTGATAATCCTTGCACTGAAGCCTCACCTTTGGAGCTCTGATAGTCCTTGCACTGAAGCCACACATTTGGAGCTCTGATAGTCCTGACCTTGCACTGAAGCCACACCTTTGGAGCTCTGATAGTCCTGACCTTGCACTGAAGCCACACCTTTGGAGCTCTGATAGTCCTGACATTGCACTGAAGCCACACCTTTGGAGCTCTGATAGTCCTGACCTTGCACTGAAGCCACACCTTTGGAGCTCCGATAGTCTGACCTTGCACTGAAGCCACACCTTTGGAGCTCTGATAGTCCTTGCACTAAAGCTACACCGTTGGAGCCCTGATAGTCCTTACCTCGCACAGAATCCACACCTTTGGAGCTCTGATAGTCCTGACCTTGCACTGAAGCCACACATTTGGAGCTCTGATAGTCTGACCTTGCACTGAAGCCACACCTTTGGAGCTCTGATAGTCCTGACCTTGCACTGAAGCCACGCCTTTGGAGCTCTGATAATCCTTGCACTGAAGCCACACCTTTGGAGCTCTGATAATCCTTGCACTGAAGCCACACCTTTGGAGCTCTGATGGTCCTGACCTTGCACTGAAGCCACACCGTTGGAGCCCTGATAGTCCTGAGCTTGCACTGAAGCCACACCTTTGTAGCTCTGATAGCCCTGACTTTGCACTGCAGCCACACCTTTGGAGCTCTGATAGTCCTTGCACTGAAGCCACACCTTTGGAGCTCTGATAATCCTGACCTTGCACTGAAGCCACACCTTTGGAGCTCTGATAATCCTTGCACTAAAACCACACATTTGGAGCTCTGATAGTCCTCACCTTGCACTGAAGCCACACCTTTGGAGCTCTGATAATCCTTGCACTGAAGCTACACCGTTGAAGCCCTGATAGTCCTGACCTTGCACTGAAGCCACACCTTTGGAGCTCTGATAATCCTTGCACTAAAACCACACATTTGGAGATCTGTTAGTCCTCACCTTGCACTGAAGCCACACCTTTGGAGCTCTGATAATTCTTGCACTAAAACCACACATTTGGAGCTCTGATAGTCCTCACCTTGCACTGAAGCCACACCTTTGGAGCTCTGATAATCCTTGCACTGAATCCACACCTTTGGAGCTCTGATAGTCCTGACCTTGCACTGAAGCCACACCTTTGGAGCTCTGATGGTCCTGACCTTGCACTGAAGCCACACCGTTGGAGCCCTGATAGTCCTGAGCTTGCACTGAAGCCACACCTTTGTAGCTCTGATAGCCCTGACTTTGCACTGCAGCCACACCTTTGGAGCTCTGATAGTCCTTGCACTGAAGCCACACCTTTGGAGCTCTGATAGTCCTCACCTTGCACTGAAGCCACACCTTTGGAGCTCTGATAATCCTTGCACTAAAACCACACATTTGGAGCTCTGATAGTCCTCACATTGCACTGAAGCCACACCTTTGGAGCTCTGATAATCCTTGCACTGAAGCTACACCGTTGAAGCCCTGATAGTCCTGATCTTGCACTGAAGCCACGCCTTTGGAGCTCTGATAATCCTTGCACTGAATCCACACCTTTGGTGCTCTGATAATCCTCGCACTAAAGCCACACCTTTGGAGCTCTGATAATCCTTGCACTGAATCCACACCATTGGAGCTCTGATAGTCCTGATATTGCACTGAAGCCACACCGTTGGAGCCCGGAGAGTCCTGATCTTGCACTGAAGCCACACCTTTGGAGCTCTGATAATCCTTGCACTGAAGCCACACCTTTGGAGCTCTGACCATAGTTGCTCAGAAGCCACCCTGGTGACAGTCCCAGCTGGCCGAGGATTGCACAATACTGTGGAAAAGTAAATTTTGCCATGTTCTGTGTCCCTACGTGTTCCCCATCCTATTTTATGTGTGCATGATTAATATGCATATGTATTTCCCCATGATCGATTAAAGACGCAATTACAGTTGTGTCCATCTCTAGTATGTCAGTTTCCAGTTCTCGTGAATACTATGAATATCAGGCCTATGTAAAGTTACGTTGCCACGTTTCCCAGTGTGCACGTTATTTCATTGAAAAGTCCCCGTTTCTAGGCCTCAAAAGGGCCCGGACACCAGATTCAGCTCCTATCTCCTGAACCCTCGCTGAGGAGCGATACAGCCCCCACCTGTGTTCCTGACCCTTCACTTACTTCCTGCCTCACAGTGCCCGGCTCGGCCTGGCTCTGCCTACTAGTCTGCCAAGAGTATGTTATGATTCTAGTTATCAGTCCAGCCCTCCTTCTCTGAATTCCTAAGCTACTGAATCGCATCAATAGTTTCCATCATCATCTAGCCTTTACGTCTCCATGTAAGAGAAATACTGTATTAATGGTCATTTAATATTCTTCAACACGCACTACATGTAGAATAATGTATGCACCAGTCCTAGAGTCTGTTAGCCTTTACCCCGATAACTTTTAGATTCTATCAACATGTTCTCTAAACATCAGATACTAGATAGTGTTTAGGCACATGTCGCCCTGACTCTCCAGACTTCAGTCTCTGCTCCTAGTACAGAAGTCATAGCCCCCAGCTTCTCCTAGTAACACGTCATTGTCAGTTTGCGCGCACCATTAGGTTAGAGGTCCCGGCTCCTTGGGTAGCCCCCTCCATGTTTCCGCCCCATTTATGACATATTCTGTTACGTTTACATCACATGTCTATGTATACGCCTCCTGTTACACCCACTTTCACCCTTATCTTTCGCGACTGCTATTGACCACACCCACTGCTCTGCCTATTGTATGTATTGCAATTGCAACTGTTTTAGTATATATGCTTGTGCACTGTTATTAAATGTTACGCCGATCCTTTTTCCCTTGCGCGCTCATTCCAGATCCTACCCCCAGGCAGCTGCCATCCCATTCCTGTACAGGTTGTCCTGTTCCTGTCCTTTATGCTGTATTAAACCTGCAAACTCCTACTACCTCGAATCTTGACTCTTATTTATTGAGCTATCTGTTATTGCTATGTCCAGTCAAACCTAGATCCGGTATTATTTATTTATATACCACATAATGGCGCCCGAATAGGGACTTGCCCTTTCCCCACGCGCCGGTGAAGCCACGTATGCCCCCTGACCCTCTGCAGCCGTGACGGAACTCTTCTGCGCACCGGCAGATATTTCTGCTTCAAGTATCCCTCAGGCCCACGGAGGAGACGGAGGTTGCGGTCCAGCATCCAGACGAGGCGGTGGAGGAACGCGGCAAGTCCCGACCAGAGCCCAAGCCGAGAGTCCAAGGTCCGAGGTATCCGGAGGCCCACCCGTAACAGAAGTCCGAAGTTCGTCCGTCCGGCGTCGAAGCAGTCCAGTCCAGTCCAAGGCCTTCCGTTCTTGCTGCCCGGTGAGTACCGTTGCTGGGGAGTATCTAGACAGGGTCATTCTAATTGTCTCTGGTCCGTGGGGTTTGGTGGTACACAGATCCCAAAACGAAGTGCCCACTTCGGTGGATGCGGGTCCTGACGTGTCTCATTATGAGACCGGTAAGTTTCGTACTGTTTCAGCAGTGCATCTAGTCTCTGTTCTAGTCAGTTCTGTTCTCGAGAGATTCATGTATTCTGTTTTCCGTATTCCAGGTAGTATTCTGTTCGAACTGTTATTTTTAATGTTCTTCATGTATTTTAATGTCGTGGTATGAAAGTGGTGTAATTATCGTTATTGTATTATCGTGTTCATTGTGTACTGTAATTGTGTCCAGATTACAGTTCAGTCATGCCGTTATTTTCCAGACTACGTCAGTTAAGAACTAGAAAAGGTCTGTTAGAAGAAGCAGTTCCTGTCCCGCCTAGGGACAGTCCAGGTCATTTTATGTATCAGAAGCATGGCATAAGTGCCATATTATATCTAGATTTATGGGTGGAGTACACCAAACAGTTAGAAGAAAAGTATAGATGGCCCGTATCGGGTACATGGGATGCCGAGTGCATTATGCGAGTAGAAGAAGCATTATGGAAAAAGAAAGCCAGACAGTCACAGAAAGATGCCATCGAGTTATGGCGCAAAGAATCTCATAAAAGAACCGAAAAAGAAATCAGAAAGTCAGAATTAAGTAGAGAATCCATAGAACGAGCCCAAGAAAGGGAATTAATCGAGATAGGTGAACGAGTCAAAACCGAACAGTCAGACAGACAGAGGCATGCCCTTATTAAGGGTATGTATCCTCTTCTTGCCGAGGGCTTGCCAAAAGCGACCCCGGAGGCATCCAGTAATTTTCCGCCACCATTAGTTCCGATCAAGCTACGTCACAAACCGACCGCAGCTGATATTTTTATTTCGTCCTATTTGGACGACACAGTCCCAGAATATGCAAATCCTGTTCCGCCAGTCCCTGTAAATCATGCCATTCCTGCTCCTCCAGACACCGGAGTACCTGCTACGGTACCCCCGGTCCAGCCTACATTACAACTTCCCGCCGCGCCAGTACGAAGAGTATCAGTCGACGATTCCAGTATAGGGGCCGCAGGAGGAGGTCCTCCTGGTACCCCGCCACCACACCAACGTTTAACGTTAGTCGAGTTACATGAATGTGCGTTACAGCGTACGCCCAAATATAAGTCCGTTGCAGATATCCGACGAGCTCTTACTGAATGCCGCTATGATCCAGTCGCAGGTGATGATAGTACGGTTATATATTCCATACGTGTAAGACGGGTGACCGGATATTTGGACACCCTACCAGATATGAAAAAAGATCTAGACAGAATATATCGTTTCATCCGTACAGGGGATGATCCAGAAAGTATTGGTGAAGCCATGTCTCAAAGGAAAGCTGAGATCCAGCTCATGATATTAAAGTTTCTGATTAATTGTTTAATAAGAGAACAAGATTATCCGACCAAAGATCCGAGCGAAATGAGAATCCTGACAAGGTGGAGTGATAATATAGCCGAGGGTAAGCACAGAACTATCAGTAGTATAGAGAGTATGTACAAGAAAATTCGTAAGGAAATAATAAGGTTACACGAACAACGTAAAGCAGCACAAGTAAGCGAGAAAGAGAATGGCTCTCCTACAGAAGAGGTAGAGGACGAGAATCCCGCCAGAATAGCGTATGTAGGAAAATCTAGACTTCCAGACCGCCACTTACGCCTAGAACACAAGTCAGTTTTTCATCATCCAGCACCAGAACAAGGTTCTCTAGAACAAGTATTTCAAGCTACCGATCATATTCTGAAATCACGAATTGGTTATAGTGAGTTAAGTACTATGCATGAACAAGAACTAGTCCGATCAGCAGTCCGATGGATTACTGATTCTACCACTTTTCCAGACGAAATGGTGGCACAAATGTTTCTGAAATTACCCCCAGCCGAGCAGCGACTGGTGGGTATGTATATGATCCAGCACCTCATCACATTGTATGAGGGTCAACATTCTGATCCAGGTCCGTTACACGATGTCCTGAACGAGTTACTCCAGTATAGATGGAAAGGTTTAGGGACCGATTTAATTAGTGTCATTCTAGAACAGCGCCACAAATATAGAACGTTTTTGAACCCGCATTTTGTTCATGTCTCACCTCCAGAAAGTAAACCGTTTTACATAGACAGACAGAACCCACTACGAGAAGTACACCCAGTCAGGACAGCAGGTGGTGAAATGCAAAGAGTATTTGTTTACACCCCGATTACAAAGATGGAACTCTTAGAGATGAAGAAATTAATTCCTTGTCACGACAAAGATCCAGCAGGGTTCCACCGAGAATTAAAAGACATGCTCCGTATGGGAGAATACACTTATCCAGATATTATTAAAATGTTAAAGGTCCTGTTGCCCGCAGGGGTATACGAGAAACTCAAGGAAAAAGATTGGGAGGTGGGAGAGAAAAAGATCGATTGGGCAGTCCTAGAAGCTGAAGACAAGATACGAGTACCAGGCACCGGTCTTGGAGATAAATGTAAAGAATTACCAGAACTGTTAATACAAGTTTTGCCCAGATTATTAGCCACTAAAAAGGAAGACTGGGATGCAATATCAGCATGTAAACAGAAACAAGACGAAGACACTAGTGATTTTTATTCTAGATTTGAGAAATGCTTTATTATAAACAGTGGCCTCAAGACAAGTAGCGAGTCATACCCTCATCTTTTTGTTACTAAATTAGTTGAGAATTCTAGTCCACAAGTTAAGAATCGAGTTTTGAAAGTCGAAAGTACATGGCAAGCTAGTACTCCGTCCCAGATGTTGCAGATGCTCCAGTACCACCAGAATAGAATCAGAGAAGAGCAAGAACACGAGAGAAAACGTATGAAAGACACGAAAATGAAAGTACTAGTTGCACAATCTGTTCCTCAAGACAGTCAGAAGAGGGGTCGAAATCAAGCAAGTCATCCTGCAGCTCCCGTTAAAGGGACATGCAATTATTGTAAACAGCCAGGTCATTTTATAAACGAGTGTGCAGTTCTGAAACACAATATAGCTACTGGTAAGACTAAAGAAAGACCACGTCCGCCTAGACAAGAACAAGTTTCACAGACTTCTCAGCCACAGAATGCACAACAGATAGTTCCAGCACCGCAGCCTATTGCTGCAACACAGCATGTTACACAGCAGATGTACCAGTATGCACAGTCCGAGTATCCAGAGTATCAACAGTACTCATGAAACAGCCTAGAGAGGGAGGTAGGCTTGCCTCTCATTGAGATTCCTGTAGATCAAGAAGGTCCCTATGTTCATAGTCAAGTACTAGGGAAAGACAGAAAGTTTCTGATTGATACAGGGGCAAGTAGGACGACCATCAGTCACGCCGAAGTTCCAGGGGCTCCGCTCTCAGGCTCTAGAAATGTTTCCCTTGGATTTTCAGGAAAGCCTATTGTAAACGAGATATCTAAGCCAGTTACTCTAGAAGTAGGTCCATTGTCCCGTACTACTGATCTATTACTTACTAAGTCATGTCCAGAAAATTTGTTAGGCATTAAGACACTGAAAGAATTAGGTGCAGTTATTTGCTGTTCCCCAGAGGGAATACGATTGTTTTTACGTGACTTCAAGGGTCACTATGTATTACGAGATTTTGATCCGAGATTGTTTAATGTCCGCAGCATCTATGGGTGCAAGGTCCAACTGATGTAGGTTTCATGCAAATCACACCCCATCGTGTGACCCTCCAACCAGGTGTAGTCCTGCCACGAATCAGACAGTACAGATTGCCACCTGAGGCTGTAGCAGCCTTATCCAAAATTATTGACGAGCTCCTGGCTCAAGGAGTAGTTGTAGAAACTGACTCCAATGTATGTAATTCTCCGATCATTCCAGTCATGAAACGTACTGATCCAAATGCACCCCCAGTATATTGATTAGTGATTGACCTTCGAGAACTCAATAAATGTATTATTCCCCAGTATCCAGTCGTTCCAGACATCTCTTCTCTATTGACAGCCATTGATTCTGAGGCAACATTTTTCACAGTCATAGACCTCAAGAACGCGTTTTTTAGTGTCCCCATTCATCCAGACAGCCAGTTTCTTTTCGGATTTTGTTTAAATGGAAGAAGCTATATGTTCACACGAGCTCCTCAAGGTTTCACAGAAAGTCCTAGTATTTACAGTCAAGCACTTAAGAGACAACTAGACAATATTCACATGCCAACTGACACTGCCCTGCTCCAGTATGTCGATGACCTACTGATCACAGCCCGTTCTGAACGTGCTTGCGAGCGAGCATCACTCACAGTCTTGTATTTCCTTGCCGAAATGGGGCACAAGGTGTCCCCTTCAAAGCTTCAATTCTGTGTCCAGCAAGTGATCTACTTAGGCCACTTACTGTCCAAGTGGGGTAGGCAGTTGACACTAGACCGTATCCAGTTAATAGCGAGTCTTCCTCAGCCCAAGACCCAGAAGGAGGTACGTGCTTTTATCGGCCTTACTTCTTATTGCAGACAATGGATTCCTCAGTATGCATTTCTAGCTAAACCACTGATACAGTTAACGACACAGGAGGCAGCCGTATCGACTGTCCTCCCTTGGACATCTGAACATACACTTAGTTTCAATGAGTTAAAGAAAGCTTTATGCCAAGCTCCTGTTCTAGCTACACCGAACTACAGTAAGCCTTTTACACTTTTTGTCACAGAACGTGAGGGTACAGCATTATCTGTTCTCACACAAGATCAAGCAGGACAATACAAGCCCTGTGCTTATTTCTCTAGCACATTAGATCCAGTAGCCCAGGCTCTGCCTGCGTGCCTCAAGTCAGTTGCAGCCACAGCACTAGCTATCAGACAAAGTGATTCCATAGTATTAGGACATTCCCTGACAGTACAAGTTCCACACTCCGTGGAAGTTCTTTTAAACCGAACACAAACTCAGCACTTGACAAATGCACGTTTAACAGGTTATGAATTGACATTGTTCCAGCCACACATAGAAATCAGACGCTGCAACGTTCTAAATCCTGCTACACTGTTACCGTCAGTTACTTCGAATCCTGTCACACACGACTGTGTGGAAGTAGTTAATATTATGACTAAGCCAAGACAAGATCTGACAGATATTCCATTACTAGATCCCGACCTGACACTTTATGTGGATGGTTCATGTATGAGAACAAGTACAGGAGAACTAGTAGCCGCGTATGCAGTGACTACTGACACTGAAGTTATAGAAACACACCGTATTGACACCCTGTCTGCTCAAGCAGCAGAGCTAGTTGCTCTGACACAAGCCTGCATACACGCCAAGAACCTGAAAGTTAATGTTTACACAGATTCACGCTACGCATTTGGAGTTGTACACGACTTCGGAGTGCTCTGGCAGGAGAGAGGTTTCATGACTTCTCATGGAACCAAGATTCAGCATGGTTTCCTTATTCAAGCTCTGTTAGATGCCATACATTTACCGACATCTATTGCTATCATGAAGTGCAAAGCACATACGAAAGTTACTGACATTATTTCCCAAGGTGTGGAAAAGTAAATTTTGCCATGTTCTGTGTCCCTACGTGTCCCCCATCTTATGTTATGTGTGCATGATTAATATGCATATGTATCCCCCATGTTTGATTAAAGACGCAATTACAGTTGTGTCCATCCCTAATATGCCAGTTTCCAGTTCTCGTGAAAGCTACGAGTATTAGGCCTGTGTAAAGCTACGTTGCCACGTTTCCCAGTGTGCACGTTATTTCATTGTAAAGTCCCCGTTTCTAGGCCTCAAAAGGGCCCGGACACCAGATTCAGCTCCTGTCTCCTGAGCCCTCGCTGAGGAGCGATACAGCCCCCACCTGTATCCTCGACCCTTCACTTACTTCCTGCCTCACAGTGCCCGGCTCGGCCTGGCTCTGCCTACGAGTCTGCCAAGAGTATGTTATGATTCTAGTTATCAGTCCAGCCCTCCTTCTCTGCATTCCTAAGCTACTGAATCGCATCAATAGTTTCCGTCATTGTCTAGCCTTTACGTCTCCATGTAGGAGAAATACTGTATTTATGGTCATTTAATATTCTTCATCACGCACTACATGTAGAATAATGCATGCTCCAGTCTTAGAGTCTGTTAGCCTCTCCCTTCCTGACTCTTAGTTTATATCAACATGTTCTCTAAACATTAGATACTAGATAGGGTTTAGGTACATGTCGCCCTGACTCTCCAGACTTCAGTCTCTGCTCCTAGCACAGAGTTCATAGCCCCCAGCTTCTCCTAGTAACACGTCATTGTCAGTTTGCGCGCACCATTAGGTTAGAGGTCCCGGCTCCTTAGGTAGCCCCCTCCATGTTTCCGCCCCATTTATGACATATTCTGTTACGTTTACATCACATGTCTATGTATACGCCTCCTGTTACACCTACCTTCACCCTTATCTTTCGCGACTGCTATTGACCACACCCACTGCTCCGCCTATCATATGTATTGTAATGCAACTGTTTTAGTATATATGCTTGTGTATTGTTATTAAAGTTAGCGCGCTCATTCCAGATCCTGCCCGACAGCTGTCGGGGCCCCCCTGTCAGGCCCTGTCATCCTATTCCCGTGCAGGTTGTCCTGTTCCTGTCCTTATGCTGTATTAAACCTGCAAACTCCTACTACCTCGAATCTTGACTCTTATTTATTGAGCTATCTGTTATTACTATGTCCAGTAAAACCTAGATCCGGTATTATTTATTTATATACCACAAAGGTAACGATCTAGCAGATCGCACAGCCAAGCTTACAGCACAGACTCCAGACATTTCAGTTAATCTGACACAGACACATACTCCAGATCCGACTACTTGTATGACAGTTAAGGACCCTACTCAAGATGTCATAGATATCCAGTCACATGCTACTCCTGAAGAAATCAAGAAATGGTCCGAACAAGGAGGGGTCCAGACAGATCAGGGATGGGTAACGAAGGGAAAAGCCACATGGTTTCTCCCCGACTCAATGGTTCAAGTCATTATCAATACCGCACATAGTCCAGCACATTTAGGAGAAAAAGCTATGTTAGACAGTATCCAGAACATTTGGTTCAACAAGCATTTACGAGCTGCAGCCAAGCAGAAAGTCCGTACCTGTATGATATGTTGCCAGTTTAATCCAGGTAAAAGTGTCCCGGTGGAACAAGGTGGATTCCAGCCCCCTGACCACCCTTTTGAAGTCCTCCAAATGGATTATATTCAGATGGAGCGATGTCGAGGTTTCAAGTATGTCCTTGTAGTTGTATGCGCTTTGTCCAGGTGGACAGAAGCATATCCAGTTCCAGATTACACAGCCGCGACCACTGCCAAGCAGTTGGTTCGTGAGTTCTTCCCCCGTTATGGACTCCCTAGGGTCGTATATTCTGATAACGGCCAGCCATTCTCATCTGAGCTCATGAAACACATTTCCCTGTTGTTAGGGTACCAGTGGAAGTTCCATTGTGTACGCCATCCTGAAGCAGCCGGTCTCGTAGAGAGACATAACCAGACCCTGAAAATCCGCATTGCCAAAATATGTCAAGAAAAAGGTGTAGACTGGCTAGTAGCTCTGCCAGTCGCTTTGTTTTATATGCGCATGGTCGCACATTCCAGATCAGGTCTGTCCCCCTATGAGGTCGTTTTCGGCCGCCCCCCTAACATGTGGGGTACACCTAGACCCCGAAGTATTACAGATGTTTCAAGTAATATGCTGACAGATTACCTAGCTTCCTTGATGTCTGCCCTACACTCTTGTCGTTCACAGGTTGCCGCCGCATTTCCAGACAATACCGAGGTGGCACCGCATGAGATCGTTCCCGGAAATCTGGTTCTTGTGAGGAACTTTGATCGTTCTAGTCCACTGGAGCCTCGCTGGAAGGAGCCAAAACAGGTCCTCCTGGCCACCCGTACTGCCGTCAAGCTGGAAGGCAGGAAGGGCTGGGTCCACCTGTCTCACGTGAAAAAGTTTTATGGACTAAAGACTGTTTCCAAGAACATTTCCCAGGATTTGAAAGACTGCCAAAGTACTGTTCTTAAGGACTGTCCCGCAAAAGACAATGATACTAAACCCTCCCTGTTAGAGAAAACTCCGCAATAGGAGTATAAGCTAAAATTAAGGTCTAGTAAAATAAGTCAGCCAGTTTGATTGTCTAAGTCCTCCCCTAGGTGAAACGGTTAGACCGGTTTCTGACATGTATAAAATAGACCCCCATAGTGAGAGAGTTAGTCAAAACTCAATCCGATGTATCGTTTTTCTAAGTTTCATATTGTTTTTCAGCCTTATGTTTACTTGCACAAGTTATGCATTTTATTTGTGTTTTCCAGTTTCTCATGTAAATAAGTCTTCTAATGTTACAGTAGAGCACACGTTTAGTGATCTACCTCCTCATGAACTATCTTATCGTCTTGCTATGCGTAATAATTCCTTTATCCGTATGTTACATTATTCACACCAGACCAGCAATGCCACTAATTGTTGGGTGTGTGGTTGACTCCCCCCTTTCCAGACACCGAAGGGAGTTCTGCCACTCTTTCCTTATCCATTTTCACATAATGGTTCGTGTGGAGCATGGTCCACGTTAACGTCATCCTCAACAGACATGTCTTTTCTTAACAGTACATGTTTTCCAGACAAGCAAGGTCTTCCCCACAGAACAGGGTTAGATCTAGAAAATGAAGTTTATAATTTAGGTAATTATTCTTCGAATTTCATGGTCCTGAATGTTCAGTCTGATACTACTCCAGACTTACCTGCTATGTCAGTATTACCAGTTAAAGGCGAATTATGTGTCCGAAAGAATGGTTCCGTACATGTAGGCCATAGTGATTGTACTACTATTGTCAAGTATAGTGACAGTAGGAAATCTATTTTTAAAGCTTCACGTCATTCTTATTTTGTTTGTGGTCAGACCGCATATGTTCGTCTGCCCCTCGATTGGGAGGGAACCTGTTACATTGCATTCCTACTGCCACCAGTTTTCCTAGCCCCACCTGACTATCATAGGAATTCCCACCTAGTACATACTAGACACAAGAGAGACCTCCCGATTGTCGATTATACTGAAACTGCTCTAGAACAATACATAGATATCAATAAAGGTGTTTTCCCCTATTTAGGTACTGTTGTGAATAGTAAACTGATACGTAGATTAACCAGAACCCTTGAAGCAGTAGTGATTGAGACTACTTCTGCTCTAAGTAACTTAACCGAAGAGCAATCCTTTATGAGAATTGTCGTGCTCCAGAATCGTCTCGTCCTTGACGTCATACTGGCCGATAGGGGCGGGGCATGTAGAGTCATCGGATCTAGTTGCTGCATTTTCATTCCAAATAACGCGCCGTCTGTTTATTCAGCTATAACCAGACTCCATAAAATTGCCCATATGTTACACCAAGATCCAGGCACCTGGACATGGTCCGGTTGGTTCTGGAATATAATTTCCGCTTGGGGATGGAAAGTCTTGTCCTTTCTAGGTATTGCAGTAGCGATCATATTCAGTTGCTGCCTCTGTATACAATGTGGCCCTGCGATTTGTGGCATTTGTGCTACCTCTTGTATTCCAAGTCCCAGGTCCCGTTCTAAATCCCGTTCCAAGAAAATTCGAGACGAGCAAATGATACTGTATGAAATGATAGATGGTATCATGAATATTGATGTTTCCTGATGGAAACGTAGTGACAAGGAGGGAATGTGGAAAAGTAAATTTTGCCATGTTCTGTGTCCCTACGTGTTCCCCATCCTATGTTATGTGTGCATGATTAATATGCATATGTATTTCCCCATGATCGATTAAAGACGCAATTACAGTTGTGTCCATCTCTAGTATGTCAGTTTCCAGTTCTCGTGAATACTATGAATATCAGGCCTATGTAAAGTTACGTTGCCACGTTTCCCAGTGTGCACGTTATTTGATTGAAAAGTCCCCGTTTCTAGGCCTCAAAAGGGCCCGGACACCAGATTCAGCTCCTGTCTCCTGAACCCTCGCTGAGGAGCGATACAGCCCCCACCTGTGTTCCTGACCCTTCACTTACTTCCTGCCTCACAGTGCCCGGCTCGGCCTGGCTCTGCCTACTAGTCTGCCAAGAGTATGTTATGATTCTAGTTATCAGTCCAGCCCTCCTTCTCTGCATTCCTAAGCTACTGAATCGCATCAATAGTTTCCGTCATCATCTAGCCTTTACGTCTCCATGTAAGAGAAATACTGTATTAATGGTCATTTAATATTCTTCAACACGCACTACATGTAGAATAATGTATGCACCAGTCCTAGAGTCTGTTAGCCTTTACCCCGATAACTTTTAGATTCTATCAACATGTTCTCTAAACATCAGATACTAGATAGTGTTTAGGCACATGTCGCCCTGACTCTCCAGACTTCAGTCTCTGCTCCTAGTACAGAAGTCATAGCCCCCAGCTTCTCCTAGTAACACGTCATTGTCAGTTTGCGCGCACCATTAGGTTAGAGGTCCCGGCTCCTTGGGTAGCCCCCTCCATGTTTCCGCCCCATTTATGACATATTCTGTTACGTTTACATCACATGTCTATGTATACGCCTCCTGTTACACCCACTTTCACCCTTATCTTTCGCGACTGCTATTGACCACACCCACTGCTCCGCCTATTGTATGTATTGCAATTGCAACTGTTTTAGTATATATGCTTGTGCACTGTTATTAAATGTTACGCCGATCCTTTTTCCCTTGCGCGCTCATTCCAGATCCTACCCCCAGGCAGCTGCCATCCCATTCCTGTACAGGTTGTCCTGTTCCTGTCCTTTATGCTGTATTAAACCTGCAAACTCCTACTACCTCGAATCTTGACTCTTATTTATTGAGCTATCTGTTATTGCTATGTCCAGTCAAACCTAGATCCGGTATTATTTATTTATATACCACAATACGGCATAGAGGCGCGGCTAGTGCTCTGCAGGTCATGGAGGAGTCCCCCTCAGACATATAGCAATCTGATATGGATAGAACTTGGCTCGCAAGGGGAAGGATGCCGAACCTAACGCGGGAAAAGAGCGAAGTATTTTGGGAACATTGTTTTTGGATGACTATATAACACTAAAGTGAAGCAGCGCGTCGGAATAATTCGAGTTTTACTGGCGGCTGCCAGCCAGGCCTCTCTCTGCTCCTAGGAGCGGCTTGAGATGTTTACAAGGAAAATGTGTAGCTCTCCCCCGGCCAGGCCAACCCCTTGAAGATGATCTATCAGCGAGAGGTGTCAGCTCCCAAAAACAATCCCAACAAGCCAGGAAGCAAAAAAGCCTCCTGGTTCAACGATGACCTCAAGAACTCCAAAAAGAACTGCCGCACCCTCGAGAAAGCCTGGCGAAGAAACCCAACCACAGACAACATGACCGCCCTCAAGAACGCCAGCCGCAAACACCACCAGCTGATCCGCACCACCAAGACGTCAGCATTTAAGGATCGACTAGACAACAATGCCCACAACAGCAAGGAACTCTTCAGCATCGTCAAAGAGCTCACCAATCCCAGCGCCGGCAACAACGACATCACTCCCTCTCAAGACCTCTGTGACTCTCTCGCCTCGTTCTTTCACAGCAAGATCGCACATACACAACAGCTTTGGCGACCACACCACTGCCCCTACCACTGAACCGAAACCCCCCACCGCCATCCTCCGCGCCTGGACCCTGATCAGCACCGAAGACACCATCCGCATGATGAACTCCATCCACTCCGGATCCCCTACCGACCCATGCCCCCATCACATCTTCAACAAGGCCGACTCCGCCATCGCACCTCAACTGCTCCTTCAACACCGCTACCTTCCTGGAGAGCTGGAAGCATGCCAAACTCAGCACCCTTCTGAAGAAACCTTCAGCAGACCCCACCGAACTTAAGTACTACCACCCCATCTCGCTCCTCCCATTCCCCGCCAAAGTCATAGAGAAGACCGTCAACAAGCAGCTCACCGCCTTCCTTGAGTCTAAAGGTTCCCTCGACCCTTCACAGTCCGGCTTCCGAGCCAACCACAGCACCGAGACCGCCCTCATCGCAGCCACAGACGACATCTGAACCCTACTCGACAACTGGGAAACAGCGGCCCTCATCCTCCTGGACCTCTCCGCAGCGTTCGACATGGTTTGCCACCGCATCCTAGTACAACGCCTCAGAAGCGTCGGGATACAAGGTAAGGCATTGGATTATATCATCTCGTTCCTCGCCGGAAGAACTCAGAGACTCCGCCTCCCCCCTTTCAGATCAGAGGCCACCGAAGTCATCTGCGGCGTACCACAAGTATCATCACTCAGCCCCACCCTCTTCAACGTCTACATGAGCCCCCTCGCATCCATCGCCCACCAACACAACCTAAACATCATCTCCTACGCGGACGACACTCAGCTAATCCTCTCCCTCACCAAAGACCCAACCACTGCCTGAACCAACCTACACGAAGGGATGAAAGAAGTAGCCGAGTGGATGAAGAACAGCCGCCTAAAACTGAACTCAGACAAGACAGAAGTCCTCATCCTAGGATCATCCCCCTCTGCCTGGGACGACTCCTGGTGGCCTCCGGCCCTTGGCAGCACACCCAAACCAACGGACCATGCTCGCAACCTGGGCTTCATCCTAGACTCCTCCCTCTCGATGACCAGACAAGTCAACGCCGTCTCATCATCATGTTTTAACATCCTACGCATGCTCCGAAAGATCTTCAGATGGATCCCCATCAAAACAAGGAAGACGGTCACCCAAGCACTTGTCACCAGCCGACTGGACTACGGTAACACCCTCTACACCAAAACCACAGCCAAACTGCAGAAAAGACTTTAACGCATCCAGAAAGCCTCCGCTCAACTCATCCTGGACATACCTCGACAAAGCCACATATCCGAACACCTAAGAGACCTTCACTGGCTCCCCGTCAGCAAGAGAATCACGTTCTGTCTCCTCACCCACGCACACAAGGCCCTTCACAACCTAGGACCCAAATACCTCAACAACCGCCTAACCTTCTACACTCCCACACGCCAACTGCGATCATCCAATCAAGTCCTCGCCACGATTCCACGCATCCGAAGAGCCACCATGGGAGGAAGATCCTTCTCCTACCTGGCGGTGAAGACCTGGAACTCCCTCCCCACCCACCTCCGTCTTACCCAGGACCACCTCCCCTTTAGAAAACAACTCAAAACCTGGCTGTTCGATCAATAGCGAACCCCTCCCCCTTAAACGCCTTGAGACCCTCTGGGTGAGTAGCGCGCTATACAAATTTCTGATTGGATTGGATTGGATTGAGCTGGTGATGGGCTGACTGGAAGCCCTCCCTGAGTCCATGTACTCCTACTGCCTCAAGGACCAAAGATCGATGGATGCAAAGGCTGCAGCAAGCCCCCTTACACTCGCCAGCATTCCATTCCATCACCAGCATTCCATTCCATCGCGGGCATTCCATTCCATCGCTGATAGCTTGTCTACGTTGTTACAGAATTGGATGAATGATTTGCGAACCAGCCTTGACATCACCCAAAATCAGCATTGTAGGATTATGGCCTGACAAGGCCTCGCCAGAGGTGCATTTTGAGCTAAGCTGGCCTTCAAGCTGCGACAAATCCCTATTTCTGTTTGAAGAATATATTGGTCCTTATTTGTGCGCACGGGCTGGGCTTTTTATTATTTCAATTCTTCTGAAAACCGAAACCCACAGTGCACTTCTCCAGTGCTGCAGGGTCGGTACGATGGGAGGTCTTCAGGCCGAGCCCTGGAGTGTAGATAACTGCAGCTCAAAAGGGTCATCTGCACACACTCCTGTAAGTACGTCTAAAGCGCAATCCTGCTCTGAACACACCCCACACCTGTGCTTGCACCCCTGTCTTGGCTGCACCCTTTGGCCTGCAAAACAGCTCTCTCTTCCCACGTCCCCCGTATGTGACTGCCCAGTCCTGGCTGCACCCCTCACACTGCATGCAATAGCAGCTCTCCCCTCCACCCCCTGTCCTGGCTGAACCCCTCAGACTGCTGTACAGCTCCCCCCTCCTCCTCCGACCCCCAGCTTGCACCCCCTGTCTTGGCTGCACCCTCAAACTGCAGTACAGCTCTCTCCTCCATTCCTGGAGCTCTTCCCTTGCCCAGGTCTCTTCCCTGACCCCCCCCTTCAGACTCTCCACCTCTCACCAAATCTTTCGGTCCAGCTATACCTCTTAGCACAATCCAGGTCCCACAGGCCTAGAAATACTTCCCTCCCCCAACAAAATATTGCTCTTCTATAACGCTCCAGCACCTTTAGGTAATATCAGCGCTATGTGATTATGCACAAATAAATAATACATAACAGGCATTTGAAATGCAATAGCTCTCGCATTAACGCAAGTTTCAGCCATTGGCATTGCAAATGACAATGCCTTTGAATTACGTTACGTGGATTTCAAAATACAAATAAAAAAAGCCATTGCCATTTACAATGCCAAAACTTAAACTCATGAGAATGCGAGACCTGTTGTATTGCAAATGCTTGTTTATTTGTGATTAAAAAACCAAAACATGTTTCAAAGGCATTGTCATTTGCAATGCCAATGGCTCAAACTTGCATAAATACGAGGCCTATTGCATTGCAAATGCTTGTTTAATGAAGCACCATAGCATTTCTGGTGGTACTTTGGACCATGCCCCCTAGCACCTTAATCCCCAAAGGGCCCCCAGAACTCCCACTGCAAGTATCATTTTGCTACATGTGTTTTCCCTCCCATAGGTTAACATTGTAGAGTTTGATGCTCACGCCTCAAACCCGTTCTTGGAACTATTTGGTGATTTTCTTCTATAATCGATATCTCCAAATGTACTAAAGTTATTCTGAAGATTTGGTGTCTAAATTCATATAAAATCTACTTTGTTTTTATAAATTGCTCTCAGATATCTCATTCAGTGTGTGCACCATGTATTGAGTCTGTAAGTGCAACAAATGCTTAGACTTCTTTCTGATAAGTCTAAGCTGCTCGACCACACTACCACAAACAGAGAACTTGGGATTATTAAAATACGTCTTGTAAACCAATAGGGTTGTCTGGACTTTTTGCATGGTGTGCCCTTACATTGGCATCGCTGCATAAATGTCAGCTTCCTACAATGTGGAAGTTGAGATGAGGGCACCATAGATACAAAGGCTGGCACTTTACCATTGACGAGTGTGTGACTACAGAAAGGGCCCACTCACCATGACATCCAGTTAATCCATATTAGGGCTTTCCAACCGTGAAAACAAACCAAGAATGTGTCTAATGGGAAGTGCCCTCTTATCACAACCATGACAGCTCGTTAACCCATATTAAGGGTTTCCAGTTGTGAAAAGAAACCCAGGTATGAGAGCTCTTGCCTCGTTAACAGCATCGTGCGAGAGCGTTTAGATAGGGAATACATAGGGCACCCCTGACGAAGGCCGTTTGACCCATTTGGGCAAGGACATTGCCAAAATATGTTGTCTAAATATACACATAAATGAGCAGAACAGAAAGTCATTGTGTACCAACAACTATCCATAATATTGTTTGTTATTAATCATATCACGGTACCTCAATCAAGAAAGAAGCAAACTATATGGGATTACCCAAGACGTTTTAAGAACTGGATCCTTGTCTATATGCAAAACCATTTTATCAACTACTCCCGAAATGTTGTTGAGTCCGCCATGGTGATATTATCCCTACCATGGTGGGGTATAGTCAACAATGATGAAGCACGCCACCATTCTGTGGGTGAGGTCACCTGTCCATTTTTTCTTGAATACCTGAAGGATTTTAGGGAATGACACTTAATAAGCAGTGTTACTCACCATTCCCTAGCATTCATTTTTGGTCTATCAAATGTTGAAGTTGGCCATGTACAATAACAATGAGCCTTTCAAGTCGAAGGTAGTCACGCCACATGTTGAGAAGAAGTTCAAAGCTTCTCCAAGCGACCTGCTCCACATATGTGTCTAGGTCGCCAAGATTCCCTGTTGGTGCACAAAGTGTAGTAGCAGGCCTCATCTCAAGATACAGATAATGCCGCACTCTGTAGAAAAAGAGATCAAGCGCTTTGAAGCCACTGGCGCGAGCAAGGTGTTTGAACAGTCACCCAGTGGCATATTGCCAATTTGGTTGGGTTTCTGTTAATGTATGTGAGGAAATGTCGCTTTTGCATGCCCGCCAATAAAGTTTTGGACTCATGCTGCTCGTTTTTTGACTTGTTGTTGATGGGTTTTTTGGGGCGCTGGACTGTATCTGTATCCTTGTGTGAGACCTCACTGTCCCTTTCGCTATCTTCCTCAGAGCCATCCTCGATAGAAGAGGTTGGGGTGCTGTCTGACACCGAGTAGAAATCTTCCGCTCCTGCCTCTGGGGTCCAAGGTATTTGGGAACCAGAGGGCACCACCAGGTTTTGAATGAATTTGTTGGTCCCTGCTTCGCCAAAGTCATAGGAGTTCAGCGGTCTTTCAGGTATTTCAGAGCTGATCTCCTCGCTATTCTCCTCGAGTGTGCTCTCAATATCCAGCGAATGTGGGGCGAGCTGGCGTAAGGAGACCGGGGTGTCATCGCGTGGAAGTATTAAGGCAGAGACTTGGGAGAGCCCGTTTTGGACTTTTGCGGGCTCAGTTAGTGCTGCCAAGCTGGTACCTGGGCTGGCAGACGAAATGTCATTTTTAACAACGTTTCCCGATTGTAGAACACCAGTGGCTAAAGCTCCGACTGATGGGTTGCTAGTGGGAAAGAGGGGAGTTTTGCTGTTGGGATTTGGCAGGGTTTTTTACCTCCCAGGAATATTTTTGCAGGGGGGGGGTGAAAAGTTTCAGTGTTCTTAGTGTCTCTGGGTGGAGCCCCCCCCCACCTGGTTTGCCCAGCGGTTTCCCCCCCCCGCTTTCTTATCCCCACTGACCTCTGATTTTGCTTTCGATGCTCCTTCACTGGCAGCAGAAACAGCATGGTCGGTAGCGTCCTGGGCAGTTGGAGTTTTTGTTTTGGCACCTCTGCGAGCTCCCCGGGCGCTCATAATGACCCTGCCGGTTTCAGGAGGCCCTTTCACGAAGCAGATCAAAAGGGCTGTAAATCCGCAGTCTTTGCCCTCGTTGAAGGCTGTGCATGATGCGGAGTGAAGAGATGTAACTGCAACTGCTGCAGCAAATTCCCCAAAGGATCGTGTTCGAGACGGGAGTGTCTTTTGAAGAGTGCGGGCACTGCGAGTGGATTTGGGGCTGCCAGACACTTCCACAGAGAGGCCCCCACCCGAAGAGAGCCGCCTCGACGTTCCTGCTGCACTGTAGAGCTGGCGTGTGTGATGAGCCAGCATCCCGATAGCCGGCGCAGGGCAGCTAGTCGAGTGATTACGCGTCCGGCGTGAGCGGCCGAGCGACGTGAGCTCAGGCTGATTCCATCTTGCTCGCAAGCTTCTCCAAGCGACCTGCTCAACATATGTGTCTAGGTCACCAAGATTCCCTGTTGGTGCACAAAGTGTAGAAGCAGGCCTCATCTCAAGATACAGATAATGCCGCACTCTCTGCAGAAAAAGAGATCAAGCGCTTTGAAGCCACTGGAGCAAACAGGGTGTTGGAGCAATCACCCAGTGGCATAGTGGCAAGAAATCGGAACTATGGGGTGACATCTGGTGGCCTCCGGAATTGGGACCTACCCGACTCCGGTAACGGAGACAAAAAATCTTGGAGTGTGGCTAGATCCCGCCCTTAGTTTTGTCTCTCATAGTAAAAGAACAGCCGCCAGTTGCTTTGGCATTTTGCGAGGATTAAGACCAGCCCTGAAATTCTTTGATGCCCCCACCAGGCAACTGGTGCTACAGGCGACGCTGATCTCTCGGCTGGATTATGCTTGTTCTCTCTTGATTGGGGTGAATCAAGCTGAAATCACACGTCTGCAACGGTTGCAAAATGCGGCAGCCAGGGCGGTGGTTGGTCTGCCCAGGTTTTGCTCCACTGTTAGTACTCTGAAGTCTCTGCATTGGCTTCCTGTCAAGCAGAGGATTGAGTTTAAAGTACTCTGTTTGTCCTATAAAATCTTTAAGGGACCTTCGGCGCTGATCCTTACGAATCTTTTGACGCCCTATGTCCCTGTCCGCTCTTTGAGATCTTTAGGCCAGGATCTCGCAGTTGTTCCTCGGTTCAAGCTTAGCCGAGCTGGAGGCCGCTCATTTAGAGTTCGGGCTGCTGCCCTCTGGAATTCTCTTCCTTTAGAGATACGTGCATCTGACAATCTTTTTCTGTTTCGTAGGGCTATCAAGACTTTTTTATTCCCTTAAAACCTGTTTCTTCTTAGTTTGCTGCCTTTTTTAGTTGTGTTGTGTTGACTACCTTGTCAGGCGCCGGGACGCCCCTTTGCTGGGGCAGCTGTGCGCCGAATAAATGTCTATAACATAACATAACATAACATAACATATTGCCAATTTGGTTGGGTTTCTGTTAATGTATGTGAGGAAATGTCACTTTTGCATGCCTGCCACTAAAGTTTTGGACTCATGCTGCAGTTTTTTTTACTTCTAAGGTGCACCGAGGCCTGCTAACTAGAGCTCGATGCCAGTACTTGGACCCTCAAAATTGAATGTTTCATTGGCTTAAATTCAATTGCCATACGGTAACTTGCATATAAGCCCGAGTATATCGTTTATGGCTTTCCAGGGTTTGTAAGCTAAATTGTCCCTCATGGGATGCAACCCTTTGTGGTGGTGAGCCTCAGCAAGGCCTACCAGTGCTAGGGGTTCTCCCTTCTCTGCACAGAGTCTTCAGACCAATAGGAAGAAGTTGGCACGGAAACTGGAATAGAAAAGAAAAGAGTTTATTAAACCTCATGAGGTGGAACTACATTCACACAACACCCTTCGGCAATGTATGAAGTAGCACACTGACTGGAAGGAGCTTGGTCCTTTTATACCCACAAAGTGGCTCAAATGAAGGCAGTACAAGTACAGAATGCTTTTTTAAAATACATACAAGGTCATACAGAGAAAAAGAAGTAGCTGCTCCTAACTTTGACCCTTAATTAATGCCACCTTGATTTAGTAGAGTTAGTCGGATCTGCCCATTCTTTGTTAGGACGCATACATGGTAATATGTTCTAATCATGAGATTCCCTTGTTTGCACCTTCAAAGTCAAAAAACCAGCAGCTTGAGTCCAAAACTTTGGTGGCGGGCATGCAAAACGACATTTCCTCACATACATTAACAGAAAGCCAACCAAATTGGAAATATGCCACTGGGTGACTGTTCCAACACCCTTGTTTGCACCAGTGGCTTCAAAGCAATTGATCTCTTTTTCTGCAGAGAGTGCGGCATTATCTGTATCTTGAGATGAGGCCTGCTTCTACACTTTGTGCACCAACAGGGAATCTTGCTGGACCTAGACACATATGTAGAGGATGTCGCTTGGAGAAGCTTCGAACTTCTTCTCAACATGTGACGTGTCTACCTTTGACTTGAAAGGCTCCTTGTTATTGTCAATGGCCAACTTCAACATTTGATAGACCAAAAATGAATGCTAGGGAATGGGGAGTAACACTGCTTATTAAGTGTCATTCCCTAAAATCCTTCAGGTATCCAAGAAAAATGGACAGGTGACCTCACACACAGAATGGTGGCGTGCTTCATCATTGTTGACTATACCCCACCGTGGTAGGGATAATACCACCACGGCGGGCTCAACAACATGTCGGGAGTAGTTGATAAAATGGTTTTGCATATATTTATTTATTTATTTATTTATGCGATTTTTAAAGCCGCAAATACCCGTGAGGGTGTCTCGGCGCTAGTGCTACTGAACTCACTCATGAGCTATGGACGGGTTTAAGATGAAAACAGCCAGGTTTTAAGATTCTTTCTGAAATATAGTAGCGAGGGGGTAGTTTTAATGTGAAGTGGCAGTGTGTTCCACAGTTTGGCAGTTCCTGTGGTGAAACATCTGTCTCCGCAGTTGGTCCTTCTTGTCCGTGGAACCATCAGTAAGTGGGCGGAAGATGATCGTAAGGTTCTGGCATGTGCCAGGGGACGGAGAGATGTTTTTAAGAACTGTGGGCCAGGACTGTTGATAGCTTTATAGGCTATGCATAGAGCCTTGAACTTGATCCGACTCCGTATGGGGAGCCAGTGTAGCTCTCTGATGTAGGAGGAAGTGGGAGTAAATTTGGGAATGGCCAAAAGGACTCTGGCTGCGGCATTTTGTACCGTCTGTAATTTGCTGAGGACCTTTTCTTGGGCATTCAGAAAAAGGGCGTTACAATAATCTGTTCTTGAGAACACCAATGGGCTGATTAGGGTTTTGCCCGCAGACGGCGGTAAGTATGGCAGTAGTTTTTTAATCCTTTTTAGTATATAGAAGGAAGAGGATACCACAGCATTGGCGTGTTGAGAAAAAGTCATCTTGGTGTCAAAGATTACTCCCAGATTGCGTACCTTGGCTACTGGTTGGGGGGGGGTTCCCCAGCTGAGATGGCCACCACTGAGGGGACCAGATGGGCTGCAAGTTCCCGAATGTCATCACCTCCGTCTTATCGGAGTTTAGTTTAAGACAATTTGATGACATCCAGGAACTTATTGCCTTCATTCCCTCCTGGAAGTTGGCTGCGAATAGAGTACCATCGTTATGTACTGATAACACTAGTTGGGTGTCATCTGCATAGGTTGTAAGGGCGATTCCATAAGATTTTATTACCCTCGCTAAGTCCGATACATAGATGTTAAAAAGCATCGGACTTAGCGAGGAGCCCTGTGGTACTCCGCAAGGGAGAGAAAAGGTCTGGGAGGTATCGTTGCCCATCTTAACTGTCTGGGGGCGGTTGGCCAGGAATGAGGCAAGAAGATCTTTGGCTTTGCCTCTTATTCCTAAAGCCGAGACACAGTCGATCAAGGTGACATGATCGACCGTGTCAAAGGCAGCGGAAAGATCCAAGAGTATAAGAACTGCGGAACCTCCCTTATCCATCGTAGTTCTTATTTCGTCTGCTGCCTTAAGTAGTGCTGTCTCCGTTCCGTGGCCTTGTCAGAAACCGAACTGGGTGTCGTCAAGGAGGTTGTTGTCATTAATGAATTTCGAGAGTTGAGTGTTCATTGTTCTCTCGAAAATCTTAGCTGGGAAGGGGAGACAAGCAATAGGCCTGTAGCTGGCCGGAAGGAGAGGATCCAGCGTTGGCTTTTTTAAAAGAGGTTTGATAATGGCCTTCTTCCAGACAGATGGATAGATGCCTGTTAAAAACATTGCATTGCAGATTGTTGATAGGGCAGGAGAGATTGCTTCCGAGATGTGATTAAGGATAGCAGGAGGGCAAGGATCGAGGGGGGATCCCGATTTAGTGCGGGCCACGAGCTGTTGAATTTGCTGCTGCGTGGTTGATTTAAAACATGAAAAACTCGGGGAATTGTTGTTGATGGGAGGTGCCGTAGGGGTTGGGGAGCTGGTGGAGTGGCAAAAGGTCAGAAAGATGGAGCTAACCTTATCCTCGAAAAATTTGGCCAGAGAGTCAGAAAGAGCTTGTGATCCTTCCAGGCGTGGAACAGGGGGATTGGATAGGTGAGTAACTACCTGAAATAGTTGCCCTACCGAGTTTTTTGCCTGGTTGATTTGGGAGGTGTAATAATGACTTTTTTCTGATATTATGAGTTTTTTGTAAGTGGAGAGAGAATTTTTATAAGTCAGTTTGTCAGCAGGGCTGTAGCGTCGACGCCACTGCCTTTCCAGGTTCCTACAGTACTGTCTCTGAAGTCGCACGGGCTCCGTAAACCACTGTGCTGAAGGAACTTTCCTGCTATGGTGTGAAGTTTTAATAGGAGCTAGTTTGTTGCAAGCTTTATTGAGGTTAGTTAGATAATTTAAGGATGCTGAGGTAGGGTCCTGTTCATCCGGGATATGGCTATCTTGCATTATCTCCGCTAAGAGATCCAGGTTGATATGTTTCCAGTCTCTGTAGGAGACTAGAGACGACGATGTGGGAATAGGTTTACTGGGAATGGTTTCAATAGAAAAACAAATGGCTGCATGGTCCGTCCAGATCAAGGGGATTACCTGCGTAACAATAATATGTGGATTGTTGGTGAACAGACCATCTAAAGTGTGGCCCGCTTGATGGGTGGGTTCTTTTACCAATTGCAGCAGGCCAACAGCCGCTAAATCGGTCATTAGCTGTGCTGTATCAGGGTCATTGAGGGATTCCAAGTGAAAATTAAAATCTCCTAATACGGTAAAGTGTGGGGAACCTGCTGAAACTTCGATCATATTGCCTAAGTTGGCAAGAAACTTGGCACGCGACCCGGGAGGGCGGTAGATTAGCATACCCTTAAATGATGCTTTGGCCGAAAGGCCTATAGTGAAGAGAAAAGCCTCATACTCAGAGCAATTTGCTTGAGTCGTAGTGAGTTTGAGCTGGTCGTTATAAATAATTGCTATGCCTCCACCCTTCTTTTTAGGTCTGTCCAATCTGCAGACACTGTAGTTAATCGGAGTAGCAGCTGTAAAATCAGGTCCGGAGGATTCGTCCCCCCATGTTTCTGTAATAAAAAGCAGATCTAGCTTATGTGTGTCGATCAAGTCTGCTACTTCGAATTTATGCTTGGGAAGGGATCTAGCATTTATTAGTGCTGCTAAGAATTGTTGTGGAACAGTTTTGGTGGAAGGTGGATGAGCCTTTGTACAAGTAGGACATTTGTGCGGGCCTAAGATAGAGTTAGTATATCCGAGTTGTGGTAGAGCATGAGGTGTTTTCCCTACATGTCTGAGTTTCAATAATTCAACAGACATGTATGAGAGTCTCGCTGTATCAACCACCGGAAGTAGGGGTGAAGCGGCAGGGAGGATGGTCCTAGGCCCGTCCTCGGCGCGGACGAGCGCAGACGAGCTTGCCTTATGCGCGCCTTTGGCGCGCATTCGTCGCGCCCGCTGCGCTCGTCCGCTGCGCTTCCTGTTGGTGCACATGTTTTAACATGCAGCGAGGTGACGTGGCAAGGGGGCGTGGTCAGCGCGGGTGGGCGTGTGCGCAAACCTGAATGGCGGCGTTGCCCTAGCAACACTCGGCTTCTGCTGGCTTTAGTCGGCTGGGCGAGTGTCTGCAAATGCGCCTCAGTAACCTGGTAGGTGCTTTTTTAAAATCACGTTATACACAATAAAACAGAGATACAGCTCCCGGCTAATTCGCCTCAGGAGTAGATTCAGTAAAAAAACAAGGATCCAGTACTTAAAACGTCTTGGGTAATCCCATATAGTTTTCTTCTTTATTGATTGGGTCACCGTGATATGATTAATAACAAACAATAATATGGATAGTTGTTGGTACACGATGACTTTCTATTCTACTCATTTATGTGTATATTTAGACAACATATTTTGGCAATGTCCTTGTCCATATGGGTCAAACGGCCTTCGTCAGGGGTGCCCTACGTATTCCCTATCTAAACGCTCTCGAACGATGCTGTTAACGAGGCAAGAGCTCTCATACCTGGGTTTATTTTCACAACTGGAAACCCTTAATATGGGTTCACGAGCTGTCATGGTTGTGATAAGAGGGCACTTCCCATTAGACACATTCTTGGTTTGTTTTCACGGTTGGAAAGCCCTAATATGGATTAACTGTATGTCATGGTGAGTGGGCCCTTTCTGTAGTCACACACTCGTCAATGGTAAAGTGCCAGCCTTTGTATCTATGGTGCCCTCATCTCAACTTCCACATTGTAGGAAGCTGACATTTATGCAGCGATGCCAATGTAAGGGCACACCATGCAAAAAGTCCAGACAACCCTTATTGGTTTACAAGACGTATTTTAATAATCCCAAGTTCTCTGTTTGTGGTAGTGTGGTCGAGCAGCTTAGACTTATCAGAAAGAAGTCTAAGCATTTGTTGCACACACAGACTCAATACAAGGTCTACACACTGAATGAGATATCTGAGAGCAATTCATAAAAACAAAGTAGATTTTTATATGAATTTAGACACCAAGATCTTCAGAATAACTTTAGTACATTTGGAGATATCGATTATAGAAGACAATCGCAAAATAGTTCAAATAACGGATTTGAGGCGTGAGCATCAAACTCTACAATGTTAACCTATGGGAGGGAAAACATATGTAGCAAAATGATACTTGCAGTGGGAGTTCTGGGGGCCCTTTGGGGATTAAGGTGCTAGGGGGCATGGTCCAAAGTACCACCAGAAATGCTATGGTGCTTCATTAAACAAGCATTTGCAATGCAATAGGCCTCGTATTTATGCAAGTTTGAGCCTTTGGCATTGCAAATGACAATGCCTTTGAATCATGTTTTGGTTTTTAAAACACAAATAAACAAGCATTTGCAATGCAACAGGTCTCGCATTCACATGAGTTTAAGTTTTGGCATTGTAAATGGCAATGCCATTTTTTATTTGTGTTTTGAAATCCACGTAACGTAATTCAAAGGCATTGTTATTTGCAATGCCAATGGCTGAAACTTGCGTAAATGCGAGAGCTATTGCATTTCAAATGCTCGCTATGTATTGTTTATTTATGCATAATCACATAGCGCTGATATTACCTAAAGGAGCTGGAGCGTTATATAAGAGCAATATTTTGTTGGGATGGAAGGGTTTCAAGGCCTGTGGGACCTGGATTGTGCTAAGAGGTATAGCTGGACCGAAAGATTTGGTGAGAGGCGGAGAGTCTGAAGGGGGGGGGGGTCAGGGAAGAGACCTGGGCAAGGGAAGAGCTCCAGGAATGGAGGGGAGAGCTGTACTGCAGTTTGAGGGTGCAGCCAAGACAGGGGGTGCAAGCTGGGGGCCGGAGGAGGAGGGGGGAGCTGTACTGCAGTCTGAGGGATGCAGCCAGGACAGAGGGAGGAGGGGAGAGCTGTACTGCAGTCTGAGGGGTGCAGCCATGACAGGGGTGGAGGGGGAGCTGTACTGCAGTTAGTGAAGGGGAGGGCTGTGCTGCAGTCCAAGGGGTGCAGTGTGGGCAGGGGGGCATGCAGGGGGGCAGGGGAGGGCTGTGCTGCAGTCTGAGGGTTGCAGCCAGGACAGGGGTTGCAAGCAGGGGACAGGGGTTGAGGGGAGGGATGTGCTGCAGTCTGCGGGGTGCAACCAGGACAGGGGGTGCAAGCAGGGGGTGGGGTGGAAGGGGGAGCTGTACTGCAGTCCGATGGGTGCAGTGAGCTCAGGGCATGGGGCAAGCAGGGAGTGGGGTGGAGGGGAGGGCTGTGCTGCAGTGCGAGGGTTGCAGCCAGGACACAGGGAGCAAGCAGGGCGGCGGGGGTCATGGGGAGAGCTGTGCTGCAGTCTGAGGGGTGCAGCCAGGACAGGGGGTGGAGGGGAGAGCTGTATTGCATGCAGTATGAGGGGTTCAGCCAGGACAGGACAATCAAGTAGGCGGGACGGGGAGGGGAGAGCTGTACTGTAGTTCAAGGGGTGCAGCCAAGACAGGGGTGCAAGCATGGGGTGTGTTTAGGGCAGGATGGCACTTTAGACGTACTTACAGGAGGCGGCGGGTCAGAGCCTTGTTTCAAGTACAACTCAGGCAAGTCAGAGGCTGGGTGTGCCTCTTGAGATGCAGACAGTGTTCTCCCTTCTGAGATGAGATGTCATGGTGTCGATATCCATTATTATTAGATCGATAACTCTGGCTCTTCATGCCAGGCTGTCCTATCAATAGTATACACGTGTGTGCAGATGACCCTTTTGAGCTGCAGTTATCTACACTCCAGGGCTCGGCCTGAAGACCTCCCATCATACCGACCCTGCAGCACTGGAGAAGTGCACTGTGGGTTTCGGTTTTCAGAAGAATTGAAATAATAAAAAGCCCAGCCTGTGCGCACAAATAAGGACCAATATATTCTTCAAACAGAAATAGGGATTTGTCGCAGCTTGAAGGCCAGCTTAGCTCAAAATGCACCTCTGGCGAGGCCTTGTCAGGCCATAATCCTACAATGCTGATTTTGGGTGATGTCAAGGCTGGTTCGCAAATCATTTATCCAATTCTGTAACAACACAGACAAGCTACAAGCGATGGAATGGAATGCTGGCGATGGAATGGAATGCTGGCGAGTGGAAGGGGTTTGCTGCAGCCTTTGCATCTATCGCTCTCTGGTCCTTGGGGCAGTAGGAGTGCATGAACTCAGCAAGGACTTCCAGTCAGCCCATCACCAGCTGACACCTCTCGCTGGCACTCTTCCTGACACACGGATGAGGGCTACAGACAGATCATCTTCAAGCGGTTTGCCTGGCCGGGGAGAGCTCCACACTTTCCTTGTAAATACCTCAAGCCGCTCCAAGGAGTAGAGAGAGACCTGGCTGGCAGCCGCCAGTAAAACTCAAATTATTATGACGCGCTGCTTCACTTTAGTGTTATGTAGTCAACCTAAAAACAATATTCCTTAAATACTTTGCTCTTTTCCCACGTTAGGTTCGGCATCCTTCCTCTTGCGAGCCAAGTTCTACCCATATCAGATGGCTATCTGTCCGAGGGGGACTCCTCCATGATCCGCAGAGCACTGCCGCGCCTCTATGCCGTATTGTACAATCCTCGGCCAGCTGGGACTGTCACCAGGGTAGCTTCAGAGCAACTATGGTCAGAGCTCCAAAGGTGTGGCTTCAGTGCAAAGTCAGGACTATCAGAGCTCTAAAGGTTTGGCTTCAGTGCAAGGTAAGGACTATCAGGGCTCCAACGGTGTAGCTTCAGTGCAAGGATTATCATAGCTCCAAGCAAAATAGTATTTTATCCTTTGAGTACTCTTGAGCCTGTGCAACAATGCTGTCTTTGAAAGCTTTTTTTGCGTTGTGGGGCACTCTATGAATCTCTTGTGCTGGTGCCATGGGCCATCTATCTACAGACTCCTTATTAAAGTGCCAGCCTTGTTGACGTATTTGTAATTCGGCTTTTCCCAAAAGGTAGGGGTGTAGCTGTCATGTGCAAATCCATGACGTGCTACACACGCTGCTCGACTCTGAGACACGAAAGCAATGAACCCTACCTTGCTCAGGGAAGTTGCATGCGCCCTAAAGGGTTGCAATAACCAGGCGAGGAATGCACGAGTCTCTGTCAAAATTCACACCATCGCAAGGGGGTGGTGGGTGTGTGGAGGGAGCTACACTCCCTTCTGAAGGTGAGCTCATCACGTGTAAAATAAATTTAGCCAGGTATTTTAAAAGCCCTAAAAACGCAAGAACACTCTTTCAATGCAACGGCAGGGGTCCTGTTAACGTGTCATTGCCTTGACCAGCAGTCTGAAGGAGCAGAGCGTCACTAATAGGACATTCCGATTTGGGCAGATTTACGTCACATGGTTCTCCCGGACCCGCACAGATAATTATCAACACCCCACTCCTCTAATATACCAGCTACGATATGCAGCGGGGCAATTAAAGTGTGTGTGCAAATGTGAAACGCGATAACAGCGCGCCCTGATTTTCACTTTACCTAATTCACAAAAGGGCACTCGCCAATCCACAGCAGGGCCAGCGTTTGCGCTCACTGAGGTGCGTTTGTAAGAGGGTCTTCGCCTCATTGCTGTCCTTATATGACACACATTCCTGTTGGCTTGCAAGCAGGCCTATCTCTTCAGTCCAATCTGGTCACGGGGAGAGAGGGGAAGCCCTGCTAGGGTGCCAGACAATGGGCTGCTTATGAAACAGGAAGGGCCGGAGCAGCCTCCACTCTCCCAGCCCCAATAGCTGCATTGACGGACCAGCATAACATTTTCTAATAGGCACACGCGTGATTTGCTGCTGCGGAGAAAAGGATGCTGGCTGGCGCGCGGCCAGGCCCCGAAGTGCTGGGCATTATCACTGTTCCTCCCTGTGGCCGCGAGAATGAAGCGGTCTGGGGAACCTGCTTCCTGGCTGCACCTGCGATGCTGGAGTTCTAGCACCTTCGTCTGAGCCTGTGAGATTTTGTTTTCAATTTTCCACCCTTGTCCCTTTCCAGCAACTTTCTAGTCATTATATTATTTTGAAACTTCTTGGAAGAAAAGGCAAGACGGAAAAAGGTCACAATGTGGAAGGCAGAAGTAAACAAGCGCTCGCCATCTGTTTTCACCCAGCTGCTTGTTTATATTTGCATAGCGCTTTCATTTTCACTGTAAATGAAAGCGCAATGGAAAAATAAACAAGTGGCTGAGTGAAAACAGATGGCTCCCTAACGATAAGAAAGTGCTTCACGACAGCCGTGAAGGAGACAAACCAGTCCGGATGGGCCGTCCAAAAGGGTGAAAGAGCAGTGGCCCAGGAGCATCATTTTCAATGGGAAGCTCTAAGCGCTGACACCACCCAATGAAAATGATGGGCGGGGCTTCAAGTCCCCTTCTGAAATCTCATCTCTCGCTTTAGGGCTCGCTGAACGAACAGCGCATGCGCTGCAACGCTAGGCGAGACCTAAAAAACACACATCTGTGAAAAGGACTGTGCTACTTTCTGTGCTGCTGCAGGCTTCTCAGCCCAAGGCTCCTGTTCTAAGTAATTTGCTGCTGCTGCAGCTTCTTGACATTACTCGTGCCAGCAATGACGGGGGCGCGCGGGGCTCATTTGAGCAGACAGTAGGGTGAAGCAGGCCTCGCCTGATAGGCCAGGTCCATGACGTCACTTCTGCTTGCAATGACGGTGCCACGCGGGGTACATTTGTGCAGACAGCAGGGTGAAGAAGGCCTCGCCTGACTGAGGCCCGGTCCTTGCATCTGACAGCACGTCTGCACGTGGTGACATCATGTCATGTGCCAATTGTCTGCCCGGGCCCAGGACCACCTCGTGCCGCCTCCCACTCTTCTGTTTGATCCGTGGATTCCAGATGATGTGTTTTTGCTGCCCTTTGTTACGTGACCCTTGAACTTAGAGGTGACGTGCAGTCACAGCTGGTGATTACTCATTCACGGCCTGCGGAACACACAGTGGTGCCCACATAATGACGTTTCATACCAAAGCCCTGTGTTATTTAGAATGTCCTGTCTGTTCCAGATTGAGCACATTTTCGAATGTTTGCAAATTAGAAAAATCAGCCTTGGTGCAGTTTTTTAGGTCACCCCTCCACTTGTTAGCCCAGTACTGTTTCAATTCCGCAGCCGCAGGGCCGCGTTTGTGTTTCAGCGCTTGTTTTGGATGTTTTCTGCAACTCTTCACATTGTATCTGTGTGCTCACCTACCACCGAACCCTTCTAAATGTGGCCACCTGAATAAGGAATAGTCTGTTGTGGCAAACATATAACTAGAAAATATGCGATTTGGACCCTTCACGGCACAGCAAATTGCATTCATTTGTCATTTAATGTAAATGTGGCCACAGCTTTTTAAAAATATGAAATTCTGCACAATGCCTTGAAAGATGATTTTTTTTTCAACAGGCATTCCTCTGCAAGATAACATTTCTCTTAAAAAGGTGGCAGAATGTCTGTTAGATTTTTTTTAATCTTTGGTGTCCGTTAAGATGTAGTTGCCCTTTCTCTTCACTTAACTTGCTCCACCCCCCTATTCTCTGCTGAGATAAATCGGCCACTTTTTTAACTTCTAACTCCACTGTGGGGTCGCTGGTGGCCAGGCAAACCACACAGGGTTAAACAAACAAAGGATTTTTTCATTTTCTCTTTCATTCAATAACGGTCCATTTTCTGTCACCCTGCGACCTTTTGACCTGTGTCCTAATGCCGCTGGTCACACAAGGGCAGGAGTTCAGCCACAGGTTAAGTCTGTAATGTTTTGTGTGCTGATGAGGGGCGCTGTCTATTCTCACCTCCTCCTGTCTGTCCCTGCACAATGCAATTACTCTCGAGAGGGAGAGTTCACTGCTGCTGGGCAAGTTCCCACCCCTCGCGAGTAGCTAATAAGGGCGTGTGTTCTTGGCTTCACTCAACAAACCTCTTTGTTTCCCTTGCATATCACACGATGGTAAATGTTGCACAACCCCGCCCAGCAGTGAATGTTCTCACACTTTCGTGTAGCTGTCGGTTTAATTTTCCAAGACCAATTAAGATGGCGTTTCTTCGTTCTGTTTTGAAAAAAAAGAACTCTTCGTTGTTTTTTTATGTTAATTGTTGAAACTGGGGGGCATATTACCAAGGGCCATTATCGCCGCCTTAGCGGGACTTTTTCCCGTTAAAGCGGCGATCATTTTATCGCCCTATTACCTAGCTGTTGCTAACACCAGTTAGCGACAGCTAGTAGGAGATAGCGATCATCTTGGGGCCCACTTTGCATGTCAGCGAAATTATGGCTAATGACATGCAAAGTGGGCGTGCCAATATGTTAGCGACTGGAAACAGTCGCTAACATCGCTATCTCCAATTATCAACAAACCCTTACTTTTGGAACTATTCGCGCTAAGCGCGAATATCTCCAAAAGCTAACGCCTGCCCAGAGCAGTTCTTAGCCATGTTATCCAATGGAAGGTGGATAACATGGCTAAGAGCATTGTCACGGTAATGAATGAGTATCGCTGATTTTTCAGCGATATTCATGCATTTCGCAGGGTTTTTAATGCTTTTGAGATAAACCTTGATAATGTCACGGTATCTCAGCGGTAAAAATCGTCGGAGCGCGGCGATATAATTATAGCCGCTAACCATGCATAGCGATAATTATCGCTATTGCTTGGTGATATGCCCCTGTATTTTTTCCATTTTTGCTTTATACTGGTTCCATTTGTTTTAGTGGGCTGATTGTAGTTAAAGGAAGAAACTTCAACAACTCCTTCAGCAACATCTTAAGCAATGTAATGGGGCTATGTCGGTCATATTCCAAATCTCCATTAAAATCAATGACAAACTGGTATATTTCCAAGAAAGAAACAGCCAACACTTATTTAAAATGCAATTTTTTTAATAGTCTCTTGATGTCACACAGGGGAACACTGAGGACTCGGTTTATCCTTAGGCTGGAAAGTATTCCCCGCCCCATGTACGCCCCTGTAGTTCCGCACACCAGTACTAAGGTTCTGACGTAATGCGAATTGACTTGAAAAACCTTTATTTCGGTAAAAGTATTACCATAAAAGACAGTCACATTACACATATGTTAAAATGAGTTGTACAATAAATATAAAACACATACAAAATGGATAAAACCATTGCTGGAAAAAAAACTGCATATAGTACCACAGAACCATATTCAGCCCCCAGTTTTAGAGATATTTCCTTCTGGTAAACCAAAAGGCGCCCAGGTATTTGGCCATTGCAAATACAATTTGATGGGACATATCAGTTTTTAGAACTCTGTAAGCCTGCAAGCATTTGTAGAATCCCAAGTTCCTACATATGGGGAGAATCCAGTATCTGCGAATCCCCTGGTAGGCAGGACAAAAGAAAAGAATGTGAAGCTCGCTTTCATCGGTAGATCTGCATGCAGGGCATATACTGCTAGAATCATGGTTCCATTTGGCCGTAAAAGATTTAATTGGAAGGGAGCCATGCCTCCATTGAAGATATAACTTCCTCAGTATGTTAGGATAAATTTTATCTAGAGTCAGTTCCATATTGTAATTCGCTTTATGGGAAAAAAAGGACTCTGTCAAGGACCCAGGATCTAGATGGTTGAGAGTCTGTGAGAGTTTAAATTCTCGATAGGACCTGGCTAGATCTTTTTTAGAGAGGGTTTGGCACTCGTTCTGGGGGTCGAACCACATGCCTGAGAAACCTGCAGCCACCAGTTCGTGCTTAATATGGACGAGCCATTTGATTTTTCCTGCGCCTGGTGTGGCTAGGATCTCTCGTAAGCCTTCTCTGTAACTATCCAACTCAGGGGTTGACCATAGCCTAAGCCAAAAAGCCAGCGGGCGTAGAGCTAGCTCCTCGTTGAGTGGTCGTAAGCCAAGGTCCATCCTCAGCGGGACAAGAGGGGTGCTCAGTGGTAACCCTACAAGGTTACGAATGAATCTGTTTTCCACCATCAGTAGTTTGGATGTATTTACGTGGCCCCAGAGTTCAGATCCATAGACGGCGGCCCCCTTAGCCTGGGATTTGTAGATCTGTAGTGGGGGGCCGATCGGCCTGACCGCGGATTTATTATTTGCCATGAGCTTCATTACACCTCCCGAATGCTGGGTTAGTTTCAGTGCCGCTTTTTCCAGGTGGGAGCTCCAGGTAAATTTATCGTTCACAATGATTCCTAGGTATTCAAAGGTTTTTACCCTTTCTAGTTTGGTGTGTAAGATGCTGGGACGAAAATGAAATTTCTGTGGTGGGTTGAAGACCATGAATTTAGTCTTTGTTGCGTTGATTTCTAGCCCATGAGTTCCACAGAAGTCCACAAAGCCATCAAGGGTACACTGAATACCTTTTGCCGACTTTGATAGAAGCAGTGTATCGTCGGCGAACATGATGGCTGGCACCCTCTCGGAGGCCAATTTCGGTGCATCGGAGTTAGTTACGCCTGCTAAATGGGCAATTACCCCATTGACGTAGAGGCAAAACAGGGTTGGTGCGAGGACGCATCCCTGCCTCACCCCCCGATGCGAATTAAAGCACTATGACAATGTATCTACCAACCACTAACACTTCCAAAAGGGGCAGGAGAAAGGAAGGGAAATGGGCTTTCGCAGATTGCCACTTCCCAATCATAACCTTATAACAACAAGGAAATCGTGTCGCAAACTCGTATGGGAGTCCCGAAGTAATACAATCCTATTTGAGTGAGACCTAATTGTTCGTATATAAGTATATCAAAAGGACCAAGGATTCTCAAACAAGCATTGGCATAGCCAATAGGTCTCGCCTTTGGGACCTTATAAGTGTTTAGTTATCCAGTACAATATCCTTGGTGCAGCAACATTAACTGTTGCATGGCTAAGCACTTAGAAGGTCCCAAAGGCGAGACCTATTGGTTATGCCAATGCTTGTTTTTAAGTCTGAGGAGCCAAATGCCCTATAATATAACTGCATGAAAATATTCCCGTCAAACACTTCCACAAGAGGGCCAACCTCTTTTTTAGACCCCATGATTCAGAAACTCCTTGCACCTCGTATGTCAGCTCATAAACAACACGCGTGATTCCGGGCATTGGTGGTTGAAATTGTATGCCCGGCGCTCACATCTTACAGCCTTAACTCTTCCTGTTTATTTTAATATTTATGTAATTGTTTTGATTCAACACACTGAACTGCGTCCGAAGGCCAGCCATACCATCAACGTAAGTTGTGAGGATAAGATAATATTCCTAACATCTGAGCAATATTGTAAGCAGAACACATTATGTACTGTAGAAAGGCAAGCGGGCAATATATATGTTTTGCTTGTTCAAAATAGTGCACACGCAGAATGCCTTTTGGTAATACCGATGGCAAAGACACACCTGTTCCGATTTTTTTTTTAAACAGCTGAGAACATTGGATCAGGCGCAAGACAGTATCTTGCCCCAGCAGCTTTTTGTACCTGCATATTTGTGCCTGGATATTCTGAATGAGGCCAAGTGTTTGGACAGGATACCATCAATCACTAACAGCACTTTCCCCACAACCACATTACCCATTTGAGCATGTGCATGGAGTGGCTCCACGGCATCTAAGTTGAATTATCCCCTGCTCACCCCCTTAGTAGCTTCGCCTGAGCAGTCAGGCTTATCTCAGAGACAGTTTGTGAAGTATTTGCAATGTAACCAACAATTACAAAGTGAAAACACTACAAAAAGACACCACACCAGTTTTACAAAACAAATAACCAAGATTTATCTGTGCAAACAATACCATAACTAAAAAGCCTAATATATAGTAATCAAAAATGGGCACTTTGCAAGAATAACTTTAAAATTCAGTTCATTGAAGCCAGTAGCTCAGTCCCGTGATACCTCGAAGCTAGAAAACAACAAAATCCAACAGTTCCGGCCGACCACGTGTGTGCGGACCGGCATTAGTGTTAGCAGGCTCATAAAAAGTACCTTTGGTTCGAGCCGACTGCGTCGGTGTGGCCTATCATGGCATCCATCCTGGTTGCAAGGTGAAGCGTAGCGGTGCGGCGGGTGGTGCCCTCAAGTCATGGTGTCTTTAGCGGCTCAGTGAAGGTTATCTGCCGGCGGTGGTGAGACAAGGGCTGTGGTGCAGAGTGAGGCGGTGTTCTTGGTGGTGCTGACAGGTCTTGTGCAAGAGACAGTGTCAGTTGATGGGAGCTGGCATCGTTCGGCCCAGACAGCGATGTGGGATGTGTTAGTGCGTTGTGTTGTGTGACTTACGAGAAGTGCCCCCAAACCATGGTGCGGTCACGGGTGTCGAGGTCAGCGTGCAACAATGTCAGTGAGTCGAGGGTAGTGGAGTGACGTGAAGTGCTGTGGGGGGGCAGATCCCACTGGTCACGTTGGAAGCCGTGGCTCAATGGTGGTGGGGGTCGTTGGTATGACCAGGGTTTCGGTGCGAAGTGTGGCAGTGCCTTGTGTGGTGCCTTTAGGATACTGAGCCAGCAGCGGTGTTGGTGATGGTGTTGGTTGCTTTCCCTGTCTGTGGCAACTGAAACCCATGGTTCCAGAGGCGGTACCCTGAGGTAGGTGAAGTCTTTGCTGTCCCTGAAAATTCTTGAACAGGAGGTATGCCCTTGGAGATACTCAGTGATACATGAAGAACGTTTAGTCCAGTCCCTTCACTGAGCAAGGCAGAAGCAGCAACTGCAGTTCAGCCCAGCAAGCCAACAACACAGCAAAGGGGCAGTAGTCCTCCTGGCAGTTTTTTCAGCTCTTCTTCTTGGTGGGTTCCTTGATCCAAGAGAGTTTGAAAGTTCTGAGGTCTGGGCACCAATGTTTATACTTAGTTTTTCTTTGTTCTCTTGGGCAGAGTGTCTGTGCTCAGCTCAAACCAATTTTTGTCCTTTCTGGCCCAGCAGGAGGTGGAGACAGCATTCTCCAAGGCAGACAAGGCCTAGTCAGGTGCAAGAAAATCTCCTCCCACTACTTTAAATGCAGCCCAGGTCTATTCAGTCCAGCCCTGACTCATCCTGGAAAGGCAGGACACAACCTCCCAGAGGCTATCTGAAGAGAAAGCGCATCCCCATCCTCTGTCACTCCAAAGCCTGACAGTCAATCCACAACTCAGCAGATGCACACAGGATGGCTAAAGAAGAAAATACCCACATTCTAAAAGTGGTATTTTCAAACACAGAACATACAGTTTATTTTTTACTAAAAGATGTGTTTTTACATTCTGAGTACAGGCTTACTAAACTCTATGTCTCTCCCTTGTCCCGATGGAAAGATACACTCGTAAAATGTTACTAAGTATTCTCCATCTTATCCTATGGGACAGATAGCCTTTCAACAGTGAAAAACGAATTACACTGTAGTTCACTATCAGGACATGTCACACACACCAGGACATGTCCTATCTATTACATACACTGCATCCTGCCCATAGGGATACCTTGGGCGTACCTTAGGGGTGACTCCCATGTAATAAAAAGGAAGGTTAGTGGTTGGCAAGTGGGTGCACTTGCCAACTCGACACATCAGTACAAACTGTGTGCAGGCACTGCAGTGGCAGGTCTGAGAACCCTTTTGTGAGACTGCTCGTGTGGGTGGCAAAATCAGTGCTGCATGCCATTAGCAGCATTTGATTTACAGGCCCTGGCACTTTACCAAGCACTTACCAGTAAATCAAATATGTCAAGCAAGGACACACCAATCAACAATACAATTAACAATAGGAGCACCTGCACTTTAATCCTGAACAGCAGTGAGAAAGTACGCAGAGGCACTAAACTAGCAAAAACAGAGTCAAAACAAGGAGGTCAGAAAGCAAAATGATAGGGGAAACACGCCAAAAGATGGCAGGTTTAACACATGTCCCTTCCAGCTGAAGGTAGGGAGAACTAACCAAGCTACTTGGAGTTCTCTTCACTAAGGTGGAAGAAACTTTACAGACCATCAGCATTGTCGTGTTCTGTGGAAGGGCGGTGTTCCACCTTAAAGCCCATTGCCTGTAAGAAGATGAACCAAATCACAGCTTTGGGTTCTCACCCCTCATTTGCATCAACCATCTGAGGGGTCTGCGGTCTGTCTGGACTCAAAAGTGAATCTTCAGTGCCAAGACCACAGCAAAAGCTTCTCGCTTCTCTACAGCACTCCACCACTGTTCCCTGGGGAGTAGTCTCCTGCTAAGGAAGACTACAGGCTGGTCTTGGCCGTCATCATTCAGTTGTGAGAGCACAGCTCTCACACCATGCTCTAAATAGTCAGTCTGCACTACAAATTCCTTGGAGACATTGGGTGCCTTGCACATGGGCACCACACATATAGCTGCTTTCAGGCCATCAAAAGCTTTCTGGCAGGATTCAGTCCAGATCACGTTCATGGAAGTCAGCTCTGTCAAGGGGGCAACAATGGTGCCATAGCCCTTCACAAAACTCCTATAGTAGCCGGTGAGACCTAAAACGGCTCTCACCTCTGTTTGGGTCTTGGGCGCCCCAAAATAGAATGGTATCAATCTTAGGCTGAAGGGGTGCCACCTGGCCGCTTCCTACCTGGTGCATTAAGTACACCACAGAGCCCTGCCGGATCTGGCACTTACAGGCCTTGATCATGAGGCCTGCCATCTGCAGAGCCTTTAACTCTTTCCAGACGCACTACAAGTGTTCTTCCCAGCTGGAACTGAACACTGCGATGTCATCCAGGTAGGCAGCACTGAAATCCTCCAGCCCGGCCAACACCTGGTTGACCAACCTCTTAAAGGTGGCAGGGGCATTCTTCAACCCAAAGGGAATCATCCAAAACTGGTAGTGCCTCTCTGGGGTTGAAAATACTGACCTCTTCTAGGCCCCCTCAGTTAAGACAATCTGCCAGTACCCAGACATCAAATCAAACATGCTGAGAAACATGGCTGTTCCCAACCGATCAATGAGCTCATCAGCTCTGGGGATGGGGTGCGCGTCAATCCTGGTGATGGTGTTGAGCCCACAGTAGAACTGCAGTTCAGGAGTGCCATCGAGTGCAGCAGCCTTTGTGACCAAGACCACTGGTCAGGCCCAAGGACTGCTGGAAGGCTTTATCACCTCTAACACCAACATCGTAGAGACCATCTCTTTGATGCTGGTTCTGATCCGGTCAGTCAACCTGTAAATCTGGTATTTTACCAGAGGGCTTTCACCAGTGTCCACGTAATGGGTACACCAATGAGCAACACTTGGGGTCAGGGAGAACAACGTGGCAAACTGCCAAAAACAATTGGCGACAGTCATGCTGCTGCTCTGATGTCAGTGTAGGGGAGAGGATCACACCTTCCACTGACCCATCATGCTCCTTGGCAGACAGGCGGCCAGGGAGAGGTTCACTCTCCTCTTCCACCCAATCATGTCACCAAGAGCATGCTCACTTCAGAGTAGACCTCTCAAAGTGAGGCTTGGGGCGGTTCACATGAAGGACCCTCAAAGGGTTCCTGGGAGTCTGCAAATTCACTAGGTAGGTGACATTACTTTTGCACCACCTCAAAAGGCCCATTGCACTTGTCCTACAAGGCACAAGGTCGACTCAGGCCATGACCCACACTTTCTGGACAGGCTGATACTCTGACAGAGTGGCATTCTGGGCATGCCAGTGTTTCATCTCCTCCTAGTTTGCTTCCAGGTTCACCTGAGCAAGTTTCCTGAAGTGTGAGGTTTGATTCCTGAAGGCCAGCATGTAGCTATATACATCCAGGGGAGTTTTGCTGGGAGTGGTCTCCCATACTTTCTTGACCAAACTGAGAGGTTCTCTCACAGGGTGCCAATATAGAAGCTCAAAGGGACTGAACCCTTAAGACTTCTGTGGTACTAATCTGTATGCAAAGAGAAGGCATGGCAAGAGGACATCCCACTTATGCCTCATGTGTTCTGGTATTTATTTTTTATTTATTTTATTTTGAAGGTTTTATAGAGCGCGAACAAGATTCTTGCGGATATCAGAGCTCATTCCAGTATTCAGAATTGCATAATACATAGGGAGAACTATGACAAATTAAACAGATAATAAAGGAGGGCTGAATTGTGCAAGGGATAATAATACGGGTGCAAAATACAAAACGTGTTGACGAGAAACATGGGATAATATTAAAAACAGAGATCAGGAACAGTAGTAGAAAATTTAACGTGAATGTCTCGATTTATTAAGTTCCATGGCAGGATATCGCTCCTAGGGAGAGTGGAAAGACCTCCCAATGTGGGCAGAATTATTCTTCAAATATGCTTAGCGTCTAGTCAAGTAAATTTTGCAATGAGGATCGCTTTTACTTCCTTTTTGAAGGAGATGGTGGAAGAGTTCAATCTGGTTTCTGGGGGGAGAGAGTTCCAAATCCTAGGTGCCATTCCTGAAAAGGTTCATTTATATGTTTTCTTTTTGTTGAATTTTTGAGGTTTTAGAAGTAGGTTGTCGGCCCCCCTAGAGGACCTAGACCCGCCGGAGATTGTCAATTTCTGAGCAACGTAAATGGGAGCCTTGTGGTGTAAGGCCTTGTGTGTCATGCACGTTATTTTTAGATGAAATCTAGCTTCAAGCGGGAGCCAATTCAAGGATTTTAGATCAGGGAGATGTGGGAGCTTCTTTTCAAGCCCATGATGAGTCTTGCTGCTGTGTTTATTGAGGCTCTAAGGGGAGCTGTGATGACTTTTGGGAGGCCGCAAAGAGAGACACTTCCATTTATTTATTTATTTATAGGCTTATTACGCGCCGGCATCACACCCGAAGGTGTATCTCCGCGCGGTGCTGTGAAGTGGACTGATTTAAGAGACTCCTCCTAGAATAGTACAGTTTTTAAGCGCTTCCTGAAAGCTGGGTGACTGGGGCACTCTCTAAGGGAGAGGGGGAGGCTGTTCCATAGACGCGGACCCATGATGGAAAGGGCGCGGCCTCCCTGTCTGGTCTTATGATGCCTGGGAACCTGAAGCAACTGTTGGTTGGTGGACCTGAGGATGCGGGATGGACGGTGATAAACAAATTTGTCCGCCAGGTAATGGGGTCCCAGATTGTGTAGACTCTTGTGTATCACACAGCAGATCTTAAATTCTACCCGTTTCCGGATAGGAAGCCAGTGAAGGGCTTTGAGGAGGGGGAGGGATGGAGTTCTGGGGGGGGAGTTGGTCACCAGCCGTGCTGCGGTGTTCTGCACCACCTGTAGTTTATTGAGCACTCCCTCGCTGGCCGCTAAGAGTAGGCCATTACAGTAGTCCAGGCGGCTCAAAACGAGGGCCTGGACCAGGGTCTTCCGGGTATCATCGGGTAGAAGGGGGAACACCTTCCGAAGGAGGCCAATAACGTGGAAGCAGGACCCCGCAGTGGTGCCGGCATGGTAAGAAAGGGTGAGGTCCTGGTCTAGACGAACCCCCAGGTTTTTTACCACCTGTTTAGGGAGCGGGGCATGTCCCAGGCTTGAAGGCCACCAGTCTGGGGTCCAAAGGATTTTCGCCTCCCCGAATAACATGACCTCAGACTTTCCCACGTTGCACTGTAGAAAATTCTTGGCCATCCAGCTGGCAATTGCAGTCATGCCGTTGGAGAAAGCTTGTCTTATCTCCGGGGTATAGGTTTTAAAAGTGAACAGCAGCTGCGTGTCGTCAGCGTAGGAGATTGGCATAAACCCAAAGGACCTAGTCATGTTGGCCAGAGAGGAGACATATACGTTAAACAACGTAGGGCTAAGACAGGAGCCCTGCGGGACTCCTCTGATGATGTTGGCCGAGGAGGAAGTAAAGGAGCCCATGTTCACCTTCTGGGTACGCTCTGAGAGAAAGCTGGTGAACCACGCCAGGGCAGATCTATCAATGCCTATCTCCTTTAATCTGGTAAGGAGAATGGCGTGGGATATGGTGTCGAATGCTGCGGACAAGTCCAACAGCACCAACACCACAGACAAACCTCTGTCCAAGGACAGGCGTATGGCATCCGTAACGGAGAGGAGGGCGGTCTCGGTACTATGCCTAGGCCTGAACCCGGACTGAGAATGGTCTAGGCTGCCAGTCTGCTCAATGAAGGCGGAGAGATGGTGATTGACGTGCTTCTCCGTCAGTTTGCCGATGAATGGCAGCAAGGAAATTGGCCGCAGATTGGTCATGTCCGACCAGGGGATGGCGGAGTTCTTCCTGATAGGCTTGACCGTGGCCTCCTTCCACACCTGGGGGACCAGTCCCTCAGACAGGGAGCAATTGATCACCGTTTGAATGCAGGGGCTAATAACACTCCCAATAAGGTGCATGACACGGGCAGGTACGGGGTCAACTGGGCTGCCTGACTTAATGGTCCCAATCAGGGAGTTGACCTGGTCTAAGGTGATCTCAGGGATGAGAGATAATGAGGCTGGGACAGCGCAGGCTGTTCCAGACTGGAGACTGGAAGAGGGGACATTTTCATCCGCGGATGTGCTTGATTGGGAGATATTTTGGTAAATGGCATCAATTTTATCCGAGAAAAAAACGGCTGTTTCATCGCACATAATGAACTACTCGAGGGATAACTAGCGCTTGTACAGCTATCTTGAAGTCATTGGCTGGCAGGAAGGGCTTTAGCGTCCTCAAAGAGTTGATCTGAAAGTTTGCTCCCTTTGTGGCGTTGCTAATATGTTTCTGCATGGTGAGATTGCTGTTCAGGGTTATACCCAAGGATTTTGCAGAGTCAACAATAGTAGGTTGAATGTTAAATGCGGTGATATGTTGGATTAGGTCTTGCATAGAAGGGATATTAGCAGATGGAGCGATAAGGAGGAATTCATTCTGTAAAGCGTTCAATTTGAGGTGATTTTGTGCCAACCAGTTTTGGGTATTCTTGAGTGTGGTGTTAAGCCGTTTAATGTCTTCTAAGGTATTGATCTTAAGATAAAGTTGTGTATCGTCGGCGTACATATGTTATTGCATGTTAGACGCCTGTAGCATTAAAGTGAGTGGCTCCATAAATAGGTTAAAAAGTGTCTGTGATAGTGAAGATCCTTGTGGGACACCCAGCCTTACTGGGGCTGGCTTGGAAAGGTTGTTATGCGAATCCCTATCACACCAAACATTGAATAGTTTCAAATGTACCATTTTTTCATTAAAGGAGCACAATCTTTTTCTTCCAGAGGTCTTTGATGTATGGTATTTCGGAATGATTCCCGCCAACATGTGTTTCGTCGTATAGGAATTACCCACGACTTCCTCAGGGCTGGGAAAAATACAGGGAAAATATAATGTAGTCCCCCATTTTTGGGTAGTCATACTGTGATATAAAGACAAAGAATTTTGCAAGCAATAAAATTACAAGGGCGTGAATAGCCTGAAATGATACATCCAGCCACCAAATAGAGGTGGTATATGTAGGAAAGGGTGAGGGACAGAGAAGACCTACACCGTCCCAATAAGGAGCAGATGTGGGAGAAGCCAAAAGTGATAACTGAATCAAAAAGGACATAGGAAACCGGGTACAAGGTGATAGGAGGTGTAAGACTTATATTGAATATTTCGTGAGTGAATATCTGCTCATGCAGTGATCCCTATTTCGTAGAAGAATGCTGAGCAATAGCCCAGGCCTACCTTGCGAACACAAGTGCTTCTCGGTTAGCCTATAGAAAACATAGGGGATGTTGTGAAAACTATATTGATGATCAACAGTAAAAAGTGCCAGAACCAGGAGGTAGAGTACATACCTTCTGACTGGTTGTATTTCCGTCCCTGCCTAAGGTTGGCTGGGTTGAGAAAAATAAATATCCAAGCGTCAATATTGCACATAAAATTGCTGTAGGAAGAGTAAAGGAAACTTGGTCAGCCAATACGGGACCATTTTCCTAGTCAATCTCGTTGTAATAATTATCCATGCCTACATATCAGTCTCCTAATATCTAAACGGTTTATATGCATGGTCAGTAGGATCTATAGATATGAAGGCACACTCAGGTGAAAATTTAAACCTACACCACCCCAACACCGTGGGCAGCTTACCCTCAAATTTAAGTGTACCAATGCGGACACCAAATGGAATTAGTATTGCTGCTTGCACACTGTGAGTGCAATCCAAAACGGACAGTATTAGCATCCATCCAACGGTACTAGGAAAAAGGAAACAGAAACCGAGATCGCGGTAAATATCCGAAAGTGTAATCCAGATTAAGCTATTGGGTTTGACAGGCGTCGGTTATCCAGCCTATCTTACCTTAATATTAGCACCGCCAGGAATCCTCTTGCCGTACCAGCGTTCCCTGTATCTGTGGAACACTCATGCCGGAAGGAGGAAGTAATAAGGAACACGGGGCTGACCCTGTATGACAGCTAGACCGTCATACCCGAAATGGCGACAGCAGGAGTCGGCACCATGTTGGGAGTATACTACACAAAATTGTCATTCCACCGTAAGGAATTAGCCCTGTAAATGAAACTCAATGTGGATATAGATGTATATAATAAGGTATACTATCTATGAGCTATGTCTGCGTAAATCGTGTGAGGTCCTTGCTCATGCGGCGGAACTTCCCGAACGGTAATAGTGACTACAAAATTACCAAGCGAAATATCCTATGTACATATGTGTGTGTAAAAAAAGTGTCCGGTTTGGGAAGAAAATACAAGTATGTGTCAACCAGAACTAGATCTGTGAGAAGTTGGCCTGGTATATGATGCTCACTAGTTCTAGTGATCACCTTGTACCATGCCAAGCAACCCTTATGGTGCAGGTTGTAAAGTCAACCTTATAGACAAGCTATCCTAGGGGTAGCATGGACTAAGCAGTCTTAGGCTAAACTCTGTAAAGGCATGTGAAGCAAGCTGTTTTACCATACACAATCCCTTGAATACCAAATGAAAGGACACCACACAGATATATATTGAAAATATATATGGATTTATTACTACAAATATCCCTGATACTCTTTATGAGCACAGAAGCAAATGCGTTAAAACAAAACACAGTTAAAATACACAAATGTTGCACAATATGGATGAGCCCTAGGGGCCACCTAAACCATATACTAAGAAAGTGGTATAAGAGATGCCACTTGGACAGGAAATAGGCCTAGGGCCTGGGGAATCGCTGGAGCTGTTCGGGACTAACAGTGAAGAAGTCGGGAAAGGCCCGAGGGACTCGGGTGCAGTGTTTAAAGTGCACGCACTCACCAATGCAAAGTCTATGGTGCGTAAAAAGTACAAAGTTAGTTAGAAAGGAACCTTCCGAGTGACCTAGAAGGATGAAACTTCAGACACAGACACTAGAGGTGTGTACCAGTGTGGGAACACCGGCGGAGCTGAGTTACCTCACCCACAGGAAGCGGGTGCATAGGGTCGAAGTAGTGTCGGGTTTCGTCACGCAGGTCGATGGTGCTTGGAGCTGAAGATGCTGCAGGCGGCTCGATGTGAAGAGTTCCGGTGGATCCAAGGGTGGATCTGAAGAGGTGAAGACCTGAAAGCAGAGGGGACAATGTTCAAAGTCACTAGCCAGTGACTACCGTGGAACCAGATTGGAACCAGGCGATGTCGGGTGCAAACAGGCGTCGAGGTGTAGCTTCTCTCTGCAGCCACGTGGACACGAGGGGTTGAAGACGTCCAGGAGTCAGTCACGAGCTGTCCCACGCAGACTTCTCGCTGTTGGCGGTGTCGGCAACTTGATTGAAGCAAACAGGCCTTGGCTAATGCAAGCCACGCAGGAATCGAAAAAGGCTTGTTACTCGGACCAGCAAGGTCAGAGCAGGGGCTCCTTTTTACAGGAGCAAGGTCAAGTCTGGAGCAACTAGACCTGCAGTGAAAGTTGTAGGTTTCGTTGCCAAGATGGCCACTAGCCGCGTGGCAAGTGGACAGTTAGGCGCGTCGAGTGGCACAATGCAAAAGGGCCCCACGCAGATCGTGGAGATGCTGGGGGGCTGATCTTCGGTGCAAGGGCTGCTCGAGGTTAAGGCTTCTCAAACCCCAAAGCACAGTGTCGAGGGTACCTCTGATGCTGAGCAGTCAGCGTTTCGGGGGTCTTCCAAGAGGTCCGGTCCCACATCTCTCGGTGCCTCCACGGGTCCCTTCTTTGCAGGGACTGTGGATCGGGCTGTGAGAAGTCTGGAAGTCTGAGTCTTGTCAGGCTCTGGGCTCGGGCTCCGGCGGTAGGCGGCGGCAAAGCAGATGTCGAGTTGCTGGATGGTGCCTGTGTGAACAGGGTGGTCACTCCTTGGCCACAAGGGAGATTCTCTTCCGTCTTCTGAGCAGCAGAATGTCGAAGTCCAGTCTTCTTCTGTATTTCAAGTTGATTCAGGATGATCTGAAGTCTCAGGACACAGCTCCCACTCTTATTCGAATCTGGGGGGCCGGATCACCTACTAGGTTCCTCCTCTGGGTGGAACCAGGAAGGGGGGTGGTTACACCCCCTTTCCTTTGTCCAGTTTCGCGCCAGGACTGGGGCTGGAAAGCCCCAGCACCGGTTTGAACTGGCCTATGCACAGGGACACCTTGTGTGCCCCAGGCATGTCTGATTCTATTCAGCCCTGTCCTACCCAATACACAAAATCCTGTCTGTGGTGGTGCTAGCACCTCCCCAGGCAGGAAACCCTTTGTCCAAGCTGCCCTCGCTGGAAGGACTCCCAGCAGCAGGAGGTCAGACTGTGTCTGTGGTGGCAGCATCCATTTTGTGATGCTAAGGCTCTGTTTAACTTTAACCGGGGTTCAGGTTAGGTACATGTCGTGTCCCTCTAGAAGGGTGGAATGCTACCCCCGTCGCCAGAACTGGCGAGGGGGTAGTATTCCAATTCGTATGACACCTTACTCGACATGTTTTGATAAAGCCAAACCAAAGATAGCATTTAACCGCGAGGATTATAATGCACTTAAGAGTATATGGTATGGCAATATCATGGAACAGCTAAAGGACATGGTTCCGAAAGCTGCAGACAGGCTCAGCTCATGCCAGAGCACCATCTCACATATTTCCAAGCACTCTGCCTCCAGGATTGATGAGGCCTTCCATAGGAGTGACTGATAGGAACATATGTGTCCATTTTAGGTTAGGTATAGGCATACTACACCTAAGTAAGGGGTGGTTACACCGACTTACCCCAGCTGAGTGATCAGCCAGTTGTGTCAAATATGGAGGCCAGGCCAGGGGTGGCACAATACATGCTGCAGCCCCTGGTAGGCCTTGGAAGCACCTATGCCCTGGGCACCTGGGTACACTGTTACAGGGGCCAATAAGGTGAGCCAATTCCAATTGGGTATGTACCTAAGGTACATGGAGTCCATTTTAAGGAGAGAGCAATTAGCCTGGGGCCCTGAATAGCAGGATCCCAGGCCAACTATGTCAAAAACCAGCTAAACACCAGGCAAAAAGTTTGGGGGTAACCATAGTCAGATATCCACCTTCCTACATAACCCCCCCCCCCCAAACGAAAGGAGATAAGGCTATCCTTGACCAGGTAAGCCTATATTGCCTAAGTGGCCATATAAGGAAGTACCAGCTCTGGCATGGTTACCCCCTGTCTCATGGTCCACTAAGCAATCCCTCACCCTAAGGGTATCTGAGGGTCTCCACCATAGGGAATCTTTACCTGTGGTGTGTCTTTGCAAAGTTAAAGGCTGGTGTTGGGATGGAGTACTGAAGTGAGATTCCTCTGTAGGACTCAGCTTCCTCCAATCACTCTCCACCATGTGTGCCTTTCTTTCTTTGACTGAGTTGCACTGTGCTCTCAGGGTCAACCTCTGGCTACCTAAAGCTGGAGGCTGGGTCCCTCTGGTTGGTTTACTGGAGGGACAGGTCAGGTTTGGGCCCTTGGGGTCCCAGGTTTGGCTGTGCCCAACAGAATCCATCTGTGGGAGGTCCCTAACTACTTTTAAGGGGGCTCCCTCAGGAGTTTTTAAAGTTTTCACCTCACTAGGGCTACTAGTTTTGGTGCCCCTAATCTGTTGATGGGGGTGCTTTATTTGACAGGGGGCCCTTTGGGGCTCACTGTCCTTCCTGTCCTCTGCAGCCCTGGGCTGAGTAAGGCAAGGTAGAGAGGGGCAGGATACCTGCTCCAGACTGGGTCCCACCTGAGAAGGGTCCACTGACATCAGAGGCTCTGTCAGGCTAGGCCTGACTACCTCTGGGGCAGTTCCTTCATCAGGGGTAAGATCAGTTCCCTGAGGAGGCTGATCCTTCCCTGAAGTCTGGTGGGAGGGATATTTCTCTTCCTCCTCAATGCTCTCTGTTTGTGTGGAGTGATCCATCTTTTCAGGCTTCACAACACATGTATCAGTTTGAGTTTGGGCTGTGGCCATCACAGCCCCACCAACCTTTTCAGGAGGAGACTCAGTTTGGGTATGGGCTGTTACCATCACAGCCCTGCTAATCTTTTCAGGAGGGAAGTTAGCTAAAGATGGGGCTGAGGTTTGCTCAGCCCTACCAACCTTTTCAGGAAGGACATCTTGGATTGGGGCTGTAGCCATCACAGCCCCACTAACCTTTCCATGGAGATTTACCATTCTAGAATGGGTTTGTTGTTCAACCTCAACCCAGGCTGAGATTTCTAAATCATTCCCCAGTAGACAATCTACAGGCAAGTTTGGGCACACTGCCACTCTATTTGGGCCAGTGACTCCTCCCCAGCTGCGATTTACCACTGCCATGGGATGATTTTTCTGAACTCCATCAATGTTTGTCACCTGATATCTGGCATCAGGTAAAAGTTGCCTTGAGGGGACTAGACATTCAGCCACCATGGTGATGCTAGCCCCTGTGTCTCTAAAGGCCTCAACTTTCAAGCCATTGATGAGGGGTTCTTGTCTATACTTGCTCAAAGTGTTTGGGCAGGTAGTGAAATTGGCAAACCCCATGCCAGTCTCATAGACAAGAGTATCTGAGGTAGGGGACCTGGTTAGGCCAGAGTCCACCTGTCCTCCAAAAGTAAACCCACCCAGATTCCTGGGTGTTCTCCCACTTCCTGGGGGATTACTGCTGACAGTAACAGGAGGTGTTGGAGCTGGCTTTGGAGGTATATTCTCTTTATTGCCATTCTTGGGACAACAGCTGTCTGTTTTGTAATGCCCAACCTGTTTACAGACATGACAATAAGGCTTTTTCTGGGTTGAAGAAGTGTCTTGGGACCCACCCCCATCCTTGGAGTTTTGGGGCCCTGGGGAAGTCTTTTCCTTAATTTTATCCCCACCCTTCTCTTGAGGCTTGGTAGTCTCTTTCTTTTGGTCACCACCCTGGTTCTTAGGCCTGATCCTGGTTCTGACCCTTTTGTCTGCCCTCCTACCCAATTCTTGTGGGGAGGTCAGATCAGAGTCAACCAGGTGCTGATGTAGAAGCTGATTTTGACAATTACTTAAGGTTTGCTCTCTCATAATTAAATTATACAATCCTGTATAGTCAGTAACCTTACTTCCCAGCAACCAGCCCTCCAGAGCCTTAGTGGCACATTCAACAAATTCAGACCAGTCCTGAGTCTGTGTCTTCTGGGTATCTCTGAACATTAACCTGTACTGTTCAGTGGTTAAGCCTAACCCATCAATCAGAGCACTTTTCAGGACCAGGTAGTTTCTAGAATCCCCATCACTAACTGTGAGGAGTCTGTCTCGGCCTCTACCTTCAAAGGAGAGCCACAAGATTGCTGCCCACTGCTCCTGAGGAACCTGCTGTACTTTGCAAGCTCTCTCAAGTGCAGTCATCCACTTGTGGATATCATCCCCAACCTTGTAGGGGGGCACAATCTTACTCAGGTTTCTATTGTCATAGGACCTGTCTTTATCCTTAGGGATAGTGCTGCCACCAGTGGGTTCTAACCCACTCTCTCTAGGCTGCCTTGCTCTAGCAAGTTTCTCTTTGGCCAGGGCAACTTCTAATTCTTGTCTCTGGATCCTAAGTTCAGCCTCTCTCATTTTGGCCTCATGTTCCCTTCTCTGAGGGCTAGTCAACTCCCTTCTGGAGTTGCCATGAGAACCTTTAGAAACATGGGAAGTATTGGATTCACCTGAGTGATTCCTCCTCCTCCTATGCTCCTGGTTAAGTCCATTTGGGGGTCTGAATGTCAGTCCCAAATAAGCTTAGGTTAGCCTGGTTAAGCCTGCTGACTAACACCTGGCTATCTCTATCATCATCAGACTCACTTTCGTCTACCTCCTCCCCCTCTTCTTCTTCCTCAGGCTGAGTATTCCCAGTGGTCTGGTTTTCCTCACCTAACTGGATGACAGGGGCAGGGGCATCAGGGTTATCATCTTCAGTAGGAGATCCTCCATCTCCAGTCCCTGAGGGGCCTGGTTTGGAGTTCCTTAGAGCTTCAGACTGGTCTAACAGCTCTCTGAGGTGTCCTGCTGTAGGAGAAGGACCTGTTTTGATTCCTCTCATGGAACACAGTTGCCTCAGTTCCTTAAATGGAAAGGTAGCAAATTTGGATGGTGCCCTTGGAGGGTCACTCTCAACAGAGATGGGTCCAGTGGATCCCTCTGCTCCAGACATTGCTCTAGTGTGGTAGATGTGTTGCAATCTACCTACACTGGTGTTTTGCTACAAAACCTATCTAGTAGTTGTAGTCAGGGTGTGCTACTCCCTATCCTCTACAACAACTAAGTTCAGTAGAACTTAAGTATATCTAGTCTTGTTTTAGTGTACCTATCAGATACCTGTATGATCTTTCAAATGATATTTTCAAAGATTGTAATGGTAAAACAACAGCAAGCTCAAATCCCAATCCGCTGCTCACCAATGTGAGAAGTTGGCCTGGTATATGATGCTCACTAGTTCTAGTGATCACCTTGTACCATGCCAAGCAACCCTTATGGTGCAGGTTGTAAAGTCAACCTTATAGACAAGCTATCCTAGGGGTAGCATGGACTAAGCAGTCTTAGGCTAAACTCTGTAAAGGCATGTGAAGCAAGCTGTTTTACCATACACAATCCCTTGAATACCAAATGAAAGGACACCACACAGATAAATATTGAAAATATATATGGATTTATTACTACAAATATCCCTGATACTCTTTATGAGCACAGAAGCAAATGCGTTAAAACAAAACACAGTTAAAATACACAAAAGTTGCACAATATGGATGAGCCCTAGGGGCCACCTAAACCATATACTAAGAAAGTGGTATAAGAGATGCCACTTGGACAGGAAATAGGCCTAGGGCCTGGGGAATCGCTGGAGCTGTTCGGAACTAACAGTGAAGAAGTCGGGAAAGGCCCACGGGACTCGGGTGCGGTGTTTAAAGTGCACGCACTCACCAATGCAAAGTCTATGGTGCGTAAAAAGTACAAAGTTAGTTAGAAAGGAACCTTGCGAGTGACCTAGAAGGATGAAACTTCAGACACAGACACTAGAGGTGTGTACCAGTGTGGGAACACCGGCGGAGCTGAGTTACCTCACCCACAGGAAGCGGGTGCATAGGGTCGAAGTAGTGTCGGGTTTCCTCACGCAGGTCGATGGTGCTTGGAGCTGAAGATGCTGCAGGCGGCTCGATGTGAAGAGTTCCGGTGGATCCAAGGGTGGATCTGAAGAGGTGAAGACCTGAAAGCAGAGGGGACAATGTTCAAAGTCACTAGCCAGTGACTACCGTGGAACCAGATTGGAACCAGGCGATGTCGGGTGCAAACAAGCGTCGAGGTGTAGCTTCTCTCTGCAGCCACGTGGACACGAGGGGTCGAAGACGTCCAGGAGTTGGTCACGAGCTGTCCCACGCAGGCTTCTCGCTGTTGGCTGTGTCCGCAACTTGATTGAAGCAAACAGGCCTTGGCTAATACAAGCCACGCAGGAATCGAAAAAGGCTTGTTACTCGGACCAGCAAGGTCAGAGCAGGGGCTCCTTTTTACAGGAGCAAGGGCAAGTCTGAAGCAACCAGCCCTGCAGTGAAAGTTGTAGGTTTCGTTGCCAAGATGGCCACTAGCCGCGTGGCAAGTGGACGGTTAGGCGCGTCGAGTGGCACGATGCAAAAGGGCCTCACGCAGATCGTGGAGATGCTGGGGGGCTGATCTTCGGTGCAAGAGCTGCTCGAGGTTAAGGCTTCTCAAACCCCAAAGCACAGCGTCGAGGGTACCTCTGATACTGAGCAGTCAGCGTTTCGGGGGTCTTCCAAGAGGTCCAGTTCCATGTCTCTCGCTGCCTCCACGGGTCCCTTCTTTGCAGGGACTGTGGATTGGGCTGTGAGAAGTCTGGAAATCTGGGTCTTGTCAGGCTCTGGGCTCGGGCTCTGGCGGGAGGCGGCGGCAAAGCAGATGTCGAGTTGCTGGATGGTGCCTGTGTGAACAGGGTGGTCACTCCTTGGCCACAAGGGAGATTCTCTTCCGTCTTCTGAGCAGCAGAATGTCGAAGTCCAGTCTTCTTCTGTATTTCAAGTTGATTCAGGATGATCTGAAGTCTCAGGACACAGCTCCCACTCTTATTCGAATCTGGGGGGCCGGATCACCTACTAGGTCCCTCCTCTGGGTGGAACCAGGAAGGGGGGTGGTTACACCCCCTTTCCTTTGTCCAGTTTCGTGCCAGGACTGGGGCTGGCAAGCCCCAGCACCGGTTTGAACTGGCCTATGCACAGGGACACCTTGTGTGCCCCAGGCATGTCTGATTCTATTCAGCCCTGTCCTACCCAATACACAAAATCCTGTCTGTGGTGGTGCTGGCACCTGCCCAGGCAGGAAACCCTTTGTCCAAGCTGCCCTCGCTGGAAGGACTCCCAGCAGCAGGAGGTCAGACTTGTGTCTGTGGTGGCAGCATCCATTTTGTGATGCTAAGGCTCTGTTTAACTTTAACCGGGGTTCAGGTTAGGTACATGTCGTGTCCCTCTAGAAGGGTGGAATGCTACCCCCGTCGCCAGAACTGGCGAAGGGGTAGTATTCCAATTCGTATGACACCTTACTCGACATGTTTTGATAAAGCCAAACCAAAGATAGCATTTAACCGCGAGGATTATAATGCACTTAAGAGTATATGGTATGGCAATATCATGGAACAGCTAAAGGACATGGTTCCGAAAGCTGCAGACAGGCTCAGCTCATGCCAGAGCACCATCTCACATATTTCCAAACACTCTGCCTCCAGGATTGATGAGGCCTTCCATAGGAGTGACTGATAGGAACATATGTGTCCATTTTAGGTTAGGTATAGGCATACTACACCTAAGTAAGGGGTGGTTACACCGACTTACCCCAGCTGAGTGATCAGCCAGTTGTGTCAAATATGGAGGCCAGGCCAGGGGTGGCACAATACATGCTGCAGCCCCTGGTAGGCCTTGGAAGCACCTATGCCCTGGGTACACTGTTACAGGGGCCAATAAGGTGAGCCAATTCCAATTGGGTATGTACCTAAGGTACATGGAGTCCATTTTAAGGAGAGAGCAATTAGCCTGGGGCCCTGAATAGCAGGATCCCAGGCCAACTATGTCAAAAACCAGCTAAACACCAGGCAAAAAGTTTGGGGGTAACCATAGTCAGATATCCACCTTCCTACAAGATCAACATAATTCGTACAATGTCGAAAGTCGGCGCCATATTGGGTGTGCTGATCAGCGAATTCGCAGTGCTAACAGCTTCATATTAAAAATTATTATCAAGCGACGTACACAAAGGTTCAGCGAGAGGGAGAATGACGGAAGATGGTCAAAAGGAATTAGTATTTCCTTCTGTCCTTCTTGATCAGATTTTGGAGACCGTAAGAAAAGCACATGTAGAGGCAAGGAGTAAAGAATATAGACATCATATACATGGCTTCAGGAATATTAACATATCAATAAACAACAGCGTTAAACCATTGGTCCTTCTGATATATCCACAATGTCTGATTTTAATAAAATGGAGAACAAATATAGGCATAAGTATCATTCTCAACATATTGGTGTACATTCAATAGTAGATTCTAAATCAGTAACGTCATAGTTTACTTCAACATGCGTTCATAAGTGTGTGTTTATGAAATACATTATTTCTTAAAAGTTTATCCAAGTATGTACCTAGGTATACAAGCTTTACCACGCATTTTTTACCACGCAATACCATTACAACTCTGGCATTACAATGCAAACCATTACAACGCATTGCGCTGGGGGGGCGCTCTAGGAAAGGGAATAAGTTTAATTTTCTATCCAACACCTTCCCTAGTGTCCACGGGGACTGGAGTTGGAATAGAAAATTATACTTACCACTATCCAGCACCTCTAAGCGCTATGCGTTGTAAAGGTATGCGTGGTAAAAACCGCGTTGTAAAGGTATGCGTGGTAAAAGTATGCGTTGTAACGTCATACATCCATGTACCTATGCTAACCAATAATGCAAATCGGACAGCATGGATGTAGAAAATGCATAACGCAAAGTTAAAAAATTACAAGACCAGATTGCTCAAGTGGAATTGGAAATTAAAAAGCTGGACCTAAAGGAAGCCACTGAAAAAAACTATGAAATACTAAAAGAGGTGCTTAACAAGCATCAAGCAGACATTAAGCAGCGTAAAGCCCGTAAGATCAAAGGGGATGAAATTGATTACGCACAAGGGAGAATATTTACCTTTGCCAAAAAATACGACCACTTAATAGACAAAGGTGTCAAACAGGGAGGCACTCCTGTACAAAACACTACCCCGGTCAGCTCAAATTCCACATCTCTTGAAACCTTACCTAGTGATAGTGATACAGATGCGGCTTCAGTAAGCAGTAACCAGGACTCAAGTTTTTTAAGGGAGGTCAAAATGATAAAGCGGGGAAACAGAGAGCTACCAAAACGAAAGGAAAATATACCAGGAAAACAAGGAGGGGAAAGAGAGGGGGGAACAGATCAGGACAGACAAGGTATGAGACTCAGGTCCTGGAAGACATAGGACAGGATAATTGTAACTTAAAAGGGGATGAAGTCATTAATCTCAGTGACCAAGTACTGAACAGTGACATGATTTCTGTGTTAGAAAGGGGCATGGGTTTTTGCCCTAAAGAACAAGGTGATTTATACAATTCAATGATTGATCTGTTTAAATTTACGAGGAAATTAAAACTGAAAAAATATTTTGATTGCAATGCTAAACCGAATAAAGGTTTGAGCATTGATATGTGTGATGTGCCTGATGATATTGTTTCAATCCAAGACATAAGAGATACTGAATTGTTGTTATCTATTGCTGACGAAGATAGAGACCATATGACCATTGAAGAGCTGCTATGGGAACATGACATTGAATTAGACAATACTATCTCTAGTGGATTAAAGAACAAATCCAGATGGACTCCTACACTACCATGTGGCAATAGTGTAGATATGTTCTACAAACTAGTAACTGAGGACTTATATAATCACGTCTGACATGAGTCCAAATATTGGTCAGGATCGACTGATAACCTGACCATCAAGGAAAGGAAGGCACTCAAAGACCTCAGTCTATTATCCAATGTTACCATCAAGGAAGCTGATAAGGGTGGTAACATTGTGGTAATGAACACAAGTGACCTAAATGCAGAAATCCTGCCACAACTAGAAGACCAAACCTACTATGAAAAACTCAAAGGTAATCCGATCGGACCACTTAAACTCCTTATCAATACCAAACTAAGGGATTGGCTTAGTGGTGGGTTAATTAGTCAGGAAGAATATCTGTATCTGAAGGTAGACAAGCCCAGATTCCCATGCATTTACGCATTACCTAAGATCCACAAAAAAGCACAATCACCACCAGGGAGACGCATTATCTCCAGCATGGGAGGTCCCACGGAAAAATTATCACAATATGTGGACACATTTTTGCGACCCCTAGTACGCAATTTACCAGCTAACATCAGGGATACGAAGCATATCCTCAGTATCAGATGTGTCATGGTAGAATAACATGGTATTGGCAACATTGGATGTCACGTCCCTTTACACCAATATCAGGACAGACCTGGGCATCAAGGCAGCAAGGACATTTCTCAGTAAAAGGCCAGCATCCCAATGGGCACACACTGAGATGATTATTAAAATGAGAGAACTAATTTTGGAAAACAATGTATTTCTCTTCGAATCAAGGTGGTACAGACAAAAACAGGGTGTGGCCATGGGCTCCAGATTCTCTCCTTCCTATGCCAACATATTTATGGGTGGTTTTGAGGAGGGGTGGATCTGGGGCCAGGGAGGTACTCCCTGGAATGCATCAATCATATATTGGGGTCGTTATATAGATGACTGATTTATGATCTGGTCTGGTGATATGAAGAAGCTTAGAAAAATACATTTCTACACACCTGCAAATAACATATAGACGGGGAAAAAATATCCAATCCTGGATTAGTCCAAGTTACCCAAAAGCGGTGGACAAGACTAATGACTGGCTAACACAAATATGCATTTAGATGTGGATCTTGTAAGATATGTCCATTGGCCATGAACAATACCAAGACATTCCACAGTCACATGGGAAAGAAGTAACCCTGGGCGTAGTACACGTAGTCACGCCACACGAAGCTACGCGAAGACATTCTCGCACTACGCGAGCTTCACATAGCTTCGCGGGCATGCGTAGTAGCTTGCTGGTCCCGTTCGTGAGCCATTTTTCTTGCTCGGGAGCGCGTTATGCGTGTTCGGGGCGCTGTCTGCATGTTCGGGGGATTGTAGCGTGCGACCTTACCCATGTGGCGCGGCCATCTTGTTTTTTCAATTGTCCCGCCCGCTCGCGTCCCCTATTTCCTCTTCCGGGTCGCGTATAACGTGTTCGCGCGATGCACGTCTTGTTCAGGAACACAACTACTTGTTCACGCTCACAAAGTGCGTGTTCGCGTGAAATTGCGCGCAAACTTACCCACGTGGTCGCGATGGGCACGGCCATCTTGTTTTTCACACTCTATGCTATGGTTCTGGGCCTAGTTTTCTATCCACCTTGTATCTGTGCAATCTTTACCTATTTTCACAGTTTTTCTTACTTTTTTTTACTTATCATCTATCTCTCTCTGTCCCTAAGTTTATATTTTGCATTTTATTTCTACTTTTTCACCTTTTTTTAAACTTTTCTACTTTTTTATTTTATTCCTACTTCTTCCTCCTAACTTTTTTTCCTTTTGTTCTTTCTTTTCCACCTCCACCCCAGAACCATGGCAAAGGGGAGCAGCAGAACCGGCTCGAAGGGCAAGGCGCCTGCGCCCAAGAGCTGGCTGCCTTGCTGCAGAATGCGACCTTCAGGGGTGAAGGCCCGGAATCTTTTCGGGGAGGCAGAGGTGGCCACCCTTGTTTTTTTTATCCAGCGCCACCTCCCCTTGACCTTGGCAGCAGGCGGCAGGCCAGGCTCTGGTTACCTCCCAGAGGAGCGTCACCGCCGGTGGGCGAAGGTGCGCCGGGCAGTCTTCCGCCTCACGGATATCCGGCGCACCCACCAGCAGCTGGCCCACCGGTGGGCAGACATTCTGGACAGGGAGCAGGACCTGTTGGACCTGCTAGGTGTCGAGGTCGTGGGGCTTGTTGAGTAGCTAGTAATATTAATATATGTATATATAGTAGTATAAGTATTGTGTATAATTCTTGGACGAATAAGTAACACGATTACTTGTGCGCTTAGTTACATCGCAGATCAATTCCGTCTCAAAATCTTCTGTTACCGTATCTCTTACTGGTTTGTTGTAACTGTGCGCTAGCTTGGGCTGGTGATTATTGATGTTAGAGTTAACTTTAGAGAACTGAAGTTAGTTAATGCTATTGCTAGAGTCTAGTCCTTACATTGTCCTTTAGTGAAATAGTGGTTGATGGATAGTATTAGCTCATGTTTTCTTAACGGTCTGCATGACGCGGCGCCACCCCTGTCACTGAATGCTTAGTTAGTTCTTATTTATCCCACCCCTCCATAGAACCGGTTTGCAGTTTGTTTACTGAGTGGTAGGCTTAGCACCAATAGCATTGTCACGTCAGTCAGTAGCACTTCATATGACGCAAGCAACAAACAATTTCGTGTATGCACAAATTTATGCATGTGTCCTACTCCTCCATCTCATCTATGCATGTTTGCGGGCAAAAATAAAATGGAAATGCCGACTTACTGAACAATTGGCCCGGCTGGATTCTGGAATAGGTGGTGTAGGTCAGGAGGTACTGGCTTCATTAGTATATTCTGCAATCACAATGTTTATGGAACATTTGATTAGTGTTCTATAAGTAGACAGTCTGTGAATCCTGCAAGCCAGTAGTCATTTAGACTTCGAATTACATTTTATCGCAATTGTTGTTTCCTAAAATGTTTGAGAGGATTTTTGAATGATGTATTTGTTTCACAGCACTCAATGTTTCTCTTTCTTTATTATTTCTTACATGATCAGCACCACCCAGGGGCACGAAGACTGGGTCCGAGTCGGCGGGACAACCACCAGAGGAGCGTTCCTCTGCCGAGGATCCTGCTGCTGGCCCTAGTAAGTCCTCCAGTGCTTATATTATTATGAATTATATTTCCCTAACTTTTTAACACACCTTATTGTTTCAAACCTATTAAGCCTCCTTCCTAATTAAATGTTAGCTAAACCTTCTTTGGTCTTCAATTTGTTTTCCAAATTTTGGGTATCTAATGCCATCCCTGACTAGTTTAAATTCCTTCAAACTGCCTCTGCCCGATGACTCTTTGTGCTACTACTATTAGACTGTCTTTAGCTAAGCTTGCCCTGTTGGCCACTCTTTAGTTAAGGTATTCTTTTCTTTGGAATAAAGCTGTGATAGAGTAGCTGTAGCCACTGGGTCCACTCCTGTCTTTTGCGTTGTCATCTGTAATCTCCAGTCTTTGTCAATTCCCACCCCAAAAATGCGCAACCAGATGTTTGCCTACTAATTTTTGTTAGGTTATTATACTACTACTACTGTTGCGGTTATTCTCTGCACAGGCACGTACAGAACTATGCACAAGAAAATAGGATGTTGGTGATAGGGAGGTTGGACCTTACTTACACCCTAGTCACAGAACTCAGTCAGAAGAACCCACAATTCAACGACAGTCTACCTACCTAAGTGTCTCAGTCATAGTCATTTGTCCCACTCCGTCCCGACCCCCCACAAGAAGATAGTTAGATATACCCAATGATTTTCTTACACAACCCAGAACAGAAGAACACCCTTTCGCTCACTCACTCGTTTAAGTCCGCAACACCCCAGACACTCAAAATATACCACAGAGTCTATGTGTAAGTTCAAAAACTTTATTTTTTTAACAACAAGCTTTGTGTTGTTGTAACTTGTAAGTTGTTCCATGAAAAACATCCAGCTCCACCATGCACAATAAAGAAGATTAAATACTATACATTTTTGTACAACTAGTGAACGATAGAGAACTGTGGGAATTGTGGGAGACCCCTCACCGTTGAACGTATACTGGTTACACATGCATCTTTCGAAAGATCTGCTAATCTCTGGTTCGTAGAAGGGAATCTTCTCATCTGCCTAGGAGAAAAATGTTGCACGTTAGACAGCGAATAACTATGCCAGTTTATAGCAGTCATGCCAAAAAAAATGTAACATTATGGATAAGCAAAAGGGATTAACAATACTGTAAGTAAGTAAATCAACCTCTTTAGTTGTATGCAACACTCATGTGGCCTCAAGGGTGTCTTTCTTACTGCAACAAGCTGCAAGGTAACAACATGGGCAAAACAGTAGACCCGGATCATATAGTTTGCTTGCTTCATGAGCTCACAGGAGCGTCTGGGGGTTAATTGCTATTTTGTGCAATCTGAGTGGAGAGATAGAAATAACAATAACAAAAACGGGTTTTAATGATCAGTTCTTACTCACTTGATTAGGAAGAGAAGCTTTGATTACCCTGTCAAATATACTCACAGACCGGGGACGAGTTTTCCACCGTCTTACCCCACACGCTGCTCAACTCGAATGATAGTCCGAGCTTGCTGTGTTGTCCTAATTAGTTAGGCCAAAATTGCCAATTAGGCGGACCCGGTGTTACGTCCAAATATGGGCTATCCGCTAGCTCAATCACCGGTTGTGGACTGATTTACGAGTCCCTCACACCTAATCCTGATCGGTTGATTTAGAAAGGGAGGTCCCGTATCTATCAGAGCGCTGCCGCTTAGCATACTGGCTTCGCGCATGCTCCATGGTTCTCGTGAAAGGCGCGCATGCGTATTACAGAGACACTGGTTAACCGCGCATGCGCGGTCGTTTGGTTGGCCCCCTGAGTTTAGCATGTTAAATACGACTAAAAGACGGTATGGGCCTGTTGCCCCATGATCTCTTTATCGTCACTGAGAGTGGATATTTAAAAAAAAGGGGAATTATAAATGATGAAGGCTTCTAAATAAGGCAACCTCAAGCCTCTAAACTCCTCAAGTGGGATTGTATTCATATCGTGCCCAGTTTGATAGTGGTGCCCAGAGGGTATCATTATAGAGGATGGTGATAGAGGGTAAATTTCACAATGTATATGGGTACATGGTTCTTTCTCAGAATGAGATAGATTACTTGGAACTTATCAGTTTTTTGTGTAAAAAGGCATATATTCGTGTTGCCTTTAGTTGGATAGTTGTGACCACGGGACATCATCATTGAGTCCATGAATATGCGTGCCCAGGCGAAACACCCATCTTTGTTCCTTTTGGAACAGGCCTTTTTCAGATGGCAGTGGTTCAATGATTGTCCATCTCAGGTCATTGACACAATGTTGTTTTTCTAAGTAGTGTGTTGCCATCTTGGTAGTGCTTTTTTTGCACCGGACATTACTTTTGTGCTCACTTAGTCTCGTTTTCACTGCTCTGGTGGTCATCCCCACGTATTCCAAACCGCAAGGGCAAGTTATTAAGTAGACCACGTTTTTGGTGTTGCAGTTTGTGAAACGTCGTTGTTACCAAGTGGTGCCGTTTCTGAATGTGAGAATCTTGCTCTTTTTTGTCAAGTGGCAACTGCTACAATTGCCACAAGGAAAGTGGCCTTGGATCCTGACTGGGTGTGTCCTTGTCTCAGTACTAGTTTTTGGTCTGGTATGTACCAGAATATCTTTCAGGTTACGCCCACGACGGTGTGCGTGCATAGGTTTATCCAGGTTCAGTGTTCCACAGTTAAGAATGGACCAGTGTTTGTTTATAATTTTGGACACCTCATTGGACACAGTGGTGTAGGTCGTGACACAAATTGGTTGTTTGTTTTCATTAGTCTCACGTTCTCTTTCTTCTAAGAGGGCCTCCCTGTGGTTGTTCCTTGCCCTCTTCATGGCTTTATTGATCGTCTTCTCTGGGTACTGCCTCTGCAGCAGTTTCTTCTTGAGGTCACAGGCCTGTGACCTGTACTCGGGCAGTTCTGTGCAGTTACGTCTCAATAGTAAAAATTGTCCATATGGCAAGCTCTCTCTTAAATGTCTAGGATGAAAGCTGTCATATCTTAAAAGACAGTTCCTCGCAGTATGTTTGAAATGGGTGGTGCTTTTCAATTTCCCACCTTCTGTGTAGACATTAAGGTCCAGAAAGACCATGGACTGGTCAGAGACAGTAGTGGTGAATTTTAAGAAGGCATTTTGATTGTTCAGCCATGTTAGGAAATCCACCGCTGATCTGTGGTCCCCGTTCCAGATGACGAAAATGTCATCAATATACCTTTTCCAGGTATTGATGTTACTCCTGTATGGGTTGTCTGAATGTAGTATCTTGTTTGTCTCTAGATGGTGGACGTATAATCCCTCCAGACTAGGAGCAAAAGTACTGCCCATGCTGGTACCATGGCTTTGCAAATAGAGTGTCTGTTTGTACTGGAAAAGGTTTTGTTGTAGTGCCAAAGAAATACATTCAAGGACCACACCTCTCGGTGTTTGGTACTTCCAGGGAGTAGTAAATAGTACCTCTTCGATGATTTGGAGTGTTTCGTCATGTGGCAGGCTCGTGTACAGACTCTCTACGTCTAAACTCATCAGGAGTTGTGTGGATGGGTCAAAATCTCTGTTGTCTAGCAGTTGTAGAACCGATTTGGTGTCTTTTAGATAAGTCGTTGTCGACTGGACCAAAGGGCGTAGGAAGGCATCCGCAAACTTGGAGAGAGGTTCAAGAATAGAACCGATCCCCGACACAATCGGTCTTCCCGGCGGATTGGTCATGTTTTTATGAATCTTTGGGATACAGTAAAAATAGGGGATGCGTGGTGTAGGTTGTTTCAAGAACTCAGCCTCGTTTTTGCTCAACCAATCGTGCGCAAGCCCTTCTTCGATCATGCCTCCTATCCTGGTGCGGAGTCTCTCAGTAGGGTCATCCTGTAATACTGTGTAGTTACGTCTATCTGATAATAATCTCAGACACTCCGTAACATATGCCTCTGTTGTCTGAACCACAATGGCTCCACCCTTGTCAGCAGGTTTTATGATTATTTTGTCATTGTCAGCAAGTTCTTTTATGGCTTGTTGCTCATGTTTGTTGGTGTTATGGAAAACCTTAGTTGTTGACAGATTGATTTTGTTGACTTCCGTCATAATTGCCTTCTCAAAAGTTGATATTTCGATAGGCAAAGAAGAGTCGGGAGGGGTGAATGTGGACTTCGGTCATAGTCCCGTATCTGTTGCTCCTTGATTTGATGGTTTATCTTGGAAGAAGGCCTGTAATTTCAGCTTCCTCACAAAATCCTTCATTTCCATGTTCAATCTGAAAATATCCGGTTTATGCGTGGGCACAAAGCCTAGTCCCTTGTTTAGTACATTTTGCTGGATCTCAGTCAGAGGCCAAGGGGTCAGATTGACCACTTAATCCCCCTTTTGCTTGTTGACAGGTGGTTCAGGAGGGATCCTGTCATACTCCTCGTGGTCCTGGAGTTGTTCTGTTCCTGCTGGTCTTCCCAGGCTACATTGTTGCCTTTTCTGTTTCTCCCCCGTGTCGCGGAGCGTGAGCCTAAAAAAGGCTGCTGATCATAGAAACCCTCGTTGTATTCTGCGTTCCACTGTTGGTAGTTTGGTCCTGCTACCGGTGGACCAAACGGAAAAGGGGGGAATTGTGGTGGGCCCAGGTATGTTGGATATTGGGGTTGCGGTTGGTGCTGGTAACCTCTCCACCCCCTTTGCCTAGGGAATTGATGTCTCCTTTGTCTCCATCCACCTCGCCGTTGCTTATACCCTTTGTTCCCGCTAGAGTTAGACCCGGAGGAACCAGTGTCAGAACCATCACTATCAATATCACTGTTGGGGTTTTTGGGAACATAGTCAGCTTTAGGGTATGGGTATGCCCCTTCTGGTGTAAATGTTGCTTTATCCTTACTTAGTTTGTTAGTTTTGCTTTGTTTTAGTGTATACTCAAAACCAGTCATTTGCTGATTGAGTTCATCCAATCTTGCTTTTAGGTCAGCTGGTGATATATATGTATTAAGTTGGACTTCGATTTTGTTAATGTCAATCTTTAGTTCCTGAGTGATCCTGGCTGCTGTTTTAACTATCAAGACTAGCCAGTCTCTTGAGCAGTGCCAGGAGATCAGTGACCACTCCTTTTTAAAAACAAGATCATTTTGGAAAATCAGAGGTTCATTTTTGACAATTAACCCGGGGGGTGCCATTTTACTTCTAAGGTATTCTTTCATGAAAAGGCCATGTAGGGCTGCTTTTATTTTGTTCCGTCTCAGATTAATTAGTTCATTCCACTCATTGATGTTGGGACCGGTTTCTGGATTGCTCAAGCCCTCGAAGGGACTGGTGTCACTCAGTATCCAGTCAATTTCATCTTCCCCAAACGTGAGGCCATGTTCGTCCTCCATCTCGTAACGACCGCTGGCTTCCTTGATATATGGTGTGTGTTCCTATGTGTATGAGTTTTGTGTTAAACTCCCGCAGCTACATGCTGCCTATTACACGAAATTAACAAAGGAGGGAGGTAGAGTAGTAGAAGTAGGATTCTTACTCCACAAACTAATATGCATAAACAAAAGTGATCCTACCAGGAGAGAAGTGTTGCCCAAAGGGATATTGGAGCACTCAGTGTTTGGTAAAATACCCCTCACACACCAAAAGGCCCCTTTGTGTCATGCTTCATCATCGGGGTCTTCGCACCCCTCTAACGGGATGCGGCGTGCTGCGACCTACGACTACGCGGGAGCACTGGTAAATGACTATGTGTGGTGTGTGTGGTGCTAGTGATAAGGATAATAATGTGAGTGGTGGTAGGTGGTGACTGGTTAAAAAGTACCTGGCTCGTAGGTAAAAAGAATTTTTTTTTTATTCAAGACCTCGGGCTGGCACTGTTAAAAGAAGTGAAGTGCGAGGTAAAATCTGTCGTGATAATGGACAGTACCTCATGTGTGCGTCGACATGTTTCGGAGCATGCACTCCTTCTTCAGGACGGGAGCACAACTTCCCCACCTTACTCACGTTTTACTAGTTAATAACTCAAAAATTAATGTTAGTTAACAAAAAGTGACCATTTTTTAGTGATAAAAAGGCTATAGTGTGCCTACAGCTGTTTTTTTGGCTCAGGATGCATGCAGTTGCATGACCTGAAAAAATAAAAACAGAAAAATGGTCACCCAAGTTGAGCAGCGTGTGGGGTAAGACGGTAGAAAACTCGTCCCTGGTCTGTGAGTATATTTGACAGGGTAAGTAAGGTGGGGAAGTTGTGCTCCCGCCATGAAGAAGGAGCTCATGCTCCGAAACATGTCGACGCACACATGAGGTACTGTCCATTATCACGACAGATTTTACCTCGCACTACACTTCTTTTAACAGTGCCAGCCCGAGGTCTTGAATACATTTTTTCTTTTCTTTTTACCTACGAGCCAGGTACTTTTTAACCAGTCACCACCTACCACCACTCACATTATTATCCTTATCACTAGCACCACACACACCACACATAGTCATTTACCAGTGCTCCCGCGTAGTCGTAGGTCGCAGCACGCCGCATCCCGTTAGAGGGGTGCGAAGACCCCGATGATGAAGCATGACACCAAGGGGCCTTTTGGTTTGTGAGGGGTATTTTACAAACACTGAGTGCTCCCATATACCTTTGGGTAACACTTCTCTCCTGGTAGGATTCCTTTTGTTTATGCATATTAGTTTGTGGAGTAAGAATCCTACTTCTACTACTCTACCTCCCTCCTTTGTTAATTTCGTGTAATAGGCAGCATGTAGCTGCGGGAGTTTAACACAAAACTCATACACATAGGAACACACACCATATATCAAGGAAGCCAGCGGTCGTTACGAGATGGAGGATGAACATGGCCTCACGTTTGGGGAAGATGAAATTGACCGGATACTGAGTGACATCAGTCCCTTCGAGGGCTTGAGCAATCCAGAAACCGGTCCCAACATCAATGAGTGGAATGAACTAATTAATCTGAGACGGAACCAAATAAAAGCAGCCCTACATGGCCTTTTCATGAAAGAATACCTTAGAGGTAAAATGGCACCCCCGGGTTGATTGTCAAAAATGAACCTCTGATTTTCCAAAATGATCTTGTTTTCAAAAAGGAGTGGTCACTGATCTCCTGGCACTGCTCAAGAGACTGGCTAGTCTTGATAGTTAAAACAGCAGCCAGGATCACTCAGGAACTAAAGATTGAGATTAACAAAATCGAAGTCCAACTTAATACATACATATCACCAGCTGACCTAAAAGCAAGATTGGATGAACTCAATCAGCAAATGACTGATTTTGAGTATACACTAAAACAAAGCAAAACTAACAAACTAAGTAAGGATAAAGCAAAATTTACACCAGAAGGGGCATACCCATACACTAAAGCTGACATATGTTCCCAAAAACCCCAACAGTGATATTGATAGTGATGGTTCTGACACTGGTTCCTCCGGTTCTAACTCTAGCGGGAACAAAGGGTATAAGCAACGGCGAGGTGGATGGAGACAAAGGAGACAGCAATTCCCTAGGCAAAGGGGGTGGAGAGGTTACCAGCACCAACCGCAACCCCAATATCCAACATACCTGGGCCAACCACAATTCCCCCCTTTTCCGTTTGGTCCACCGGTAGCAAGACCGAACTACCAATAGTGGAACCCAGAATACAACAAGGGTTTCTATGATCAGCAGCATTTTTTAGGCTCACGCCCCGCGACACGGGGGAGAAACAGAAAAGGCAACAATGTAGCCTGGGAAGACCAGCAGGAACAGAACAACTCCAGGACCACGAGGAGTATGACAGGATCCCTCCTGAACCACCCGTCAACAAGCAAAAAAGGGGGACTTAGTGGTCAATCTGACTCCCTGGCCTCTGACTGAGATCCAGCAAAATGTACTAAACAAGGGACTAGGCTTTGTTCCCACGCATAAACCGGATATTTTCAGATTGAACATGGAAATGAAGGATTTTGTGAGGAAGCTGAAACTACAGGCCTTCTTCCAGATAAACCATCAAATCAAGGAGCAGCAGATACGGGACTACGACTGAAGTCCACATTCACCCCTCCCGACTCTTCTTTGCCTATCGAAATATTAACTTTTTAGAAGGCGATTATGACGGAAGTCCACAAAATCAATCTGTCAACAACTAAGGTTTTCCATAACACCAACAAACATGAGCAACAAGCCATAAGAGAACTTGCTGACAATGACAAAATAATCATAAAACCTGCTGACAAGGGTGGAGCCATTGTGGTTCAGACAACAGAGGCATATGATACGGAGTGTCTGAGATTATTATCAGATAGACTTAACTACACAGTATTACAGGATGACCCTACTGAGAGACTCCGCACCAGGATAGGAGGCATGATCGAAGAAGGGCTTGCGCACGATTGGTTGAGCAAAAACGAGGCTGAGTTCTTGAAACAACCTACACCACGCATCCCCTATTTTTACTGTATCCAAAAGATTCATAAAAACATGACCAATCTACCGGGAAGACCGATTGCGTCGGGGATCGGTTCTATTCTTGAACCTCTCTCCAAGTTTGCGGATGCCTTCCTACGCCCTTTGGTCCAGTCGACAACGACTTATCTAAAAGACACCAAATCGGTTCTACAACTGCTAGACAACAGAGATTTTGACCCATCCACACAACTCCTGATGAGTTTAGACGTAGAGAGTCTGTACACGAGCCTGCCACATGACGAAACACTCGAAATCATCGAAGAGGTACTATTTACTACTCTCTGGAAGTACCAAACACCGAGAGGTGTGGTCCTTGAATGTATTTCTTTGGCACTACAACAAAACTTTTTCCAGTACAAACAGAAACTCTATTTGCAAAACCATGGTACCAGCATGGGCAGTACTTTTGCTCCTAGTCTGGCGGGATTATACCTCCACCATCTAGAGACAAACAAGATACTACATTCAGACAACCCATACAGGAGTAACATCAATACCTGGAAAAGGTATATTGATGACATTTTCGTCATCTGGAACGGGGACCACAGATCAGCGGTGGATTTCCTAACATGGCTGAACAATCAAAATGCCTTTTTAAAATTCACCAGTACTGTCTCTGATCAGTCCATGGTCTTTCTGGACCTTAATGTCTACACAGAAGGTGGGAAATTGAAAAGCACCACCCATTTCAAACCTACTGCGAGGAACTGTCTTTTAAGATATGACAGCTTTCATCCTAGACATTTAAGAGAGAACTTGCCATATGGACAATTTTTACGATTGAGACGTAACTGCACAGAACTGACCGAGTACAGGTCACAGGCCTGTGACCTCAAGAAGAAACTGCTGCAGAGGCAGTACCCAGAGAAGATGATCAATAAAGCCATGAAGAGGGCAAGGAACAACCACAGGGAGGCCCTCTTAGAAGAAAGAGAACGTGAGACTAATGACAACAAACGACCAATTTGTGTCACGACCTACACCACTGTGTCCAATGAGGTGTCCAAAATTATAAACAAACACTGGTCGCTTCTTAACTGTGGAACACTGAACCTGGAGAAACCTATGCACGCACACCGTCGTGGGCGTAACCTGAAAGATATTCTGGTACATACCAGACCAAAAACTAGTACTGAGACAAGGACACACCCAGTCGGGATCCAAGGCCACTTTCGTTGTAGCAATTGTAGCAGTTGCCACTTGACAAAAAAGAGCAAGATTCTCACATTCAGAAACGGCACCACTTGGGAACAACGACGTTTCACAAACTGCAACACCAAAAACGTGGTCTACTTAATAACTTGCCCTTGCCGTTTGGAATACGTGGGGATGACCACCAGAGCAGTGAAAACGAGACTAAGTGAGCACAAAAGTAATATCCGGTGCAGAAAAAGCACTACCAAGATGGCAACACATTACTTAGAAAAACAACATTGTGTCAATGACCTGAGATGGACAATCATTGAACCACTGCCATCTGAAAAAGGCCTGTTCCAAAAGGAACAAAGATGGGTGTTTCGCCTGGGCACGCATATTCATGGACTCAATGATGATGTCCCGTGGTCACAACTATCCAACTAAAGGCAACACGAATATATGCCTTTTTACACAAAAAACTGATAAGTTCCAAGTAATCTATCTCATTCTGAGAAAGAACCATGTACCCATATACATTGTGAAATTTACCCTCTATCACCAGCCTCTATAATGATACCCTCTGGGCACCACTATCAAACTGGGCACGATATGAATACAATTCCACTTGAGGAGTTTAGAGGCTTGAGGTTGCCTTATTTAGAAGCCTTCATCATTTATAATTCCCCTTTTTTATAAATATCTACTCTCAGTGACGATAAAGAGATCATGGGGCAACAGGCCCATACCGTCTTTTAGTCGTATTTAACATGCTAAACTCAGGGGGCCAACCAAACGACCGCGCATGCGCGTTTAACCAGTGTCTCTGTAATGCGCATGCGCGCCTTTCACGAGAACCACGGAGCATGCGCGAAGCCAGTATGCTAAGCGGCAGCGCTCTGATAGATACGGAACCTCCCTTTCTAAATCAACCGATCAGGATTAGGTGTGAGGGACTCGTAAATCAGTCCACAACCGGTGATTGAGCTAGCGGATAGCCCATATTTGGACGTAACACCGGGTCCGCCTAATTGGCAATTTTGGCCTAACTAATTAGGACAACATGGTATAAATACCACCCACAGCAAGCTCGGACTATCATTCGAGTTGAGCAGCGTGTGGTGTAAGACGGTGGAAAAACTCGTCCCCGGTCTGTGAGTATATTTGACAGGGTAATCAAAGCTTCTCTTCCTAATCAAGTGAGTAAGAACTGATCATTAAAACCTGTTTTTGTTATTGTTATTTCTATCTCTCCACTCAGATTGCACAAAATAGCAATTAACCCCCAGACGCTCCTGTGAGCTCATGAAGCAAGCAAACTATATCTATTAAGTATGACCTACATTTCCCTGATATCATAATTCAAACAGTCTTGTGTGTTCCATGTATTGTATGTCTAGTAAGTACTTTCTTTTGCAGGGCAACCTGTGCTAAATGGTTTGTTCCAGGTGACTGCACCTGTAGAACTACCCACAACTTGGGTGACCATTTTTCTGTTTTTATTTTTTCAGGTCATGCAACTGCATGCATCCTGAGCAAAATAAAACGCTGTAGGCACACTATAGCCTTTTTATCACTTAAAAATTGTCACTTTTTGTTAACTAACATTCATTTTTGAGTTATTAACTAGTAAAACGTGAGTAAGGTGGGGAAGTTGTGCTCCCGTCCTGAAGAAGGAGCGCATGCTCCGAAACATGTCGACGCACACATGAGGTACTGTCCATTATCACGACAGATTTTACCTCGCACTTCACTTCTTTTAACAGTGCCAGCCCGAGGTCTTGAATAAAAAAAAAATCTTTTTACCTACGAGCCAGGTACTTTTTAACCAGTCACCACCTACCACCACTCACATTATTATCCTTATCACTAGCACCACACACACCACACATAGTCATTTACCAGTGCTCCCGCGTAGTCATAGGTCGCAGCACGCCGCATCCCGTTAGAGGGGTGCGAAGACCCCGATGATGAAGCATGACACCAAGGGGCCTTTTGGTGTGTGAGGGGTATTTTACCAAACACTGAGTGCTCCCATATCCCTTTGGGCAACACTTCTCTCCTGGTAGGATTCCTTTTGTTTATGCATATTAGTTCGTGGAGTAAGAATCCTACTTCTACTACTCTACCTCCCTCCTTTGTTAATTTCGCTTCTACCAATGCCCCAGGCCCCAGCCAGGCCCCACCTGCAGGAGTACGGCGCCGTGGTCAGGCATCAGCTCACCGCCGGCATGTAACAACATCTGCCGCCCCCCCACATGGATGAAAATGTAGGTGCCATGCATTTCAGCAAAAGATTCTCCTCCGGGTGTCAAAGTTGGAGGATCAATTAGAGGAGCGTGTGAAAATATTGGTGGACAAACACCTTAAAGCCCGCCGATTGTGATGGACCCTGTTAATTTGCCCCTTTTTTAATACTTTTGTTGGGGGTGGGAATTGGGTGTTGGGGTTAACTTATTTTTGTGGGACATTCTTTGGACTTGGACATTGGTTGGGGTTAGGGTGGGGATAGGGGTGGGATAGGAGAGGACCAGGAGGATATTTTTTTATGTACATCAATAAATGTTATTTATTTTTAACGTACACATATGATGTTGTTTTGTTGTGGGGTTACTGTTGTACGTCACAAGGTTTACTCTACATGCAGGGCAGCGGCCAGTGTTTGATTGAAATAATTATTAATTGACCACATGTAACAACATCATGCCAACAGATAGATGCGGTACCCCACACTGAGTCATATTTGTCCTATTTGTACTGCCAGTCTCTCCTCCATTATACCTCCTAGCAAACTTCTCTTCTTACCTGTGATTGATGATGATTAAGTTTGGCACTGCAAGCAAAGCCTAGTGGTCTGGGAAGAGGAGCTCGTCCTCAAACCCTGGTGGTTCTTCCGACAGAAGTAGGTCCTGTAACCCACTAATTATTTCTTCCGATCGCTCTCCTCTTCCAGCTCTGATTCACGTACTTTGTAGTCTGGTGGTATCAAGTGCTGATTCATTTTTATCATGGTTAACCTCTCCACGCTTTTGGGCGAGAGACTGGTCCTTTTCACAGTCACAATGGCAACAGCAGCACTGAAAACACGCTCAGAAGAGACACTTGCAACAGGGCAAGCTAGATACTTTATCGCCAGTCTGCTGAGCAGTGGCCTTTGGCTTCTTGTCCTATACCAATACACCAATGGGCTTTGCTCCATGAACACCTCTGTTGTGTCATCCAGATAGGCCTGGACCAACCGCTCAATGTTCATTGGTGCTCGGGTTTGCTCGTCCTCTTTTTGCTTTGCGACAGCAACGGACTTACCCATCCCTTTCTGTAGATACCAAGCAGCTATTTTTTTGCTTGTGTCTGATGAATCAGATCCTGTTGATGCGGTTGTTGTTATTGTTTGTGTTGGTGACTGCTGGAAAGCAAACACACTGCTCGCATGCTGTGAAGAAGAACTTGACTCTGTAGGATGCTCAGTAGTACTTGCACTGTCCTGAGCTGGCACTGGCAGGCCTCTAATTGAGAGCCGTTAGTTTTCTAAATCAGTGGCTTCCTCGGCTATTACAGTTTTGTACTTGGCAACATCCTCTTCTGAAAAAGGAATTACTTCATTACTGTTCACAAATAATTTGTACAGTGGATCCAAAATTGTGGCAGTAATGTAATGTTGATGCGACACAATCTTATTTTGAATCCTTGTATTCTGAGATAAGCGGCCGGCTAAGGACTTCGCCAAATTACATGCTTCAAGTTTTCCTTCAACACCTTCGTATGTTTCAGACACCTCCTTCAGCTCTTGCTCCAGCATGTACAACAATGGGATAGCTTGGCTCATAGTACAGTCCTCCCTGCTGACTGCACGTGTGAATACCTCAAAAGGAAGTAGCATCTCTGTCAGGCATTTAATGAGGTCCCATTGCGACATCTCAACTGTCATGGCTTTAATAACACCAGTTGGATCCCCTGATCTTCTTGTAATGACATAAGCATTAAGTGGTATGTACTGCTCAAACAGCCGATCAAGCATGTAATAAGTAGAGTTCCAACGTGTTGGTACCTCCTGGATGAGTGCTTTCACTGGCATTCTATGCTCACGTTGAATGACCCGTAGCTGCTTCCGAGCTTTAAAAGAATGATTGAAATGCGTGCAGATTCTTCTGCAAATGGGCAGTAAGCTGCTGACTTTGCTTTCACTTTTCAGAAAGTATTGAACCACAATGTTAATGCAGTGTGCCAAACACAGGACCCTAAAATAGCCACCATCTTCCATGGCCTTAACTACATTACTGCCATTGTCGGTGGCAACAAAACCAATATTGAGGCCTCTTGGTCGCAGCCATTCAAAGACCTTGCTGTTGAACTCATCCAAAATGTTTGCAGCAGTATGCGATGTCTCCATAGCAAACATGGCTACAGTAGCATGTTTGCGAGTATCATTAAAAATCTCAGTAGTGTCAATGCCTGTAGATATCGTGTCTCTAACACCTGTAAAAGAGATCCAGTGTGCAGTGATGCACATGTAATCAGTGGCTTGGCTACTGGTCCACGTGTCTGTTGTCAGGTGGATACTGTGCACAGCACTCTGCTGCAAGGCTTTTCCAAGCAATTCCAGCACGTCGTGGTGTAGTGCTGGAACAGCAACTCTAGCAAAATAGTAGCGGCTGGGAACATTCCATTTTGGGCAGAGGGTTGACACAAATTCCAGGAAACCCACCCCTTCAACAAAAGAAAAAGGAAGAAGGTCCAGAGCTAACATTTTAGCAAGCTTAGCATTGTACAAACGTGCTATTGGGTGGTTGTGCTCATACTTTTCCTCCTGCCTAAACATGTTAACAATGGTACGCTGCTTGGTATTTCTTTATGTTGTGCCCGATGCTGTCATTCGCGTCGCAGACTTTGCACCCGTACTCCTTGGTGTCGCCGGGTTACTCTTACTCTGGTGCCACAGAGATGTTGCTGATGCGGAGGATGTGGGATCTACCACTGCAGTGCTGGGGAGTCAGACAGGGGTACTTAGTGTACCACTACCAGATAGAATGTTTCCCTCTTCTTCCGGTTCGACCTGTGGACCTTCTACTGCTTCCCCACCAACAATAATGGTTCCTGCTTTTATGAGGCGTAGGTGGTCCTCCCACTTGATTGTGTGGTGATTTTTCATATGGGTCATTTGGCCTCCGGTACCATAGTTTGTACTAAGCTTACCACGACTAACAGAGGAATGACAAATGGAGCATATAGCAATATTCTCCTCATTTGCGCTAACTGTAAAGAAGTCCCACACTGGGGAACGTAACTTTTGTCTCCTGCTAGAGGTGCCACTTCCAATGCCGGATGAACTGGAGGTTGTTGTGTGGTGAACTTCACTATGTGGCTGCGCAGTAGTACCACTACCTACTTCTGCTGAGGTGGAACTTGTGCTGGATGTAGGACGCTGCCGGCTGTGTGCAAATGTAAAAATGGAAGCTGGAGGTAGTGTTGGTGTGGCCTGTGTTGGTGGTATGCGTGCTACATCCCTAGTCGCAGCCATTCTTGATAGGGTTAAAATGTTGGTCTCCATGTCCTCAGGGCAGGGAGTAATGCTTGTGATGACTGGGTCTGACTCATCATCACCGTCATTATCCGGCTGCTCAACATCGCACTCCTAGCCTGGTTGTTGTGGCTCCCAATTGATATCAAGATCATCAGAAGGGATGCTTGGCGAAGAACTCAATGGACTAACCCTCCTTTTCCTTGGTGGGGATTTGGAATACAATAGATCTCCTGCATGAGGTGCTGCCTCGTCTTCTTGCTCAGCATCAGGCTCAATTTCCTGAACTGCCCCGACTTCGGGAGGAACAACAACTACTATTGCCGGTGGTGGTTCTTGAACAACAACTATTGCAGGCGGTGGTTGTGGTTGTTGTTTTCGTTGAACATCTACTATTGCGGGCGGTGGTTGTGGAACACCTACTATTGCAGGCGGTGGTTGTGGTTGTTCTTTTCGTTGAGCATCTACTATTGCGGGAGGTGGTTGTTATTGAACAACTACTATTGCGGGTGGTGGCTCAGGTTGAACATGTACTATTGCGGGCGCTGGTTGTTGTTCACCACTTTTCTGCTGTGTTCCCTCTTGCGTGGAATGTGTACTACTTTGAGATAGCGATAAGTTCAGCTCAGGCTCAGTATCACTGCTTTCCACCATTAGGCTGGCTACCTCTTCCCCACTCATCTGCTTGGGCCTGGGTTGGTGGCTTGGGCCCACTGATGCGCAGGTGCTGGCCCCAGCTTGGACCCCGGTCACTGCTGCTGCAGGCGTACTTTTTTTTTGCCCAAAAAAGGTTTTCGGGTCAACACCAGACTTAAGTGTCACTTCCTTCTTCTGTTCTTCCTTCTTCTCAGCTACTTTCTTGGTCTTGGAGGACCTGGTACCTGCTTTCTTTGGGCCCATCTTCTTCAGATGTCAGAAGCAGCACTCAGTTGCACAAGTTGCTGAGAATGATGTCTGGTCAGGTTAGTCACACCACACGTGACGTAGTACAGAAGGACGTTCGTCTGACAGTAGAACAGGCGATGAATGATGACACCTCCTCTTCAGCACCTACAAGCAAAGAAGGCAGTAGTTAGTTAACAACATCAGTCGAATGTGGATTTTTTTTAGCTTTAATTTTAAATACTACTAGAAGTATTAGTACAACCAGTAAGAGTAAGAATAGCAAAGAACTAAAAAGCTAATGTAGTGGAAGTGGAACTTGTTTATCCTTGATTTGTGCATCATTTCGGAAGGATGCAGCATCAGTGACCAGCAGCAGATAGCAATGGGGATGTGAACAGTAGTAAGCCAACAGGAACAATGGCAAGACACAGGCCAATTTGTCAAAAACAAAACAGCACACTACTACTACCACCCCAGCTCCACATGGGCACTCTCATCACAGGTACATGGGTAAAGGGCAAAGGCCAGAAAACAATAAAGTCAACCAGGCCTATATCCCTCCCTATATGGCCAGAAAAAGGAGGATGCCTGCATCACAGCTTAATGCAAAAAAGAAAATCCCCATGGCTACAAGGTTTGAAAGTTACACAACAACACAAACAACAAAGGCATTTAGAGTTTTTTTCACCCAAACAAATAACACCCCAAACACCACATTTGAAAATTCAATGCATTGCCACCCATGCCCTAAATGATGTTAAATTCAACAGACAAAATAGACAACGCTACATCCATCATCCTGCTGACTATCTCTGGGACTCTAGGCCTACTGGCAGAAAAAAATCACACAAGTTTGTAGGCCTGCGGCAAAAAAACTAAACCACGATGGAAGGTCACACAAAATGGCCGCCCCCACATGGCCTGGCCACCCACAAAAACATGAAAAGAAAGAGAAGACAGACAATACATTCCTATGGCAAAAGGACAATGGTTGGCTGCTTGACAAAATGGCCGCCAAGCCACCCACATGGTCAGGCCACCCTCAAATAATAACAAAGTACATAGAGGACAGAAACAGTAAGTGGTCCATGCTCAAAAAACTACAAGCAAATGACAACCTGAGGAGTTTCTTTTAGCAAAATGAACAGCATCTACATTTTCGGGAACGTTTTAGGCAACTCGGGAGATATAGCTCGCGAGAATGCAAATTCGGCGTGTTCGGCAGCGCGAACTGTACAAAACATCTTTATCGCATGCCCGAGCAAGCACATTGAGCGCGCGAAGAAGACAAAAACTGTATGGTCGCGTTGTAGCACTGTGCAAAGTTACCAAAACTACGCAAGCTGAATTCTAGGGTTACCTAGTGCGCATATTATCCAACACACACCCAAAACCTGCAATTCAACACCAAAAAAACATTTTGCTAATCAATCCAAAAGCCATCCATGACCTATGATGTAACACTTACAACTTAAACACCCAAAGTCAGTTGAACAACTTTCATGGACCCATATGATGAGGACTCTAGTAGTACCCTTGGGCCTACTGGCAGAGTAGGCCACAAGCTTGGAGGCCTATGGCAAAAAAAGCACAGTGGCTCCAAACACAAAATGGCCACCACCACCTGGCCAAGCCACCCACAGAAAGTAAATGAACTTAAGCAGGCCTACACTAACTACATGAACTACTAGAGTTACCTAATTTTAGAAAAAAATTAAATTCCACTACAACAGAGTATGCAATTAAATCCAATGCCACAGACACAACAGAAACATGGGTGGACCCTTGGGTACCTCTAGGCGTAGTGGATGAAATTTCAAACACATACAACTTGGCCCCTCATGAAAGTACAGGCCTCCCTCAATAATCATTTTTAAGAAAGATTGAGAAGCACAGAAAACTGTAGTTAAAAAAAACCCAAACCAAACAAACATTTACAGTACACCAATTCTCAATTCTCAAACTTACTTGTAAAAGAAAAGTTCAAATCCAAAATTCCGCAATAAATCCAATTAAATGCTATGATGCAGCAGAGATACACAAAGAGTGATCCTTCCAGCTCTAAATCCAAATGAAAGTGAACAACACCACATGGACAAAGCACTGGGAGGAGCCTGGTGGACAGGAACAGGAAGTTGGAGACTCAGGGGCACTTCCTTTCTCTTGAAAAAAAGAGCAGAAACAAAAAGAGGACTCCTAGCCCCAAAAAAATACAGCCAAATCACATTCTGAGGGGTTAAATAAACATTTTTGAGAAGATTTTAACATGCTCGGGAGATATTCTGTGCCAGATTGCAGTTTCTGCGTGTTCGGAAACACGATCTTACCAACATGGCGCTGCAAGGAGGCTCGCACGTCCCAATGACATGTTCGCGCGTCCCAATGACGTATTCGCATTCTCAAAGTCGCATGGGATTGTGCGGCCGGATTCCAAACATCGTAGCGAACGCGACCGGGAGAGAAAAGCGAGAAAGCGAACACAGAACCACGGTAAGTCATTACCGCGCACGCGAGAATGCTGTTGAGCGCGCTAGGAAGAAAAACTACTACGCTATGCTGTTGATTACGAAGTAGTCGACAACTTCACACTCGCCACGAAGTGCGAAGTTGCGGAAAATTCGCGAACGGAGCGTAGTTCTCTGCCCAGGGTTAGAAAGGAGTTCAAAATTAGACAAATGATGAACTGCAACTGTCGTTTTGTGATCTACATGATCAAGTGCAAATGTGACAGTTTTTACATTGGAAGCACAATCAGAACATTGAAATAGAGGATTTATGAACATCTGAGGGCAATTAGACACAATGACACCAGATATGTAACGGCATCACTTGTAAACACCTGTAAAGCCAGGATGCCAACAAAACTATCTGGTTTTGTGGCATAGATCAAGATAAAAGCGATCCAAGAGGGGGTAATCAAGAACTACATTTGAGATGTAGAGAAGCCCTCTGGATTCTGAAAATGCAGGCGGTAGAACATGGGATGAACTCCGACCATGAACTACATTACTTTCTAGGTGAATGAAAGGACCAAGACTGGATATTATGGTGAGAAGTTCATCATTTTACCGCCTTAAATGTGTACAGATACTTTTCCCAATGACGAATTCATATAGATGCTGCAGAGCACTCATATGTGTGGATGAACTAACCTATATTATGGCAGTCCCAAGTGGGAGCTATACTACATCCATGCTGTCCGATTTGCATTATTGGTTAGCATACATACATACTTGGATAAACTGTTAAGAAATAATGTATTCCATAAACACACACTTATGAACGCATGTTGAAGTAAATTATGGCGTTACTGATTTAGAATCTACTATTGAATGTACACCAATATGTTAAGCATGATACTTATGCCTATATTTGTTCTCCATTTTATTCAAATCGGATATTGTGGATATATCAGAAGGACCAATGATTTAACGCTGTTGTTTATTGACATGTTAATATTCCTGAAGCCATGTATATAATGTCTTTATTCTTTACTCTTTGCCTGTACATGTGCTTTTCTTACGGTCTCCAAAATCTGATCAAGAAGGACAGAAGTAAATACTAATTCCTTTTGACCATCTTCCGTCATTCTCCCTCTCGCTGAACCTTTTTGTACGTCGCTTGATAATAATTTTTAATATGAAGCTGTTAGCACCGCAAATTCGCTGATCAGCATACCCAATATGGCGCCGACTTTCGACATTGTACGAATGATGTCGATCTAGTTCTGGTTGACACATACTTGTATTTTCTTCCCAAACCGGACACTTTTTTTACACACACATATGTACATAGGATATTTCGCTTGGTAATTTTGTAGTCACTATTACCGGTCGGGAAGTTCCGCCGCATGGGCGCGAAGCAAGGACCTCACACGATTTAGCTTCTTCCTCATCGCCCAGTTCTGTCTAGAGACTCAGTGCTTGGACGCCCGTGGGGCAGCAATCGCGCTCTATAAATCGACATACAATACAATACAATACAATACATAGCCCATAGATAGTATACCGTATTATATACATCTATATCCACATTCGAGTTTCATTTACAGGGCTAATTCCTTACGGTGGTGTAGTGTAGTTCCTATTATCCCAATAGGCTCTGCGCATTGGAATAATACCTTCAATAGTATAGGCCTAGACCAGACGTTAACTAGGTCTTCTATTGTCGATATTAGACTTAAAGTTTTGGGTTTGCCAGCTAGCTCAGAGTTCACTAGAAACTTTCTTGAATAGGCAAGGAGGAGTTGAACCTCCCTGGATAGACAAGAAGGGATTTAGTTTCTGACAACCATAGAACATGACAACTTTGCTCTCCCCTAATCAAGAGTGTATCTCTAGAGTCGTGTGAAAACAAAAGACAACTTATTTTACTCAGTCAGTACGTGCATTCTTAGTCTCACCAGATTGTAGAGAAAAGGAAGAGACGGGCGTGTTCAATAAAAGATGTTATTTATTGATCAGTCTCTTTTCTCATACAAGAGAAATGGATCGATATTATCGCAATACTTATGGTTAAGTAAAGTGCATACAATAAAAGCAGAAGTATAAAATAATACTGTAAAAACATTTATATGGTTTCTAAGCCATAAGGTGGTTTAAAATGAATAAAATAGATACATACACATATACATTTGACTAATCGTACTCAACTGGTGTTTCTAACTACGCCTACCCCGGTGTACCTGACCTAAGCCTAATACGTGGGCGGGAATAGAAAGTAGCAGTTTAAGTTAAGTTTGTTTTGCCAAGTGACTGACTCAAGAATTCTCTGCAAGGGGTTATTCAGTTCTGTACCTTGAATCTAGGATGAATGAGGGATGGTATCTCTCGTCTCTGGTCTCGATATTCCAGGCTGCCTGCGAGGGCTACCCGGAAGCGCCGGAGCTGGATTTCTCGGCAGGAGAAAGCTGCGTCTCGTTCTCAGCGCGTCAGGAAGGCGGGGCTGCGCCAGCGGTGTCTGCTCTGCTCTGGGCTTCGGCAAGTCTGGCTGCTCGGGTCTCGTCACCACCGCGTGTGTTTGCTTAAGGCAATACCGGTAATATTTATACCTGTAAGGTGCCGAGATTGACGTAAGGATGGACATAGATACGTCAATAAGGATGTCATACGACTTGGTCGTTAGCACATTCTTTTGCTGAAGTTCTCGATGAAATCAAAACAATGGCCGCAGGGTTTTTCCCAGGTTGTCATAGGTTTGATTTGTTTTGAGAACTCCGTATGCCTTATCAGGGGCTGGAGGAATATCGCTTGTCTAATTAGATGGCAAGCGTTATGACCTAATCAGATAACACGTTCCTGTGCCGTAGTGTGGATTAATCAGATAACGGTTTCTGCATCATGGGATGGCTGCTAGTTAACTTGTTCACCAGAACAGGGTCAGGCATAGGGGGGATCGATACAGAACCTATAAGAATACATCACACCCACTCCACGCTAACTATGGCCATGTTTACGAATCTAGGCATAGTAAAACATACTGTAGAGTATCGTGTATACCATACCACCCCAAAATACATATAATGTAGTCCGAATAATGTAAGATATGGAAAAAATATTCACATGTACTATATGCACTCAAGCTGTAGAATAATGCTAAAGTGATCATGCATATGTATACATTATTGCTAATTGGTATATGAGAATTTACACATGAAATGGCTCTTAATACAGAAGAAAAAGGTTCGAGACCATTTCATCACAGAATAAAAATAAGAACATACCAGCGGGCAGCTAATGTCTATAAAGTTTCTAAAAAATAGAAATTTTAGTTCTCTAAGAATAGTTCTTACTTTAAGCAGAAGATAAGTGTCCCGAAAAATCGTAAAAATATTTTGGGGCTGCTGAAAAAATTGCTGTCCGTAAACTGGAGGGGAAATCGTTCATGTTATTTTTCTGCTATTAAAGTTGAAGGCCAAATTCAGGGTGTTGGGAACGCCGTGTGCTAGCTTGCTAAAAAGTCTCTATTTCTGCTCTGGTGAGAACATCATATCATTTAGACTGTCGAAAAAGCTGTCAACAGCTTCCTGGGAGAGTTCCACTAACTCGGAAAAAGGTGTAACCATGCATTCGTGCGCATGATTGTCTCCATTGACGTTTTGATTAGTATTGCTGACTGAAGGTCGTACCTGATCGATGCTGCTTTCATCTTGAACTCCACTACCCCTTAATCGTAGTGGTGAAGTTTCCACGAATGCCAGCATCAGGATTGGCAGCCGTTGAGGGCAGCACAAAGCATGAGCCTTTATTGGACTCAACAATGTTTCTGCATCCATTGGCGCATCTGATTGTAGCGTCAGACAGGTGTCCAACACGCATTCTTCTCCGCACAGCAGGCACCTTAATACAGGTAAAACACATCGATGCCACATTGGTCGAAATGAAAGAAACCAAGTCATGTTCAGGTCTCTAAGCCGGGATAGTCCCAGGATTTTTGATATCCGGTCCCGGTATCCAATGGCTCGGATTGTTTCTTCCCTTGTCGCAGGTGTTTTGTCTGTGACACGGTTTGCCATAACGAAATATAAGGACCAAGAATAGGATTCCTGCAATTAGTCCTAAAATGAGGGGAAGTCCGCCAAAAATCAAATGGATGAAATCTGGAAAAATACCCAGTATGGCTTTGAATGGTGTTAATGCCATCGAAAATGCTGTCTTAAATACCTTTGAGACTCCACTGGTATCAGAAATATTTAAGATTTCATTCAGGATTTCTGCGAAATGTATGGGGGAATTAGTTGATAACAATGAGTGAATCTCTGCAGTCGTCCTTGCGACTAGGAGATCATACGTTTCTTTTGATGACGTGAGTCTGGTTGGCGTCTGAAGAAGCACTGTTTTCATTCTGCTTAAAGTATCTATTCGAATAGAAGTAATTTTTAAGTTAGGCCATGCCCTTGCCTCCCTGTCTGGAAAGGAGCTGGGGAACAATGAGTGTTCACAGCACATGACCTTCGCAGTCGTAGTTACGAGATAAGGAGTCCCGGGCATAAGACTACAACATCTGCGATCCACAATTAGAATGTAACTCCCGTTATAGAGTCTTTTAAGGAATGGTTCTATCTCTGTTGCAGGTGTGCCTAGCTGGTGACATGAAAGGTTATTTGAGTTCCCTTCACAGGCTCCATGCAAACTAATTCCATTACACAGAAGTGTACCGCTTAGTGACATCGCACAATTATTGCCACTAATAAACACTTTCTGTCCTTTATTACTGACACATGCATGTGAATAGGGCAAGTTTCATGTTGTCTTGATGTACCCTTTTCCCAATTTTTCGTACATGCCAGCCTGTATATATTTTTGGCAGTATTGAAACCTGAAGGTTGATATTGGAATATTAATTATCCCATGTATTATCCATTCACTGACAGGTCGTTCTGACATTGTCACTGGTAATCTCTCGAGTTTCTCAATGCTCAGGATTGTATAATCAGCACCCTTTTGTGCCATACTGATTTGTTTATCAGTAAGGTTAAAGATATTAAAAAGTGACGTTGTGTTGATTAAACGCCAAGGCACATAGCCTGAACGCAGATTTTGTAACGTCCAGCCAAGCTGTACAATAGAACGCAATTGAGACTGACCGTGTTGTAACAGCAGTAAGTCTTGCGATATTATGTCGATTGCTGAAGACACAATGCTGTCCAAAGAAAAAATTCTGGAGGACAGAGTCATTAACCCATTGTCCACTACAGAAAGTGATTTTTCCAAATGAATACGGTTAATTTCCCGTATACTTTCTGCTGTCTCAATTTGAGTAACCTTCCAGGCCTCATTGTAAGCTGCATATATAGAGGCTGCTATGAAGCGTTTTTGACGCTGTTTGCGCGGTCCCATAATGAAATCACGCAAGTCAGCACCATCAGTAAGTAAAGTTAGGTGTTGCTTAATTTCTGTCAGTGTGGAAGTTTGTAGCCATTGAAGGCATAATTTGCCCAAACTGTAGGTGGTTATTATCCCTGGGTGTTGTCTTTGGGAATATCTAGGGTCTGGCCTGGTCAATTTGAACCCCTGTTTTTTGTTCAGGAATCTGTCTTGACAGTTATTAGTATCTTTGGGCCAGATCAACCACTGTTTCCAATCAGGATGTGTTCTGTTTTGGTTTAATACATAGTTTACGTCTATCTCTTCATCTGTAGAGCTATTGCTGTTCATTGTTGGCTTTGGAATAGACGGTTTATTTAAGTCTTTGATTTTGGCTAAGCCAAGACAGGTAGTTTGTTGAACAGTGTCATTTAAAAATATAATTTGTTCTGGGATCATGCAGGCTCTAAACAATGATTCTATACCTTGTACTTGCCATTCTTTTTTACCCCAAACACTTTTAACTTCAACATTTTTGTCCCAATAATCAAAACCAAAAGTATTCATTTGTTCAAAAAATGAGTCTGAATATATCAATTTCGTGTTTGTTAGCATGGTCTTTGTCCCTGTCTTATTTGACAATTTAAAATAAAATGTTTCAGCATTACTTGTGTTGAACCCTGAAAAGTATGAATATTTGTCGTAAAAGGTTCTTGAGCTTCCTTTTGGAGGGGTTGCACAATGTTCCCATTGATTATAATTTAAAACATTTCTAGGTTGTACAGATTTATGTAGAAAATAATTACCATAGTGGTTGTAACAGTACATACTATCATAATTAGTTGAACCCTGCAAATAATCATGTTTGGTAAATTTAGCAGACATCACTAAGTCAGACATCATATTATTTATACTTTCAAAGTCCCAATCATCAGCAAATGAGCTTGTTTTTACAAAGTCACTCAACGAGATCTTAATTTGGTGTGGATATTTCAGGATCTCAACCGGACCATAAATTTCGTAGTCAGTATTGTCCCATGCTACCCCACCCGGTATAGGATTGGCTGTGAAGTTGACTGAAGAAAGTTCTCTTTTCTCGACGTGTGAAGATGTGTGTGGTTTGAGGATCAAGTTGATTTTCTGACTTGCTGTGTCCATTTTAGCATATTTTCCCTCAATGAAGCGTCCCAAAGTTAGTACCATGATGAGCCAAAGTATGAGGATAAATGCACCAAAGCCCACCCAAAACTCAATCCATGGAGAAATCAGATAGGTTTCTTTCAGTTGTTTCAAAAGTTCTTTAGCTTTATCTTTAAAGGTTTTTGTTGATGGCTGTGTTTTTGATTCACTGAGGTCTTCAGAGGAATCATCGAAGTTTATGAAGTAGCCGGATGCAGTTCTGTCAATTGTTCCAATTGCTTCAGGATTACTGTTTCTTGCATATTTGTTTGTTACTTCATTGTAGGTTGGTGTGTCTTTACTAAATGTTTTTATTTGGGTTTTCAGAGGTTTAAGTTCCAATGCATTGTTGCATAGTCCTCGTTGTTCTTCTGTAGGCGTTTCGAATGTGATTAGCCTCTTAGTTTGGACCTCTGTATTGGTAGCAAATCTTGGTGTTCTACTACTGTCAATTGTGGTTGTGATTGTGGTTTTACCAGGTCGATGGATACAACTCGGTTCTCCTTTTTACCAGCAAGCGGCGGTAGTACAACTGATCTTGTCCCGTTGATAGACAAGACAGGAACTGCTTTTCTGTAAGAAGGCCCAAATTCCTTCTTTACCGCGATATTTTCTCTGACTAGATCCCCGACTTTTGGTATCCAGACAGGTCTTGCTGGGACAGGTGGTGGTTCTTCAGTGGTTGTTGGCTGTTGTTTCAACTTTATGTTGCTCAGGTCTTTTCTTGTTTTGTTTAAGTCCTGCAAAATAGCCAAACGATCTTTGATATCAAAGATTTTTTCCTTTACCACTGAAGTCTGACTGTCAAGATCTAAGACTAACATCCTAGTTCCAAACAATAATTCGTATGGACTGAATCCCTTCAGAGAATTTCTTGGCAGGTTATTTAGACTACGTTGGACACTTATTAGATGTTTGACCCACCCAGCTCCCGAACCTAATACCTTTGCTGTTATAGATTGCTTTATGTCACGTTTTTTTCTTTCTACAATTTCGTTCCCCTCAGGGTGAAATGGACAAGAGTACCGCAATGCAATGCCCATGCTGGTCATGGCCTCCTTATAAGCTCGAGAGCTAAAAGCAGGACCCTGGTCAGAATGCAGCATGCAAATTGCGTATGTGCCGATAAAGACCCGCAAATCTTTTATAAAAGTTCTGGCGTCAGCCGAGCGCTGGGGCCACATCCATATGAATCTCGTGCATGAATCCACTGCGACCAGGATATATTTATAGTTACCATCCCTTTGTAAGGGACCACAGTGGTCCAGATAGACACATGCTAATGGTTTATCTGAGATTAGAAGGGGCGTCTGCGCTGGTCGTCTCACCGTTGATACTTTCATTCTTTGACATATTTCACATTCTAAAACATAGTTCCTTGTTTGTCTTCTCATTTGTGGCCACCAGTATCTCTGTTTTAACAATGATACTGTGGCTGAGACGCCAGCATGTACAGAAGCGAGCCCTTCGTGTGCCGCTATTATTAGTCCTAACCTATGTTCCATGTTTGGAATTGCCCTATCCCCCACTCCAGGGATTTGAGCAAAAGGAACATTGTTTGCATCAGTTATGTATGAGTATTTTACTGGAAAGCCTTTCGGGAGTGTTTCTCTCGAATCCTTTTCTGTAGCGCTGACAGCCTGTAATATTTCGCTGTCTATTTTTGTTTTTGACCGTGTGATGGCAGCTACGGAAGCCGTTTGCACTGTGGTAAATAAATAATTAATTACCGGTACTATTTTTCATATAATCAATAAAACAGGTAGCTCAATAAATAAGAGTCAGGATTCGAGGTATCTTGAGTCGACAGGCTTTAATCAGGCATAAGGACAGGAACAGGACAGCCTGCAATAGTACGGAATGGCAGCTGCCAGGGAAATGGGAATCGGGGATTGGCATCGGCTATTCGCAACTTTCAGTAACAGTACACAGTATATATATTAAAACAATTGCATTACATTCAATACAGTAGGCGTAGCAGTAGGCGTGACTCGTAGCAGTCGCGAAAGATAAGGGCAAAATGATGTAACAAGAAGGCGTGTACAGGGCGTGTACATAGACATGTGATGTAAACGTAACAGAAGTGTCATAAACGGGGCGGAAACATGGAGGGGGCTACCTGAGCAGCTGGGACCTCTAACCTAGTGGTGCGCGAAAACGGGCAATGACGTGTTACCAGAGAGAACTGGGGGCTATGACTTCTGTGCTAGAAGAGGAGACTAAAGTCTGGAGTGTCAGAGCGACATGTACCCAAGGCATATCTGGTATCTGGTGTTTAGAGTACATGTTGATAGAATCCAAAAGTTATCAAGGCAAAAGCTAATAGACTCTAAGACTGGTGCATGCATAATTCTACATGTATTGCGTGTGCGAGGAATATTCTATGAATATTAATACAGTATTTCTCTTACATGGAGACAGTAAGGCTAGACCATGACGGAAACTATTGATGCGATTCAGTAGCTTAGGAATGCAGAGAAGGAGGGCCGGACTGATAACTAGAATCATAACATACTCTTGGCAGACTGGGAGGCAGAGCCAGGCCGGGCCGGGCACTGCGAGGCATGAAAGTAAGCTAGGGGTCAGGGATGCAGGTGGGCGCTGTATCGCTCCTCGGAGAGGGTTCAGGAGACAGGAGCTGAATCTGAGTCTGGGCCCTTTTGAGGCCTAGAAACGGGGACAATTCAATGAATTAACGTGCACACTGTAAAATGTGGCAACGTAGGTTTACATAGGCTTAATATTCGTTGCTTTCACAAGGACTGGAAACTGGCATACTAGAGATGGACACAACTTGTAATTGCGTCTTTAATCGATCAGAGGGGAATACATGCATATCGATCATGCACATATAGCATAAGATGGGGAACACGTAGGCACATACAACATGGCAAAATTTACTTTTCCACATTCCCTCCTTGTGCCCTACGTTTCCATCAGGAAACATCAATATTCATGATACCATCTATCATTTCATATAGCATCATTTGCTCGTCTCGAATTGTCTTGGAACGGGACTTAGGACTAGGAATACAAGAGGTAGCGCACATGCCACAAATCGCAGGGCCACATTGTATACAGAGGCAGCAACTGAATATGATCATTACTGCAATACCCAGGAATGACAGTACTTTCCATCCCCAGGCAGAAACAATACTCCAGAGCCAACCGGACCATGTCCAGGTGCCTGGATTCTGGTGCAACTGATGGGCAATTTTATGAAGTCTGGTTATAGCTGAATAAACAGACGGCGCGTTATTAGGAATGAAAATGCAGCAACTAGATCCGATGACTCTACATGCTCCTCCTCTATCGGCCAGTATGACGTCAAGAACGAGACGATTTTGGAGCACGACAAAACGCATAGCAGATTGCTCTTCGGTTAAGTTACCTAGAGCAGAAGTAGTCTCATTCACTACTGCTTCAAGGGTTCTGGTTAACCTACGTATTAACTTACTATTCTGGATAGGTCCTATAAAAAAGAAGAAACCTTTATTAAAGTCTTGATACTGTTCTAGAGTAGTTTCAGTTTGATCGACAATCGGGGACTCGATCTCCCTTCTATGTCTAATGTGTACTAGATGTGTGTTTCTGTGATAATCAGATGGGGCTAGAAAAACTGGTGGCAGTAGGAAGGCAATGTAACATGTTCCATCCCAATCGAGAGGCAGACGAACATATGCGGTCTGACCACAAACAAAATAAGAATGACGTGAGGCTTTGAAAATAGATTTCCCACTGTCACTATACTCGACAGTAGCAGTACAATCACTATGTCCTACATGTGCGGAACCATTCTTTCTGACACATAATTCGCCTTTGACTGGTAGTACTGAAATAGCAGGTAAATCTGGAGTAGTATCTGACTGAACATTCAGGACCATGACATTCGAAGAATAATTACCTAAATCATATACTTCATTTTCTAGATCTAACCCTGTTCTATGGGAGAAACCTTGCTTGTCTGGAAAACATGTTCTATTCAGAAGGGACATATCAATTGAGGATGACGTTAAAGTGGACCATGCTCCACACGAACCATTATGTGAAAACGGATAGGGAAAGAGTGGCAGAACTCCCTTCGGTGTCTGGAAAGGGGGGAGTCGACCACATACCCAACAATTAGTGGCATTGCTGGTCTGGTGTGAATAGTGCAACATTCGGATGAATGTATTATTTCGCATAGCAAGACGATAGGATAACTCGTGAGGAGGCAGATCACTAAATGTGTGCTCTACTGTATCATTAGAAAACATATGTACATGTGAAACTGGAAAACATAAATGTAAAGCATAACTTGTGCAGGTAACCATAAGACTTAAAAATAATAGAAAACTTAGAACAATAATACATATTTTAGAGTTTTGACTAACTCTCTCACTGTGGGGGTCTATCTCATACATGTCAGGAACCTGTCTAACCGTTTCACCCGAGAGGGACTTAGACAATTAAACTGGCTGACTTATTTTACTAGACCGGAGCTTCTGTTTATACTCCTGTTGTGGAGTTTTCTCTAACAGGGGAACTTTGAGTTCAGAGTCAAGTTCAGAGTCTGTTTTTAGGCAGTCTTTCGGAATAAGGCAGTCCTTAGCAAAAGTCTGTTTACGTATTCCATGGAACTTCTTTATGTGGCTCAGGTGGACCCACCCCTTCCTGCCCTCGAGCTTTACGGCGGTCCTTGTTGTTAGTAAGATCATCCGAGGCTCCTTCCAGCGGGGCTCCAGCGGACTTGAACGATCAAAATTACGGACGAATACGAAGTCACCGGGGATGACTTCATGCGGTTTCACCTCGGTGTTGTCTGGAAATGCGGCGGCAACCTGTGAACGACAAGAGTGTAGGGCAGACATCAAGGAAGCTAGGTAATCTGTCAGCATATTACTGGAAACATCTGTAATACTGCGGGGTCTAGGTGTACCCCACATGTTTGGGGGGCGGCCGAATACGACCTCATACGGGGACAGACCTGATCTGGAATGTGCAACCATCCTCATATAGAATAAAGCAACTGGCAGAGCTACTAGCCAGTCTACACCTTTCTCTTTACATACTTTTGCAATGCGCATTTTCAGAGTCTGATTATGTCTCTCTACGAGACCGGCTGCTTCAGGATGGCGTACACAATGGAACTTCCACTGGTACCCTAACAGAAGGGAAACATGTTTCATAAGCTCAGATGAAAATGGCTGGCCGTTATCTGAATACACAACCCTAGGGAGTCCATAGCGGGGAAAGAATTCACGAACCAACTGCCTGGCAGTGGTCGCGGCTGTGTAATCTGGAACTGGATATGCTTCTGTCCACCTGGACAAGGCGCATACAACTACGAGGACATACTTGAAACCTCGACATCTCTCCATCTGAATATAATCCATCTGGAGGACTTCAAAAGGGTGGTCAGGAGGTTGGAATCCACCTTGTTCCACCGGGACACCTTTACCTGGATTGAACTGACAACATATCATACAGGTACGGACTTTCTGCTTGGCTGCAGCTCGTAAATGTTTGTTGAACCAAAGGTTCTGAATACTGTCTAACATAGCTTTTTCTCCTAGATGTGCTGGACTATGTGCGGTATTAATAATAACTTGAACCATAGAGTCGGGGAGAAACCATGTGGCCTTTCCCTTCGTCAACCATCCTTGATCTGTCTGGACCCCTCCTTGTTCGGACCATTTCTTGATTTCTTCGGGAGTAGCATGTAACTGTATGTCTATGATATCTTGTGTAGGGTCCTTAATTGTCATACAAGTAGTCTGATCTTGAGTGAGTGTCTGTGTCGTGTTAACTGGAACGTCTGGAGTCTGAGCTGTAAGCTTGGCTGTTCGATCTGCTAGATCGTTACCTTGGGAAATGATGTCAGTAACTTTCGTATGTGCCTTGCACTTCATGATAGCGATAGCTGTCGGTAAATGTATTGCATCTAACAGAGCTTGAATGAGGAGACCATGCTGAATCTTGGTTCCATGAGAAGTCATGAAACCTCTCTCCTGCCAGAGCACTCCAAAGTCGTGTACGACTCCGAATGCGTAACGTGAATCTGTATATATGTTTACTTTCAGGTCCTTGGCACGTATGCAGGCTTGGGTCAGAGCTACTAGCTCTGCTGCTTGAGCAGACAAGGTGTCAATACGATGTGTTTCTATAACTTCGGTTTCAGTAGTCACTGCATACGCGGCTACTAGTTCTCCTGTACTTGTTCTCATACATGAACCATCCACATAAAATGTCAGGTCAGGATTAGGTAATGGAATGTCTGTCAGGTCTTGTCTTGGTTTTGTCATAGTGTTAACAACTTCCACACAGTCATGTGTGGCAGGATTTGAAGTAACTGACGGTAACAGTGTAGCAGGATTTAGAATATTGCAGCGTCTGATTTCTATGTGTGGCTGGAACAGTGTCAGTTCATAACCTGTTAAACGTGCAATTGTCAAGTGCTGAGTCTGTGTTCGGTTTAAAAGAACTTCCACGGAGTGTGGAACTTGTACTGTCAGGGAGTGTCCTAACACTATGGAATCACTTTGTCTGATAGCTAGAGCTGTGGCTGCAACTGACTTGAGGCACGCAGGCAGAGCCTGGGCTACTGGATCTAATGCGCTCGAAAAATAAGCACAAGGCTTGTACTGTCCTGCTTGATCTTGTGTGAGAACAGATAATGCAGTACCATCACGTTCTGTGACAAAAAGTGTAAAAGGCTTACTGTAGTTCGGTGTCGCTAGAACAGGTGCTTGGCATAAGGCTTTCTTTAATTCATTGAATACAAGTGTATGTTCCTGGGTCCAAGGGAGGACAGTCGATACGGCTGCCTCCTGTGTCGTTAACTGTATCAGTGGCTTGGCTAGAAATGCATACTGTGGAATCCATTGTCTGCAGTAAGAAGTGAGGCCAATAAAAGCTCGTACCTCCTTCTGTGTCTTGGGCTGTGGAAGACTCGCTATTAACTGGATACGGTCTGGTGTCAACTGCCTACCCCACTTGGACAGTAAGTGTCCTAAGTATACCACTTGCTGGACACAGAATTGTAATTTGGAAGGGGACACCTTGTGCCCCTTCTCGGCCAGAAAATACAGAACTGTCAGTGACGCACGCTCGCAGTCACGTTCAAAACGGGCTGTGATCAGTAGATCATCGACATACTGGTCGTGACAGGGAATTAACTTTTTCATCTCTAAGAGTTCCATCTTTGTGATAGGGGTGTAGACAAATACTCGTTCTAGTTCACCACCCGCTGTCCTAACTGGGTGTACTTCTCGTAACGGATGCTGTCTATCTATGTAAAATGATTTACTTTCTGGAGGTGAGACATGAACAAAATGCGGATTCAAAAACGTTCGATATTTGTGGCGCTGTTCTAGAATGATACTAATTAAATCGGTACCTAGACCTCTCCATCTATCCTGGAGTAACTCGTTCAGAACATCATGTAACGGACCTGGATCAGAATGCTGTCCCTCATACAGTGTAATGAGGTGCTGGATCATATACATACCCACCAGTCGCTGCTCGGCTGGGGGCAGTTTCAGAAACATTTGTGCCACTATTTCGTCTGGAAAAGTGGTAGAATCAGTAGTCCATCGGACTGCTGATCGGGCTAGTTCTTGTTCATGCATGGTACTAAGTTCACTATAACCGATTCGCGATTTCAGAATATGATCGGTAGCTTGAAATACTTGTTCAAGAGAACCTTGTTCTGGTGCTGGAGGAGGGAAAACTTTCTTGTGATCTAGGCATGAATGTCGGTCGGGAAGTCTAGTTCTACCTACATACGCTATTCTGGAGGGATTCTCGTCGTCTACCTCTTCAGTAGAAGAGTTGTCTTCTTTCTCGGTTACTTGTGCTGCTTCTCGTTTCTCGTGTATCTTTATTATTTCCTTACGGATTTTCTTGTACATACTCTCTATACAGTTCTGTGTCTTGTGTCTTCCCTCGGCTATATGGTCACTCCACCTGGTCAGGACTTTCATTTCTTCCGGATCTTTATCCGGATAATCTTGTTCCCTTATTAAACAATTAATTAGAAACTTTAAAAGCATGAGTTGAATCTCGACTTTCCTTTGAATCATGGCATCGCCAATACTTCCTGGATCTACTCCTGTACGGATGAAACAATATATTCTGTCTAGATAACCTTTCATATTCGGTAGGGTGTCCAAATATTCGGTCACCCGTCTTACACGTAATGAATACAGGACCATATCATCATCGCCTGGGACCGGATCATAACGGCATTCGGTAAGTGCTCGCTTGATATCTGCGACTGACTGAAGTTTGGGCGAACGCTGTAACGCTCGTGCATGTAGCTCGAGTAATGTTACACGTCTGTGTTGAGGCGGGGTTCCAGGAGGACTTCCCCCCGTGGCCCCTAGACTAGAATCGTCGACGGGTATTGTACGTGCTGGGAGAGTGACTGATGTAGCGGGTACATGTACTGTAGGCTGGACCGGGGGTACCGTAACAGGTGCTGTAACGGGTGCCCCGTTGGCTGGAGGAACAGGAATTACATTATTTACGGGAGCTGGCGGAACAGGATTTGCATATGCTGGGACTGTGTCGTCCAAATAGGACGAGAGAAAAATATCAGCTGCGGTCGGTTTGTGACGTAACTTAATCGGAACTAATGGCGGCGGAAAATTACATGGTGCTTCCGGGGTTGCTCTCGGCAAGCCCTCGGCCAGAAGAGGATACATACCCTTAATAAGGGCATTTCTCTGTCTGTCTGACTGTTCGGCTTTAACTCGTTCACCTACTTCGATTAATTCCCTTTCTTGGGCTCTTTCCGAGGATTCTCTACTTAATTCTGTTTTTCTGATTTCTTTTTCGGTTCTTCTATGAGATTCTTTGCGCCATAACTCGATGGCATCTTTCTGGGACTGTCTGGATTTCTTTTTCCATAATGCTTCTTCTATTCGCATGATGCACTCGGCATCCCATGTACCTGATACGGGCCATCTATATTTCTCCTCTAATTCCTTGGTGTACTCCACCCATAAGTCTAGATATAATATGGCACTTAAGCCATGCTTATGATACATAAAATGACCTGGACTGTCCCTAGGCGGGACAGGAACTGCTTCCTCTAATAACCCTTTTCTGGTTTTTAACTGACGTAACTTCGAGAATAGAGGCATAGTTTAGGCTGGAGTCTGGACACAATACAATACACGATAAACACAATAATAACTGGGAAAACAAATCACTCATACCACGACATTGAAAACACATGGAATAACATTTAAAATAACAGTTCGGACAGAATATTACCTGATATACTGAGAACAGAACACATGAATTTCTCGAGAACGGAACTTACTAGAATTACTAGATGCACTGCTAAAACAGCACGAAACTTACCGGTCCCATAAAGAGACACGTCAGGACCCGCGTCCACCTAGGTGAACACTTCGTGTTGGATCTGTGTACCCAAACCCACGGACCAGAGACAAATTAATTGACCCTGTCTAGATACTACCCCAGCAACGGTACTCACCGGGCAGCAAGAACGGAAGGCCTCGGACTGGACTGGACTGCTACGACGACGGACTACGAACTTCGGACTTCAGTTACAGGTGGGCCTCCGGATACCTCGGACCTTGGACTCTCGGCTTGGGCTCTGGTCGGGACTCGCCGCGTTCCTCACCGCCTCGTCTGGATGCTGGACCGCAACCTCCGTCTCCTCCGTGGGCCTGAGGGATACTTGAAGCAGAAATATCTGCACGTGCACGGTATGGTTCCGTCACGGCTGCAGAGGATCAGGGGGCCTGCGTGGCTTCGCCGGCGCGTGGGGAAAGGGCAGGTCCCTATTCAGGCGCCATTATGTGGTAAATAAATAATTAATTACCGGTACTATTTTTCATATAATCAATAAAACAGGTAGCTCAATAAATAAGAGTCAGGATTCGAGGTATCTTGAGTCGACAGGCTTTAATCAGGCATAAGGACAGGAACAGGACAGCCTACAATAGTACGGAATGGCAGCTGCCGGGGAAATGGGAATCGGGGATTGGCATCGGCTATTCGCAACTTTCAGTAACAGTACACAGTATATATATTAAAACAATTGCATTACATTCAATACAGTAGGCGTAGCAGTAGGCGTGACTCGTAGCAGTCGCGAAAGATAAGGGCAAAATGATGTAACAAGAAGGCGTGTACAGGGCGTGTACATAGACATGTGATGTAAACGTAACAGAAGTGTCATAAACGGGGCGGAAACATGGAGGGGGCTACCTGAGCAGCTGGGACCTCTAACCTAGTGGTGCGCGAAAACGGGCAATGACGTGTTACCAGAGAGAACTGGGGGCTATGACTTCTGTGCTAGAAGAGGAGACTAAAGTCTGGAGTGTCAGAGCGACATGTACCCAAGGCATATCTGGTATCTGGTGTTTAGAGTACATGTTGATAGAATCCAAAAGTTATCAAGGCAAAAGCTAATAGACTCTAAGACTGGTGCATGCATAATTCTACATGTATTGCGTGTGCGAGGAATATTCTATGAATATTAATACAGTATTTCTCTTACATGGAGACAGTAAGGCTAGACCATGACGGAAACTATTGATGCGATTCAGTAGCTTAGGAATGCAGAGAAGGAGGGCCGGACTGATAACTAGAATCATAACATACTCTTGGCAGACTGGGAGGCAGAGCCAGGCCGGGCCGGGCACTGCGAGGCATGAAAGTAAGCTAGGGGTCAGGGATGCAGGTGGGGGCTGTATCGCTCCTCAGAGAGGGTTCAGGAGACAGGAGCTGAATCTGAGTCTGGGCCCTTTTGAGGCCTAGAAACGGGGACAATTCAATGAATTAACGTGCACACTGTAAAATGTGGCAACGTAGGTTTACATAGGCTTAATATTCGTTGCTTTCACAAGGACTGGAAACTGGCATACTAGAGATGGACACAACTTGTAATTGCGTCTTTAATCGATCAGAGGGGAATACATGCATATCGATCATGCACATATAGCATAAGATGGGGAACACGTAGGCACATACAACATGGCAAAATTTACTTTTCCACAGCACAGCTGCCTTCGCGGCCTCATCAGCCAATGAATTCCCTGCAACGTGAACGCCATCACGTTGGTGACTCAGTGTATGTATCACGTGAGTCTTTGGTAGTTCTTTCTGTAAAAGAACTACTTGTTCCCAGAGCATTTTATGCTTGATTGTGCCTCCTTTTGCATCCTTAAAACCATTCTGAAGCCAGATCTGCAAGTATTCATTGTAAGACTGAATGCAATAATACGAATCGCACACCACTGCGCCTATGGCCTGGTCACCCCCACGCTCCTGTGCCTGCTGCCCGTGGCCCCGCCCCCCGACAGCCGATTGGCTTGCGCTCCCGCCTCCCCGCAGACCCTCCCGACCGGCTCCCTTCTTAAGGGGAGCCAGAGCAAGTTCCAGGGAGTGACCACTGCGCCTACGGCCTGGTCACCCCCACGCTCCTGTGCCTGCTGCCGCTGCCGCAGCCCCAGCCTCCCGAGGGCCGCCGAGCCCACACCAGCTTTTCCCGCCTCCCCAGCCTCCCGAGGGCCGCCGAGCCCACACCAGCTTTTCCCGCCGCCCCAGCCCGTGGCCCCGCCCCCCCGACAGCCGATTGGCTCGTGCTCCCGCCTCCCCGCAGACCCTCCCAACCGGCTCCCTTCTTATGACGTCCCCAGAGCGACCGCGCAGCGGGAGCACCGAATGAGCGCCGAAGGTGCGCCAAAGGTAAGCCCGTCTGCGCTCGTCCGCGCCTGGACCGCGCCCAGCGCCAGGACCCCTGGCCCTCGCAGACCCCAGCCCACCCGTCGGACGTACGATGCCGCCACCCTCAACGCACTCAACGCCGGCCGAACCCCTGGATGCTACCGAGCCACCCCGAGACGCACCCACGGACCCTTCATCTGCCAGTCCTGCAAGTTCTCCTGCACCCGGACCTGCACTGCACCAGCACCCACCAAGCCGAACTCCAGCAGCACCCACCTGAAGTGCATCCTGCTCAACACCCGCTCCGTCCACAGACACGCCGTCGAGCTCTGGAACCTGCTCGACACCACAGCCCCAGACGTCGCCTTCCTCACGGAAACCTGGATGAACGCCTCCTCAGCGCCCGACACCGCCATCGCCATCCCGAACGGCTACAAGATCATCCGGAGAGACCGCGTCAACCAGACAGGAGGAGGCATCGCCATCATTCACAGGAACACCATCCGCATCACGACCAACACCGACGACACCATCGCACCCGCCGGACACCTGCACTTCCAGATCCACGTCAACCCCAAGACCACCCTCAGAGGCACCCTCATCTACAGACCCCCGGGACCACGCACACAATTCAGCGAGGACATCGCCGACTTCATCAGCCCGCTCGCCCTCCCCTCAGCCGACTACATCCTCCTCGGGGACCTCAACTTCCACCTGGAGAACAACGACGACCGCAACACCACCACCCTGCTGGAAAACCTCGCAAACCTGGGACTCAAGCAGCTGGTGACCACCCCCACCCACCTCGCCGGACACACTCTCGACGCCGTCTTCTCATCCAGCAAAGACATCGCCTTCAGCCACGCCACAGGACTCCACTGGACGGACCACAGCTGCGTCCACTTCACCTTCAGAAGAACGACGACCCACCACCACCAGCAACAGGTTGCCCGAAGAAGCTGGAACAAGATCACAGCCAACCAGCTCGCCGCTTCCCTGAGTCAGCACCCTCCCGCCAGCTCAGCGAACCCCAGCCAGGCCGCCGACAACCTCACGAAGTGGATCAGTAACTGCGCGGACGAACTCGCCCCTCTGAGGACCCCGCCCAGCAGACCCGGCAGCAAGAAAGCTCCATGGTTCACCGACGAACTCAAGAGCTCCAAGAAGAACTGCCGAGCCCTCGAGAAAGTCTGGAGAAGGGAACCAACACCGGACAACATGACCACCATCAAGCTTGCCACCCGGAAGCACCACCAACTGATCCGCGCCACCAAGAAAACTGCATTCAAGGACCGACTGGACAACAACGCACACAACTGCAAGGAACTCTTCAACATCGTGAAAGAGCTCTCCAACCCCAACGCCGGTAACAACGACATCACCCCATCGCAAGACCTCTGCAACTCCCTCACCTGCTACTTCCACAACAAGATCGCGGACATACACAACAGCTTCAGCATTCAACCATCGCACACAACGACCGCAGCAACGCCGCCCACCACCACCCTCCGCGCCTGGACTCCGATCAGCACCGATGACACCGTCCGCATGATGAACTCCATCCACTCCGGATCTCCGACCGACCCCTGCCCTCACCACGTCTTCAACAAGGCCGACGCTATCATCGCACCCCACCTGCGGGACATCGTCAACACCTCCTTCGACACCGCCACCTTCCCGGAGAGCTGGAAGCACGCCGAACTCAACGCTCTACTAAAGAAACCAACAGCGGACCGCACCGAACTCAAGAACTACCGCCCCATCTCGCTCCTCCCGTTTCCAGCCAAAGTCATCGAGAAGACCGTCAACAAACAGCTGGCCGCCTTCCTCGAGACAAATGGATCCCTCGACCCCTCACAGTCTGGCTTCCGAGCCAACCACAGCACCGAGACCGCCCTCATCGCTGCCACCGATGACATACGAGCCCTGATGGACAACAGAGAAACAGCGGCCCTCATCCTCCTAGACCTCTCCGCGGCATTCGACACTGTCTGCCACCGCACCCTAGTGCAGCGCCTCAGCAACGTTGGAATTCAGGAGAAGGCACTGGAATGGATCGTCTCCTTCCTCGACGGAAGAACACAGAGAGTCCGTCTACCACCGTACAAGTCAGAGGCCACCGAAGTCATCTGCGGCGTCCCTCAAGGATCCTCGCTGAGCCCCACCCTCTTCAACGTCTACATGAGCCCCCTCGCGCCCATCGCACGCCAACACAACCTGAACATCATCTCCTACGCTGATGACACCCAGCTGATCCTCTCACTGACCAACGACCCCGCCGCTTCCAGAGCCAACCTTCACGAAGGGATGAAAGATGTAGCCGAGTGGATGACGACCAGCCGCCTGAAACTGAACTCAGACAAGACGGAAGTCCTCATCCTGGGCTCCTCGCCCTCCGCCTGGGACGACTCCTGGTGGCCCCCCGCCCTGGGCACCGCACCCACACCGACAGACCATGCACGCAACCTGGGCTTCATCCTGGACTCCTCCCTCTCCATGACCAGACAAGTCAACGCCGTCTCCTCGTCATGCTTCAACATCCTGCGCATGCTACGGAAGATCTTCCGGTGGATCCCCACCGAGACCAGGAAGACGGTCACCCAGGCCCTCGTCACCAGCCGACTGGACTACGGCAACGCCCTCTACGCCGGAACCACCGCCAAGCTCCAGAAGAGACTCCAGCGGATGCAGAACGCCTCAGCCAGACTCATCCTCAACATCCCCCGACGCAGCCACATCTCCAGACATCTGAGAGACCTGCACTGGCTCCCCGTCAACAAGAGAATCACCTTCCGTCTCCTCACCCACGCACACAAAGCCCTACACGATCAAGGCCCGAGCTACCTCAACAACCGCATCAACTTCTACGCTCCCAAACGCCACCTCCGATCAGCCAGTCACGCCCTCGCCGCCGTCCCCCGCATCCGAAGAACGACAACAGGAGGAAGGTCCTTCCCCCACCTGGCCGCCAAGACCTGGAACTCCCTCCCGACCGACCTGCGCCTGACCCAAGACCACCTGTCCTTCAGGAAGAAGCTCAAGACCTGGCTGTTCGAGCAGTAGCAGCACCCCCCCCCCCCCAAGCGCCTTGAGACCCTCCGGGTAAGGAGTGCGCTCTATAAATGTCCTTGATTGATTGATTGATTGACTATGAGTGTGGGGAATTCTCGATCGGTATTTTCAAGTGCCATCTTGAATGCTAGTAGTTCAGCTCGCTGAGCTGTACAATCTCCCAGAGATTGTGTTTTGGTGATAGCTGGTTTAAATTTCCCTTCGTGCCAGTGACCTTTAACAATCGCGCACGCAGCACTGTAAGCTTGTTTACCCCCCACTGCGGGTTGTGCTGATCCGTCTGTGTATAATATACAGCCGTAATGTTCTAGAGGCAGAATTTCGGTCGGCGGAGGACATTCAAATTCGTATTGGAGAAATTCTTGTGTTTTTAAGTTGGGATCAAATTCGTATATAACGTCTGTTGCAGCAAGAGAATTAGCCCACTGTATCCACCTTGGATGTAGTGCTTTAGCATTTGGAATGCTTGCCTTTGTTACCGCCTCTAGGGCTGGTATCGGTGTCACGATTATTATTCGTTTACCTTGTGCCAGGGCTCGTTCTTTTGCTATAGCTGTCTGTGTTGCAGTTAGAATTTTTTCCGTTGGGCTAAATTTCATTTCAGCTTTAGTGTATAAGTGTGATTTGAATGCAATTGGTACCTTTTCTACCTCATTAGAGGTCAGGTATGTGAATCCGCATCTTCCTGGGATGACTCGAATCACAAGATTGCGTGTGTTATCACGTGTTTCTAATTTTGTTTTTATTAACATGTCTGTTTGTAAGGATCTCAAAATTTCTGTGTGTGTTTGAGTCCAATTGGTTCTTTTAAAATCTGGTTTTATTAGATCATAAAGGGGCTTGACCCTTTCTGCGTAATTTGCAATGTATGTTCTTCCGAAATTTAGGAAGCCTAGAATTGACTGTAGGTTTTTTAGTGTTCTAGGTGCTTGGAGTACGGCACATTTCTCTAGGAAATTGTCAGCCAGGCTTTTGCCTTCACTTGATAATTCATATCCTAAGAACAGGACTGTTAGATGGGCAATTCGAGATTTTTTAAAGTTGAATTTGTAACCCTCTGCTGCGAACCCAAGTATTATGGTGTTCACTCTCTTCAAGTGAGTATCCAAGTCATCATCTGTTAGGTATATGTCGTCGACATAAGATAATGCTTCGTCATCATATATTTGTAGTAACTCTTTTACTCTCGCTGAGAATAATCCTGGGCTGTTCTTGAACCCTTGGGGTAACCGACAGAATTGTTTTTGAGCGCCATTTATTGAGAACGCAGACAAATATCTGCTCTCTGGTGCTATATTTTGACAAAAGAATCCATTAGAGATGTCTAATGTTGTTTTGTATTTTTTGTGCACTATGTTATTCATTAGCGCTGCACTATGCGAGTTTTGCAACATGAGTTAAGGTGTCTGTAATCCAAAACTAGACGATATGAATTGTCTGGTTTGGAGACAGGAAACAAAGGGTTGTTCATTTGTGAGGTGCAAGTTTCAATCACCCCCTGGTATTCTAGTTGATCTAGGATTTCTTTTACCTGTTTTTTAGCTTCTTGCTTAATTGGGTACTGTCTTTGTGCAGTAGGTTGTGATTTTAACTGGATTTTGTGAGGAGGAGAGTCCTCATCCCATCCTGCGTGATTTTTATATAAAGCAGGAGCTTGAGCTACTGCCCATTTTCTAGCAAGTGTGTATTTTTTATGAATTGGGATATGATTTGAGAAGGCAGGCATAATTATTTCTTTGCCATGAGGGCAGTCCCTGACAAACTCTGGTGGCCAGTCTTTTTCAGCTAGAAGGATGTCATAGCCCTTGGAGAGATTATCCCAAAATAGTCCCCTTATTTTTCTAGTCTTATCCCCTTCTATACGTAAAGTTATTTCATATATTTTGTGAGGTTTGCTAACTCTGGTGTCTGCAGTTTCCACTTGAAGATATTCATTCGTGTCCGCTGTCTCCAGATGATTCATAAGGACTTTGCGAGCTATGCTCACTTCTGCTGCGCTGTCTAGCATTGTCTGAGCCCATTCTCCGTTTTTCAGTTGTGTCCTCAGTATTCTCGGCATTGTTAACTACTTTAATACTGGCTACCTTCTTTTTTGGAAATTGTAATTTCTTATTTGGATGAGCAGGTTCCTTGTCTTTGGACTTGATGTGCCCTTCCCTGGGTTCCGATCGTCCTCTTCTTTCCGATTTCTGCGAGGAAGTCTGAAAAGATTGAGAGGGACGTGTATCAAAATCTTGATATCTATCCGGTTTCTTTATATTATCCCTATTTCTAAGGTTGTATTTTTTCCCAGAGGGCTCACTTTGGGGAGACTTGGGTCCTTGGTGCGGAGATCTTTCTCTCCGCCGAGGAGACCTTCCTCTGGACTGGAATCTCTTTTCTTTTGGATTGGATTGTTTGTTTCCATCCCAGTTCTTTTTTTGACTGTTTAGATTATTTTTAATAAATATTTTTTCAGGACTTTCAATCAGTTGGGGTTTTACTGGTATTCCACTTAAACTATCTCTACCTAGTTCCTCATAGGATTTTTCTATAATTCTGGTAATTTCAGCTGGTTGGTCTGCTATATCTGTTTCTTTTAACCTTTGGCGGATCGCCACGTTTGCTGCTTCTCCCTTTATGTTGGCTAATAGTATTGCCGAGACCTGCTTGAAGTCTTTTAGTAATTTCATACCAAGAGTTAAAGCGGGTTCTGGACCGTATTCGTCTTGAATTTGTTTTAGCACATCTGGTATTACCGAGATGGATGGAACACCATGCGTTTTTGTGTAGATGGAAGCAAAGACTGTACCCCAAGTGTCACAGTCCTCCACGTGTGGTGCGATTCCCATTGGAAGACAGATAGTCAGAATCCTGTGTTTATCCACAGGGGTGGTGTCTGGAAACACCGCCTCTATTTGGGTGATTTTTTGTGCTAACCAGAATGGTATTTGTTCCCTTTTAGCTGGTACTTTACCTAGGCAGGACTGTATGTTCTGTGGTGTAATTTTATTTGTGTTCCCCTGATGAGGGGTCAGCTGTGGAATTTTAATTGCTGGTTGAATTGTTGAAGTCCGCATTACATATTGGACTAATTGTCTATGTACTTTTATTAATTGTTTTATTTGTATTAAAAGATCTGCTGCAGACATTCTTTCGATGTCTGGATGTGATGTGTATCCGGCTAGGACCGGCCACGTTGCTCCTGGTCTACCTAATGGACCGAGCCTGGTGATGTGATTGTTGTGTTTTAGGGCGCCATTAAACAAGAGCAGGTGCTCTTGAAATTTAAGTGGTACTTCCACCTCCTCGAAAGGAGTGTATTCTTCAGGAGGTTCCTCTGTTTTGTAATGGTGGAAGTGCTTTGTTACAGCGTTTGCTGCTGGAAAGTTTATCCATGAATAGAATACCTCTGTCTGCCGATATTCGTGTCCCTCTATTACGAATATGACTGTGCCATCTCTAGGTGTCAGTCCATTTTCTATAAGTTTTAAAGTTATAGATTTCCTTATGTTGACCGGGATGAGTATTAAATCCGGGTCTGCTTCTTGCATAGTATTATCAGCTGCTACGAGTTCAGCTGCTACTCTAGCTATCTTCTCTTTCTTCTTCAGTGTCTGACATTCTACTGTCAGGAAGGTTATTTTGTTTGTTTGCAGATCAGGTTTCCTTGGAAACAAAGATTAGATGCACAATATTTTGGAACGGTGTATCCTTCAACGTTGACTAAACCAAGAACCATACATAGGAGTTTCTTCCTGCGAGGTTTGGCGGATATGACCTTTCACCCACTCCAGACGTCTTTGGAGTATTATGGGAAAAAAAGGGGTCTGAGTGAAAAAGCACGACTGAGTTACTCTAATGTCTTGCGTTAGTTTTATCGCCTATCCAAACACGTTGGGCGCCATGTAGTGTAGTTCCTATTATCCCAATAGGCTCTGCGCATTGGAATAATACCTTCAATAGTATAGGCCTAGACCAGACGTTAACTAGGTCTTCTATTGTCGATATTAGACTTAAAGTTTTGGGTTTGCCAGCTAGCTCAGAGTTCACTAGAAACTTTCTCGAATAGGCAAGGAGGAGTTGAACCTCCCTGGATAGACAAGAAGGGATTTAGTTTCTGACAACCATAGAACATGACAACTTTGCTCTCCCCTAATCAAGAGTGTATCTCTAGAGTCGTGTGAAAACAAAAGACAACTTATCAGTACGTGCATTCTTAGTCTCACCAGATTGTAGAGAAAAGGAAGAGACGGGCGTGTTCAATAAAAGATGTTATTTATTGATCAGTCTCTTTTCTCATACAAGAGAAATGGATCGATATTATCGCAATACTTATGGTTAAGTAAAGTGCATACAATAAAAGCAGAAGTATAAAATAATACTGTAAAAACATTTATATGGTTTCTAAGCCATAAGGTGGTTTAAAATGAATAAAATAGATACATATACATTTGACTAATTGTACTCAACTGGTGTTTCTAACTACGCCTACCCCGGTGTACCTGACCTAAGCCTAATACGTGGGCGGGAATAGAAAGTAGCAGTTTAAGTTAAGTTTGTTTTGCCAAGTGACTGACTCAAGAATTCTCTGCAAGGGGTTATTCAGTTCTGTACCTTGAATCTAGGATGAATGAGGGATGGTATCTCTCGTCTCTGGTCTCGATATTCCAGGCTGCCTGCGAGGGCTACCCGGAAGCGCCGGAGCTGGATTTCTCGGCAGGAGAAAGCCGCGTCTCGTTCTCAGCGTGTCAGGAAGGCGGGGCTGCGCCAGCGGGGTCTGCTCTGCTCTGGGCTTCGGCAAGTCTGGCTGTTCCGGTCTCGTCACCACCGCGTGTGTTTGCTTAAGGCAATACCGGTAATATTTATACCTGTAAGGTGCCGAGATTGACGTAAGGATGGACATAGATACGTCAATAAGGATGTCATACGACTTGGTCGTTAGCACATTATTTTGCTGAAGTTCTCGATGAAATCAAAACAATGGCCGCAGGGTTTTTCCCAGGTTGTCATAGGTTTGATTTGTTTTGAGAACTCCGTATGCCTTATCAGGGGCTGGAGGAATATCGCTTGTCTAATTAGATGGCAAGCGTTATGACCTAATCAGATAACACGTTCCTGTGCCGTAGTGTGGCTTAATCAGATAACGGTTTCTGCATCATGGGATGGCTGCTAGTTAACTTGTTAACCAGAACAGGGTCAGGAATAGGGGGATCGATACAGAACCTATAAGAATACATCACAGTGGAATGACAATTTTGTGTAGAATACTCCCAACATGGTGCCGACTCCTGCTGTCGCCATTTCGGGTATGACGGTCTAGCTGTCATACAGGGTCAGCCCCGTGTTCCTTATTACTTCCTCCTTCCGGCATGAGTGTTCCACAGATGCAGGGAACGCTGGTACGGCAAGAGGATTCCTGGCGATGCTAATATTAAGGTAAGATAGGCTGGATAACCGACGCCTGTCAAACCCAATAGCGTAATCTGGATTACACTTTCGTATATTTACTGCGATCTCGGTTTCTGTTTCCTTTTTCCTAGTACCGTTGGACGGACGCTAATACTGTCCGTTTTGGATTGCACTCACAGTGTGCAAGCAGCAATACTAATTCCATTTGGTGTCCGCATTGGTACACTTAAATTTGAGGGTAAGCTGCACGCCAATTTATGAATAAATCACGGTGTTGGGGTGGTGTAGGTTTACATTTTCACCTGAGTGTGCCTTCATATCTATAGATCCTACTGACCATGCATATAAACCGTTTAGATATTAGGAGACTGATATGTAGGCATGGATAATTATTACAACGAGATTGACTAGGAAAATGGTCCCGTATTGGCTGACCAAGTTTCCTTTACTCTTCCTACAGCAATTTTATGTGCAATATTGACGCTTGGATATTTATTTTTCTCAACCCAGCCAACCTTAGGCAGGGACGGAAATACAACCAGTCAGAAGGTATGTACTCTACCTCCTGGTTCTGGCACTTTTTACTGTTGATCATCAATATAGTTTCCACAACATTCCCTATGCTTTCTATAGGCTAACCGAGAAGCACTTGTGTTCACAAGGTAGGCCTGGGCTATTGCTCAGCATTCTTCTACGAAATAGGGATCACTGCATGAGCAGATATTCACTCACGAAATATTCAATATAAGTCTTACACCTCCTATCACCTTGCACCCGGTTTCCTATGTCCTTTTTGATTCAGTTATCACTTTTGGCTTCTCCCACATCTGCTCCTTATTGGGACGGTGTAGGTCTTCTCTGTCCCTCACCCTTTCCTACATATACCACCTCTATTTGGTGGCTGGATGTATCATTTCAGGCTATTCACGCCCATGTAATTTTATTGCTTGCAAAATTCTTTGTCTTTATATCACAGTATGACTACCCAAAAATGGGGTACTACCTTATATTTTCTATGTATTTTTCCCAGCCCTGAGGAAGTCGTGGGTAATTCCTATACGACGAAACACGTGTTGGCGGGAATCATTCTGAAATACCATACATTAAAGACCTCTGGAAGAAAAAGATTGTGCTCCTTTAATGAAAAAATGGTACATTTGAAACTATTCTATGTTTGGTGTGATAGGGAGTCGCATAACTTCTTAGGGATCTATGATCCTATTTTGGGGTAATTTGGATGATTGATCCTTCCCTAGGCACCCAATACCAATACAACGCATATCACATAATATTACCGAAATAGAGAAGCACCATAAACTGTCCAGGATATAATCTTCCCATCTTTCAAAGGTTGTTGTTGATCTTGAATTGTTGTGCACGGTTATGTAGAAAAGAGGAAAACCAGTTTAATACTGCTCCAGACAGACCCATCCTACGGTTTAGAAGATCAATTAGGTTCTCGTGTGTGACCGTATGGAAAGCTGAGGATAGGTCTAGAAGAATGAGATGGCAAGAACCGTTCTGGTCATGGATTTGTAGCGCATCATCGATAATGTGCGTCATGGCTGATTCAGTGCTGTGACCTGCTCTGAGGCCTGATTGGTGAATGTTAAGAAGGTCAAAGTTGGCATTATGTTTAGTCAATTGTTGGTGTACGCGTTTTTCAAGTAATTTGGCTAAGGTAGGGATATTGGAAATAGGACGGTAGTTGTTAAGATCAGTGGGGTCGGCAGTGGGTTTCTTTAGGATGGGTGAAACCTGTCCGACTTTGAGGGCGTTTGGGATGCATCCTTTATGCAGTGAAGTAATAATGATTTTGGTCCATAACGGAAGAAGCCACGGTGTTAGGTTTTTGACAGCGTTAGCGGGAAGTGGATCGATGAGGTGGTTGGAAGGTTTCAGGGCATTGAGAATCTTTCCTATGGCCTCTTCAGTGTAGGTGTGAAAGGAGGACCATGTTGCTTCGTTTTTCAGATCAAACTTTGAGGGGATTTTGTGTGGAAAAGCAGGTATAGAAGGGGAGTTATGCATAGGTGGTAGCGAGTACAGTAAACGATCATTTAGGAGATCAGTCTCGATGTTGAATGTCTTCTGAGTAAAAAAGGCAGAGAATTGTTCACAATTGGGTTGCGGGTGGTCTGAATTATGTAGCTGTAGAGGTGCATCCTTAGATTGAGAGTTGATTAGTTCAAAAAGCTTTTTAGGGCGATTTTAACTTGGTCTAGTTGTTGGCTAAAGAAGTCAGCTTTGGTGCGCTTGATCTTTTTGTATTAAGCATTTCTTTTTTTCCTTAGTAATTTAAGGTGATTAGAGGATGGGACTGGTCTCCAGTTACGTTCAAGGGCTCTGAGAGATCGTCTGTCTTCGTTGAGTAGGCCATTATACCACGGTTTCGAGTCTTTAGTGGAAATTCTCTCAAGATGAAGGGGGGCAACCTCATTAATAATAGAGGTCATAGAATTGAGGTAGTGGTTGGTGAGGTCATTGACATCTGAGATGCCAGCATGTGGCAATAGCAGGTTGCAGGTTGCTAAGGGTAATGAGTTTGGGTTGAGGCATTTTAGGTGTTTTTTCCATACCTTTGGTTTTGTGACTTGAACTGAGTTAAATTGTACTGTTTCTTTGATGAAGAAGGTGATAATATGATGGTCGGACCAGTCACAGGGTTGAATATGATTGTCGGACCGGTCAAGGGCATGATCAAGGGCGTGACCCTTGATCATGCCCTTCAAGGTTTGGTTGAATCTTTCCACCAAACCATTACCTTGTGGGTAATATGGAGTGGTGAATGTGTAGGTTACACCACACTCCTCCTACAGGGATGTCATATGCTTGGTTATGAAATTGGTTATGAAATTGGTTTCACTGGGGAAACTCACATGGGAACAGATCCCCATTAATACCCAGTCCACCACTGGCACCGTCGTTGTCCTCAGATGGATAGCCTGCGGGTACCAGTTGCCCATGGCAGTCTTGGGATCCAGTGGCCAGACAATACCCATCTCAACCCTTTCAAAATGGGCTCCAACCACTGGAAAAGGTTGAAGAGGAGCCTTAAGCTTCCTTCCACTCTTCCCACTTGCCTGGCAAGTTTGGCAGGACATGAAATGTATATCTGACTGCCTTCGCATTGGGGGCCAAAAGAAGTGCATGACAAGTCTGTCAAAAGTCTTTTCCTGCCCCAAATCTCCTGTCAAAGGCAAGTTGAGAGCCAACCCCAGTAGGAAGGTCCTGAAGCGCTGGGCTACCACCAGCACACAGGCTGAAGCAGGATCAGTGACCTTAGGCTGGGCAGGGCAGAAAGGGCAGGGGGCACGGTTTCCCGTGCCCCCTGCCCTTTCTCCTGCCAGGGACTTGGGCCATTGTTTCAGGCTCCAAGTCCTCTTTATCATCCTTTCTGGCTGCCATTGACCAAGTAGACAGACCACCCAAGCATCTCTAAGTGAGACCTGAGCTCAACATCTTTTTACAATGAGTGCTCTCTTGGGATACTTGGGGACAGATTTATGTCGGATTTGCGCCACGTTTACGCCGCCGTTGCGTGATTCACCGGCGCGGAAACGTGACGCAACCCTGTGACCTATTTACAACGTGACGCATCTAAGCAGATGCGTCAAGTTGTAAAGCCCTGCGCCACATGAAACCTGCGCCAGCTTTCATGTGGGCGTTCTGTCGCAGCGTGGGTGTTCCCTCGTAGGAAAGCCCCGTAAAACTGACGCAGGCGTAAGGAGTGACGCACCACGTTATGTATGGGTGGCCTCTGTACATTGCAGGAGTTGCGTCGCACTTGCGACACTACTCCAGCAATGCGTCGGCCGCTCACCACAAAATGCGTCACGCATCTGCCCTTCCTTGCACCATGGTGCGCCGCATTGTAAATGCGGCGCATCTGTGGTGCCGCAAGGAGGGAATTGCGTGACGCATCAGTTCTGGCGCATCACTGCTGATTTGCAGAGATGCGCCATAACTCATAAATATGCCCCTTGGTGTTCCCCTTCAAGTGACCCACCTGCTCACAGGCATAGCACTTGCGGGTACCGGTCTCTGCAGGCTTTCATGAAGAGACTCCCTTGTTTCTCATCTCCTGGGGGATGGGAACCTTCACCCTAGGTATTGGTTTGGAACCCTTTAGAATTCCTGTGCTTTACCTTTGTCCCCCCCACTCTTCCGCTTGGGGCCCTACCCACCATTGGTGAAGTCACCACATACATCTTCTTGTGGACCTTGTACTCATCTAGCGGTCTGCCTCCATAGCAAGCTTCCAAGGGTCAGTCAGCCTACTATCAGTCAAGTGCTGGCTCAGCTCTGCAAAACACAGACTAGACAATTGCTCTGACACAACCAAATTGTACAGCCACTGAAATTGTTACATTGCTGCCCTTCACCCAACCATCCAGTGACCTGTAGAATGAATCAAAACATTCCAACTATGTCTTGGAATCAGTTTTCTTCTAGACCTAAATTTATCACAATATTTAGCAGGGGTGAGACCATACCTAGTGATTAGGGCCTCCTTCATGTCAGTGTAGATGAGGTTGTACCCCTTACCCAAAGCTTACAAAGTGTCCTGCACCTTTTCTGAGAAATGAGGCCACAATCCTGCTCCCCAATGGTTTTTAGGGACCCCATTCATGTATATAGCTGCCTCATAACCCTGAGACCACCTATGTATGCCATCACCCTTTCTAAATTCCTTGCCTACATTCTTGGGGATGTGCACAATTCTATCTGCCTGCACTGAGGAATTGCTGCCACCATCTGTGCTGGGCCTAATCCTCTGATCCAGCTCCTTCACCCTAATATCATGGTCTAACATCATCATCTTCTCCATTGCTAAACTGAGATTCTCCAGTTCCATTGCAACTCTCCTTGCCTCCCACCTGCCCTCCAGCTCCTCTGGGGACAAGCAACTGCTACTTGGTCTGAAGGGTGCCACCCTTCCCAAAAGCACATCAACCCTTGGAATCGGCTATAATAACTAGCATGTCTGGCTGCTACCGAGGCCCTAAATGCCTTTTGTGTCTCCTCTTTTTTGGCAAGGCCTCCGATTTAGACTTTAATGTTTTTGCAAATAGCCTTCAATTCCTTCATATTGTAGGTTTTCAACCTTTCCCACTCCAAGGCCACTTCCAGGGATGCCACTGATGATGCTAATGACTCAGGCATGATGCAATAGAGAGTTCAAAATTCCAACAAATGGCAAGATCAAAAATAGACCAAAAAAAGAAACGGTATGTCAAGTATAAACGCAAGATCTATCCTCACCGCTGACAGCAATGTTAGAAATGGGGTTCTCTCATTGGCAATGGTTTGCACCTTTGTCCAAGTAGGAAATCTTACTTCTAGTCAGGGTAAGGGGATACACTACTGGAATAACCACTGCTCATCCCCTTGATAGCTTGGCACAATTAGTCAGACTTATCTCAGAGACAGTGTGTAAAGCATTTGCACATCACCAACGGTAATAAAGTAAAACCACTACAAAAAGACATACAACAGTTTTAGAAAAAAATAACCTATATTTATCTTAACAAACAAGACCACAACAATAAAAGCCCAACATATATTAATCAAAAATAGGCTCTTTTCCCAAATAACTTTAAAATGCAATTCCTTGAAATTGGTAGCTCTGTCTGGTGCTACAGCAGTGCTGAAAACAGCAGAATCAAACAGTACCGGCCAACCGCATCGATGCGGACCGGCACTAATGTTAGCAGACTCAAACAGTACCTTTGGTTCCAGTTGACTCAGTGCGGGCTGGGCATGACAATCATCGCAGTTGCGAGGTGAATCATAGCGGTGCAGAGGGCGGTGCCCTCAAGTCATGGTGCAGGCAGCAGCTCAGTGACGGTTGTACATCGGCGTCTGTGAGACCAGCGCTGCGGTGCGGAGTGAGGCAGGTTTATGGCAGTGCTGACAGGTCACGGTGCAAGCGACAGTGCTGGTTGCTGAGAGCTGGTGCCAGGAGGACCAGATAGCAGTGTAGTATGGGGCAGTGCGTCTTGTGACTTACGAGCGGTGCCCCCAAACCACGGTGTGGTCTCGGGTGTCGAGGTCAGCATGCAACAACCTCAGTGAGATCATTGTAGTGGAGTGATACAAGGTGGTGCAGAGTACGGTGCCCACAGGTCGTGATGCAAGTAGTGGCTGCGTGGCAGGGGTCGTCGGTGAGACCAGGGTTGCGGTGCAAAGTGCGTTGGGGCCTTCTGCAGTGCCTTCGGAACACAGAGCTAGCAGCGGTGTCGCTGATGGTGTCGGCTGTTTTCCCTGTCTGTGGCAACTAAAAGCCACGATCCCAGTAGCAGTACCCAGAGGTAAGTGAAGCCTTTGTTGTCCCTGGGACTTTGTGAACAGGAGGCATGCCCTTGGAGATACTCAGCGATACGTGAAGAAAGGTCAGTCCAGTCCTCTCACTGCCCAAGGCAGAAGCAGCAACTGCAGGACAACCCAGCAAAGCAACAACACAGCAATGGGCAGTACTCCTCCTGGCAGTTTTTCAAGCTCTTCTTCTTGGCAGGTTCTATGATCCTAGCAAGTTCTAAAGTTCTGGGATCTGGCCCCAATGTTTGCACTCAGTTTCTCTTTGTTCTCTTGGGCAGAGTGTCTGTGCTCAGTCCAAACAAGTTTGGTCCTCTCTGGCCCAGCTTCCCTGCAGGAGGTGGAGACAGCATTGTCCAAGGCAGACAAGGCCCATTCAGGTGGAAGTAAATCTCCTCCCACTTCTCTAAAGTCAGCCCAGGTATATTCAACCCAGTCCTGTCTCATCCATGAAAGGCAGGACACACCTTGACCCCCGCACCCTCCAGTGGCTCTCTGGCTTTGAAGTGATGTACATTCTCTTCAGTCAATCCACAACTCAACGGAGGCTCACTGGATGGCTAAGCAAGAAAATAACTACTTTCTAAAAGTAGTATTTTCAAACACAGAACAGAAAAATCATCTTTACTAAAAGACACATTTTTACATTCTGAGTTCAGGTATACTAAACTCCATTCCCCCATTTTGTCCCAATGAGAAGATATACTCGTAAAATGTTGCCAAGTATTCCCCATTCTATCCTATAGGACAGACAACCTTTCAACAGTGAACAACAAATTACACTGTAGTTCGCCTTCAGGACATGTCACACACACCAGGACATGTCCTACACAGCCTCTATGAGTTCCCTTTTAGGTTTCATGCCTTCACTGGACAAGGTATGTCCTAAGAAATCAACTCATGTTACTCCAGTCTAACATACACACACACAAAGACATTCAAGCATTTCAAGCAGACTGTGTATTAAACAATACTTAGGTCTATAGAAGAGATAGTAGACTTCAAAGTGTCTCAAACGCTTTAGTTTTCCTCCCCACACCACTTCCTTCTGCAATTGCTCAGCTAGACATGTATGCTTGTTTTCTCAGGACTTCTTTCTAAACCCGTCTGCATATCTCACACCTCATCTTTCCTCTAATATCTTCACTATCACCTGCTGTAGGAAAAGGTCTCTTTTTGACATGGTCACCGCCACTTCTTGCCTGGTACTGATGCTTTCTTGACTGAAGGTTGTAGGAAAAATCCACAAAACAGATGAATTTGAAATGTAGGTTTATTAAAGGACAATTCCTTAAGCTGCCTACCCTGGCGCTCCTCAGCCCACAGTCCCCAACATTCTAAGGTGCACTCCTGTTACCATACCCAGGCTGTACCATGTGTGGGGGGGTTAGAACATACCAACCTGGAAAGCGAGGACAGGGAGGGAAGGGGGGAAGAGCACAGTGGGGAAGAGAAAGACAAGAGAGATTATAACACACCTCCTTCCCCAAGGGTGACAGAAAGTACAAAGGAAAGGAGAGGGAAAGGCGAAGAAGGTAAAACAGGGGAAGTGGAAGGCAAGGAGGATAGGGGCAGAAATCAGAACAAGGATAGAGAGGAGAGGGACCCAAAGGGACAAGGGAGGGAACTAACTGAGCAGTATAGGTATATGAGCAGTAGACTGAAATGGGACCCATGGCAGGATTTAATGACAAAGGCCGATGCCATGTGAGATCACAATTCCGTCATTGCGTTTACCCAACAATATGTTTATGACATTGTACAAAAGAACAGATAAGACCCATGGCATTTTATTTCATGACATAGTCCCCATGCCACTTGGGTGATCTCACATTTCTGTCACTGCGTTTGACTTCTGGATTGCTGGTTCACACCTTGTTACCACTACTCTGCTCTGAATAAGGAGCTAATCTGTCCATGTTCCACATTCTACTGTCAGACATAGTGACATCCTTTATTCTAGCAGGACCATAGTATTTATTGTACCTGTTAGCACCCTTGTGAGGTCTTTTGACTAGGACTAGTTGACCTGCTTCCCAATCATGTGACTTGGCTCCACATCTACGATCATACGCTTGTTTGTATTTATTCTGGCTGCACCCAATTTTTTCTCTGGTTAACATGTCATCCCTTACAATTGAGTTGTCTTCAAATAACCAGTTGAGTGTAAGTTTGGATCCTGGTTTGTGTCCGCTTAGAAGACAAAAATGTCAGTACCCAGTCACGCTGTTGGGAGTAATGTGATATGACCAGATAGTGTCTTTAATGGACTAAACAATGGGTTTTGCATGCAGCTATTGCCAATTGCAGAGACTCTTTGATCATTCCGTTGCAGCGTTCTACCAACCCAGTCGCACAAGGACAATATAATGGGGTACAAATGGGCTTTATGGCCAAACTGATAAGAAATTATTTTATTTCCTCGGTACCCCATTGTCAGTGATGAGCTTCTGAGGAATGCCTTCATTCGCAAGAAAAGTATAATTGCTTTGGTGTCTACTTTATTGACAAACTTAAGAGTGATCCATTTGGAGATATAGTCTACTAACACTATAATGAATCTCTCTTGTAGACCTGGAATTTAAAGGGGGGCAATAATGTCCAATGCCTTAATAGGCACACGAGCAGGTTCCAGATTTGTTTTCTGTGTGCTTTTGGTTTTATCGCTGAGACCACAAGCATGACACCCTTTAACCATTTCCTCTATGCAAGTGTCCATGCCAGAAAACCAATATCCTGAGTGAAGCTTGCTTTTAGTAAGGATTCTACCCAGATGGCCCTGATGAGCTATTTTACTGGTGTGCTCCCTGAGTTCTTCTGGGGAAATTACCTTGTCTGCTTTGAACACATTGATCCATGCAAGTGACTGTACATCTCTGACTTTCCAACACGGTTATATCTCAGCAGGAAGGTCACTATATTTCTTGGGTCAACTCTTAATGATGTTTTCTCTAGCCCTTCTTAGGGTGACATCCTTAGACATGAGAGTGTTCCATTCCTCTTCTAAAATGGCAGGAATGTTTACTTGCAGGATTTCAAAATCTTCTGAACTATACTCAAAGTGTTTGTCGAGAGGTAATCGCGGAAGACAGTCAGCTACCTGATTTTTGTTGTCTGGAACATACTCAATTTTGATGGGATAACTAATTGTTTCATCTTTACTGTGTACCTGAAATGTAAATGTGTTGTCTCTAGCTTCCGTGGCCTGATCATATACAGCATGTACACCTTTGCCTACATCTTTGGAATTACATACTTTAGAAAAATGTCCCACTCTGTTACATTTCTGCACTGAACTCCTCTGGCAGGGAACTTAGGAAAATTAGCAAGATGATTGGCTTTCCCACATCTGTAGCATCTGTGATTTTCTTTCCTAAGCTTAGGTTTAACCACATTTCTCTTGTATTCTACTTTTAGAATATCATCCTCATCTTTGATTTCATTAATATGTTTCTCTTCTGATGCTGATTCTTCTTATGGGAGGTAAACCTAGGAGAAAAAACTCCTACCTCTCACTCCACCAATTTCCCGACACCTCAGGCTTAGGTACTCAAAATGATCCTATTACAACAGTAGCACAAATTTATGTAGGGAATCTCTCAGAGGAATCTGTCACTCATGTAAGCCCCCCCCAGTCTCTGTGGAGTTACGATCTTCAGAAAGAGAGCTAACTCAATGTAGTACATCAGACCAGGAGTTGGGGCCAATATCAGAGGAATTTCTAACAACTCTAGAAGCTCAAATAGATGCTCAAATGGAAACACCACTTGCCCAAACACCACTATTCATGAGAGGAACTACCACCAATCATTTTTTGCTGTACTGATACCCAAAGGGGGCAGTGGGCAAGTAAGTCTAGCAAGCCCAGTGATTTTACACCAGGAGGATTCCATCACATATACAGAGGACACAATAGCCAAATCCTAACTTTGGCAATAAAAAAAATCGAGCTACAGATTGACTTAATTCAGTCATTAGCAACAAGTCTCGCAGACCTAGATAACAGGCTTATGTTCATTGAAATAAAATTCGGCCAGATAGACGCAGGGCAATTCTGCTCATGTACCCATTTTATAGATAAATTGTCCTCATTACCAGAAAGTTTGTGGGCCTTACCGGACAATGTAAAAAAGAATTGTTCCCTGAAGAATATTCAACCAGATAAGGTAGCAGTGGTAGCTAACTCCTACGACAACAGCGGATCCAGCCCCCTACTTGCAGATCCCCTGCCGAAGTAGAAGCATGCCTACTAATGACTGCACTGATTTAAACAATGTCACTAATGTAACCCCAAAACCCCCCAAAACACTTCGGATACAAGTGAGTCCTTCGCAGGTCATCCCAAACTCTCACATCCTGGAAGAGCAAAGAAGAAATTAAAAAAAACTATCCAAAAAACAGCGCCTTCAAAAAAGGCACCCGGGAATACTGGATCTAGGTCAGAGTACTGACCCAGTCAAACAAGAAAAGCCAGTTAAATTACTTCCAATTTTCTACCAGAGCTCCAAAGCAAGGAAAATTCTCAGTAAATCCAAATTAAAAGCAAACGATTTGAGGGCTGGCAACCAAAAAAAACAACACCCTTTAAAACCAGGAGCAGTAAGGGTGCTCAAAGAATTCCAATAATTAACAGCATAGATAGTGGTAACTCACATGACCAGCCACCGATTCCCCTCCACTCTATTCACACACCGTGACCCTCGGGAGAAACGACACTCGATTAACAGTCCAGGGCGGGAAAATTGACTTCCAATGTACAAAGTCTGTCCCCACTATATGGAGCCCACCTCAGAGATATCTTTCCTTCTGCTGGTTCACTGATGACGTCCAACCAATTTGAACCCATACAGGGTTATCCTAAGGGTACTATGATCGATCAAGTGAGACACAAAGAACAGGAGCAGGACAACATGACAATGTAAATGTAAATGTAAATGTAAATGTAAATGTGCTGGACTTGTAAAGCGCACAGCTGCCCGTAAGCGTCCCGGCGCTTGCTTAGGGAACCCGTCCTGGTATTCCCCTGTGAGAAACCCCTGCAGGGTGTCCACAAGGTGAAAGCCAGGCATCCCGCCGCGAGGGGCCGTAGTGGAGATTAAGCAAGCTATTGCCCAGAGTCGCAGAGTATGACCCCGTGAGTTGAGTAGGCACCAGAGCGAGAATTGTCGAGTCCGTGGAATTTTGAGCCCGAGACCCGCCGAGGCGGGGAATCAAACCCTGGTCCACGGTCGATCTCAGCTTCCGGGTCTGCCACCTCTAACCACTGAGCCACACTTCTCCACAATGGGGAGCAAGATCTCCAGGGACTCCACAAGAATGACTTTACATGGCTCAGCCTCTGTTAATGAAGGTACATTGAAAACACCTAAAGTCGGTAATTCTTCAAAAGGAGAACAAAGATGCATGGGAGACTGGCCGCAGCCCCCTGCAACACAAACAAGGGAGGATCACATACATTCAAGCACCCTGGGCCGCCACGTAAGTGAGATAAATCATAGATGTCCATCAGAAAGAGAAAGTCCAGCGCCCCTAACCCAGCAACTAGGAGTCTTGTGTAGTATTCTTTGTCTTCAAATAGAGAACTAAACCGACGCCATTTTGGTGAACATGTCTTAGATTCAGGCAGCAGTAACGTGCTGTCCTCCAGCAGTCAAGTAGGCCCGGTTAGCTGAGTTACACAGACAGCTGAATTCATGTTATTCTTCCACTGTTCTGAGACCCAACGTCACATCTGGCTTCAGAGGTGATAAGCACATTCCTGGAGGCGACGTGCGTACCGTCCCAAAGCTCCAAAACGAAAGGGAGTCACCCTTCCTGACTTCCCCAGTAATGAATAGCTTAGCTTTGAACTAATCATGTGTGTCATATATCATTCCTTCCTCGAGCTAAGGGGCCAAGTGGTGTCTTTCCTTTCCAAGTGATTATGTGTGTTGAACTGAAAGTATATAATGACCAGTTTGAATATGAGCCAACAGTCTTCTCGGCGCACTGACTGGGTGTGGAAGAGGGTGCTCCTCTGCGCAGAGTCTTTTTGTTAATAAATGATTGATACTTCTTCACTGTCAACTGACTGATTATTTGATAATTGGTATTGGGGCTATTGGTAGGTATGGCTCTAATAGAATTTTTTTTGTAGTACATCAGTTGGGGGCTCGTCTGGGATTCTGCGTTTGGGGTCATCCTCCCGTAACACGGGATGAGAAAGGACAAAGTAAGGAGACCTCTGGTTGTGTGGGTGGACTGACCGGAAATTCTGACTTACTCCGTTCTCGCGATCAGAGATCCCCAGCTGCTAGTGACCCCTCGCCGGAATCCTATCGGTGTAACCCGGGAACTGACCTTGTTGGTCTTCAGGAGTTGGCAGTGGAGAACATGCAATCCTACCTGAGTGCACCAGGTGAGTGAATTGTTTTTGATGTTTTTGTTTGGAATGCGCTGTTGAGCAGTGTTTTTGAAAACAGTTAACTCTGTATTTTGGATTTTGTGGTGTGTGTACCATGGAGGATTTTGGGGGTCTGACAGGGCGGCGTAGTGGCAGCACGGGCAGATGCTCCATGAACTTGTTTGGTGAATAATAGAGGTCTCAATCTGACACCTCGGTAGCGGGCTCAGTCAGAATAGTCCTAAGGGTGAACCAGGGAGGCCCATGGGATGGTCTGTAGGCCGGTCTGTTGTTAATTCCTGTCTGATGACCTCTTGGTAGTCTCCGGACTGCCTGGTTTTGGTATCTGTTTGGTCTGGAATCTGAACTGATTGATTCTCCATGAACAGGAGTCGACAGGCTCTGTTCTTTGTTTTGGGAAGGAAAGACATGACATTTTGAACATTTTGTATGTATATCTTATCTTGTTCTATGTATGCTTGAATCAGAAGTAAGGTTGAATGTGTTGTGAATGTTGAAACATGACCATGTTTGAAAGTTGATTGATATGATTGAATGAAAAATATGTGACAGCACTCATTATGCTGTGTGTTAGTAAAATTGAGCTGTTTTGGATATTGTTGCCGCCCTAATGATATGCATTTGGCTGAGAATTAACCTGCCCTGTCTGAGGGCAGCCCGAGTCATGATATGTATATAAAGAATGGTATTACACCCCTTTTGTTTAAAGAATTGTGGCTGTGAATGTGTGAGCGTATGGGAGAAGTGCGAGGAATGAGTTTAATTTGGCCTCATTGCCATCAATGCGTCGCAAGAGATAATTTTAAAGGGGTGCAGTTAGAAAAAGAGCACCCCCTGTAATTTGATGATACCCTTGATGTACAAAAGTAATAATGAACAGTAAATATGGACAGATCAAAGGTTAAGTTTAAAGAAAAAATGTGTGCATTTGGAATTTGTAAGTTGTTTTTTTGGTGGCTCAGTGAGCCACCGTGTCTGGTATAGAGGTTTGTGTTTAACATCATGGTTGTAAGATTCTAATTCTAGTTGGACCTACTGAGACTTTCATCCATTTGACCTTGATAAAAAGAGTACCATTGCGTGGGGTAGTAACATACATTTGGTCTATGCTGGTAAGTTATGTTATTATGTTCTGTGAATCATTCACAGTAAGTGTTTTAATAATTCAAGAATAGAAATAATTTGTAGCCCCTAAAAAGAAAAAAATGTATTTTAAAACAGGGTGAATTATTGCTGGTTAGAAAGAATTAGGAAGGCTTTTTGTCTTTGACAGCTTCAGAGTGAACAGAAGGTGGGGGCTAAAATAGCACAGAATGCGATGCAGAAATTGAGGGCAGAGTTTGACCTGGGAATTTGGAAGGTGGGGGCCAGAAAATTGGAGTGTGTGAAATGACTGCTTAGAAAGCTTCTCTAACACGAAGATGCTTGCACATTGTAGGAACCTTGAAAGGTGGTGGGGGCCAGGAGAGCTGAAGTGGCTGGCTCACAGCCCAGAAAGTTCTACGCTGAGGTGCTATTTTTAGTTTCTCTGTAAGCAATGGAAGGCAATGGAAGGCCTTCATGTCGACATCTGCAGCCTCATAAATTAGGGCCTTGTCTCCGAGAAGTGCATTCCTGAACAGCCTTGCTAAAACAGGGCCTCAAAAGAGGTTTCTAGTTTCTCCATAAGAGCATCAATAAATTAAAGAACTTCATTATGTTTTTCATCCTCACATTCCCAATGGAAAAATTTATGATGAAGGGTTTTTCTCTGAATATCCCAACACCATGCTATATGCTGTGAAGAAAATGATACATTCGTATTTCTGCTCTTGAAAAATAATGTCCACGTAGTTGCCTTCATTTAACAGAAAATAAAATGTTGCATTAGTCTTAGACAGAAAATAAGATGTAGCTCTTTCTTAGAATTTTGTGGGCTACATGCCTAGGTAAAAACAATTGGCAAATTCAGATTTATTTTTCACAGGCAAAATTGTGGCGCAGGGAAACACAGAGTGTCTGTGAAAGAGTTTTGCTTTTAGAAAGTCAAAATTAAGGTGGCTTAACATGCTTACATGTTTAGTCATTGCAAAGTTGGCAAGATGGTTACAATTAAGTATATTTTCTATTTTGTGTTCCGTTAATGTGCATTATGTTTTGTCTCCTGATTAAAAGTTACAGTTGATATTTTTATATGTTATGAGAAGTGTCTCCTTTTTGTGTGTTGTGTATTTTTGCTTCTGCCCACAGATCATTCATGGATTGTTCTGGGTGGTTTTAAGGCTGACAAGACACATGAGTTGATTTGACAAAAAAACGTCATAGTTGTGAGAGGAAAAAGGTGAAATGTGCACCCTGAAAGACTATAGGTAGGAATTCAGGGTAAAAGAAGATTAGAACGGACCGAGATGTTACAGTAGGAGTAGAGAAGTAGTGGAAAAGCAGAGGTCAATAGCAAACACATCAGTGATGGTCCATTCCACGAGGTGGTGGAACGAGTGTTCCATATGTACCCGTGGGACCTAATCAACGTGCAAATTGCAAAAAGAAGGGTGCTGTCAGCAGTATATTGAAACAAGATGTGTTTTTTGCATAACTCCTTTGAAAAGAAATGTTCGTGTGTTTTTCATGTTTGTGCATTTTGTCCTTTTATGAATTGTACCTGCTGGTCCTGTGTGTCAGAAGCGACACAGTAAGTTGTATTGACAGCCGATCACCACTAAGGTGACCTGCTGTCAAAAGGAGGGTGAGGAAAGTAAGGAAATTGAATTTTGATTTTAAACCTGACTAATTAAACAGGCCAAAATATTGGGTTTTGGGCTGCAGGTTCACCGTGCATGAAGTGCATGACATAGTATTGTGTGTCACCGCTCATTTGCATGTGCTACTGTAATTCGTATATGCTTTTTGTGCTTGGTATACAGCAAGTATACCTGATGGCTTGGCATGTGAGTTTGTATCTTATGCGTGCTTTTTTTGTTTTTGCGTTGTTTTGACAATTTTACTTTTGATACTATTACAAGCTCCCCTGTGTTGTGAGGGGATGGTCATGACGATACCCATCGCTATGCAACAGTTGTTTGGACTTGTTCTGGTTACTAAATTCCACTGATATGATATTTCATGCTGTGAATATGAGAGACAACACTTCACCAGGGCATGTCTATTTGGCTATGATGGTACTGAAGAAAAATAAAAAAAGTTATACAGGATTAAATGCGTGTCACCTGCAGTTAGTCACATTACTGCCCCTTATCTTAAGGGACGGGCGGCCCTTGATTACATGTTCTCTGATTGGACCCTAAGGAGGAACTATAAATCTGTGGTGCTTGCTGAAGGTGACCTAAACTTTTCTCATGATATTGCACTAGTTAATCCTGTTCTGCTTCCTAGGTAGTATATGGCTTTGTTCCTCAAAGGAAACCAAGTTTCATTTTCCCCGGGGAAGGAACTGGATCAGTAGCTGAGATAACAGTATATGGTGTAGCGGCCGGTAGTAGAGTTAAAATTTGTGTACTATTTTGGTCTTTTGTGTACCACCCGTACTCTTGGTGTTGTGTCACATGCCTGACTATCACCCAAGTAATTTCTTGTTCTTCCTATAGATTTTTCTTTTGCCGCTTCTCCCATGATCGATGTCGCATTGTGCTTAGTTTTTGGGGATTTTAGCTGTGTCCTAGTCCCATTTCCCTTTTCCGTATTCCTTTCACCAGTCAGCCCTTGTTGATGTATTGTTCAAGTTCACACTCCCAGACTGCAGTGATGTACCAGGGACCCCATATTATGTATAATTCCCTTCTGTATGACCAGGCTGGTTTTCAAGAATTTTCTTTAAGCCCACTGCGATGTTTTCCAGTCTGACTGTCAGGGTAGTGATAGACTGGTTAACTGACTCAATACTATAGTAAGGCAAGTTTTCCATCTCAATAGGGGATACCTCACATTTATTTTTTTTGTACATGATATATATTCAATGCCTATTCTAGTTTGGTTTCTACCCTTTTGTCCTTGTTGTTTTGAATTTCGATGGGATCAGATGTGTTCTAATCGTGGAAATGCCAGGACTCTCTAGTCCTTGTTTTTTGTTTCCACATTTTGATCTTTAGCTTGTGTATTGCACTGTGCACCTGATGCCCAATCATTAAAGGGAGATATCTACATGTCCCTGATAATCTGTATCATGCGTTTTCCTTTTTGAGATGTTCTAGATAAGGAATGTAGGAACACACAGATGTAATCATTCAAAGAAATGTTTACCCCATTAGATAATGCCACTATGTGTGAGAACACACATTTAGATAGAATCCCCATGTAGCTATCTACCCTTAGATGCCAGAGGATAATGCTCTCACGTTGTAGTTAGTGAGGATAATGAAGAGCACCCAATTGAAGAGACTAGAAGTACTGCCTTTGCCTTTGTATCCTATGAGAGTGACAGTGCATTCTAGACCAGAGTAGTCCCATGGCGTCTGGCCACTCCCTTGAAGATTGCAGGTCACCTGCTTGCAGTCCCATTGTTAAATACAATACATTATTTTTGCGCTAATTTGAAGGAAACTAAAAACTGTGTCACATTTCCTACATCACTAGGTTCTGCGGGATCTTCCAGAATAAAAGGAAGAGTCATAATATCCTGCAGAACGGTGATAGAAATGAGTCGTACTCCCATCAGTGACAGCTACAGATGAGGAGCGGACGTCTTGGACCTACAGTCCCAGCACCCAGAAAGTAGCAAGGCTGGACAGCGATTGCCAGCGTATCATCAATGGCATTTCCAAAGCATTGTGTTTGCTTCATCAGACAGCGTTGGACATCAGAGAAGAAGGAGGAGCTGGTTCCCTGTTTGCCACAGAACAAGAATTTTAGTGCAAAGGAGTGCAAAAGAAGGATCCCTGTTGTTGACGGCAGGGCTGGTTTGAGGCTTCAGTTTTCTACCTGTCATGTGCTGGTAACCTCTGACAGCTCGAGGTTCTTTGCCCCCCTTGGCCTGAGTTTTGGCCACACCCCCTCCTTTCCTTTGCTCCAACAGAAGGGCAGTGCACCGGAGGATCCAAGGTTGGCAAAAGGCACTACATTTGTAATACCTATGTTGAAAGGAAAAATAAAATGAAAGAGCAGCCTGAGTGTCCTCTGACACTGAATAACAAGTGTTGGAGCCTGAGAGTGTTGTTGAACGTGAAAGTCTGTTGCTCTTTCCTGATTAACAGTACTTGGGTCTGCACGGTATGATCTGCGCCCACGACCACCGAAGAGCATGGTATCTGTAGTGCCTGTAGCAGAGGAGAGATATTGGTGCACTGCCTTGAGACATTGTGACTTTCGAGTGAGCTGAGAGTGTTTGTCAGGAGGGCACTCCAACAGATACTAAGAAGAACTATTTACATGGAAAGGCCTGGATCGAGAGGCCCAACGCGGAAGAAGAAAATGGAGGTAGATTTGATGGACGATAGAAGCCTACCAATGAGGCTTAGAACTGGCTTTGGGCATAGTTGCACAAGCAATTCCAGTGCAATGGTATAAAGTAAATGTTAGAAATATTCCCATTTGACTAAATTGCTATGGAAGAGGAAGGGGCTCCGCCTCTAGCATCCATAATGGTCCAACAGAAGTGAATTTGTGTGTCTGTTCTGACTGTTATGCTGGCATTATTTAAGGGTAGTGTTCTGTTTAGTAGAACAGTATCAAGCTCGTACTCAGACAAAGAGTATCACCATTTCACCTGAGAGCATTGATAATATCTATGTCCCATTTGATACCACACAAGTACTGGCACAGGTGGAGTAATTATAGTATCTACTGGCTGTAGGGCCGATGGATTGCTTCCCATTCTGATTAGTAAAGGATGATCTGGTTTTGTCCCTATTCAAGCTATATGTGTGTAGGTTGAGAGACCTAATAATGGTGGTATAGATATATATATATTTATTACACTCCGAGTTAAGTAATTTAGGTACTGAAGATGTCCTGGAGTACAGTGCATTGCATTAGAGTTAGATACTGAGAGGATGGAGAAAAAGGTATCATGCATCTAGGTGCTTGCCTGAATGTAATAAAGGAGTCCTGGCCAGATAGGAAAATGAAGTGTAGGGTTTCCAATGGTTCAACATCACTGAGTACTCCAGTTCTTTCCATTAAGCAGAATGTTTCCCATGAGCAAGTCAGTGGGTCCGATTCACAGAACTAACTTAAGACAAAATCCTAAACTTACTACCATTTTGGTATTCACAGAAGGCACTTACTCATTTTGGTATTCACAGAAGGCACTTACTCATTTCGGTATTCACAGAAAATAGGAGTCCTAACTTTAGGACTCCTAAATGCCTTCTGTGAATACCGAAAGTCTTAAAGTTAGGATTTTTCTCAATTAGTAGTAGTAAAGTTAGGACTCCTAACTTTCGGACTCCTAAATGCCTTCTGTGAATACCGAAAGTCTTAAAATTAGGATGTTTCTCAATTTTACTACTACTAAACTGAGAAGAATCCTAATTTTAAGACTTTTGGTATTCACAGAAGGCATTTAGGAGTCCTAAAGTTAGTAGTCCTAACTTTACTACTACTAAATTGAGAAAAATCCTAATTTTAAGATTTTCGGTATTCACAGAAGGCATTTAGGAGTCCTAAAGTTAGGACTCCTAACTTCTGTGAATACCGAAATGAGTAAGTGCCTTCTGTGAATACCAAAATGAGTAAGTGCCTTCTGTGAATACCAAAATGAGTAACTTCTGTGAATACGAAAATGGTAGTAAGTTTAGGATTTTGTCTTTAGTTAGTTCTGTGAATCGGGCCCAGTGTTTGTGTGTAATAACGTGTGTATTCAGTTGAATCAATCAGACATATATTATGTGAAATGTCATTATTAGAATATGTATCCGAATATCTGTATATGATCAAGCAGAACAATATTATTTCATATATGTCATCCAACAGTATAAGTTGACTTGTGTCTTAGGCCTCAATTTGTATTTTCCTCATGAAATCTTCTTGGCTTTCAGTGAACTGGTTAATCAAATGAATAATGGTTTTGTGCAAGGTAGTGGTGATCTCACCCTCTGCAAGCAATGGAATGTCAACTTGTTAGTTTCAATGGAACTGATAGAGAGAATATTCAAAGACCGCATCGTTTAGCTTCAGAAATACATGTTGAAAATGGCACCTGCGGGGTGGTTTTGGGGACTTTTATCCACCTGGGGTTGGAAGCTGTTAATGATCCTTGCAGGTATAGTTGGTGTCATCTTCACCTGCTGCCTTTGTATACAGTGTGTACCAGCATGTTGTTCCTATTGTGCCACTACACTTTCCTCTGCAATGGTTCCGTCTCCGTCAGCTGTAAAAATTTAAATGATTCAGCAAGAGATAAATGACATGATGAAGATTGATGAAGGCATTTTTGAAGACTGATCCCTAGTTAGTTAGCTACATCATGCTAAAAGGGTGGTTCTGTGGGATTAAAATCCGGTTCCTACCCCTTTCTGCAGCATTAGACATAGTTATATATATATTTGTTAGCATGATGTATCTATCTATGTACCTAATCTATTTCACGTTTATCACAGTTTAGAATAATCAGTTATATCAATACAGGAACTCCTTTCCCACTCTTGTGTAGTATTCTTTGTCTTCAAATAGAGAACCAAACCGACGCCATTTTGGTGTACATGTCTTATATTCAGGCAGCAGTAACGTGCTGTCCTCCAGCAGTCAAGTAGGCCCCGTTAGCTGAGTTACACAGACAGCTGAATTCAAGTTATTCTTCTACTGTTCTGAGACCCATGGTCGCAACTGGCTTCAGAGGTGATAGGCACATTCCTGGAGGCGCCGTGCGTACCCTCCCAAAGCTCCAAGATGGACCTCCCCAGTAATGAATAGCTAAGCTTTGAACTAATCATGTATGCCATATATGGTTACTTCCTGGAGCTATAGACCAAGTGGTGTTTTCCTTTCCAAGTGATTATGCGTGTTGAACTGAAAGTATATAATGACCTGTTTGAATATGAGCCAGCAGTCTTTTCGGCGCACTGACTGGGTGTGGACGAGGGGGCTCCTTTGCGCAGAGTCTTTTTGTTAATAAATGATTGAAACTTCTTCACTGCCAACTGATTATTTGATAATTTTGGTATTGGGGCTATTGGTAGGTATGGCTCAATTAGAATTATTTTTGTAGTACAACAGTATGATTAAAACATTGACGCAATTTCCTAAACACACGTAACAACCTATGCCTTCAGGAGAAATGGTCTCTCAGCCCTACAACAATATATGGATTCTATGACATTTTTCAGCCGGCAACGTAAACAAGCCTTTCCAGTGGCCCTGGGGGGGGCCTCTTGATTTATCTAAAGCAAGGAGATATAGTGCCAACTTCCATACCCACGCAATACCACAGAAACGTACAAGCTCTAACAATATAAGGCTTAAAATGTGTCCAGAAGACCTTCTCCTTGCTCCTCATCAATTGCTATTTGAACCCTCACAAATCTTCCTAAGTACACGCCATGGGGACCCTGTGCTCGAGTATAAAGGAAATTATTGAAAACTACCCAACCCATGAAATTGTATTAGCAGGGGACTTCAACACCAAATACTTGGTCCACTGTAATGCTGTGCAAAAGTCCAACAAACAAGTCCAATTCAATGAACTACTATCCACATATGGGTAACATCAGGAGACCAGACACAGCTGATTGTGGGGAATGTGACCCACCCCACGTTCAAGAAACACTCAACTGATTACATTTTCATGTCAAACTGCTTAATAAGTCATCTCCAGAGCTTCAACATTGAAAACCCACACAGAAAACAAAGACTAACCCCTGATTAGGTGATAGATATTTCAACAGAAGAAGAATTAAACAACTTAGTAAGAAGAATCAAGTGGCACCCTATCATTTACCCCAGGTGGCTAAATGGCTTGAGGATTGAGGATGAGACCTTTTGGGCGAAGAACCAACCGGGGATCAAATCCTACGTACTTGGGATCACAAGATTAGATCACGGGTCGCATCTCTCAAGGTATACAGATGACAGGGAAAGCTAAAACACCTCAGCCAGGACAGCAATCCTAGACAGCCATGGAGCATAAACCTTATGCACAAGATCCTGAGGAAGAGAACCCATCTGCTCAAATATAACCATGCAGCCAGAAATTTAACAGCACCAAAGGGAAGCACGGAAATCTCACAAAGAAACATCTGGGCCGTAAAACAAGCATACCAAGAGGAGAAATAGAAAAAGATCTTTGAAATGTTCAAGGAAGGATACATAGCCTATTTTTGAGTAGGCTAAAATCCCTTGGGCCACAAAGGGCAAAAGCAGCCTCAGCAAAAGTTTGGGAGAATCATGTAAGGTGTCAGTTCCTCACACACAATCCTTCAGCTTCCCCATGGATTGCTGGGCCAAAAGCAGAAGAACTTCATGCTCCAATTTCATCAAGACACGTAGTAAAATAATGAAATCTGTGGAGGCTAGCGGAGCACCTGGCCCAAACGGGTTCCCAGCATGGATCTTTCAATCTGCACCTGAGAGCCGGGCTGTGCTCCTAACTCCGTTATTTAACACCACATACACCTTGGGTAAGACACCCGAGTCCTGGAGAGGCTCAATATTATGTCCGATCCACAAAAAAGGTGACCGCTTGAACCCAAGTAATTACCGGCTAATTGCTTTGCTAGATCTGGAGGCAAAAGCATATGCTTGAATTATATTGGAAAACCTGGACGGAAAAAAATGAACCTGCTGCCTTTTTTCTCAAACAGGTTTCCAAGGAGGAGCAGCTACTACTGATAATATGATAGCCCTATCAGCTATCAGCCACAAAGTCACTCAGATGAACCAACCACCTCTCTTCTGTTGCTTTGTTGACTTAACAGCAGCTTTTGACAAAGTGGGCAGACAAACTCTTTGGAGGAAATTGGGGCATCCCATTCTCGCTCCTAACAGCTATTCTATCCCTTTTCTCTGACACATGGATACACTTGAAAATAGTCCCTCTATCCCTGTCTGCCAAAATTTGCACAACCAGAGGTATGAAGCAAGGTTGTGTCCTCGCCCCTTTACCCTTTAACCTGTATACAGCGGACCTGGGTAAATTTCTCTCCAACAGCCGTCTGATCCCTCCTCGACTACGCCACCACTGCTTACACATTCTCCAATATGCGGATGGCATTGTCATCATGGATCATGCCGAAGTAGGACTGCAACATGCTCTGACCAGCCTACACACTTACTTCATCTCGAATCATCTAATCATCAACCCACAAAAAAACAAGATTCTAGTACTTGGAAGACAAAAACACAAATGCCCACCGATGTCATGGATGCAGGAGAGTTGACGGTGCCCTTGAAGTTGCAGCTGTACAGACCAGGAAACACAGAGAAAGACCAGGAACTGCGCACAAAAAAAAAAAAAAAAAAAAACGCACAAAACACACATCGGATGTCAAGAGCCAAGTGGTCAGTGTCCAGCAGGAGCACCAACAAACCTTGGCAACGGCAACCCACACAGTTGTTAAAAAGGGTGCAGATTCAGGACCGGCAAGGTCCAACGAACTCACCTCGAACAGGTAAGTCAGAGCAGGCCTGAGGAAGCAGGGGAGCCTACTGGATTCAAAGGAGACCCTCAAGCCACGACCACGGGCCAGAAGAACCGGAGTCGCAAGAAGACCTCGAGCAACTCACCAAAGGATGAAGGCCCACAGTGCAAAGAATGCGGTGCAGACAAAGACCTTGGCTGCAGGAGATGCTTGAGGCAGGAACTTCTTCACGCCGGAAAATCTCTGGAGGACAGAGTCAACAAGACTAGGCAACAGCAAGTCGACGCGGTGCACAGAGTTTTTTTAGGTTCCGATGAGGGATATTGGCCTTAAAGTTGTTGAGAGGAAGACCATGCAGGCCTTGACATAGTTGTAGCAGCACATTTGCTCCTAGTGTAACCGGTCTATACGTAAGTGCATTCGAACAAGACCACATACAAACTACAACCAACCCTTTTTTAAGAAATATCAAATTTTGGCGGCGCTATATTGACGACGTGATTATGATCTGGGAAGATACTGAAGAAAACCTGGATGAATTTGTTACCTGGATCAACACGAAGGACGAATGCCTCATTCACATACACAGCACACAACAAACAACTGGACTTCCTTGACATCACAATCTTTACAGGAGGAGGAACCTTACAAACAAAAACTTTCTATAAATCAACAGCCAAAAACAGCATACTCACGTATGACAGTTTTCATCCTCGTCCTTTAAGGGATAATCTACCATACCGCCAATTTCTGCGCCTGAAACGCAACTGCAGCAACTTAAAGGACTACAAATCGTAGGCGAAAGACCTGGCACGAGAACGGGAAACACCCATTTCATCGAATATATCGCATCACGCTGCCATTGCAACGCGACTATTACATCGCGGCCGGCATCACAACGCATGTCATCAGGACGCATGGTAGTGCATGACAATAACATATACATCGTTAACGATTACATCGCAAGTGAAACACATGGAAATGTGAAATCTAAACAAGCAGCAACAATGCCAAACACATGGAAATATAAACAAGCAGCGAAGCGCAGAATTGTGTTCATGGAAATATAAACATGCCAAACACCAGAATTGTGCTAAGCAGCAACGATGCCCCAAACATGCCAAAAACAAGCAGCAACGATGCCAAGTGTATTGGGTTTACTTTTAATAGCGCAGAATTGTGTTTATTGTTTATAGCGCAGAATTGTGTCAAGGTGTGTGACAAAACGTCCAATTAATAAACATCTAACAAGCAGCAACGATGCCAAGTGTATTGGGTTTATTTTTAATAGAGCACAATTGTGTTTATTTTTGATAGCACAGATGTGTGCCAAGGTGTGCGACAAAACGTCCAATTTATAAACAACTGCAAATATTTACATATGTATGTTATAATTACCAAACATTAAGTTCGAGCCTCGCCTGACACACTAAAATAAAAGAAATTTACAAGTGCTTCTTTTTTATGTTGCGATTTATTATTTATGTTTTTTATTCATTTTTATCGGAAACATAAAAAAGCACTTGTAAGTTTCTTTTTTTGTGTGGATTAGGCGAGGCTCGAACCTTAGTTCCCAGCACCAAAGTCGCCAGCGCTATCTGTGTGGCCACATCCTCTCCCTCTGTGCGGGGCCTGCATTTTGCACGTATTTCACTTATTCCCCTGTTGTACACCCCACCAAAATCCAAATCAGCCTCCAGATGTACTTTTATTTATGCAAAGCAGTTCATATCCCTTAAAAAGGTTGCCTTCCCTATACAATGTAAACAGCATGATGAATTACCCCCATGTCACCGGAACAATGTTATAAGCAGAGATTACGCAATATCTGCCATTTAAAATGTTATTAGACGGTCTAAGAGCTGTCGCCTTAGCAGCATTATTGCGGCAGGCCGTTTACAATTTTATTAGGAGTGCACTACCTGAAATGTGATCGTGCTACCTGACATGATTTAATGTCGTCTGTTATTGTCTTTGTAACACCTTATCATTTAAATTAAATACAGGTATTCTCCTCACCTCCAATCAATCACTGCTTTCACCCTTAACCTGTAACAGACGAAAAGCTATGGCATAGCAATGACGCCAAAGGCCCTAATACAAAAAAAAAGAAACAGTGGCCCCTCAGCCAGACCAGTGAGAGTATCCATGGCCCGTCCATTGGCAGAGGGAGATTAAGTGATTTGCCCAGAATCACAGGATGTTGAGCCGGCGCCGAGACTCGAGTCCGGATCTCCAGCTCCCGAGTCGGCAGCTCTGGCCACTATGCCATAGACCGCTAGAATTGGGATCTACATATACTCCTCCAGGGCAACCCTAGAAGTACACGGGACTGGGGTAACGAGGTAATATCCAAACAGAAAGACATGTGGAACTCTGAAAAAGAAGGGAACCTCGTCTAATCGTTAGAGGAATGCACAACCTGATCACAGTTTGAGCACTACTGTCATATTGTAGCGCATATACATGCAGTATAATGTGATATGCGGCACCATGTTTCGTCCATACTTTTCCTGATTTGACTTTTCTGTTGAATTGAAGACTGCCGAATGCGCTGGGGTAGAAGCAGGTTCACGCGGCAAATACAAAAAAATGCGTTGTTTTGCCCTGCGATGTGATGTTCTGCGGGGTGATGTTCGGGCCAATGGGAAGCAATGCAGTCGCGTTGCAAAAGTCGGCGATGTCTTTCTTCACGATGTAATGGACAGGGCGATGTGATAGACGCGATGTTACAGCGCGCGATCAGTGTGGCCGCGATGTAACGTCATACATCCACGAAAACTTGCTATGAGAAACTATCCCATAAAAACAATAAAGAAATGCCAAAAGAGAGCATGCAACCAACCTAGAGAAAACCTCTTACAAACCACAATACAAGATAACCCTCAAGACATGCTGACCTGTGTTACCACATATAACACAGTATCCAACAATGTAAAGAAGATAATCAATAAAAACTGGAGGATTCTTACCTCAAATACTCTGAAATGGCCAAAACCAAGATTTAGTACACACAAGACCCAAGTGATAACAAAAAAGAATACCATCATGTCCATGTGGAACTAGGACCCCATAACAGGACATTATCCCTGCGGAACATGCACTGTATGGAACCTGACGCAAATGACAAAAAACCTACAACTGTTGCCAAATTTCAAGTGGGAACTACGTACCCACACGAACTGTAACACCACACACGTAGTGTACATGATTACCTGCCCCTGCAACCTGCAATACATAGGCATGACTTACCGAAAGATCAAATAACGCATTATTGAACACAGGAGTAACATCACCTGTAAAAAAGCGACCACAAAGATGAGCAGACACTTCATTGATCACAACCATCTTCCAGAACAACTTAACTGGGTTGTGTTAGAGACCCTCATGACCAAAAACTACAATGCTGAACGAATTCTTTACGAAAAAGAACAACGGTGGCTGCATCGTTTTGAGAACCGACACAGAAGGGCTAAAAAAGATAACATACCCTGACAAGACTGAGCTTGTTCTCACTGGTGGTCCTTCTAATCCCTGGTCTTCAGTCCATTGGCCCCTTTCTTTTGGTTCCCCTCCTTCTCCTGTTTCCGCCGTCCGGACTTTGGGCATCAAGATCAGCAATGATCTTTCCATGCATGCGCACATCAGTTCTGTTGTATCCTCTTGTTTTCTTTCCCTCCGCCTCATCCGCAAAATCTCCCGGTTTTTTTCTGTTGATGCCCTCAAACTCATCATCACTGCCCTTATCACTTCCCGCCTGGATTATGGCAATGGCCTGTATGTCGGCATTCCAGCCTACGAGACTCGTCGTCTCCAGGCCATCCAGAACCAGGCGGCCCGTCTGGTTCTTCGTCTTCCTAAGTTCTCCCACATCACCCCTGCCCTTAAAACCCTCCACTGGCTCCCCGTTCATTTCAGGTCCCAGTTTAAACTCGCCTGTTTGGCCTTTCGGGCGCATGCCCGTTCTGCTCCTCACTTCATTAACTCTCTGATTTCCTCTCACGTTCCCACCCGCACTCTTCGGTCCTCATCCCTTTCTCTTCTTCACGTCCCCCGCTTCCGCAAATCCCGCACAGGTGGCACACGCTTTTCTGTGCGGGCTCCTCAGATTTGGAACACTCTCCCTCTCTCTATTCGCTCTATTCCTATCTTCTCTCATTTTCGTAAAGCCCTTAAAACTTTCTTCTTTCTCCAGGCCTTCCCAGACTAATCCCCTCTTTTCCGTGCCCTCTGGTTAGACATTGAGGTGATCCTCAGCGCCAGGAAGCCGCTTGGCCACAGTGCGCTTTAGAAGTCTCTTTTTCATTTCATTTCATTTCATTTCATACCTTGGCACCCACTAGCATAAGACCCTCAGTGGCTCACTGCCTAATAATGCTGCCAGATCCATCAGTCTACCAGTGAATCCATCAGACAAGTAGAATATACATATATGAAACACAATTTACCACATTAATACAAGTACAACAACGTCAGATTACTTTACAAACCAGTTTGCACACATTAGAATAACAGCAAGCAAACAGTTTGCTAGGGGCAGATGTCCCTTTGAAGACCAATATTTTTCAGCTTCACTTACATCTTTTTGTGACTATTACTCACTTTATTATATTTTATATTCTTACAACAGTAACCACAGCCCTGTCATTCAATTTAAATACTGTCCTTAATGTAGTCTCTCTTCCAATGTTAAGAGCATGCCAACCACATTTCACCAACCACAACAATAGCCAGTCTATTGTTTATGTTCACTGAACGAATCCCTTGAATAGACACTGAAGACACGTAATCGCGTCTCCCGGGAACCACCCTAAGAGTAAGAACAAGTCATTCTGCAAGCACACCGGTAAGCTGCGACGAGAAACGCTGCCAAAAAAGAAAGAGGCCCTGCTGACTAGGTGCCTTTGCTGATGCTGATACGCACAAAAAGCATTCAAGGTAATTAACGTAATCTCTGTCAACCACATGATGTAATTATCTCAGAACCTAATGAATATGCATACATTTGGCATGACGAACGTTTTCACCGCTTTCCAGAACATTGTAAAACATTAATGCAGAAGCGAGTTACTTTCATTTTTTTACTTTTCCATTTAACGATCTTACGAGCGAATACGAGTTCAGTCACAGTCTAAACTATACTAGTCACCATCCAGATACATGTAACTGATGACCTTTGCTCAGCATTAACGCACAATAGATACCATCACGATTTACTATTGCGATATTCTTAAGACTAAGACTGATGTAAACAATGGGCATTTAAATCAAACCAGCACCCATTAGACTCACAAGCGTACATCGTCACAACAAAGGCTCTATTACGAGTTCTATTTATATATATCAATGATGCTATGAAGCGCGTCCCTCCTTAAACGGGCTGACACACAAAGTACATACAACCTGAGTGATACTTCTTACTAACAGTTCTATCAACGACTTGTGCAGATCGCCTTTGTTAGACCTGGCACCTTGGCGTGAGTCTCCCTTTCACTTTTTGCTGATGTGACTCAGATGTTTTTGCTGGTGTTCGCTGCTCAGGGCACTGCACCATGGCCAATCTGTGCCGCAGTGCAAGTGCTCCCAATGTAAGGTGTACCTGTAATTGATTTCCATGATTGGCTCATTGGATTTACTGTCAGTCCCCAGTAAAGTGCACCAGGAGTGCCAGGGCTTGTAAATGCCAGCACTGCTAGTGGGCCTGCAGCGCTGGTTGCGCCACCCACAGAAGCAGCCTTGTAAAATGTGTCTAGGGTCTGCCATTGCAGAACCTGCGTGCAGTCTGGTACTGTCGTGCTGGCTGAACAAGTGCACACACTTGCCAGCCCCTAAACCTTCCCTTTGCTTCATATTAGTCACCCCTCTGGTAGGCCCAAGGGCAGGGTGCATTGTAAGTGTAAGGCAGGGCATGCCCTGATGTGTGTGACATGTCCTGATAGTGAATTACAGCCAATTTCGTTTTTCACTATTGTAAGGCTACCTGTTCTCTTAGGCCAAGATGGGCTGCTGGAATTATTACACTCTATAATCCCAGCAGGCTCAGGGAACATGGTAGAAAGTCAAGTTTAGTATGCCTGAACTCAGAATAATAAACTACTTCTTTTAGTAAAGTTTATTTTAATATCCTGTGTTTGCAAATGCTACTTTTAGAAAGTTAGCATTTGCTTGCCTAACCATTTCAGCCCGCCTCGGCTAGGATGTGTATCTGACTCTCTGGGATATGTGAGTGACAGGGCTGGGGGATGACAGGTGGTGAATGCCAGGATTACACCTTGATGGGAGGTGGGAGTGCCCCTGGACTCTGAATAGGGCTGTGCTCTGCCACCACAATGCTGGCTCCGCCCCCTGGGGAGCGACTGATGACTCAGCCCGACACCTGGCTCAGGAGAGGCGAAGCACTGTCAACAAGGTACTCCTGGCTGCCCCCGTCCCCAAAATGCTGGCTCCACCTCCTGTGGAGCGTCTGATGTGCCATCCCTGCTCCCTGAAAGGAGAGACCCGAGTTTACCGAACACAGTGCTCAGAGACTGAAAGAAGTTATGCAGAGGCCCCCCTGGCCTGTCAGAACAAAAGAAAAGCTGTATAAAAGTAGGAGCCCTGCTCCCAAGAAACTAGATCCTGTCAGCCCAAAGAAGAATCTCTATCGAAGGAAGAAGAAGGACCTTGCTGCTGAAGAACACAAGAAGAAACCTCCAAGGACCCCTGACCTTCTTTCTGTTCCCCTGAGGCCTCTCACGATCTCCAAGGACCTGCAGCTGAGCTAATCCCTCTGCAACTGGTGCCTGGCCGGTCCCGCCTTGAGCCCCCACCGCTCCCTCCAGGAGCCATGACCTGCTCGGCCGGATTGCCCCGCACCCTGCCCCTGACCTGGCAACCTGTGCCCAGCTGCCCCGCCTTGAGCCTGCCACTGCTCCCTCCAGGAGCCAGGCCCGCTCGGCCGGACTGCCCTGCCGCACAGCACCGAGCACTGCTCCTGAAGCTCGGCCGCCACCTCTGGAAAAGGCCCTGGGATCCTGAGGCTTCTCTCATTGCCTCTCCTCTCTGCTCCTGAAGCTCGGCCCCCACCTCTGGAAAAGGCCCTGGGTTGAGGCTTCTCTCATCCTCTCCTCTCTGCTCCTGAAGCTCGGCCCCCACCTCTGGAAAAGGCCCTGGGTTCCCGAGGCTTCTCTCATCGCCTCTCCTTGCTGCTCCTCAGCTCAGCCCCCACTGTGGGAATCTGCCTGCATCTCTTCAGAGGCTGGTGCACCTCTCCTCTTTCCAGACACAGGGTCCGCAACGTTTTCTTTCCCTTCCTCTGCACCACCGAGACTGGTGCACCTCGCCTCTTTCCGGACACAGGGTCCGCAACTTTTTCTTTCTCTGAAGGACCTAAAACTACGAGGGTCGTGTCCCCCCTTGTGAAATACCCGGGACACCCCAACAAAAACTGGTAAAAACCAACAAGAGAACCCTTTGATTAATGAAGCACTGTGGCTAGATGGTGATAGCGTTATCTGTCTTGTGATAGTTACTGCAATATATTTTATATCTTTTACATTAATGTACCCGTATTTTTTATATAAACTTACAGCCTGGTGTCCATTTGTGGTGGGTCAATATTCTTCCTGTGTATAATCATGAATGCTTAACTGATCTAGCGCTCCGAAGTTTAGCCTTGTCTGCTCGTGCCACGCAACCTAAAAGGGTGAGCAGGGGTTAGTCTGAGGCGTAGTTCCCTTGCCCTGAATAGAGGAGAGGGTCCCTGCTTGTCACAAGTGTACACCTGTGCCAACCAGAGACCCCCAAATCTAACAGCCTTCACCAAAAACATATAGACGATTACATGCACGCATATGATAGTAGAATAAAAGCCTAGGTTGTCATTTACTCATTCTTCTAGACTTGTATTTTAATAAATGTTATGTCACCCATCCTGACATACTTTCAGGTCCTATTTGGAACCCACTAGGATAATAATATATCCAAAAACGTAACAACCAAGCAAGAGACAAATGCCTATCAGAACTACAAACTATGTTCCCATCATGCATTTTGTCTGTCTTCTTTTCCCCTTTTTTCTCCTCTCTTACAGACTCAGACAAAAAAGATCTGACCTACACCGCAAAAGGTGGTGAGTAATCCAACATCACCTATCTCTCTATTAAGAACTAAAACTGGCTCTTAATTTTACCGGTCCTGACGAAAGCCTCAAGAGGTTCCAAGAGGCTGAAACAAGTTGACCTATATGACCACAAAACACCAGTGCATAAGACCAGTAACATAGTCTAAAAACGCACAACTCTTTTAATTTCCAAATTCATATACCTCAAGAATAAAAAACAAGAGGTACGACTTTAGGAATTTTAACTCACCTTTTCCGAACACCTGCACCACCACTTTTTATCCCTGACCACTACTGTCAAACCAGCGGGTCTTCCTCCGGGTGGAGGACAGCATAACTCACAAAGAAGAGACCCAATGATCATGCTGTTCTGGTACACTTATGCGGAGAATCAACATATACCGCCCAACGCCTGTGTCCGTATATGAGGGTTTTTTTTTACAACAAAGTCCAGCTACACAATTTGTGACCCTGGTGACACAGGACAAGTGGTCCACTCTGTTAAACCTGTCAGCCCTTTGGGTGGTCCCTCCTAATTATTATTTATTTTATCCCCTTTTTGCCTCTGTATTTTTCCGGATGTCCACTACAGTAGTGTATCTGGAAGGAGCCTGACTGCAGCGGAGTTAGCTGACAGGAGGGAGGAGAGACAATTAAAATGGGAATTAGCTAGCTTGGAAAAGGAGAGGGAGGAGACGAGGCTCGCTCATGAGCTTAGCTGAAAGGAGTTAGACCTCAAAGCCTTACAGGTAGGGACCTCCAGTACTCCTATTGGTGGCAGCGTACCTAAAGAAACAACCAGGGAACCCAGACCCTTTTTGCCCAAAGACGTAGTCGCCAGTTTTAGTGTGGTTGACGACATTGCCAAATGGTCTCCTTAAGAGCCCATGGGATCTCAGAGAGTCATTTTTTTTTCTGGTGTTGACCCTAGGTCTCAGGGCGCTTCATTATTACTTATTAGTAATGTGGCGCAGGTGCTCCTGTAAAATGGAGGGAGACACAAAATGGTGGCCTGCTCAAATCACCTCAGAACCTGGGGCCATAGAGTTGCGTGAGGGGTTCTAGAATCTGCTGAACCCTTCTGGACTCTCTTGGCCCAGACTATAAAAGGTGAAATGGGACGGCCATTTTGGTTCGTCCAGTGAGTGAGGAGAAGGAACAGACAGGAGTCAAGGCTTCTGAAAGGAGAGGATGGCACACAGAGGGGAGAATTGATTGTCTTCAGACCTGTCCCCCCTTTCGCTGATGCCCCCCCCTTTGTCAGATGATCTAGCCCTGCTCTTGGTTTCGACTCCAAGTGAGATACTCGTGAGTCGCCCCGTGTAAGGAAACCCAGTTTGGTCAGGAGAGTGGAGGACCATAAGCCGGGAGCTAGAGGGTGTGAAACTGCCTGTTGTGCTAACTCTCTGAACTAATACTGAATAGAGGCAACAGGAGGTTCACCAGAAACGGATCTTGCGTAGCGCCTCACTAACTCGTGCTGGTCGGCACTCACCGCTACTCATCTAACCTTGCTGAGAAGAGCAAGCAGTCTGGGCGTTCTGGTGAGCGGCTTCCGCGTTGGTTACTAGGGAAGCGAAGGGCCTGTGAAGCTCCGCCCGGCATGTCAGCAGGAGGTGAGGCGCCATAAGGTGAGGGGCGGGCTGCAGCGAAGGGCCTGTGAAGCTCCGCCCGGCACGTCAGCAGGAGGCGAGGCGCAGTAAGGTGAGGGGCGGGCTGCAAGAAGGCCGGACCAGAACAGAGTACTACCTCGTATAGCGGGCTGAGGGCGAAGGCAGAAATTAACCCACTCCCCTTTCTTGGCTGGATTTTGGTGAATTCAGCTGTCAGAGTCCCTCAGGTTGCGCAGGGACTCGGTCGGGTGCTCTCCACGTCATGACTTTCCCGTAGAGGCGCCACTCCCGAAGTAAGCAGGGAATCACAAGGCGGGAAGAGGGGTGAACGTGTGAGCGCAACGTGAGCCTTGCTGGATTAGAACTGTGGTCTGACTGCTTGGTCTAGGGGACATCGAGACTGTAAGGCCAGTCGGCCTCTAACAAGCAGAGTTTCATAAACAAAAAGGAATGTAACGAGGGAGTGTACCACCTGCCACCAGTCATCCTCAGTCAGACTACTACCCAGTGGTGGTTTGGGGGCAGGGTGGCTAGTGGGAGGTACATTTTCAAAGGGTCCAGATGGCCATGCCTGTCTAGAAGCAGAGACGGAACAATCACGCGGGGGGAACTGAGTCTTGCCAGTCTTAGGTAGGAGGGTTTATGATCAATGGGAAATCTGTTTGCCCCAAAGTATTGCCTGCCTTTCTGAGTTGTATGTAGAAGGTATTTATGACTTGTGTGAAGTAACGTTTCTGACCTACATTTTGGCATTCTAGGCAACCTGCTGTATAACCAGTAGTGTAATTCCTGCAGAGTGGTTTTTAGAACTTGTACCTGTTGCATTCGTAATTCCATTGTGTCCTCTATGGTAATGTACGATTTACATCTCCCTGTTCTAGACTAAAAACAGAAATGATTAGGAAAGATCTGCTTATGAATTTAGAATGTATGTAATCCTCATGAATGTATAAAAGTATGTAAAATGACGGTGATATCTAAAATGAAAATGTAACAGAATTTTGAGGTAACCAAAAGCTAATTTGAAGAGAAGATAAAGCTTTTCTACTTTTCTAACAAGGTGTGGTGTCATTTTTATTGGATGGACGCTGAACTGCTGTAGTGAGTGTGACGCAAGCATAGCACAGTTGCCTTAGAGCTAGGCCTTACCGCTTGAGCCAGGCTACCCCAGGTGGACTGGTACCCCCAGGTCCAACATATTGGTGGCAGCGGTGGGATAGAGCTTGTGCTTGCGTCCACTTGACAGTGGCTTAGTGTGCACCACGTACCTACACCTGGAGTTTTCTCCTAGTGGTCTCCCTAATTGGACGTTTGGTTTTTTCCAAATTCCTTTCTGGTGGTGGGTTGAGGTAGCTCTTATTTGACGCCTCTTTCTTGAATACTCCAAAGTAACTGTCTGAGGCCCCGCTTGGTAAAATGGAGTTTGGATTGGATGAGTTGGAGACCTACACAGCGGCCAAACTTAGGGAATTTAGCCAGGAAAAGGGGGTGTTCTTCAAACGTGGTGCGAAGAAGGTGGAACTCCAAACCAGCTTGAGAGCATGGGTGGCAGCTCACCCAGATGGGAAAAAGTAGGAGGAAGAGGAGGATCGTGACACTGTCATTGAAGCAGAGATGCTGTACCAAACTGAAGGGGGGAATCTTTTACCCCGTCCTGGGACACCTTCGAGGGCGGGCAGTAGTGTATCTGGAAGGAGCCTGACTGCAGCGGAGTTAGCTGACAGGAGGGAGGAGAGACAATTAAAATGGGAATTAGCTAGCTTGGAAAAGGAGAGGGAGGAGACGAGGCTCGCTCATGAGCTTAGCTGAAAGGAGTTAGACCTCAAAACCTTACAGGTAGGGACCTCCAGTACTCCTATTGGTGGCAGCGTACCTAAAGAAACAACCAGGGAACCCAGACCCTTTTTGCCCAAAGACGTAGTCGCCAGTTTTAGTGTGGTTGACGACATTGCCAAATGGTCTCCTTAAGAGCCCATGGGATCTCAGAGAGTCATTGGGGGGGGGGTGGTCTGTACCGGTATATGCCTCCAGGAGGGAGAGATGCACTTCTAGCCTTAGAGCAGGAGGAACAGACCAATTACCCCACCATGAAGATTGCTCTGATTAGAAAGTTTGGGCTGACCCCTGAGAAATACCGACAGAAATTCCGGAACAGCCACAAACTGGCTACCCAAAACTGGGTCGAATTTTTTGGACTACGCTAGAAAGGCCCCAGAGGGTTGGGTGCAAGGCAGTGAGGTGACTGACTACGAGGGTTTGTACGATTTGTTCTTAAAGGAGCACCTCCTCGAGAAATGTTTTCCGGAGCTGCGTCAACACCTGGTGGACAACAAGCTGACTAGCCCTAGAAAGCTTGCCGAGGAGGCAGACATCTGGGCTAGTACCAGAGTCTCCTCAAAATGGGCTGGAGGGGATTCCCAAAGGACTTTCTTTCCCCAGATGAAAGAAGGGGGAGAAAAAGGGAAGGAAGGAAAAAAAAAGTTAGACTATTAAAAATAAAGACAATGTAAAAAGATAAGAAAAAGAAGGATGCTCCTCCTCTTTCTCCTCCTACTCCTTCTTATGTCCCAAGATTGATTATATCTTATCCTTTTCTTACTTTCAAGATATCAATCGGGTTTACTCTGAAAAAATAAGGAGAGAGGTGAAGGGGTAGAGGAAAGGAAAAGGGAAGATAAGGGAATGGACAAAGGAAAGTAAAAAAGAACCTCAACTAAATATATAATCTTGATCAAAATAACCACCACTTAATACCAATATGATCGACCAACCGATAGACTAGATAAAAGGGGCCCCAGGTAGGGGTACATCGGGGGCGACAACCTTGCCAGTCATCCGGCCAGAGTAAGTAGGGGGGGGTTTCCAGGGGAGGGAGGGGGGTGGGAGAGGGAGAGAAAGCACAAAAAAGTCCTCGTAACCACAATTTAAAAACTCGAAAACTTTTTGATTCCAGGGCGCACTACATAAGAGTGGTCAATTTCCAAAACAATAAACGGATATATACTGGAAGGTCAAATGAAGAGAAAACAAAAAAAAATATTAGAGGGAGAATGGGTAAAGCAGGGCAATGGATTGATAGAGAAACATGAGAGACATTAAACTTCTCTCCTGGAACGTAAACGGGATGCACGTACGAGGGAGAGAGATTCGTCCGCGCAGATCATAACGATCCAGGAGACACACTTAAATAAACAAGAGATCACAGACATTTAAAAAAAATTAAGATGAGTCGATAAATTCGTCAGTACAGACCATAATGCTAGCATTCGGGGATTAGCCATCATATTCAAAAAGGGCGCTAGGGCTCAGATCGAGGATTAGAAGGTAGATCCGAACGGTAGATGGCTAATAGCTAATTTCCAGCTAGACCTAAGGAGATTTACCCTAGTAGCCTATTACGGACCTAACCAAGATGACCCCTCCTACATAACCACAATACAAAATCATCTAATAACTATCACTAATCCAATAATCTGGATGGGAGATTTTAACCTAGTGTTAGATCCCAAACTGGATAACTCCCCTAGTTCTAGGGCAATAATCCATAATCAAACAAGAGATGCACTACTGTGCTGTATCTCCAATTTGAGACTGGAAGACTTTTGGAGACAGAGAGCCGGGAAAACATTGGGGGTTTCCTACCACAATTACAAGTACAAGCATAAATCCCGAATAGACTACGCTCTATTTAGTTTCTCTCTAAAAGACTTGATAATGAACATTACATACCTACCACCGCACCTATCGGATCATTCTGCTATCATTTTCTCGTTAACACTAGATTGCGAACATACCTTTGCCTCATGGTCTTTTGACCGTACTCTATTATTAGAGGAAACGGAAAGAGAATACCTTATATCCGAAACAATTGCCTTTCTGGAGCTGAATTTAGACTCTGCCCCTTTGGTCAGCGTGTGGGAGACATGGAAAGCGTACATCAGGGGCTGTATCACCAATAGGGCATCCTACAGAAAAAAGAAATACAGAGAGGAACTACTGTCAATAGAGCAAGATCTGGCAAGGCTGGATTCAGCAGATCAAGCGCCCTCTAATAACTTAGAAAAGAAAAGAGAGCTAAAAGATAAGCTAGAAACATTACTACAGGAGAGACTAAACAAACGTTGGCAGGTAGGTAAACTCTCCCACTTCGAATATGGCGAGTCAGCAGGGAAGCTGCTAGCCTGGAAAATAAAAGCAGACCAGGCTAGGAAATACATAAAAGAGGTGAGAGTAGATGGAGAATTAAATAGCAGGAAATCTGATCTTGAGATAGGTGAAGCTTTTAGTGCCTACTTTCATAATATCTATACAGACGAAATAATTGACAATATTGACAACATTGAGGAAAGAAATAAATGGCTGGAAAAGATGGACCTTCCTGAGTTAAAGGAGCATCAGAGCGAGAATCTAGATAGGGGAATAACCGAGGGGGAAGTCGAAAGTGTCATTAAGCAGTTAAAACAGGGGAAAGCCGCAGGACCGGATGGGATTCCGGGTGAATTATATCAGGTGCTTAATTCCACACTCACCCCGATATTAACAAAGCTATTTAATGACATATTATTAAAAGGAGAGACACCGCCTAGTTCTTGGGGAGAAGCGAACATCGCCTTAATCTTAAAATCAGACAAGGATCCAACGGACTGCGGTTCATATCGTCCAATCTCGCTTCTCAACAATGACTATAAGATCTTTTCATCAATTTTGGCTGCTCGTTTGGGAAGCGAGATTGGAGATATTATACATCAGGATCAAAAGGGATTTAAAGAGGCCGACAACTTGCCGATTTAACATACGATTTAGTCGGAGCTATAGATATTGCCTCAACTTTCGCTCTACCTCTTGCAATCATGACTCTCGATGCAACAAAAGCATTCGATAGAGTAAAGTGGTCTTACTTAAATGCTGCTATGGAAAAGTTTAAAATAGGCCCTAAATTCCGTAGAACGGTAGGCTTACTATATAAAAATCCGAAGGCAAGTTTGCTAATTAACGGCATACGCACAAATCCCCTCGAAATTACAAGAGGAACAAGACAGGGGTGTCCTCTTTCCCCCCTACTATTTAATATTTATCTAGAACCATTTGCTCACTCCATAAGAGAAGATCCCAATATCCCCCCCTTTTCGTTCTCTGGGTGGGAAAAGAAAGTCGGGCTGTATGCTGATGACATCCTTATTTACACAACAGACCCGACACAGGCTTTCCCTATTGTCATCAAAAGTGCCGAGGAATTTGGGAAGCACTCAGGCTATGAAATAAACGCAGGGAAGACGGAGATAATGGTCTGGAACATCACTAATCTTCAGCTCCCTATAAGAACCTCAATGCGCTACCTGGGCATAAGAATCACCAAAGACCCCAATCTTCTGGCCCAGAATAATCTAGATCGCATCTCACGCGAAGCTAAATCATTAACGAAGTCTTGGTCTTTTCTACCGCTTACTATCTACGGATGAACCAGCCTAGTAAAAATGTCCATTCTCCCCAAATATACATTCCTCTTCAATACAATTCCTTTATTATTCGACACGAATCAATTAATAAAATTCCAACAAAATATAAATTCATTTGTTTGGTGTTATAAGTCAACCAGGCTGGCGTGGAAGAAGCTGAGAAGGAGAAGGGAAAAAGGAGGTCTTGCTCTGCCAGACCTGGAATACTACGCTTGGGCCTTTCACCTGACCCACTCCAGGATGTTATTAAAGTCCCCATTAGACAACCCGAACGGCCATATGTTCAAAGCTATGTTACTGGGCTCTGACCTTCCACTGGACGGATTCCTATTCAAATTTGGGCATCAGAGATTTTTCAAAAAAGTCAGACTAAAGACACTATATTGTCCCATAAAAGAATGGTCTCAAATTAAATCCAAGGCGGAGATTGCATACTTTTCCAACTATACGCCGATCTGGGACTTCCCAGGGCTCTCACCGTATTACACTCAGACGGTTAAAACAGTCTTACAGGAAGCAGGAATCATACAATGGGGAGAATTAGTAGTAGATGGCTCTCTTATCGAATGGGAAATATTCTCAGATAGGGTAACCTCACCATTATCTTGGTTCGTTTATAGACAGCTTTCTAGTTGGTTGCGTTCTCAAATAATTAAAAAGATCAAATTTGGAGGAGACAGCTCCCTAGAAAGGAATCTAATTGAAAAACCCTATAAAGGCAAGGAGGTTGCCTCACACTATTGGAGCATCATGGAAGAAAGGGAGGGTGAGTTTAATCTTCCGACAAAGCTATGGAGAGGAGAGGGAGAATCCCAGGCAGAAGTGAAATGGATAGAATCCTTTACACTCCTCTATAAGATCATAAAACCAGCTTGGCTGAGGCGCAATCAACTATTTACACTACATCGGGCGTATTATTCCCCTAAAAGGCTTTTCAAGTTCCAACCGGGGAAGTGTTGCAGTAAATGTTCTTTGTTAGCGGCCTCAGATCTGCATATGTTCTGGGAATGCCCGAATGGTACCACATTTTGGCAAGAAGTCAAGATATCACTTGAGTCAATCCTCAAAATCTCCATCCCTTTCTCTTGGTCGCTAGTAATATTTGGAGTGTGTGATACCATCAAAGGATTAGGAAGAGAGTTCCTATATTATGCCATACTACTAGCAAGTAGACAAATATGTAAAAACTGGGTCAATATCAATCCACCAACCCATGCAGAGTGGTTGTCCTCATTTTACATGACGTCAAAAGCAGATTTGGCCAGAATATGCAGTCCCCGTACAGTGAGATTTTGGAATTTCTTAAATGAGTGGAGTCGGAACAGCTAGGAGCCCAGGTTTTTTTTTTCTTCCCCCCCAGGTCCGATGATTAAGCCTGAGTCTCCATGTCCAACGGGAGGCACCCTAAGCCACAGTAACATTGGACTATCAGCCCATATGGGGCTTGTATTGGAGGCAGCTCGTGTGGGGTTCTATTTCTCAGCTTAGACACCAGACCAGCCTCCCAGGAAAATTTGACGGTATCCTAAAGGTACAGAGGCTACTGGGTCTTGCGGTTGGAACACCCCTGGACCGATTAAGTGGCTAATGAGGACAAAAAAACTAAACAAAAAAAAAAGCTGACTAGCCCTAGAAAGCTTGCAGAGGAGGCAGACATCTGGGCTAGTACCAGGGTGTCCTCAAAAGGGGCTGGAGGGGATTCCCAAAGGACTGGTCAGGGCGCTCCCCAGAAGAAAGAAGGGGGAGACAAAAAGAGGGAGTTCTCGAAAGGCCCCCAAAACAGTTTCCAAGGAAAGGGATCAGGATTCACTCCTACGGTAAACCCACAAAAGACCCCCCATCCTGACCATAGTCAGCAGCCAAGGGTTGTCCGCTGTTATGAGTGTGGTGGGGTTGGGCACTATAAAGGTGATCCCAAGTGCCCAAAGAGACCACCCCCTCCCACTGCAGGAAAGACCCTGGGAATGGCTAGTGTAGTGCTCGGGGAGGATTGCCCTTAGATAAGGGAAGGGAGTGGGCGGGAATAACCCTAGTGTCCCTGGGAAACAGCGAGATGGTTCATAAGATCCAGGTGCCCCCAAATACCACTAAGTATGGGCAGTGGGTCACCATCAATGGCCAGAGAGGGGAGGCTCTGAGGGACACAGGTGCCAGCATGACTATGGTAAGAAAACAGCTGGTGTACCCAGAGCAGGTGATTCCAAAAGTACTCCACCCCGCCGCGATGGCTGATGGCAGAATAGGTCACTACCCTGTGGCTGAAGTTCCCTTTGAGTGGGGAGGGATAGCAGGTCTCCTTGGAGTTGCGGTGAGCCCTGCCGTGCCAGTCGATTGTCTGTTGGGGAATGACTTGGAGCACAATGCTTGGAAGGAGGTGGAATTCTGAACTCATTCTGAGATGTTGGGTACACCTGATTGGGCCTGTGCGAGCACACGGTCCGCGACTACCCTGAGGGGGAGTTCGCAAGGGCTGGAGCCTAGAACAAAGGCACAGCCGGCTGCCAAAAAGGGGAAGATCCGAGGACAGGAGAAACCTTCCTCGACATCCACACCCCGTGAGATGGATGGGACACCTGAGGTGGTGGATCCGGAGTCCACGGAGGGGGATGTTGTCTCCTTGAAGGACCTACCTATCCCTGCGGAATGGCATGTGGAGGGAGGACCTACCAGGGAAGAGTTTTGTCAAGGGCAGAACGAGTGCCCTACACTTGAGGGACTGAGGCGACAGGCCGAAGCGCAGGCAGCCGGTAACAGTGCAGGGAACTTCCACATCTACTGGGAGGAGGGTCTTCTCTACAGTGAACCCAAGGCACCGGTGCACGGTTCGTCACGGGCCTTGGTACTACCCCAACGTTACCGAGCCTTTCTCTTAGAATTGGCTCACGAGATTCCCTTGGCAGGACACCTGGGTCAGGACAAGACCTTTACCCGGCTTGTCCCCCATTTCTATCGGCCTCAGATGAGGATTGAGTCCAACACTTTCTGTAGGACGTGTGTGTCTTGCCAAGCTAGTGGGAAAACAGGGGTTAAGCTGAAGGCTCCCCTGGAACCACTACCTGTCGTTAGCACCCACTTTGAAAGGGTGGGCATCGACATTGTGGGGCCATTTGATCCACCCACTTCGGCCGGTCACAGGTTTATCCTGGTTCTGCTGGATCACACCACCCGGTACCCAGAGACAATTCATTTGAGGACCGTTACTGCACCTGCGGTGGCTCAGGCCCTGATGGGGATTTTTACCCGAGTGGAATTCCCCAAGGAAGTTGTGTCCGACAGAGGGGCCAACTTCATGTCAGCCTACATAAGGGCTATGTGGAAGGAATGTGGAGTTACTTACCGGTTCTCCACCCCTTACCACCCCCAGACCAATGGTCTGGTGGAAAGGTTTAATAAAACCCTGAAAGGCATGATAAGAAGTCTGCCTGAGAGCCTGCGGAGGAGATGGGACGTCCTGCTACCCTGTCTGTTGTTCTCATACAGGGAAGTGCCACAGAAAGGAGTGGGCTTCAGCCCCTTCGAGCTTCTGTATGGGCACCCTCTCAGAGGACCTCTCAGCCTGGTTAAAGATGGATGGGAATAGACTCCCAGGAAGCTTCCCCAGGATGTGGTGAGCTATATGCTGGCCTTCCATAGCCAAGTGGCTAAGTTGTGGAAGCAAGCTTCTGACAACCTGGAAGCCAGCCAGGCAGTTATGAAAGAGTGGTATGACCACAATGCTTACCCTCTGGAGTTGGAGCCTGGCCAGGAAGTGTGGGTCATGGAGCCTGGAGAGCTTAGTGCCCTCCGCAATCGCTGGACAGGCCCCTTTGAGGTGATTGAGAAGAAGGGCAAGGTCACTTACTTAGTAGACCCCCAGGCAACCCCATCGGGTGCTCCATGTCAACCGCCTCAAACCCCAACATGAGAGGCCCGAGGTCATCTTGATGATGGTGACAGATGGAGCAGAGGAAGAGGAAAGTGAGCCTCTCCCTGATCTATGTTCGTCCCAAGAGAAGGATGGGTCGGTGTAAGGGGTGAACCTCTCACCATCCCTAACTCCGGAACAGCAGAGGGACTGCCATCAAGTCCTTGAGCAGTATTCCTCACTGTTCTCCCTTATCCCGGGAAGGACCCAACTGTGTACCCATGATGTGGACACAGGGGACAGCCCACCTGTGAAGTCCAAGACCTACCGGCTGTCAGATAAGGTGAAGGCCAGCATTCACAATGAAGTCACTAAGATGCTGGAACTGGGAGTGATTGAACCTTCAAGCAGCCCCTGGTCCAGTCCGGTGGTTTTGGTACCAAAAGCTGCCCCGCCGGGCACCACTCCAGAACTCAGGTTCTGTGTGGATTACAGGGGACTGAATTCGGTAACAAAGACTGATGCTCATCCAATCCCTAGGGCAGATGAGCTCATTGACCTGCTGGGAGCTGCCCAATATCTGAGTACCTTTGACCTCACTTCAGGGTACTGGCAGATCTCCCTTACGGATGGAGCAAGGGAAAGGTCAGCCTTCTCCACACCTGAGGGCCACTACCAGTTCTATGTGATGCCCTATGGGCTCAAGAACTCCCCTGCCACGTTTCAGCGGCTGGGGAACCAGGTCCTCTCCGGAATGGAGGCCTTCTCTGCTGCTTATCTAGACGACATCGCTGTCTTCAGCAGCAGCTGGGAGGACCACTTGTGTCACTTACAGGCTGTTCTCCAAGCCCTGAAACAGGCTGGCTGGACAATCAAGGCCAGAAAATGCCAGATTGGGCAAGGGTCGGTAGTGTACCTAGGCCACTTCGTGGGCAGGGGGAAGGTGCAGCCCCTCCAGGCTAAGATTGAGACAATCATGGCCTGGGAACCCCCCAAGACTCAGACGGAGGTCCGAGCTTTCCTGGGCCTCACAGGATACTACCGTCGCTTTGTTAAGGGGTATGGCACAATTGTGGCACCCCTTACTGAGCTCACATCTAAGAAACAACCTCGACGGGTAGTCTGGACTGGGGCATGTCAACAAGCCTTTGACACCCTAAAACAAGCCATGCGTGCAGCTCCAGTTTTAAAGGTCCCTGATTTTTCCAAGGAGTTTATTGTTCAAACGGATGCATTGGAGCATGGCATTGGGGCAGTGTTATCGCAACTCAATGAAGAGGGCGTGGACCAACCTGTTGTCTTCCTATCAACGAGACTGCTTCCCCGGGAACAGTAGTGGAGTGCGATTGAGCGGAAAGCCTTTGCGGTGGCATGGGCTCTGAAGAAGCTGCGGCCATACCTGTTTGGCTCGCACTTCCTTGTACAGACTGACCACCGGCCCCTTCGTTGGCTGATCCAAATGAAGTGCGAGAATCCCAAGTTGTTGAGATGGTTCATCTCCCTACAGGGAATGGACTTCCGGGTGGAACATCGGCCTGGAGTGGACCACACCAACGCAGACGGTCTCTCAAGGTACTTCCGCCTTAGTGATGAGAACTCCCAAGGGGTTGGGTAGCTCTCCTCACTTTCAGCTGAGGGGGACGCGTGTTAAACCTGTCAGCCCTTTGGGTGGTCCCTCCTAATTATTATTTATTTTATCCCCTTTTTGCCTCTGTATTTTTCTGGATGTCCACTACATTTTAATTTTTCTGGTGTTGACTCTAGGTCTCAGGGCGCCTCATTATTACTTATTAGTAATGTGGCGCAGGTGCTCGTGTAAAATGGAGAGAGTGTAGGGAGACACAAAATGGTGGCCTGCTCAAATCACCTCAGAACCTGGGACCATAGAGTTGCATGAGGGGTTCTAGAACCTGCTGGACCCTTCTGGACTTTCTTGGCACAGACTATAAAAGGTGGAATGGGGCGGCCATTTTGGTTCGTCCAGTCAGTGAGGAGAAGGAACAGACAGGGGTCAAGGCTTCTGAGAGGAGAGGTTGGCGCACAGAGGGGAGAATTGATTGTCTTCAGGCCTGTCCCCCCTTTCGCTGATGCCCCCCCCTTTGTCAGATGATCTAGCCCTGCTCTTGGTTTCGACTCCAAGTGAGATACTCGTGAGGCACCCCGTGTAAGGAAACCCGGTTTGGTCAGGAGAGTGGAGGACCATAAGCCGGGAGCTAGAGGGTGTGAAACTGCATGTTGTGCTAACTCTCTGAACTAATACTGAATAGAGGCAACAGGAGGTTTACCAGAAATGAATCTTGCGTAGCGCCTCACTAACTCGCGCTGGTCGGCACTCACCGCTACTCATCTAACCTTGCTGAGAAGAGCGAGCAGTCTGGGCGTCCTGGTGAGCGGCTTCCGCGTTGGTTACTAAGGAAGCAAAGGGCCTGTGAAGCTCCGCCCGGCACGTCAGCAGGAGGCGAGGCGCCGTAAGGTAAGGGGCGGGCTGCGAGAAGGCCGGACCAGAACAGAGTACTACCTCGTATAGAGGGCTGAGGGCGAACGCAGGAATTAACCCACCCTCCCTTTCTTGGCCGGATTTTGGTGAATTCAGCTGTCAGAGTCCCTCAGGTTGCGCGGGGACTCTGTCGAGTGCTCTCCACGTCATGGCTTTGCCGTAGAGGCACCACCCCCGAAGTAAGCAGGGAATGACAAGGCGGGGAGAGGGGTGAACGTGTGAGCGCAATGTGAGCCTTGCTGGATTAGAACTGTGGTCCGACTGCTTGGTCTAGGGGACATCGAGACTGTAAGGCCAGCCGACCTCTAACAAGCAAAGTTTCATAAACAAAAAGGAATGTAACGAGGGAGTGTACCACCTGCCACCAGTCATCCTCAGTCAGACTACTCCCCAGTGGTGGGTTGGGGGCAGGGTGGCTAGCGGGAGGTAAATTTTCAAAGGGTCCAGATGGCCATGCCTGTCTAGAAGCAGAGACGGAACAATCACGCTGGGGGAACTAAGTCTTGCCAGTCTTAGGTAGGAGGGTTTATGATCAATGGGGAATCTGTTTGCCCCAAAGTATTGCCTGCCTTTCTGAGTTGTATGTAGAAGGTATTTATGACTTGTGTGAAGTATCGTTTCTGACCTACATTTTGGCATTCTAGGCAACCTGCTGTATAACCAGTAGTGTAATTACTGCAGAGCGGTCTTTGGACCTTGTACCTCTTGCATTCGTAATTCCATTGTGTCCTCTATGGTAATGTACGATTAACATCTCCCTGTTCTAGACTAAAAACAGAAATGATTAGGAAAGATCTGCTTATGAATTTAGAATGTATGTAATCCTCATGAATGTATAAAAGTATGTAAAATGACGGTGATATCTAAAATGCAAATGTAACAGAATTTTGAGGTAACCAAAAGCTAATTTGAAGAGAAGATAAAGCTTTTCTACTTTTCTAAAAAGGTGTGGTGTCATTTTTAGTGGATGGATGCTAAACTGCTGTAGTGAGTGTGACGCAAGCATAGCACAGTTGCCTTAGAGATAGGCCTTACCGCTTGAGCCAGGCTACCCCAGGTGGACTGGTACCCCCAGGTCCATCTCACTCCCCACCTGATTTGCATACTAACCATTGGAAGCAGAGTGGATCGCAAGTTTCTTTTTCCCTCCCCTTGGTGACTGAAGTAGTTGTAGAACCACCACAAGTGTTGCTGAGCTTTTTGGAGTCTATAAGCCCAGGATCAGCAGACAGATCAGTTGTGTTGCTGTGCCGGCAGATGTAGGGGAGTGACTCCTTTACTCAAAGGGAGATTCCTTCGGGTGTCTGACATGTCCACAGGTCCTGTGAAGAACTTGTATGGACCACTTACGTCTGGGGCAACACCGTCAATAGTCCGGGGTGGAGGGGCGTAGGTTCTCCGGGATGGAGGTCTTAGCTGAATATGGGCTTGGCAGAGAGGGGCTGCACAGTGTGCCCCCGGGGTGGGAAGAGAAGCTGGTCCCCCACCCTGCATGCAATCAACGTTACAGCGAGTTTATAGGTGCAGCGGGTTTCAGGCTGGGCATCCGTCAACCCTGTTCTACACGATCTCCCATGCCAGCCATGCCTGGACCAACTTCTCTTTCTACTCCCGGGGCACACCACGCAGCCCCTCTCTGCCAAGCCCATATTCAGCTAAGACCTCCATCCCGGTCCCTCAGAGCATTGCCCGCCACCGTGCCTGCTCCTCGCCCCCTCTGCACCCCCTGGACCAGATCACGTTCCCGGTCTGATTGGGCCCTTTTCCCTTTTCTGGCTTCTAAGACTGCTGCCTTGGACTCATCTGAGACACGCCATCGAGCGTGTCTCCATCTCTCGTTGGGGACCTCCAGCCATCCTAGTTAGTAAGTCTCTGCCCCCCTTATTCCATACCCTAGCGCGGTTTGCCCCGTGCCCCCTTCCCTTTTTACTCCCTCTCTTTTTTCCTTCTCCCCCATCTTTCTACTCTCCCCTATCTTTTTTCCGCCTTCCCCTTTTACTTCCCCTGCCCTTCCACCTGCCTTCTTCCTCTCTTTCCTTCTTTTCTTTTCTCCCTCCCCCTTCTCCCCTTTCTTTCCCCCCTCCTTTGTCCCGCCCATCCTCACCTCTTCTCACTCAGATCCCTCCATTCCCTTTAGGCCAAGCCTTGGTGCGCTTAGGTTCCCTGAGAACCTCCACCCCTCCACCCCGGACTATTCACTGTGTTGCCCCAGACGTAAGTGGTCCACGTGCTAGACCATTAGCACTTTTTTAACTTCTTCTCCTTGAGTCTAGACACGCGGTATTGTCTGCGCGTTCCTCTTCTGTCCCTTTTGACTCAATTCTCCACCCCCTACTCCTTGTTCTTTCGCCTTAGTCTGCTCCTGAGTGCTCAATAGTATACACATACATGTGAATATCCCTTGATCCCCAGCACTACAATATAAATCAATGTAACCTGGTCCTGATGATGGCCTAACATTCCTACAGGGCCGAAATATCGTCGACTCCACAGTGAAATTCCCGGTGCTCCCTGTTGGAAGATCACGTTTTAATATCCAAAATTAGTTTGACCATTACTACCATATACAGTCATTAAGTAAGAGCCCACACACACATCGCTTAAACCCCCTGCATATAGCCCTAAGCCAAAGCCCACTGCCTCAAGTTACCTTCTTTTGATAATAAAATCTACTAGGCCCGATGCTCTTAAAAATGCAGTTCTTTCATGCACAACATGGTGATGTAGCTCAGGCTACCGCAGAACACAGAAACTTTCCACAGTTACAAGTACGGGTACATCACACCAACACACGGGGCCCAGCTGGTACACCCTTGACATTTCACAAGTATAATTTGCTTCATTTTTTTTAGTATGCAATGTTCCAAGCTTGCTCAGATCAAACCACAGCAGCACCTTGCGATGGTAATGCCTGCCTTTAAGTTCCGGTCTCATATGTATTTTTAGACATATGTACACCCCATATATTCTTTGTTTATATTTAGCGGGCAAGGGTTACAGACCACCCGCCCAAACACCTGACACACTGGTCTGCCACTTCGGTGTTCTCAGGACTTTTGCAGAAAACAACAACAACAGCAATTACCCTGATCGACAACCTCGCCACCCTCAGACTGAGACAGATCGCCACTACCACGACCCACATCGCCGGTCACACGCTCAATGCCATCTTCACCGCCAGCCCCCACGTTACCTTCAGCCACACTTCCGAGCTCACCTGGACCGACCACCACTGCGTCCACTTCACCTTCCAGAAACTCGTCTCCCACCAGCGCACTCTACAGATCCCCCGCCGACGCTGGGGAAAAGTCACCAAGGAACGACTATAAACACACCTCACACTCCACCCACCGACCAGCCCCACCAACCCAGAGGAGGGGGCCCGCACCCTCAGACTCTGATGGAGGACTGCGCTAACACTGTAACACCCATGAAACAACCCACCAAAAGAGACACCAGCCAGAGAGCCAGCTGGTTCACTCCGAAGCTCTAGCCTCCAAGCGCACCTGCCGGAAACTGGAGAACATCTGGATCAACAACAGAACACCCACCAACCACACAGCCCACAAAGACGCCATCCGCAAATATCACCACCTCATCAGGACCACCAAAAAAGCCTCATTCAAAGACCGCCTCGACAACAACGCACACAAAAGCAAAGAGCTATTCAACATCGTGAAAGAGCTCTCCACTCCCAGCTCCTGCACCAACGACATTACCCATCACAAGCCCTGTGCGATACCCTCGCTGCCTTCTTCCACCGAAAGATCACCTACATCCACAACAGCTTCACCCCCCGGGACGCACCCCACGGACCCCGCCACGACAAACACCCCGAGCCCCACCGACCACGACCCCCTGACCACTTTGACCAACGGGAGCACCAAAGACATAACTTGGACCATGAGCACCATCCACTCAGGCTCCCCGTCTGACCCGCTCCCCCACCACATCGCCAACAAAGCCGTCAGCATTATCGCACCCCACCTGCGTAACATCATCAACCTCTCCTTCGAGACCGCTACCTTCCCGAAGAGCTGGAAACACGCCAAGATCAACGCCCTCCTGAAGAAACCCAAGGCTGACCCGAGCGACCTCAATAACTTCCGGCCCATCTCCCTGCTTCCGCTCCCTGCGAAAGTCATGGAAAAGATCGTCAACACCCAGCTCACCCACTACCTAGAAGACAACAGCATCCTGGACCCCTCCCAGTCAGGCTTCCGCAGCAACTACAGCACCGAGACCGCCCTCATCGCTGCCACAGATGACAACAGAATCCTACTCGACAACGGCGAGACAGCAGCCCTTATCCTCCTGGACCTCTCTGCCGCCTTCGACACCGTCTGCTACCACACACTGCGCACACGCCTCTATGATGCAGAGATCTGAGACAAGGCCCTGGACTGGAGAACCTACTTCCTCACCGACAGAAGCCAGAGAGTCTGCCTCCCCCGTTCCACTCCGGAACCACCACTACCATCTGCGGCGTCCCCCAGGGATCCTCACTTAGCCCGACTCTGTTCAACATCTACATGGCCCCCCTCGCTCGCATCGCCAGACTACACGACCTCAACATAATCTCCTACGCCGATGACACCCAACTGATCCTCTCCCTCACCAAAGACCCCCTCACCGCCAAATCCAACCTACACCAGGGCATGAAGGCCGGCGCCGAGTGGATGGAGGCAAGCCGATTCAAACTGAACACGGACAAGACGGAGGTTCTCATCCTCGGGCCCAATCCCTCAGCGTTGGACGACTCCTGGTGGCCAGCATCACTGGGAACCCCCCCAGTACCAACCAACCATGCACGCAACCTAGGGGTCATCCTCGACTCAAAGCTCAGCATGACCAACCAAGTCAACACAGTCTCCTCCTCCTGCTTCCACACCCTCCGCATGCTCCGCAAGATCTACAGATGAATCCCAACAGACACTCGGAAAATTGCCACCCTCGTCAGCAGCCGACTCGACTACGGAAATGCCCTCTATGCCGGAGCCCCGTCCAAACTCATTAACAGACTCCAAAGAATCCAGAACGCCCCCGCACACCTGATCCTCAATGTCCCACACCGGGACCACAACACCCCGCACCTGAGAGAACTGCACTGGCTCCCCGTCGACAAAAGAATCACATTCAAACTCATGATCCACGCACACAAGTCACTCCACAACATCGGCCCAGCCTACCTCAACGACAGACTCTCCTTCTACGTACCCAACAGGAAAACTCGGCTCCGCCGACCTGTCCCTGGCCTCTGTCCTGCGCATCCACAGAACCACCACCGGGGGCAGATCCTTCTCCCACCGCACCACCAAGTCCTGGAACGCCCTCCCCCTCCTCCTACGACAGACCACAGACCTCCCGGCATTCAAAAGACTGCTCAAGACCTGGCTCTTCGACCACTAGCTGCAGCTCACCCCCCCCAGCGCTTTGAGACCCTAGCGGGTAAGCAGTGCGCTTTACAAATTCCCTGATTGATTGATTCATCCAAATCATCCCAGGGAGATGCGGATTCACGTACTTAACCTATAATGAAGGTGAAAAGGTACCAATAGCTTATAAATCACACTTGTACACACAAGCTGAAATGAAATTCACTTCAACAGAAAAAATTCTGACAGCGGTTTAAACTGCACTAGGAAAAGAGTGAGCCCTTGCACAGGGAAAACTTATAATGGTCGTTACGCCTGTACCTGCCTTAGAGTCAGTGACAAAAGCGAGCATTCCGAACGCAAAAGCTTTACATCCAAGGTGGATACAATGGGTTAATTTTCTTGCTGCAACAGACGTTGAATACGTTTTTGACCCTTACTTGAAAACTCAAGAATTTCTACAATACGAACAAGAATGTCCTCTGCCAACTGAGATTCTGCCTCAAGAACATTATGGATGTATAATTTATGCAGACGGATCAGACCAGCCCGCAATTGGGGGTAAACAAGCTTATAGTGCTGCGTGCGCGATTGTTAAAGGTCGCTGGCGCAATGGTAAATTCCGACCTATGGTCACAAAAACTCAATCTCCAGGAGATTGTACAGCTCAGTGAGCCGAACTACAGGCTTTCAAGATGGCGCTTGGAAATACCGATCATGAATTCCCCAAACTCATAGTGTGTGATTCGTATTACTGCATTCAATCTTACAACGAATACATGAAGAACTGGTTTCAAAGACGCAAAAGGAGGCACCATCAAGCATAAATTGCTTTGGGAACAAGTAGTTCTATTACAGAAAGAACTACAAAAGACTCACGTGATCCATACACTGAGTCAACAGCGTGATGGCGTTCACGTTGCTGGGAATTTATTGGCTGATGAAGCCGCAAAGGCAGCTGTGCAAACGGCTTCCATAGCTGCAATCACTCGTTCAAAAAAAGACAGCAAAATAATGCAAGCTGTCACAGCTTCAATAAAACACTTCCAAAAGGCTTTCCACTCAAGTACTCATATATAACTGATGCAAATAATGTATCTTTTGCTCAAATCCCTGGAGTGGGGGATAGAGTAATCCCAAACATGGAACATAGATTAGGACTAATCTTAGCAGCACATGAAGGACTTGCCTCTGCACACACTGGTGTTTCTGCCACAGTGTCATTATTAAATCAAAGATACTGGTGGCTGCGCTTAAGGAAACAGACCCTAAACTATGTTTTGGAATGTGAAATCTGCCAGAAATTGAAAGTTTCAACAGTGAAACGCCCAGCGCAGACTCCCCTTTTAATTTCAGATAAACCACTAGCATGTGTTTACCTGGACCACTGTGGTCCCTTACAAAGGGATGGCAACTATAAATATATCATGGTCGCAGTGGATTCATGCTCAAGATTCATTTGGATGTGGCCTCAGCGCTCGACTGATGCCCGAACTGTTATAAAAGATTTGCGAGTCTTTATCGGCACATACGCAATCGGCTCACTCTACAGGACCTTCTGACCAGGGTCCTGCGTTTAGCTCTAAAGCTTACAAGGAGGCCATGGCCAATCTGGGCGTTGCATTGCGGTACTCAAGTCCTTTCCATCCTGAGGGAAATTCAGTAGTGGAAAGAAAAAAACGGGACATAAAGTAATCTATGACAGCTAGGGTATTAGGCTCGTGTGACGGGTGGGTCAAACACTTAATAAGTGTCCAACGTAGTTTAAATAATTTGCCAAGAAATTCTCTGGGTGGAATCACTCCATGTGAAATCCTTTTTGGTACTAGAATGATTGTCGAAGACCTCGATCGTCACACTTCAGTGGTAGAACTGAGGTACTGGGTTTTTCAGAACAGGTACCGAACCGGTAACCCAGTGGTGTCAGGGTACACACCCAAAGACCTCGAGTACTTTCCTGATTTAGACCACAGAGACTCAGAGTCTTCTAGGTGAAGTCAAGGATCGATTTTATTGGCTGCAGCCAAGTAACAGGTCCTAGAAGTACAACAACACGGGATGTATATTCTCAGGAGACTGCTCAATCTTACAAAGCCAGGCTTCTCTTTTTATACAAAATATTGTGCTTCAGGCAACCATTCTCCACATTTCAGTATACTATTCACATGTTTCCACTACAAAGAAAAAGCAGAGTCATGATGACAAGCCCACATTTCAGTTTGTCCAGCCCACAACAAATTACCCGGCAAGGCCCAACATTTCCATCAGATATCGGTGGACCCCCAATAAAAACGGGCACCTCCTCCTCGTAAAGCAAGTCAGAGAGAAAGGAACAGGGACAGGTGGGAGCAAGATTAGGCAGGGTGTGTGTGCGATGATATGACATGTTGTGCCTTGATGCTATCTCGTTCGGCCACTGGGAGAGGAACTGACCAAACAGGTTCTGCCTGAGGCAAAGGTTTCAGCTTGCCCAGGTCAGAGAAAAGTCAATCAAGGAGTACGTGTCCTTTGATGTCGAATTTAGCTGTATTATAAGCCTATGTCAGGGCAACCCACAAAATGGCTGCCGTACACAAAATGGAAGCCAAGGGTTCAAGACGAAAATGACGATTTCGAGGTGAAATCGTCACTCGAATATGACGAAAATGCTTGTACATAGTGTACTAGCCATTTTCGGTCTTTTGATGTAAAAATCGTCATGCTACGACGAAGTTTTATTCACGAGTCCAGAATTTTCAGAACTACAAACCCTCCTTTTGCCCTTACATAGGCAATTTAACCTAATCTCATGCTAATCTGAGTCCAGGTCTATATTCCCAAAGTCATTGAGATGTTGCTGTAACATCATTCTAGTACTTAGCTCATCTCTTGATACAGGTTTCCTTACACATGATGTAGCACAGAGGCCACATATTGCAGGAGCACACTGCACGCACAGACAGAACAGGAAAAGAATGGCTAAGACCATCCCAATGACCATCAGAATTTTCCATCCCCAGCCGGATATCAGTTCCCAGAACCATCCCATTAATGACCAATCTCCTTTAACCACATGAATAGATTCGGAAATCTTATGCAGTTTAGAGATGGCCTGGTACACTCTTGGAGCGTTATCTGGAATGAAAACACAGCAACTCGATTGGATCAATTTACATACCCCACCTCGGTCTGCAAGTATGACATCTAATGCGACCCTGTTCTGAAGGGTCATAAGACGATCCGACTGGAGCTCAGCAGTCAAGTTACTAAGGGCACCAGCAGTTTCAATTACGGTGGACTCAACCACCCTTGTCAATTGCCTTATGTTCCTGCTGTTAACCATGGGTCCCCAGAACGGCAGAAAACCCTTTACGAAGTCCCCAGATTCTTGTCCTGCAGTGTCTTCTTCGCTGAAGACACCTCTAACTATCCTTGTCTTGTGGTAATCTGCCGCCACTGTGTAGGTGGGAGGCAGCAGGAACGAAACAAAACATGTGCCCGAAAAGTCAGGGGGCAACCATGTATAGGCTCTATCATGGCAGATGAAATAGGTACCCTTAGCTGCTAAGAACGGAGGGGAAGTCTGAGATGCAAAAACATATGTTTCAGTGCAGATGCTTTTCCCTAGCTGAGCTCTGGGATTCTTGCCAGTACCTTGCAGACACAGGTGACCCTGATGGGGTACAATCCAAATCGGGGAAGATCTCTTAGCTTGCTGTTTCTCACTCAGAGTAGCTCCATATCCGGTTACGTTCCATCCTATGTATACTAGTGTCTCATCTCTAGGGATAGTCTCGTAGGAAATATCTTCCTTAATCATGTCTACTATACCCTTGACTAGAGCACTATTCTTGGTATTATCTTCCACAGAACGTAGGGGGTAGACTTCATGTGCATAGATGAACATTGTTCTGTATGCCCACACAGAACCATTGTGGCTGAAAGGCAGGACCAGATAAGGGATACCTTTATCCGTTGTGTGAGGCATAAGACCACACACCCAACAGTTAGTTGTGTTCATTACTAGTTGGTGTTGGTGCAAAAGCTGAACAAAGGAGTTATTAATAAACTCTAATCTCCTAGCGGATTCGTGTTCAGGAAGGAGTTGAAAAGAGTGTGGGGAAACAGTAGAAGGAGGAGGTATAGGCGATGTAGTGGGTGCAAATGTTACTCGAAAAGAGAATAAAACATAACTTATTAAAAATATCATCACACTGAATAATATGAAAATGCACAATATCAAAAAGCTTTTCTTTGTCATTATTTTACATATTCGGTTTTTAAAGTTCACAGTTTTGGCAGATCTCTCCATCTCGAAAAACTCCATCCTCTCTAAAATGCTGCCCGCGATGGGAGGTTGTTTCTGCTAAGGAATGCTTCTGTCAGTCCAGGGCAACTCCCTTAGACCAACCAGAACTGTCGACCTAACGTCGTCAGCTGCACCCCGAAGACTTTGGGCAATCGCGGCCCTAGCAGCGGAACCCGGATGGCGGTTCGAAAAACAAAAATAAGCAAGTTTCTCAGATGGGAGAGCTGCGCTTTCAAAAATAGTACTTGGAGGAGAAAAAAATAATTTTATTTGTCCATAGGTCTCGGCCTCAAATTGTATCTTTGCTTTCCAGGTATGGTATGATCTCGGAAAAGGAGTTCAGGCTCTGTAGTGTCCAATGGAACTGACGGCGATACAGCTGGTTGCAAAATGTTGTCGCTCTCTTTTTCAGTAAGTGTTCCTTTTACACGTGCATCACTGAAAGGCAGAAAACGTGGCATAGTTTCAGTCTCTGAGTCGGCGACACCCTTCTGGACCCACTGGTCGTACGGCAGAGGTAAAGGTACCCTCTTGCAGTGGACTCCTTGGATCCAGTGCTTCTTCCCTTCCACTCGAACAGCTGATCTCGTGGAAAGAAGGACGAGGTGCGGTCCGGTCCACCTGGGCTGGTCGTTCTTGGTTCGCTGGAAATTCTTCACGAGAACCCAGGTTCCAGGGTCGATGGGGTGACCTGGAGTCTCAGAGACCGGAGGCAGGGTGTCATGGACCTGTTGGTGTAAAACACACAATTTAGCCGTCAATTCGTACAAATAATCAAGCAAAACAGGGAGTTCTATTTCACTGAACTTAGTGGGCCTTGGCACTCCCCATATGTTGGCCGGGCGGCCAAAAACTATCTCATATGGACTAAGTCCCACTCGCGAATGCACAGTCATTCTGGTGGATAGGAGTGCTAGGGGTAGAGCGTCAGGCCATTTAAGACCAGAGCTCGCTTGGATTTTGGCCAGTTTAAGTTTTAAAGTGCCGTTGTAGCATTCTACTAATCCAACTGATTGGGGGTGATTTGCAGCGTGGAACTTTTGCTGAATGCCTAGCCCTTCATATACTCTCTTCATCACACGACCCACAAATTCACTCCCATTGTCACTCCAGACCATTCTAGGCATTCCGAATCTGGGGAAGAACTCTTTCACAAGGGCTTTAGCTGTGGATAAGGCAGTGTTGTCTTTTAGGGGGTAGGCTTCCACCCATCTTGAGAAGGCACAAACAACAACGAGCACGTATTTTAAATTGTTGCACCTCTCCATGTGGATGAAATCTTGCTGCAAAACCTCGAACGGATACGTAGGAGGTGCAAAATGAACAGCTGGAGTTGGGGTTCCGCTACCAGGATTGTGTTTCAGACACACCATGCAATTCTTGACCACATTCTCTGCACACTTAGGAATTCTTGAATTTTGCCATACTGGAGCCAACAACTTACAAATCCCTTTCACGCTGATGTGAGCCATTCCATGAGCCATTGTAACCACTGCAAGCACATATGCATCAGGTAACAACCATCTCTGATGTTCTGACAATTCAATCCAACAACCAGTTGCATCCATTCTACCCGTACTTTCTCTCCACATGTTCAACTCTTTCTCTGTAGCCTCAGCTTGAATAGACTTCACACTCTCTATCGTGTCTTCACACATTCCAACATCACCAACCCATCTTGCAGGGTCTGCAACATACATTCGGCTCATCACATTCCTTGCAGTTTCTTTGGCGATTTCGTCAGCTAATGCATTTCCACGACCAACATCATCAGTCACCTTCTTGTGAGCACTACATTTCACAATCGCCACTTGCAGAGGCAAGGTCAGTGATTCAAGAAGCTCATTCACCAACTGACCATGCTGAATCTTAGCTCCATGCGAAGTCAGGAACCCACGTTCTTTCCACAATCGTCCAAAACTATGAGCCACACCAAATGCATACTGACTGTCGGTATAGACAGTCACTTTCATTCCTTTTGACAACACACATGCTCTTGTAAGTGCAATCAATTCTGCTGCTTGAGCTGAATTATGTGGAATACCTGCAGCTTCAACAATTGTATGCAAAGTCGTGACAGCATATGCTGCAGTCGTGTCACCATTCGGGAGCTTGAAGCATGAACCATCCACCCATAATGTACCATCACACTTTGCAAGAGGAGTATCTAGGAGATCTACTCTCCCTTTCGTTTCTTCTGTTCTAAGAAAACAATCATGCTGTTCAGAAGCATCTAGTTCCTCTACAATTGGCAACAACGTAGCTGGGTTGAGAGTGTTGCATCTTTTTATGTGCACATGACTTGCTAACAAGGTTAATTCGTAACCTGACAATCAAGCACTAGTTAAGTGCTGTGTCTTGGTTCTGTTTAACAACGTGTCCACTGCACGTGGAACCATCACAACTAACATGTTATTCATTACTAAACCAGCAGACTGTCGAATAGAAACAGCTGCTGCCGCTGTTGCTCTTAAACAACTCGGCAATGCTTTAGCTACCGGATCCAAAGTCGACGAAAAATATGCACATGGAGGCTGTTTGTCTCCAAACAACTGAGTCAACAGTGATAATGCACAACCCTCTTTCTCATGGACATACAATGTAAAGGGCTTACTGTAGTTGGGTGTACCTAACACAGGAGCCGAACAAAATTGCAATATTGTCGATAAGAGATGACCTAAGTAGGTCACTTCTTGTCGACAATATTGCAATTTTGAGAGAGACACTTTGTGATGCAAATCACACAAATGACGCAACAATGACAATGTGGCTTCTTTACAGATTTCCTCAGTATCTGCAGCAATGAGCAAATCATCAACATACTGAATGAGGGTAGCTCCATCAGGTAGTACAATCGTATCAAGCTGTGTTTTTTTAAAGCTTGACTATATATTGATGGACTTTCACAGTAGCCCTGGGGACCGCGTTTAAAGCGGAAGATGCGACCTCCTAAACTGAAGCCAAAAATATCGCTACTCTCCTCAGCAATCGGGATGCTGAAGAAAGCATTCTTCAAGTCAATCACCGAAAACCAGGTGGCAGAAGCTGGAATCATAGTCAATAGGGCAGTAATGTCAGGAACAACTGGAAACTGTGGCACAACTATTTTATTCACCTCTCTAAGATCAATCACGAATCTGTAAACAGGTGGCTGGGAAAGGTCAGTTCGCTTCAAAACAGGCAGAACAGGACTATTGCAAACGTTGCCTCTTGTCTCTTCAATCACATCTTTTTCAATCAGATCATAAACGATCGCTAGCAACGCTTTTTCCCCTTCACTAGAGATTTTGTATTGGGGAATTCGTGGCATTTTAACATTGGCTTTCAATGTTACAACATATGGTGGTATTTCTAAAAGACCCACATCATTAGGACCAGTAGCCCAAAGAATATTAGGGAGAGATGACAATTCTGTTGGAAGTTTATCCCTTGACAAATACATTGGAGAAACCACTTTCTTACCCAGTGTAAGTTGTACACCAGAAGGAGAACAGTACAAAGTCGCATACAATCTTTTCAGCAAATCTAATCCTAGCAAGTTTTCACCACAACCTGTTGTCAGAATAAGGGGTGCTTCAAATTTACAAGGTCCAACAGAAAGGGACAAAGGGTCAGAAATCGGATTTCTAACAGGGGCACCAGAAAAACCTACTGATACATTTGTTTCGCCAGACAAAGGTGCGCCAGGGAGTTTTGAGTGCTTAGTAGAACTCTTTGTAGCACCAGTATCCAACAGAAAAGGCTCTGACACACCTGATGTAATCACCTCAACGTATGGTCCACTCTGATCTACTGGAACTGAAACAACTCCCTCTCTTTGTCTATGGCTGTCCTAGCAATCATTACCATCCATATTCTCATCTTCTGCATAGTAATCATCAGCATAGTACTGAGCCGTCCTACCAGACGCGTTATTCTGCTGATCAAACCTATTCATAGAATTTTGAGGTGGAAGAGACTGTGTGTTCTGGGGGAAATTTCCACGTCCTCTACCTCTAGATGCTTGTTGAACACCTCGACCTCTTACACCAGAAGCACCATTTGCACGCTGTAATAAAATAGGACAACTATACTTGAAATGGCCCTCTTCCTTACAATATGAACACTGATTGGGGCCTACAGGGACACGTGGTTGAGTATACTCGACTCTTTGCGAGTTCCTCTGACACTGTTGAGGCTGCTGATAATTACTCTGATAGTTACTCTGAGCACCACTATTTTGACCACCACGTGGCGGATATGCTTGCTGTAACAAAACCTTTGTTTTCAACTCTTTAGTTTTCTTTTCTGCTCTATCTTTCTCGTCTTTGTCTCGATTTTCGTAATATTGTGCAGTAGCCAATATCTGTGCTGAGGAGGAAACTGCCCAAGAACTCTCTGAATCTTTCAACTTTTTGCACAACTCTGGAAGCAGATTGTGCACGAATTTATCGACGAACAGTCGCTGACCACCTTCTGTGCTCATATCTTGACCACTGTGGTCGACAAAAGTCTCTTCAAACCTGGTGAAGAAATCTGAGACCGTTTCATCTTTGTTCTGCTTACATGCAGACAATTTATCCCAATTTACTCGCATGGCAGGCATTAAAGTCTACAAGTAATTAATAATCCTACCAGGGAGGTCTGCTACTAAAGGCTCGGATTTAGCACCACCAACTTGTCGGTCATCTGCAGCAGCAATATTAGCCCATGTGTCACCTAACTCCTGATCATGATCTGCATGACGAATCTTTCCCCACAAAGGCTGTGGAACAACATTCTCACACAACATGTCTATATCCGCTAAATTCATGATACATGACCCAGCAGTCTGTGACAACTCCTTGTAATACCCTGCAGGATTTTTACGGGGATCAGGCAATGTCTGTTTAAGAGCCAGACCTTCAGCTCGCTTCCAAGGAACATGTACCCACACACGCTGAAAATGTGCTGGTATAGCTGGGGGAATATTATTATGACCAGCTGCTACTTCTTCCTTCCATACTGGAGGAACTTCTCTCATGGGATATTGTCTTCCCTTCTTTTTACCAGAAGAATCAAATTCAAACGACTTAAAAACACCTTCAGTCCTAAGTGACAACAACGTCGCAACTGCTTTCTCAACATCTGAACCCACAATTGCGCCTTTTGAAAACTCAAAACGTACATGGCTCAACTCGGGCGGATTAGAGTCCAAATCATTTTCCTCTAAATCTTCACATAGAAAAACACACATTTTCTCAAAAACGTATCTCTGCTTTGATGCTTCCCACTGGGTGAAGACATCCATAACACATTCTAAATCATATTTTTCCGGGTCAGAAACCCATTTATGTGCCAAATAATTCAACGTTTCTTTCTCCCTAGAATCAGGCTGTTGACTACGCAACTGTTTGCGCTCTGTGTCAGGAGTTACACTCGTTGCACCAAAGAGAGGATGCAAAAAATTAGCGACAGTACTAGCCACTCTCTGACGAACAGAAGGAGAAGTCGATGAAAAGACAAGAGGGAAAGCAGGGTAAGACGAGGCAGATGCAGAGGCAGTGTCAGGAGAAGTACCAGGAGTGGTAGTCGATAGAGTAGTCAACGTTGCAGGAAGTAAAGGAGGAGCAGATGTAAAAGTCGGTGGCCCTTGAGGAGGCTGCACCGGAGGAGCAGGAGCCAGCTGAAGAGTAGCTGGTGGGTGCTGTGGAGGAGCAGGAGGCAATGCAATCACAGGTTGCGCAACTAAAGGTTGCGGAGGTGCCGTAGCATTTTGCGCATAGGGGGGTGGCGAACTTAACAAATGCGACATTAAGGGATCTTTTTCAAGCTCTTTTGCTGCATCTTGCTGAAGAGGCGGCAAAACTGGATAGCATTTATCTATCACCATTTTACGTTGCCTGTGCAACTGCTCACTCATCTGTTCTTCTTTATTGTCTTTAAACTGCATAGCAGCTTGCATTATTGAAATACCCCTTTCTCTCTTATTTTTCTTCGCTAATTTAATTTCCTTCTGTTTGGCTTCCTTACGCCATAGGCGGAAAGAGTCAAACATTGCCGGCCGGGCTTTCTTCTTAAAAAGTTTGACTTCGAGGTTATCCAGGATTTCCGTGTCAAAGCTACCATGCCATTTTAAAACACCATCTTTTCTGGTGTATTTGATCCACACTTCATTGTATGTGATGGGGCCTACTCCATGTTTCACATACAGTTCATAAGTTGGAGTTCCAATCGGAGGAACCGGACACGAGTCCTCCAATCGGGAGTCCCTATTATTACAACCAAGACAAAACAAATTTCCAAGTCTGCTAAGACCAGGCATCTTCGCTCACTAGTCTAGCTTCAAACTTCAAAGGATTTATCGATTACGATATTTCTCATGAATACACGAGTCCTTTGGCTTTGGCACTTGCAAGTTCCAAACAAAGTGATCCCAAAAGGGGATACCCAAACTAAGACCAACTAAGGACTGGGAGACGCTCCACTTATACTTAACTGAGATATCGATGACGTCACCAGAAGACTCGTCTATCGTTTTGCTCTACCAAACTTCAAGGGTCCAAATCAGGGCGATAGCCAGGGCAGCAGTCCTTTGTAGCCGTCGGGAAGTGGGGAACCTCGCAGCAAAGACTTTCGGACCACGTCGACATGCAGGGGTCGATGAAGTGGTTGACCTTCCTCCAGAATTTTCTCATGAAGCTCCTCACGAACCTCTGGCTGGACCGGTACCGCTGGTATCGCCCCGCGTTGGGCGCCAACTGAGGTACTGGGTTTTTCAGAACCGGTACCCAACCGGTAACCCAGTGGTGTCAGGGTACACACCCAAAGACCTCGAGTACTTTCCTGATTTAGACCACAGAAACTCAGAGTCTTCTAGGTGAAGTCAAGGATCGATTTTATTGGCTGCAACCAAGTAACAGGTCCTAGAAGTACAACAACACAGGATGTATATTCTCAGGAGACTGCTCAATCTTACAAAGCCAGGCTTCTCTTTTTATACAAAATATTATGCTTCAGGCAAACATTCTTAAATTTACAGTAGGCCATTCACATATTTTCACTACAAAGAAAAAGCAGAGTCATGATGACAAGCCCACATTACAGTTTGTCCAGCCCATAATAAATCACCCGGCTAGGCCCAACAGTTTCATCAGATATCGGTGGACCCCCAATAAAAACGGGCACCTCCTCCTCGTAAAGCAAGTCAGAGAGAAAGGAACAGGGACAGGTGGGAGCAAGATTAGGCAGGGTGTGTGTGCGATGAAAAGGGTTTATGACATGTTGTGCCTAATGCTATCTCGTTCGGCCACTGGGAGAGGAACTGACCAAACAGGTTCGGCCTGAGGCAAAGGTTTCAGCTTGCCCAGGTCAGAGAAAAGTCAATCAAGGTGTACGTGTCCTTTGATATCGAATTTAGCTGTATTATAAGCCTATGTCAGGGCAACCCACAAAATGGCTGCCGTACACAAAATGGAAGCCAAGGGTTCAAGACGAAAATGACGATTTCGAGGTGAAATCGTCACTCGAATATGACGAAAATGCTTGTACATAGTGTACTAGCCATTTTCGGTCTTTTGATATAAAAATCGTCATGCTACGACAAAGTTTTATTCATGAGTCCAGAATTTTCAGAACTACAGAACAAAAACCCTTTGATATCAAAGACCGTTTGCCTGTTTTTCAGGAGTTAAATGAAACAAGAAGAAGTCTAAACAACACATTACAGAAACCAAAGGGGGGCGATAGACAATTATCGCCGATTTAGCGGCCGTTTTCAGCCGCTAAGTGGCGATAATTCTATCGCCCCATCAGCAAGCTGTCGCTAACTGATGTTAGCGACAGCTTTTAGGCAATAGCGTGCAGTTTGTGGCCCGCTTTGCATGTCAGCGATGTTTATCTCTAATGATATGCAAAGTGGGCGTACCCAACCCATTAGCAACTGAAAGCAGTCGATAACGTCGCTATCGCCTATTAACAAGGCAGGCGTAGCGTTGGAAATATTCACGCTAAGCGCGAATATCTCCAAAAACTAACGCCTGCTCAGACCAGTTCTTAGCCATGTTATCCAATGGGAGGTGGATAACATGGCTAAGAACATTTTGTTGCTAATGTGTGAATATCGCTGTATTCTCAGCGATATTCACGCTATCGCTGGAAAATGTATTGCTTTGGAGATAAACCTTGCTAATAGCAAGTTATCTCAGCGATAATTTCCGGCAATGCTTAGCGATAAAAAATTAGTTGCTAAGCCTAGTTAGCGATAAATATCGCTAATCGTTGGTAATATGCCCCAGTGTTACTGCCGCCCCTTGCTGGAAGATAGGAGAACCGGTTCATATCGATCGACCTGGTGAAACCACATCATGTTGTAGCAGGGATTCCGTTCTCCTACAGAACTGTGCATAGAGACTTGGAACCTCAGTGAATTAGGGTGTGCCAAAACTCACCTTAGTACCCAAAATCCCCTTACCGAGCTAGCTACAGTGTCTTATTGGTTCTAACAAACTCCCAATGTTTAGACAAACCAGAACATGAACTTAGAATACCTCAGGTCACGTGGAACACATGAACACTCTTTCGTTATACAATCATTTCAAACCAGAACGTGGAGTAAATGAGGATGCGTGCACATTTGAAATATTTATTTACTAATGCAGTGTTCTCAAAAGCAGTATCTTAGATAATACAAGCAAACATATTATAAAAAGCAAAGCTATCAGCATAGTTATTAGTCCATAAAAGGCAAACGGTGACAACATGCTAAAATGTCGAAATGAATAGGAGTTGACAACACCTAATTCTCACCCTCCCTAACTAGCATATTATATTATATCTAAGAAGGTCTCTTTGGGTTTTAGCAGGGCGGCCCCATACCTCAAGATCCTAATGGGAAGGGATCACATCATCTTCCACCAGCTCTCTGCATGCGAAGCACCATCAAGTGTCTTACGTGTGCTCTATGCAAAGCAATATAAAACGCCCCTATAGCCAGATTTGGCAGCATTTATGTTATGTCTAGGAAGGTGCGAAGATCAGACCTCACAACAATACTGTGTCGAGTTATCCTTGAAGGCTTCAGCACTCACTGTATAGACACAGTTTACCAAGCAAAGTTGATATCAGAGTAATAACATATTATTCTTGTGTAAATCACAACGCTCTTCTAGGCTGAAAGCTAAAACAACAATTATGTGTTGTGTGCAGAAGCAGCAAAAGGTAAAATGGCGTTTAAACATTTAATAAGCTCATGCGAACTTAACACAGTATATAGGCAAGCATTAACTATATGACATCCCCCCATGATCCGAGCACGGATAAGATAAGATAAGATAAGATAAGGCAAGGGGCAAATCCTTAAAGCAGAGTTCAAGAATGATCAGCCAGGCCAAATCAAAAAGTGGTGGAAAAAACGGTTCCATAAGTCAATTTTAAAAAAATTGCAACTTGCCAATCCATTGTTTACTTTTACTCAAGTCAATAGGTCTGGGAGGTGAACAATTTTACGCATAATTTTCAAAACATTTTTTATTAGTAAGAACAGTTTGTCATCAAAAGCCTTGAAAGCCATTTGGACAGGACTGAATATGTAAAATATGGAGCAACAGCTTCCAGCAGGAAGTCACTGTCATCACCCGAAAACAGTTTATGCCATCCAATTTAATAGTGGGAAAGAACATACGTGCGCTTCAAGTACCGGAGGCTCTAGCATCATCAGAGGACAACCCAGTGGGTTCTCAATAAAGCTGTGTGCCAAGAAATCTTGAGCTGCTGCGAGTATGTTCCAAAGACCCATTAGTCCATGCATCGCTGCCAAGGCCATAATCCTTTCACCAGAACAAACCAACTCGTGAGTAACTATGGGACTCATCAGTCGATTAAAATCCACGTTAGGAGACACCGTCTTGCAGAGACACAAATCAAGGGCCCACTCGAAATCGCAGCTCAGGCAATGGAACACAGGCTGGACCATGTAAAATAGGAAAATAAAAACGACAAACCATATGCTGCGCTTAAGGTGGCAAGCGGCAGCGTGCCATAGTAATCAAGCATCCTGTTGCGAAACAGTGCAAGGTGGGGCTGCGCGTCTTGTAACACAGGAAGGGCATCTATTTTTAATAAAACAAAATATCACCAGAACGCCTGCAGCCAGCGCCAGCAAAACAGGAAATTCACCAAATAAGCTTGAAAATATCGAATGGAAGAAAGCAGGAATGACTCCAAATATCTTTTCAAATGAAGTCACAAGACCACTGGTAAATGTTTTAAAAAAGTGTGCGAGGCCAGAAGTGGAGGACGCGTTAAAGATTGAATGAATCAGCTTGCTGAAATGCAATGGCAAGTCAGTATTTAATAGCGCCTGCACCTCTGTGCGGGTGTTGGTGACGTGAAGGACAAATGTTTCACGAGCCGAACTCAGGGCCACTTCTTTTTGAGACAAAAGGGCTCTCATTGTCAGAGCTCACCTTTAATATTTCCTGCTCTGTCTGTAAATCTTGCACGGGAACAGAAGCTGCTAACTTCCCGACTCCCACTACCAATCACTCAGGGCCAGAAAGAATCTTGGCGCTAACTGATCAGCGAGGGGGAAGGGGGAAAAGTGGATAAAATAATAAAGAACAAGAAGAGACAGGTTCAGAACCTTCTGATTTCCGTCTGGTACTCTTCTTCAGCTTTCCTCAGCCTATCGAAGACACCTAGGAAACTAAGCACACAACAATTATATGTTTCCCTTCACTACTCTACTCTAGTACCTTATTTCCTATCTAATTTTCCTATGTATGACTACCTACCCACAGTTCTTCGCACCTTGCCTCTCTTCTATGCCTGATGTCGTCTTTCTGATTTAATATGAAGTTTGGGTGTTACATCTGCAAGACATTTAAGAATGGAGTCAGTCACCTAGTTCCTCCCTATATTCTTATTAATGTTTCTTTTCAATTCTGTGACCTACCAGGTTTTGGGTAAGGATTTTTCCTTATGCTTATTCCTGTCTGTTATTAACCTTATCGATTTTCTTCTATTAAGTGTTCTATTGATCTCAGTATTTTAATGCTGGGTTCTTTTCTTTTTCTCCTTAGCGTGTAACCAAACAGAATATATCTCAGATAAGTTTTCTTCACTATCGTTTCCTCTCTATGTATGTGTTGCTCCCTGCGCTGCCTTAACCAGCGTCTTTTGATGTTTATTTTCGCTTTCCTCTTTTCACAGGTTAAAATGCATCGTAAAAACTAAAGGAATGGTAGGTTCACAGTCTCTTGTCAGCTCTGACAATTCATTAAACAGAAATAAACTATTATCTACATTAGTTCCAAAAGAAAGCTCTCTTTCTGTCACTTAGCTCTCAGTCTGATTATTGCTGTGGTAGAAATGAAACTCCGCCAGTCTCTGCCTCAGAAGAATGAGCGAAGCTCCGTTGACACGTCGAGGTTGTCTCTCTTTCTCTCTATCTCCAACATGGACTCTGGATACGTTGACAACTCAGAAAACGTTATCTATACCTCAATTCTTCCAGTCCTTGCTCCGAAACTCTAATACTCTCTGGGAATCTATACTTCAAATTCTATGGGCACACTAAGACTCGACCTCTTCGGGGAAACGCTTCAGTGAAGTGCGCAATACCTCAGGTGTGCGCGCGTCACATCAGCCTCACTCAGGATCTTTAAAAAGACTAGACCACTGATCTCAGCACATTAGCGGCCATCTTGCAGTTGCGCAAATGCCACCAACTCGACCATTGATGTCCAGTCTTCAGCCCTTTAATACCGCAAGAGTCTTTTTGGTCACAAACATTTGTAAAATTTAAATCTAAGGTGTTAGGGATTTTGACAGTACCCCCCACCAAAGATGGTCCTCTCACTCTTGGTTTGGTAGGATAGCGTTGATAGAAAAGTTTTATCAGTCTAGGAGCGTGAACATCCGAATCTAACTCCCAAGATCGCTCCTCCGGACCGTAACCCTTCCAATCAACGAGATAGTACAAGTTCCAATTTTGAGTCTACAATTTCTTTGACCTCAAACTCCACCCCCGTGTCTAACTGAATTGGTTGTGGAACTGGTCCCTTTCTCAGATTTGGAGCTGATTTCTTCAATAGGTAAACGTCAAGTCAAAGGATCTTTATTCGGAATAAAAGCATCCATAAAAGTGCATACAAATGCAATTTTAAAACAATGCAGTACAATAATAATATGACAGCTGGAAAGAAAAGGCATAAACTAATTAATCTATTTCACATGAACACACAAAGTGTCCCTCCTGTTCTTAAAAACAACAACATTTTACACAATTAAAACTGTTTTCCAACAAACAGAGATAGAAAGATGGATGGAAAAACATAGCAGCAACATTTAATTAGTCCTCATCAGTCATGTGCAAAAGAGCAAATAAGACCCAATGTGCAAAGAGAGCATTTATAAAGTGCATAAAAAATACAGTGTGCGGATGTTATACATCAATATATAAAGTGGCTCGTGATCGAACGGCAGCTTTGAGAAAACAGCTCACTCTGAATATTACTTCATCAGATTCCAATAATAAAAAGGTTCTCAGTGCTTTTCTAAAGCAAGTCATCTTTTGTTTTCTGCAGTAAGACATTAAGTAATGAGCAGAAAGAGTTTTATAAAAACCGCAGAAAAACAAAAAGTGCAAAAGGCTCTGTTTCATATTTGGGTTACAAGGACAATACAGGGTTTCTAAATGTTTATTGTAACCCAAAGGAAAATTTAACAGATTTACTATGCTCCCATCACGGAAGCGAAACAGCAAGCTTCTGTTCCATCTGCCAAGGTGTAAACATAGATATCTGTGAGGGGGGCCTGGATGTTTAGTTTGCGAATCAGAATAGCCCATATATTTTATGACAGTACACTTTGACAGATTTTTCCTTTCCCGCTCTTCTCTATACAAATGATACAGTGCCCTATGAACAATAATCTTGTGGGAACGATTTATTAAAGTGGGTGAAGTAAACAAATGACCATGACCTACGCTGTCAAGGCAATCTTTTACAGCTTTTAACCAGGGTATATAGTGTGCCCTGTCACATTTTAGGCAGTCCAAAATTATATCACGGGTCAAAGTGGCAGCCGGGTTAATCCATAATTTTAGCCAGAAGAGTGCTGGTCTTGATCTTACAAAGTCTTCTATATATGAGATGTTTAATTCATTATGACATATATATTGAGGGGAACAAATGACACCACCCAGCACTTTCCGACAAAACCTGTTTTCTTCGGTTTGGAGATGGATACAATTTGTGTAACCCCAAACCTCGGCGCCATAAGTGCCAGTTGGGATACATTGGGTTTGATAAATTTTTACTAGTGGTGTAATCACATCAGCGTGGGAAGGTTGTCGCAAAGAGGTGACGCAATTTATAGCTTTACCCAACTTGTTCCTGGCATAAGAAAGATGTGGTTGCCACGAGCCAGAGCTAGAGAATAGCAACCCCAAATAGGGAAAAGTGCAAGTGCTTTTCAAAACATTTGACCCTGATTTAATCTCAGCAATTTTATGTTTTTTAGGGCCACAGCTCATAATTAACGATTTTTTGAAATTAGTGGTCAAGCCTAGGTCTGCCATAAAATGGACAAAGCCTGAGATTAAAATACGGAGTGCCTTTGGTGTGCGGCCCATTAGGACCGCATCATCAGCATAAAGGAGGGTAGGTATAGGGACTCCGTTCACATAGGGTACATCTTTTGTTAAAGTCCCCAACGAGGAGCTCAAATTATTGATGTAGAGAATAAAAAGGAGGGGGGCCAGCACACATCCCTACCAATGCTGATGTCGTCAGAGACTTCGCCGGATTGATTAATACGCACACGAGCTCTTAGATCGCTATGTAAAAAAGCTAAAAAGTTCACCAAATAATCATCCAAACCATAATTAAGAAGGGTGGACCATAGACGGGAACGATTAACAAAATCAAAAGCAGAACTTAAGTCCATAAAACCAAAATATAAAGGAGATTTTTTAGCAGTATTATATTTTGCCATAATCAGACTCAAGTTCAAACATTGTTCCACCGTGCCAACATTACTACGAAAACCAAGCTGGCTGGGATGTAGAATCTTGCTCTCCTCCACCCAAGTTTTAATCCTTTTAAAAATCACCCTTCCCAAAACTTTCAAGGTATTATCGATTAACGATAACACTGGGTGAAACACTGGGTGAATCTTGTAACCTGCTCAGCAATAGGGTACAGACCAATGAATCGTGGTTGGAACTTTCGGTTTCCCTTTAATCTCAATATCTTGGTATTCAACCAGACTTCATCTCTTATCACTAAAGGGGGAGGTGTCTTTCTCTTTTTATCAGCATACCTCTTATAACTTTCCTTAGCCTGTTCCAAGTTTTTCGATGCAGATTCATGTACTGAACTTAAATGAGACACCAAATCCTTAACTGCTGGGACTGAAAGCTCAACATCTTGTACTGTGGAATTTGGATGCCTACCGTAATTTAAATAGAATGGCGAATAACCGGTGGACACATTCTTAGCATTATTGTGAGCAAATTCTGCTGTCCATAAATAGTCCGGCCATTCACCATCCTGTTTCAAGGAGAACAATCGTAGATATTGTTCCAACTCTTGATTCACCCTTTCAGTTTGCCCGTCTGTTTCCGGATGGAAACTGGTGGAATACGTCTTTCTACTCCTAACCCTTTAATAAAGGCTCTCCAGAAATGTGAGACAAAGTGAGTCCCACGATCCGATATTATAACTTTAGGAATTCCATCCAACCTCACAATCTGTGTACTAAAATGACTTGCCAACTGTTTTGCTGTTGGAATTCCCTTTAGACCAAAGAAATGTGTCATCTTTGTGTATGCATCTACCATCACTAGAATTGTGTTTACCCCATGACAAGATGGTAAACCTGTTATCAAGTCTAAAGTGATCGTGTGCCAAGGATGGGGAGGAATGGGCAAAGGTTGCAATAGTCCCGGGGGAGCGTGCCGTTCTGATTTTCCCTGAGCGCATATCTCACAGGTTTTCACATATTGTTCAATATCCTTATTCATTTGCGGCCACCAATATTTTCTTTTAATTAGATCTGCAGTCTTGAGTTCTCCCTTGTGTCCAGCTAACCGATGATCATGACATTCCCGCAAGGCTTGCTTCTGCAACGCCGTAGTTGGCAAATACAATGCACCTTCTTTGTAAGGTAAATCATCAAGGATTTCTCTTCCATCTCCTTGCTGAGCCCATTCTTGCATCTCATCAGGGGTTAAGGCTTGAACTAATTGCTCTTTCAATTCCAGAATATCAGTAGTGCAGATAATTTTATAATCTGGGATGATCGCTTGAGTACTGATTGAATTCTTCTCTTCTCCTGTTCCCATTCTGGACAAGGCGTCTGCCTTTCCGTTTTGAGTTCCCGGCCGATAAGTCATTACAAAATCGTAATCAGCGAAATATAGCGACCAATGAAGTTGTCGCGGTGTCAGAGTTCTGGCAGATTTCAGGAACTTTAACTTGCGATGATCTGTGTAAACTGTTACCACTTGATGAGCTCCCATGAGGTAATGTCTCCACTCCTTGAAGGCGTCCTTTATTGCCAACAACTCTTTTTCCATAATTGTATAGTTGATTTCAGCTGACGTCAATTTTCTAGACCGGTAGGCCCCTGGATGTAATTGGCCGGGGTCCTTGTTCCTTTGAGAAAGTACTCCTCCAACTGCAAAATCCGAAGCATCCGTTTCAACATAAAAGGGCTCCATTGGTTCAGCATGAAGAAGGATCGGCGCGGAAGTGAATTCACACTTCAATTCCTTGAAGGCTTGCTCTGCTTCTTCAGACCATTCGAATTGTGCTCCTTTTTTCAATAGGCGCGTCAAAGGTAGTATTCGTCGAGAGAATTCTCCAATAAATCTTCTATAGAAATTTGCAAATCCTATGAACGCTTGGACTTCTTTGACACTGGTCGGTGACTTCCATTCAAGAACTGCCTGAATCTTCTGTCTATCCGTATGGATTCCTGTCGGCGAAATCACGAAGCCCAAAAACTCCACATTGGTAACACTAAAAGCACATTTCTCCAATTCAACAAATAATCTGTTCTCTCAAAGCTTCTGAAGAACTCCTCGAACTTGTGTCTGATGTGCTTGTGTATCAACTGAGTAAATTAATATGTCATCAATGTACACAATTGCGCATTGATCAATGAATTCGCTAAGTACCTCATTGATAAAGTGTTGAAAAGCTGCAGGAGCGTTGCACAACCCGTAGGGCATCACTTGGTATTCAAATAACCCAAAGCGATTCCTGAAGGCCGTCTTCCACTCATCACCCTCTCTAACTCGAATAAGGTGATAAGCTCCTCTTAAATCCAACTTCGTAAATATCTGTGCTCCCTTGATTTGATCCTATAGAACAGAGATAAGGGGAAGAGGATATCTATTCTTTTTCGTTATTCTGTTTATAGCTCGATAGTCGATACACATCCTTAACTCCCCCTGCTCCTTCTTGGGCACGAAAAATAGGGGTGAAGACACTGGAGATTGGGAAGGACGTATAAACCCGTTAGCTAAATACTTGTCAAGGTACTCTCTCAAGTGATGGTGTTCTTGTTCTGTCAGGGCGTACACACGACTGCATGGCAAATTCGCCCCCGGTTCCAGATCTATCTTGCAGTCATAGACTCGATGGGGCGGCAATTGCTCAGCTTCCTGCTCATTGAACACATCCTCGAAATCCTGGTATTCCGGTGGTATTGATTGTGTATTGATTACACACACTGAGACTTCTGCCGAACATAAGGCATGAGCCGGATTCTGTTTACTTGTTTCTTGTAAGCTTCCAAAACAATTCTCTCTGCAATATGCTGAATTCATTTCGATCGTTCTGTCATTCCAATTAATTGAAGGATTATGCTCCGTGAGCCATGGAAGTCCCAAGATGAGTTGAAACTGGGGGGCATCGATCAAGTTAAAGTGTATCACTTCTCTATGCCCATACTCACGGATCAACTCTACCAGTTCAGTGTGACTTACTATAGGCCCTGACGACAAATTTGTTCCGTCAATGGCTCACACCGGTTCACTCTTAACCTTGGCGATTGCTTGCAATCCAATTCTTGCCGCGAATTTCAGGTCACAAAAATTGCCCGTTGCCCCTGAGTGCACCATAACCGCTACTCCATTCATAGTTTCTTGACGAAATCTTATTGTCATAGATAGAATCAAATGCGGTGAGGAAGACTGCAAGGTATTCGCCAACCGATGTTCGTGTGGAGTTGATTCTTGATTCGCATCCACCTGCACAACTCCTTCTACAGGTGGTGCTGCGAGTTTTCCTTTAGCTTAAATGAACCTTTTGGCTTCTTTGGACAGTTCCGTACAAAATGTCCACTGGAACCACAGTACATACATAAATTGCTGACTCGCCTTTTCTCTTTTTCTTCTTTTGTAAGTGGACCCCGAATTGTTCCAATTTGCATCGGTTCTGCTCCAGAGGGGCTGTCTGCGCCTTTCCAAACTTCAGTCTTGGCTCTATCAAACCGTGGGACTGTACCTCTGTACTCTCGCTTCTTCTCTCCTCTCCGCTCCCCTTGCCGGAAATCCAATTCTAAGACCAGATCTATGAGAACAGATATCTCAGTGGGTCAGTTTGGTATCTGAGCGAAACCGTCTTTCAGTTCGTCGCGCAGAACTCAATAAAAAATTGCGGTTCTCTTGCTTTCTGGCCAATCGGTTTCCATTATAAGTTTGTTGAACTGAGCTAGATAAGCCACTAACTCTCTATTTCCCTGCTTCAATTTTAACAACTCATTATCCACTGCTTGAGAGATTCGTCTTCGATCAAAGATTCTCAGAAATTCTTTTTTGAACTCGTCAAAATTCTGCAACAATGGATCATCTCGTGAAACTATCGGCATCGACCATGCCGCCGCGTCTCCACTTAAATACGACAGAATAAAGGCTACTTTAGATTGTGCATCAGGGAAGATAGAAGGGCGACACATAAAATGGAGTGATCATTGCGTGATAAATTACTGCGCTTTTTGTGGATCCCCACTGAATCTCTCTGGTGCCGCCAAAGGTATAACTGGTGACAAGGAATGTATAACCTGCGTTGTTAACTTATTTGAGTCTCCCATGGATGTTGTCGGACCCTCCCTACCAACTGGATACGGTTGCCTTATTCTCTGTGCTAATTCTGCAGTCTCTTTTCTTGAATTCATGACCTCCTGCCTTAAACTTTGATTCTCTTCCTTAACCGCTTCTAGTTCCGTCTGAATTGCCTCTAAGACCGACCCTAAGGTCTGCAAATTCATTCCCTCAACCATTTCTGTTCAGGTTCAAGATTAAAGACGTGGGCACTTCACTCTGTCAGAGCTCACCTTTAATATTTCCTGCTCTGTCTGTAATTCTTGCACGGGAACAGAAGCTGCTAACTTCCCGACTCCCACTACCAGTCACTCAGGGCCAGAAAGAATCTTGGCGCTAACTGATCAGCGAGGAGTAAGGGGGAAAAGTGGATAAAATAATAAAGAACAAGAAGAGACAGGTCCAGAACCTTCTGATTTACGTCTGGTACTCTTCTTCAGCTTTCCTCAGCCTATCGAAGACACCTAGGAAACTAAGCACACAACAATTATATGTTTCCCTTCACTACTCTACTCTAGTACCTTATTTCCTACCTAATTTTCCTATGTATTACTACCTACCCACAGTTCTTAGCACCTTGCCTCTCTTCTATGCCTGATGTCGTCTTTCTGATTTAAAATGAAGTTTGGGTGTTACATCTGCAAGACATTTAAGAATGGAGTCAGTCACCTTGTTCCTCCCTATATTCTTATTAATGTTTCTTTTCAATTCTGTGACCTACCAGGTTTTGGGGAAGGATTTTTCCTTATGCTTATTCTTGTCTGTTATTAACCTTATCGATTTTCTTCTATTAAGTGTTCTATTGATCTCAGTATTTTAATGCTGCGTTCTTTTCTTTTTCTCCTTAGCGTGTAACCAAACTGAATATATCTCAGGTAAGTTTTCTTCACTATCGTTTCCTCTCTATGTATGTGTTGCTCCCTGCGCTGCCTTAACCAGCGTCTTTTGACATTCATTTTCGCTTTCCTCTTTTCACAGGTTGAAATACATCGTAAAAACTAAAGGAATGGTAAGTTCACAGTCTCTTGTCAGCTCTGACAATTCATTAAACAGAAATAAACTATTATCTACATTAGTTCCAAAAGAAAGCTCTCTTTCTGTCACTTAGCTCTCAGTCTGATTATTGCTGTGGTAGAAATGAAACTCCGCCAGTCTCTGCCTCAGAAGAATGAGCGAAGCTCTGTTGACACGTCGAGATTGTCTCTCTCTCTCTCTATCTCCAACACGGACTCTGGATACGTTGACAACTCCGAAAACGTTATCTATACCTCAATTCTTCCTGTCCTTGCTCCGAAACTCTAATACTCTCTTGGAATCTATACTTCAAATTCTATGGGCACACTAAGACTCGACCTCTTCGGGGAAACGCTTCAGTGAAGTGCTCAATACATCAGATGTGCGCGCGTCACATCAGCCTCACTCAGGATCTGTAAAAAGACTAGACCACTGACCTCAACACCTTAGCGGCCATCTTGCAGTTGCGCTAATGCCACCAACTCGACCACTGATGTCCAGTCTTCAGCCCTTTAATACTGCAAGAGTCTTTTTGGTCAAAGACATTTGTAGAATTTAAATCTAAGGTGTTAGGGATCCTGACACTCATTCTACTCATTCCATTGAACTCTGCCGTCAAGGTTGGGATTCGCGGCCAGATGGAAACATCTGAATTCCCATGTGGAGGAGGATACAGAACGTTTTAGCAACAAACTACATGTTCAGATACTGTAACCACATAAGCAATACCTCTTATTAACCCACAACAATCTTCATTATTTAAAAGTAAATAACTGCAGTTTGCCAGTAATGTGAAAGTGGGGCCGATAGCGGGAACAGGAGTACCTTTCAAAACACAGGCTAAATTGGGCCGTTCTTGGTTGCAAGAACCATGTAATTGTATATGTCTACACATTAATGAGTGATCTGGTGTCTCTGTGCACTCTTCACCTTTTAGATAAACTTCTTTTCCATCTTTTAGACATCTGTAAGTAAACGGAAGCGACCACGCTTCATGTAGAAATGAACTACCAAGTGGTTCGTATCGGCCTATCGCAATATATCGCGTACAATTTGTAAATTTAAATAGAGCAAATGGTAACGTGATTAACCCGTGGAGAAGCCACGTTGCAGCTGTGGCTTCTGCCACAGAAAATGGTAAAGACTCCAACCTTTCAATGTGTAACATAGAAAAAGATGCATCTCTCATTGAAAGTAAGCGCTGCTTGTCAGTCAAATTAAAAGGGGCAAAGAGGGAGGACACGTTCATGTAATTCCAAGGCACCTTCCCAGATTTAAGTGTCTGCAGGGTCCATGCAAACTGCATAATAGAACGCAATTGATTTTGACCATGGTGTAACACAGACACTTCATCTTGCACAATATCAACAACAGAAGACACAATAGTATCCAACGTGTAAATGCGGGAAGAAAACATGTTAATGCTATTACCTACAACTGCAAGCACTTTTTCAAAATTAGCCTGATCAATGGCCCAAAGGCGTTTCGCCGCCTCAATCTGCGATGTGTTCCAGATTTCATTGTAAATCGCATATATCCATCTTTTTGTTCTACCACTAGCCGGGCCTTTTATGAAATCATTTAAATCCACATCATCTGTCAGCCTGGATAGATGCAGTTTAACTGATGCCAAGGTAGAATGTTCGAGCCAATTCTAACATAATTTGCCTACTGAATAAGTGGTGACAGAATGGTCAGCTTCAAAACGAGGATCGGGGCCAACCTGAGTAAAGCCATCAGCTAAACCCAGAAAACGACGTTGGCAGGAATCTGCACTTCTGTGCCACACTAACCAACCCTTTGTGTTCAAACTGGATATATTAATTGATGAATTCTGCAAAAGAATTTGTAGCTCTTCAATTGAAAAGACAGTAGTATTACTCCAACCGAAATATTCTTCTAAATCAGGTAGGGCAGGAGAATTACATTTTTTAGAAGTAGCCAATCTAAAGCACGTGGTTTAAAAAATGGTAGAATTTAAAAACAACATATGATTTGGGATGAGACATGCACGGTGCAAAGCCTCAGTGCCTTGTACCTGCCAACACTTAGAACCCCAAACTGATTTAAGGTCAATGGTTTCCTTCCATAACTCGTTGCCTTCTACAGTCAATTTGTCTAGAAAGGACTTCGAATACAACAATTTAGTATTGGTAAGTCTAACCTTGGACATGGACTTCTGTGTCATTTTAAAATAAAAAGACTCGAGATTGGACTGATTAAAGTCAGTAGAATAAGTGTACTTTTTCAAAAAAGTACTAGAACTGCCTTGTAAAGGAGCCGGGCAATGCTCCCACTGTGTATAATTTACAGTACACCTTCTGGAACCTGTTTCATGCAAATAATGGTTGCCAAAATGTTGGAAGCAAAATAATTCACCATAATTAGAAGATTCCAAGTACAAATCTTCCGCATCAAAGGCAGCATAATATTTCAAATCAGAAAACAATGCTTCGACGGCCTGAATATCCCAATCATCAGAACGTATGTTTTGTTGTACCACATCCCCCATGTTTACTCTGAGGACATTAGGGACATTAACAACTTCAGTTGGGCCATGGATTTGAAATTTAACCGCATCCCACACAATCCCATCAAGGACAGGCCAAGCAGTGATGTTAACAAAAGTCAAGTCTCTCTTCAGTCTGTGTGCTGAATGCGATGAGGAAAGGGGTGCCAAAGTACCATTTAGATGTCGAATGCATGTTCTTTCCTCGACATAGTGTCCATTGACGATGCGAAAAAAATAAAACACAAAACCAATTGACATAAAAAGGTAAATTGCAAAAAGTACCAGCCAAATATAAGTCCAAGGGGGAATCAAAAAGTGTTTTTCAAATAAACCGGCATAAGTTGCAAAACGTGAGGGCTTTTTTGGGGTATGTGAAACAGTGTCAAAAGAAAATCAGTATTCTGTGGCCAAACGTGTCTGCAAAACAGGCATCGATAAGTCAGTTGGGTAAGTGTAATCAAGTTCATCAACGTTATCACCAGGCAAAGTACATAGTAAAGGACTGGAAAGAGCAGGCATCTCTAGGGCCACCTCTGGCTCAGGATTAGAAGTAGTGGCCAAAACAGAATTTCTGACAATCAAAGGACAGGAGACCGCCGGTGTCATACTAAGAAGAATCAGCCACTCTGTGTATCTTGACATTGTCAATTGAGATAAACCTGATTTCCTTACAACCTGGAAGTGGTGGTAAAATGACTGTTCTTGTGCCCTTCACTCCAAGCACAGGAACCGGAGCTCGACATAAAGGACCAAATTCTTTCTTGTTATCGATCTTCTCTCAAACCAGTTCTCCAACTTGGGGTAGCCAGCCAACTACCGGGATCTGCAACGCATCATCCAATGTGGAGGGCAAATGTTCCTTTGCAAGACTGTCTCTGGTCTTTTGTAGATTCTGTAAAACATTGCAATGTTCATCTACGTCAAAGGTTGTGGCTTGGGCCACGCAGTCTAGACCGTCAAGGTCCGGGACAAACATCCTGACACCAAAGAGCATTTCGTATGGGGTCCGTCCACCTAGAGACCTTCTAGGGAGATTATTAGGAGCACGCTGCACACCATTGAGATGGGCCAGCCAGTTTCTGCCAGTGCCTATAACTCGAGCCGTCAATGATTGCTTTAAGTCACGGTTCATTCGTTCCACTACATTATTACCCTCAGGTCTGTATGGAGACAAAAACTTGACTTGGACCCCCATCGACATCATGGCAACCTTGTACGCCTTAGAGGCGAAAGCCGGACCCTGATCCGAATGGAAGGTACCACAGGCAAAAATCCCTACAAAGACACGCAAATCTCTTATGACAGTCCGGGAATCAGCGCTGCGATGGGGCCACACCCACACAAAGCGTGTGCATGAATCAACTGCTACTAAGATGTACTTGTACGCTGTATCAGATTAAAAAGGACCGCAATGATCTAAATAAACGGATCACTGACATTATATCGACCACAAAACTATCGAGATACAATAATATCGAGGATAAAATATCGAGGGACAAAATATCGACTGCATATCTTCAAACAGGTAAGTACTAAAATATCGACTCAAAAATATCGAGTTACAAAAATATAGACTGTCAAAATATCATTTTTTGAAATGTCTTTAAATTAAGTTAAAACTAATATAATAATAAATATATTTAATATAAACTTAGTTAAAATTATTAAATAAATGTAATATTAATTAATAATTAATGTAAATTAAAAAAATATATAACAAAAATAATACATATATATATATATATATAAACATATTATTAAATAAACATATAATATTTTTACCGTAGCATAGCAAAATGGTTAAAATTTATTGTAACAACTCTACTGAGTTCAACAGTAGCAAAAGCGTTGGATAGCGTAGGGGTAAAATTTACTATTCCCACTCCAGTGGGTGCAACAGTAGGGAAAGCGTTGGATAGCATAGGGGTAAAAATTACTATTCCAACTCCAAAGAGTGCAACAGTAGGGAAAGCGTTGGATAGCGTAGGGGTAACAATTACTATTCCCACTCCAGTGGGAGCAACAGTAGGGAAAGCGTTGGATAGCGTAGGGGTAAAAATTACTATTCCCACTCCAGTGGGTGCAAAAGTAGGGAAAGCGCTGGATAGCGTAGGGTTAAAAATTACTATTCCCACTCCAGTGGGTGCAACAGTAGGGAAAGCGCTGGATAGCGTAGGGGTTAAAATTACTATTCCCACTCCAGTGGGTGCAACAGTAGGGAAAGCGCTGGATAGCGTAGTGGTTCAAATTACTATTCCCACTCCAGTGGGTACAACAGTAGGGAAAGCGCTGGATAGCGTAGGGGTAAAAATTACTATTCCAACTCCAAAGAGTGCAACAGTAGGTAAAGCGTTGGATAGCGTATGGGTAACAATTACTATTCCCACTCCAGTGGGAGCAACAGTAGGGAAAGCGTTGGATAGCGTAGGGGTAAAAATTACTATTCCCACTCCAGTGGGTGCAACAGTAGGGAAAGCGCTGGATAGCGTTGGGGTAAAAATTACTATTCCCACTCCAGTGGGTGCAACAGTAGGGAAAGCGTTGGATAGCGTAGGGGTTAAAATTACTATTCCCACTCCAGTGGGTGCAACAGTAGGGAAAGCGCTGGATAGCGTAGGGGTTAAAATTACTATTCCCACTCCAGTGGGTGCAACAGTAGGGAAATCGCTGGATAGCGTAAGGGTTAAAATTACTATTCCCACTCCAGTGGGTGCAACAATAGGGAAAGCGCTGGATAGTGAAGGGGTTAAAATTACTATTCCCAGTCCAGTGGGTGCAACAGTAGGGAAAACGCTGGATAGCGTAGGGGTTAAAATTACTATTCCCACTCCAGTGGGTGCAACAGTAGGGAAAGCGTTGGATAGCGTAGGGGTAAAAATTACTATTCCCACTCCAAAGAGTGCAACATTAGGGAAAGCGTTGGATAGCGTAGGGGTAAAAATTTCTATTCCCACTCCAGTGGGTGCAACAGTAGGGAAAGCGTTGGATAGCGTTGTGGTAAAAATTACTATTCCCACTCCAGTGGGTGCAACAGTAGGGAAAACGATGGATAGCATAGGGGTAAAAATTACTATTCCCACTCCAGTTAGTGCAACAGTAGAAAAAGTAGAAACTTCATAAATTATTCTAATTATTAGAAATATTATTACCAATTAAATTTAATTTCCAATACCAATTACTTTTATTTACCAATTAAATTTTATTTAATGGACAATTAATAATTGCTGGATGGAGGCTGCAGAGAACCACGCCTCTGCGTAGTCTCCCGTGACCTGAAGGCTGGACTCCACCCCCTAATGGCGATAGTGAGACGAGACGCTAGCTGAGCTCTCCCGCTCGAAAAAAACCCGCTCGTAATCCAGGCAGTGGCAGAGGGATTTGCCACATAAAATATCGGACATGGGTGAAAGGATGAACGCAACGCTGCTTTGTTAAGAGAAAATGCCGTGTTAAAGCGTCGATCCAGCCTCCAGCCATCTGTCATCAACCGGAGCTCCCAGGTTAAGGTCAGACAGAGTGACAGAGTGATTGATCTGCAAAAACGCTTTGGGGGCTTGGAGGAGGACTTGGAGGAGGTTAAAAAAAAAAACAAAGTTGCTGCTGCAGCTTTTTCTTTTCCGGACTGTGGTCTATGGAGCAGCATTGTTTTTAAGCTATTAGCTTAAACTCGAGTACATTTTCTGTCTTCTGCCTCTGAAAATGAGCAGCTGTCTGAGGTGGTGGCTGGGGTGATTTTGTGGACTTGCTATGGTCAGCGGCTACTCCCAAACCGGCTAGACCACTTGATCTCTGGATCAGGACTAGAGTGCACCACCCGGGTTCCGCCAAAACCCGGCGAGGACCTTTTATTCTCTAACCTGAAACAGAAATAACCTTGCAATCCTGCAGTGAAGGTAAAAAAGGGTGTAAGGAAGGTGTAAAGGAGAGACCACAATGGGCAAACCCATGAAAGAGGGAGAGGAAGAGGAGGTGGTTAAATTAAGCAAAGTCGAAATGGCCGCCCGCTCAAAGGCAAGGACACGACTAGCTAAAGCCAAGAAAGCCGCACGTAAGGCAGCCAAAGGTGAAGAAGAGAAAGGGAAAGATAAGATTAGAGAGGGTAACTCTGCTGAAGATACTACGCCGGAGTCCTCGGAGGGCGAACATACTTTCTCCTCCCCCTCCCTCCCTCCCTCCCTCCCACCCTCTCCCCCTCTCTCCCTCCCTCCATGATGAAGATCACTTGAGAGTAACCGTAGAGGGGAGTAAAAGTCTGGCGCAACCTCAGGCAGGGGCTCAAGAACAGAACCCCACCCCTACCCCCACCCAGGTCTTAGTCTCAATCTCAACACCATCGCAGCTAACGGAGGAAATAAGGAAGAGTGATAATGGTGCAAATGGAGCTAATGGAGCAAAGGAACTGAGACACTTCCCTCTTTTTGCCAAGAAGGTGTCCCCGGAATCTCTAGTGCCACCACCTCCTCCACAATCTTCTATTGTTTCTATTGACATTGCTGATTCTAGAGACTCTGCTCTATTGGAGGGGGGGGGGGGCTAAGCTCTGAGGCTCTTTTGATATCTAGACCCCAAACCCCACAAACCCCCCACTTGGCAAGGGAGGAGTCAGCCATGGAAGGGGAGACCCCACAGAATGAAACATCAGGAGCAGAAGCGGCAGAAATTGCTAGTATACCCACGGAAGTAAGATATCAGCTAGATATCCGCGAAATGTTAAATCTGATCCTAGATGAAATTCGGGAAATAAAGAACAACCAGCAAACTGAGATAGCCGCTCTCCATGCTAGGATGGATAAATTTGAAGAGCTATACATGGTGCTTCCGAGCAGGATTCAAGAGGCAGAGGGGAGGATTTCTATCCTCGAGGATCGTATGAATCTAGCCTCGGAGGGTGCCAAGGAAGCAGTAAAGAAGAGGATCATCATGGAGAACAAGCTCGAGGAGCTTGAAAATCACTCTCGAAGATCAAATCTGAGAATTGTGGGAGTTCCGGAAGGAACAGAAGGCTCTGATACTGTCCAGTGGGTCAATTCATTCATCCAGAAGTCAGTTCTACCCGATTTTGAAGGAGACCTGACCATAACTAGGGCCCATCGAGTTCCAGCTCAGAGGTTTGCAAACTCACCATTCCCAAGAACTATTCTACTGAACTTTGCAGACTACAGGATCAAGGAAAGGATTCTTTCGAAGGCCTATCAGCAACGCCAATTTGCAGTGACTGAGACTACAAAATGCAGGATCTTTTCCGATATGACAGCGGCAGCTGCAAAAAGAAGGAAAGAATTTGTAAAACTTTTACAGCTATTCAAAGCAAATGGGGCACAAGCCTCGATTGCTCAGCAATCGAAGCTGAAAGTTTTGGTCAGGGGGAAGTTTTTCTTATTTTCAGATTTAGATGAGGCACAGTCTCTCTTGAAAGAGATATCAGGGGGTAGGGAGTGAAATGGATCGAGAAGAATTTGCTTTCTTTCTTCTTTCTTTGGCGTTTTTTTTTTTTTTTTTTTTCTCTTTTCCCCTTCCCCTCCTACCTCAATGGTTTTTCTCTCTCTTCGTCCTCTCTTGGAATCCTGTGGGCTCCGTGTAGGGAAGGAGGGGGCAAAAGGGTGAGCTAGCGTTTTATAAAAGGGGAAAACACATTTCTTGGGTAAAAAACAGGGTGGGTCCAGTCAGTCGGGTCACCCAGGGTGTAGGAAGAAGACACCCAGTTGAAAAGGAAGGGAGGGAGGAATGTGGTCAGCGTGGAAGTGCGGGGTGTTGCCACATTCCTGGGGTGGGGGGGAGCAGGGGGTGAGAAACGCAGTAAAAAGATACATAAGCAATGGATGTAATAGTTATTTTCTCAGTATTTGGTACTTGACAAGGATAAGATATTTCAGTTTAAATGAATCATGATTTATGTAAGATACTGTCAATCAATGCTAATGGTATGCTGAACAAACAAAAGTATGGGGCTCTCTTAAAGTGGGTAATCTCACTAAATCCTCAAGTAGTATACTTTCAAGAGACACATCTGAAAACCAACGACCCTAACTTATTTATTCCGAGATACTTTAGTCAAGCTGCTTTTTCATCTGCGGGAGTTGCCCAGAGAGGGGTAGCAATTTATTTCTCTAGGAATCTACCCTGGGAGTTTATTCAGACCAGAAGGGACTCCAAAGGAAGGTGGCTTTGGGTTACAGTTAAACTTCACGGGAAGCCCTTAAACTTCGTGAACTACTACGGTCCAATTCTTGACGATGTTTCTTCTTTGAAAGAAATTCATGAGATGTTAAGAGGTGTCCCAGGACAAATTATTTGTGGAGGGGATTTTAACTTTATTCAAGATCTGAAAAGGGATACTTCAAATAAAAATAAAAAACAGTTGAAGCCCAGAACTAAAGGCTTTCTCGGAACTTTTGTAGATGAATACCAACTTCGGGATCCCTGGCGCCCCAAGAATGTAGAGAGGGAGCTGTTCACATGCTATTCTCATCGTTTCCGGACTGCATCCAGAATAGATTTTTTCTTGATATCAAGATCTTTGCAGATCTCAAATAATCTAATTGGATGCAATCCTTTCTCCGACCATGGCAGAATTGAACTGGATCTTGTTTTGGGAGGGACCGATAGGGTGCGCCCAAGATGGCAGTTAGATCGCACTTTGCTTCAGGACCAAACCTGGGTATCTGGATTTAGATCATGGATTGTGGAATATTTCGAAATAAATCAAGACTCAGCTGAACCCTTCTCAGTTTGGGGTGGGTTTAAAGCAGCAGCACGGGGTAAGATAATCGCGTTCACAAGTGCTCAGGCGAAGAAAAGGAAACTAAAAATAGCTAAATTACAATCTACTGTCGAGGAGCAGTATTTATTACAGCTCCAGTCTCAACCAAACCACTTGGAGCAAGCTAAAGCATGTTTAAGGGATTTTTTTACTCTCGAAGAAATAAATAACTCAAAAACTTTCCAGCAAAGAATCTATGAAGATATTCAGATGGTTGGGAAATTACTAGCCAACTCTGCAAAAAAAAACCAGGAATCTTCCCATATACTTAAAATCCAGGATCCTCTGAGTGGGATCGAAGTGGTGGAAAATGAGAAGATCTCTGGGATTTTCCTAGATCACTTTGAGAGAATCTATTCCACAAACTACCAGGTAGAGGAAGAAAAGATTCACGAATATTTTGCGAATTTAGAGATTCCTAAAATCTCGGAATCCCGGAAGATACAAATAGATAGGGAATTAACTGTATTAGAAATTCGTACAAGTATCAAGGCGACCTCTGGGGGAAAGGCTTGTGGTCAGGATGGGTACCCTATAGAGTTCTACAAAGTATTTCTTGCTGAATTAGAACAACCTCTATTAAAATTATTTAACCATATAAAATTAGGAGGTTCGGTTCCTGGGGCTTTCAAAGAATCGACAATTATATGCTTTTTAAAAAAAGATTAAAAAAAGGATGATGTAAATTCATACAGGCCAATTAGCCTCTTGAACTCTGATTACAAAATACTTATGAAAATATGGGCAGAAAGATTTGTTCTGGCAGCTCAGGAAGTAATCCATCATGACCAGACCGGGTTTATTGCAGGACGTTATATGGCCACAAATACGGAATACCTAATTCAGGCCTTGGACTATCTGAACACCAATTCGCTGCCAGCTTGTATTTTAATGGTTGATGCCGAAAAGGCATTCGACTTGGTAAATTGGGACGCCCTATTTTATTCCCTTGGACAATTTGGATTCCCGGTTCAGATAATTAAGATGTTACATAATATATATTCTGGAGCCTCTGCTCAGGTAATAATTAATGCACAACAGGCCGGCAGGATTAATGTAACCAGGGGCACTAGGCAAGGCTGCCCTTTATCTCCCCTGCTTTTTACTTTTTTCATTGAGCCCTTGGTGGCAAGGATTAGGGATAATGTAGCTATCACACCCCCCATCCTCGGCATGTCTAAACTAAAACTTTTTGCTGACGACATTATTCTTTATCTTGCTCCTGAAAAGGGGGTGGTTGAGAACTTATTGAAAGAGTTTAAAGCTTATGAAAAGATAGGGGGATATAAGATAAATGCTAAAAAAACTGAAGTTCTTGCTTTAAATACAGATACAGGATTTCTCCCTAATTTCTTGCAAGCTCAAGCTGCAAAAAGAGACCCAATAAGATATCTGGGTATTTTTGTAACTGCAGAGTATGATAAGCTTCTAGAACTAAACTACACAAGAATGAAAAATAAAATCAAGCATATGTTAGATAAATGGCTCTTGTTATGTTATGTTATGTTATGTTATGTTATAACAATTTGTTATGCGCACAGCGACTCCAGCGAAGGAGCATCCCGGCGCAGTTACCCCTGACAGTGATTGGTAGGGTGTCAATGGTTAAAATGTCAGTTCTGCCTCTACTTATATTTTTGTTTACTAATGTACCGTTAAAAATTAATGTGTCTTTCTTTAAAGAATTAGAAACAATGTTAAGAGGATTTATTTGGGGTAATAAAACTCCTAGAGTTAAACTCCCGGTGGTGCAACTCACAATAGATCAAGGAGGGCTAGCGCTACCCCACTTAAAAACATACTATGAAGCTGCATTCTTTGATATAGTGGCAGGTCTTTTAAGGATGTATCAGACAAGAGACAATTTCTTTTTGGAGAAGATGGTCCAAGAAGCAGGGTCTCAAATCCCTATTTTTTTAAAGACCGCAAAACTCCCCAAAAAATCGAGGTATAAGACGCTGAAAGAATATACTACGCGCTTATTGCTGCTTTTTAAAAAACATGGTTCGGATGGTTCCCAATATCTAAGTTTGTTTGAATGTAGTAAAATAGGACTTCCGTTAAGTTTCTCGAAGATTAAAAAATGGGAATTGTGTGGGTTTCGGGAATTGAGAGACTTGCTAGTCCAAAATAGGGTTATTAGTTGGCAAGAGGCGATAACTAGATCCAACATTTTAAGGCGACTGTCCTTTTTTGAATATCTTCAGATCACTCATTTTATTAAAAAGGAAGGAAGTGGCTTGTTGAATACCCCTGATAATTTACTAAACAACCTTTATGGTAGGAAGAGCAGCGGGATAGGGCAGTGGTATAAATTGCTCCATGGCTCTGGCCAATCCCCACTCATTGTTAAACATCTGAACAAAGTAAGTCTCTCGACCCAGTGCTTTTTTTCCTTCAAAGATTGGGATGCTCTCTGTTTACTGGGAAACAAATCCTTGCGTGCTGCCAACTATAAGAGGATGGCCTTTCTGTCTCGTTGGCTAGCCTATTATACGCCAGAGGCTTTGGAAAAAATGTTTCCTGGAACAGAAAATAAGTGTTTTAGATGTTTAGCACATGGCCAGGGGGGATGGTATCATATTTTTTTTGCCTGCCCGATGTTGGAGCCATTCTGGAAAGAGATATTCGCGCAAATTGAATTGGCCATTGGAAAACCATTTCCGCCAACGGTAGAAGTAGCCTTGTTTGGAATAAGCAAGGATAGAAGCAATATCAACAAATCGGAGGAGGTATTTATATTTATATCATGTGCGATTGCCCGCTCTTTAATATTACAAAACTGGAAATCAAGGGAAATTCCATCACTTATAAAATGGTTTAATAAGATGAGGAGAACCTGTCTTTTTGAAAAAGCATATGCGGGCAGAGTAGGTTCTATTAAGAGATTTGAAAGGAATTGGAAATATTTTGGGGATTTGGTTCAACTGAAGGAGGGATGAGCAGCAAGGGAAGAATAAAGATAAAGAAAGGGTTAGTACAATTAAAAGCACTCGCACTTTTTTGGGATATCGCTGTATCATAGTTTTTTGCACATGCAGTAGCACTTTATTGTAGGCTTTTGCACTTTTTTACAACGTCACTTTATAAATTGCGGATTTTGCACAGTCCCTTCTAGATTAAATCGTTATCTGTATTCCCTTTTTGCTGTGCTCGATGAATCTCTTCCCCTTTTCCTAATTCTCATGTCTGATATATATCTGTATATAGATGTCTTTCTTCTTTATTTATTTATTTAAAACTGTAAAGATGCATTGTACCACTGATTAACCATTGCTATGTTCAATAAAAAAAAAAAAAAAAAAAAAAAAGACAATTAATAATTAATTAACAATTTTAATTAATTTAAATATTTAATTATTTATTATTAAATTACTTCCCACCCTATCCCCCTATAAACCCACTACAGAAATTAATTTACTAAATATTAATTATTTATCAATTAAATATTTATAATTAATTACCAGTTATATTTTAATTAATTACCAATTAATAATTAATTAACAATTATTATTAATTTAGGGAATTATAATTAAATTACTACCACTGGGACGCCCCTGGGTAGCCAACGCGCTTTACAAATCATCAATTCAATTCAATTCAATTCAATTCATAAACCCACAACCCACTACAGAAAATAATTTACTAAAAATGTATTATTTATCAATTAATCAATTATTATTAATTACCAATTATATTTTAATTAATTACCAATTAATAATAAATGAACAATTATTATTAATATACCTAATTAATTAATTATATTTAACTTACTTCCCACCCTATTCCCCTATAAACCCACAACCCGCTACAGAAAATAATTTACTAGAAAATAATGATTTATCAATCATTCAATTATAATTATTTACCAATTAAATTTTAATTATTTACCAATTAATAATTAATTAACAATTATAATTATTTTACATAATTAATTAATTATATTTAAATTACTTCCCACACTATTTCCCTATAAACCCACAACCCGCTACAGAAAATAATTTACTAAAAATTAATTATTGATCAATTAATCAATTATTATTAATTACCAATTATATTTTAATTAATTAAAAATTAATAATTAATTAACAATTACAATTATATTACAGATTTAATTAATTATAATTAAATTACTACCCACCCTATTCCCCTATAAACCCACAACCCGCTACAGATTTATATTACACAATTATTACAAATTATTAAAAACTTACCTTATTTTCGATTTTTTTGTTGTCTATATTCTATCTAGTCGATATTATGTGTAGTCTATATTTTTGATTCGATATTTTGGCTATTAATATCGAAATTACTCGATATTTTTGTAGTCTATATTATGTCTGGTCGATATTTTGTCTAGTGTATATTTTAACCTCAATATTATGTCCAGTCGACATTTTGGAATCGATATTATGTCTGTTTACCAAATAAACGCATCCTAGTGGTTTATGAGATATGTACAACTGTGTCTGTGGCGGACGCGCAGCAGTCGAAGGCTTTATTTGCTGGCAAATGTCACACTGAAGGACATAATCGCGCGTCTGTTTGTACAGTCCCCGCCACCAGAAACGCTGTTGTAACTGAGATACAGTGGCCGAGACGCCCGCATGCGCAGATGCCACACCTTCATGCGCCGCTGTAATCAATGTATTCCTGCGGTCCGAGTTGGGAATTAACCTCTCCCCAACTTCAGGAATTCTCACATAAGGAACCTTATCGGGACTTAAGTGGTATGTGTACTTCGAAGGGAACCCCGTAGGATGTTTACCTCCCTTCTCAGGGGCAGCAACTGCCGCCAAGATGTCATTATCTATCTTACTTTTGGACCGTGTAACTGCTGCAACCAAATATGTAGATACCGCTGATTCCGCCGCCTCATCAGCAAGCGAGTTACCCATAGCGTGAACTCCAACACGCTGGTGGCCGAGAGTATGAATTACAAACACAAGTGGCAACTGCTGTTTAAGCTCAGCCACTCGGACCCAGATCATTTTATGTTTTATTGTGCTACCCTTGGAATCACGAAAGTCATTTTGAATCCAAAAGAACAAGTTTTCATTGTAAGACTGGACACAGTAATAGGAATCACTCACAATAAGAGTCGTCACACTAGGATCTGCGTACTCCAATGCAAGCATCAGAGCCCGAAGCTCTGCCAATTGTGTGGTGCAGTCCCCTAGAGTCTGCATGTGTACGACTCTGGACTTAAACTCATCGATCACCATGGCACTGACAACAATGGCGCATGCGGAAACGTAGGCATGTTTAGAGCCATGCGCAACCTGCCCCGAACCATCAGTGTAAATGATGCAATGGAAATCCTCCAAAGGTCACATAGCTAAAGGAGCTGGATGAACGAATTCATAATGTAAATACTTCTGCGACCGTAAGGAGGCGTCAAAAATAAACGTGACATCCGGGGATGTCAAGGAAGCAGCCCATTGTATCCACCGAGGGTGCAAAGCTTTTGAATTTGGTACACTGGCTTCCGTAACTGCCTCCAAGGCAGGAAACGGGGTAACAACCAACATGCGTTATCCCTGTGACAGAGCACGTTCTTTAAGAATCGCCATCTGCACAGCCATTTAAACTTTCTCCACAGTGGAAAATCGCATTTCAGCCGAAGTGTACAGGTGTGACTTGTAAGCAATAGGTACTGTGTCTCCCTCATTAAAAGTGAGGTACGTGAAACCCATCGTCCCAGGGATGATTCTTATCACTAGGTTGGTGTGGTTGTCACGAGCAGATCAGCCTGCAAAGATTGCAGAATAGCAGAGTGCTCAGGCAGCCAGCATGATTTGGAAAAGGTTGGTTGTATCAAAGCATACAAAGGCTTGATACGCTGGGCACACTCCGGAATGTATGTCCTCCCGAAATTTAAAAAACCCTGTAAAGATTGTAATTTTCTCAGCGTTGTCGGACCTCGCAATTGTGCGCATTTCTCCAGGAAGTGAGGAGCCAAACCCCTACCTTCATTGTTGAGCTCGTAGCCCAGGAACAACACTGTATACTCTGCAATGTGCGATTTTGCAAAATTGAATTTGTAACCCATGTCTGCAAAGCTACAAATTAAGCGGTCACCGCGACACAGATGCTCCCAAAGTTCGTCGTCTGTGAGATAAATGTGATCCACATACGAGCATGCATCCGGGTCGAATCTCTCTAGAAGAGAGACTATGCGGGCAGTGAAAACCCCATGACTATTCTTATAGCCCATAGGCAAACGCCTAAATTGTTTTTTGGACACCGCCGCAAGTAAAGGAGGTCCATTGGGAACTTAGACCATCGAAACGATGGGCATAAAAACCGTTGGATATGTCAAGGGTGGTCTTGAACAGCTTTCGCACAAGACTATCCACCAAGGCAGAGCCGTGAGTATTCTGTACAGCACAGGTACATCAATGCGAGTTTAAATGCCGGTAATCCAATACCAAACAACACGAACCGTCTGGCTTGGTCACAGTAAAAAGTGGGTTATTCATCGGTCACACACATGTTTCAATCACACCTTGATATTCCAATTGATCAAGGATATCCGCAACGGAAGCCTTAGCTTCACGTCGAAGGGGATATTGAGGTTGTGGCTGAGGCTGAGACCGCAAAGGAATCTCGTGGTTCAGGGAAAATTTATCCCAACCACAGTGTGTACAGTACAGAGCCGGCGCTGGAGCCTTAGCCCACTCTTTTGCAAAATTCAGCGCATGCTCCTTCGAGACTGTGTGCGCGAAACTGGGGAAGATCACCTCCTCCCCTCGCGGAGCTGCGAGAACAAAAGGTGGGGGCCAATCAGCCTCCAAAAACAAAATGTCATACGTAGACGAAAGATTTTCCCAAAATACCCCTTTAATGGTACGTTGTATGTCACCTTCGATTAACAGGACAATTTCATAAAGTCTATCAGGGGGAGCAACTTGAGTATCAGCTGTTTCTATTACAACATAACGGTCAGTCGCTGTCACCTTCAGTAGTGGACGCAGGGCCTCTCGCACTATGGTAATCTCCGTCGCGCTGTCCAGCAAGGTCAGAGCCCATGTCAGATTCCGAAGCCGCGTTCTCACTATCTGTGGCATATCTCGCTGTTAAAGCGGCGACCTTCTTCTTCAGAAACTGTGGTCTTTTCGGTGTAGAGTCGTCCTGCTTTCCTCCACCGTCTTTCGGGCGGAGCTGGTCACGTCCTTGCTGGCCACCCCGACCCCTGCCACCTCCTCCACCACTGGTCGCCGAGGCCGATGAGTCCTGAAAGGAACGAGGAGAGCATTGATCAGAAACCTGAAATCGATCAGGTGATTTAATCTTCGCACGATCGCGCAAGTCATAAATATACGTTCTGGGGGCGCAGGCAATGGAGACGCAGGACGAGACTCCTGTGTCTGTTGCTGTTGCTTTCCCTGTTTTTGTTTGTTAGGCCAATTTTGTTTCTTGGACTTGGGCTGAACGTCAGTGTCAGACTTCTGCCCTTGGGGTTGCGTCTTCTCTTTAGTATAAAAAGGTTTGAGACCCCTACTATTGCGACCCACGGTTTTATATGCCGCCACAATAATTCTCGCTAACTGCCGGGGTTTCTCGGCATCGGGAAGCACACCCAAAGCATTAGCTAACTGAAAGTTCACTGCATCCCCCTTGACATTAGCAAGTATGAGATCGCAAACCACATCAAAAAGGAGCCACACAGGCGCATACCCAATTCAACCGCAGCCTCAGGTCCGTGGTCATCTTGAACACGTTTAAGGACCGTTGGCAGGACAGCCATAGACGGAGTGCCGTAATACCTTGCATAGACCACTGCAAATGTTCTACCCCAGGTCTCACAGTCACTGATTTCAGGGGTAAAGTCTTTGGGTAAACTAATTGTCACCAGGAGACGTGTTAGGAAATACAGCTTCCAGCAGAACAAATTTCTCGGCAAGCCAGAAAGGAAAGTCATCCTTATCCTGGGGACGCTTGCCCATCATAGCATTGACCATCACGGGACTGAGCTTCATACCGCCCTGTCCGGCCGGAAGCACCGCACCCCCCGGGGGCCCACCCGGAAGATTACGGGTTATATATTGCACCAAAGCTCGAATAACGCTAATGGAGACTACATGTAGTCTACGAAGTTCAACTACGGTAAAATTTCCGTGTTGTGGGTGAGGAGTAAATCCAGCCAAAACAGGCCAATTTGCGCCCGGAATGGACAAAGGACCTAAGGTCGGAGCTGTTAAAAAATGGGGTAGGGCACCACCAAACCAAACGCGATGCTGCCAAGTATCAATAGGTACTTCCTGTGCCCTGTACGGTGTATATTCATTCGGTACAGGAGAGAGAGTGTAAGTGTGGAACACACCAGAAGTTCAGTCCATAGCCGGAAATGTCACCCACGAATAAAAGATTTCGTACGGGTAAGCCGTCTCCGCACTCACCACCATTATCACGGCCATGCCATTCACAAGGACATTATAATTCTGCACATGATTGCGCACCGCAATGTGACTTTGCTGCGGAATGTCCACGGCAGCGGCCATGACGGCACAGAAACGTAAATGGACAAAATAAACTTTGTAGCACAACTGGGTAGTAATTCAAGGAAACCGTTTAGAAAGATTCAGGCTTGAAAAGACCTATTTCATAAATAGGTAGGTTTTTTTCCGACACCACCGTTTTCCGGAAACGACAATGAAGGGGTTTAGGATTGAATGATATACTACTCAAGCGTCATGATATAAGACCACCAACGTATGGGCGCCATGTAGCAGGGATTCCGTTCTCCTACAGAACTGTGCATAGAGACTTGGAACCTCAGTGAATTAGGGTGAGCCAAAACTCACCTTAGTACCCAAAATCCCCTTACCGAGCTAGCTACAGTGTCTCATTGGTCCTAACAAACTCCCAATGTTTAGACAAACCAGAACATGAACTTAGCCCTCACGTTGCCTTCAGCCACACTTCCGAGCTCACTTGGACCGACCACCACTGCGTCCACTTCAACTTCCAGAAACCCGTCTCCCACCACCGCACTGTACAGATCCCCCGCCGACGCTGGGGAAAAGTCACCAAAGAACGACTAGAAACACATCTCGCACTCCACCCACCGACCAGCCCCACCGACCCCAAGGAGGGGGCCCGCACCCTCAGACTCTGATGGAGGACTGCGCTAACACCGTAACATCCATGAAACAACCCACCAACAGAGACACCAGCCAGAGAGCCAGCTGGTTCACCCCGGAGCTCTAGCATTCAAGCGCACCTGCCGGAAACTGGTGAACATCTGGCTCAACAACAGAACACCCACCAACCACACAGCCCACAAAGACGCCATCCGCAAACATCACCACCTCATCAGGACCACCAAAAAAGCCTCATTCAAAGACCGCCTTGACAACAACGCACACAAAAGCAAAGAGCTATTCAACATCGTGAAAGAGCTCTCCACTCCCAGCTCATGCACCAACGACATTCCGCCATCACAAGCCCTGTGCGACACCATCGCTGCCTTCTTCCAAAGCAAGATCACCTACATCCACAACAGCTTCACCGCACGGACGCACCCCAAGGACCCCGCCATGACGAACACCCCGAGTCCCACCGACCACGACCCCCTGACCACTTGGACCAATGGGAGCACCAAAGACATAACTTGGACCATGAGCACCATCCACTCAGGTTCCCCGTCTGACCCGCTACCCCACCACATCACCAACAAAGCCATCAGCATTATCGCACCCCACCTGGGTAGCATCATTAACCTCTCATTCGAGACCGCTACCTTCCCTAAGAGCGGGAAACACGCCGAGATCAACACCCGCCTGAAGAAACCCAAGGCTGACCCGAGCGACCTCAAGAACTTCCGGCCCATCTCCCTGCTTCCGCTTCCTGCAAAAGTCATGGAAAAGATCGTCAACACCTAGCTCACCCACTACCTAGAAGACAACAGCATCCTGGACCCCTCCCAGTCAGGCTTCCGCAGCAACTACAGCACCGAGACCGCCCTCATCGCTGCCACAGAGGACATCAGAATCCAACTCGACAACGGCGAGACAGCGGCCCTCATCCTCCTGGACCTCCCTGCCGCCTTCGACACCGTCTGCTACCACACACTGCGCACACGCCTCTACGATGCAGGGATCTGAGACAAGGCCCTGGACTGGACCATCTCCTTCCTCACCGACAGAACCCAGAGAGTCCGCCTCCCTCGTTCTACTCCGGAACCACCACTACCATCTGCGGCATCCCCCAGGGATCCTCACTCAGCCCGACCCTGTTCAACGTCTACATGGCCCCCCTCGCTCGCATCGCCAGACTACACGACCTCAACATAATCTCCTATGCCAACGACACCCAACTGATCCTCTCCCTCACCAAAGACCCCCTCACCGCCAAATCCAACCTACACCAGGGCATGAAGGCCGACGCCGAGTGGATGGAGGCAAGCCGACTCAAACTGAACACGGACAAGACGGAGGTCCTCATCCTCGGGCCCGATCCCTCAGCGTTGGACGACTCCTGGTGGCCAGCATCACTGGGAACCCCCCCTGCACCAACCAACCATGCACGCAACCTAGGGGTCATCCTCGACTCAAAGCTCAGCATGACCAACCAAGTCAACGCAGTCTCCTCCTCCTGCTTCCACACCCTCTGCATGCTCCGCAAGATCTACAGATGGATCCCAACAGACACTCGGAAAATTGCCACCCTTGTCAGCAGCCGACTCGACTACGGAAATGCCCTCTATGCCGGAGCCCCGTCCAAACTCATTAACAGACTCCAAAGAATCCAGAACGCCTCCGCACACCTGATCCTCAATGTCCCACACCGGGACCACAACACCCCGCACCTGAGAGAACTGCACTGGCTCCCCGTCGACAAAAGAATCACATTCAAACTCATACCACACGCACACAAGTCACTCCACAACACCGGCCCAGCCTACCTCAACGACAGACTCTCCTTCTACGTACCCAACAGGAAAACTCGGCTCCACCGACCTGTCCCTGGCCTCTGTCCTGCGCATCCACAGAACCACCACCGGGGGCAGATCCTTCTCCCACCGCACCACCAAGTCCTGGAACGCCCTCCCCCTCCTTCTACGACAGACCACAGACCTCCAGGCATTCAGAAGACTGCTCAAGACCTGGCTCTTCGACCACTAGCTGCAGCTCACCCCCCCCCCCCACCCCCCCAGCGCCTTGAGACCCTAGTGGGTAAGCAGTGCGCTTTACAAATTCCCTGATTGATTGATTGATCCAAATCATCCCAGGGAGATGCGGATTCATGTACTTAACCTTTAATGAAGGTGAAAAGGTACCAATAGCTCATAAATCACACTTGTACACACAAGCTGAAATGAAAATCACTTCAACAGAAAAAATTCTGATAGCAGTTTAAACTGCAGTAGGAAAAGAGTGAGCCCTTGCACAGGGAAAACGCATAATGGTCGTTACGCCTGTACCTGCCTTAGAGTCAGTGACAAAAGCGAGCATTCCGAATGCAAAAGCTTTACATCCAAGGTGGATACAATGGGTTAATTATCTTGCTGCAACAGACGTTGAATATGTTTTTGACCCTTACTTGAAAACTCAAGAATTTCTACAATACGAACAAGAATGTCCTCTGCCAACTGAGATTCTGCCTCGAGAACTTTACGGATGTATAATTTGTACAGACGGATCAGCCCAGCCCGCAATTGGGGGTAAACAAGCTTATAGTGCTGCGTGAGCGATTGTTAAAGGTCGCTGGCGCAATGGTAAATTCCGACCTATGGTCACAAAAACTCAATCTCCAGGAGATTGTACAGCTCAGCGAGCCGAACTACAGGCTTTCAAGATGGCGCTTGGAAATACCGATCATGAATTCCCCAAACTCATAGTGTGTGATTCGTATTACTGCATTCAATCGAATACATGCAGATCTGGTTTCAAAGACGCAAAAGGAGGCACCATCAAGCATAAATTGCTTTGGGAACAAGTAGTTCTATTACAGAAAGAACTACAAAAGACTCACATGATCCATACACTGAGTCAACAGCGTGATGGCGTTCACGTTGCCGGGAATTTATTGGCTGATGAAGCCGCGAAGGCAGCTGTGCAAACGCCTTCCATAGCTGCAATCACTCGATCAAAAACAAAAATAGACAGCGAAATAATGCAAGCTGTCACTGCTTCAATAAAACACTTCCAAAAGGCTTTCCACTCAAGTACTCATATATAACTGATGCAAATAATGTTCCTTTTTCTCAAATCCCTGGAGTGGGGGATAGAGTAATCCCAAACCTGGAACATAGATTAGGACTAATCATAGCAGCACATGAAGGACTTGCCTTGGTACACACAGGTGTTTCTGCCACAGTGTCATTATTAAATCAAAGATACTGGTGGCCGAGCTTTAGGAAACAGACTCTAAACTATGTTTTGGAATGTGAAATCTGCCAGAAAATGAAAGTTTCAACAGTGAAACGCCCAGCGCAGACTCCCCTTTTAATTTCAGATAAACCACTAGCATGTGTTTACCTGGACCACTGTGGTCCCTTACAAAGGGATGGCAACTATAAATATATCATGGTCACAGTGGATTCATGCTCAAGATTCATTTGGATGTGGCCTCAGCGCTCGGCTGATGCCCGAACTGCTATAAAAGATTTGCGAGTCTTTATCGGCACATATGCAATCGGCTCGCTCTACAGGACCTTCTGACCAGGGTCCTGCATTTAGCTCTAAAGCTTACAAGGAGGCCATGGCCAATCTGGGCGTTGCATTGCGGTACTCAAGTCCATTCCATCCTGAGGGAAATTCGGTAGTGGAAAGAAAAAACCGGGATATAAAGTAATCTATGACAGCTAGCTTATTAGGCTCGTGTGACGGGTGGGTCAAACACTTAATAAGTGTCCAACGTAGTTTAAATAATTTGCCAAGAAATTCTCTGGGTGGAACCACTCCATATGAAATCCTTTTTGGTACTAGAATGATTGCCGAAGACCTCGATCGTCACACTTCAGTGGTAGAACAAAAACCCTTTGATATCAAAGACCGTTTGGCTGTTTTGCAGGAGTTCAATGAAACAAGAAGAAGTCTAAACAACACATTACAGAAGCCAACGACCACTGAAAAAAAAAACACCTGTCCCAGCAAGGTCCGTCTGGATTCCAAAAATTGGGGATCTTGTCAGAGAAAAAAATTTATGAATAAGAATTAATTTGTGCCTTCTTACAGAAAACCAGTACCTGTCCTAGCAATGCACGGATCAAGAACAGTGGAGCATATTACCAAGGGGGGCGATAGACAATTATAGCTGATTTAGCGGCCGTTTTTGGCCACTAAGCGGCGATAATTCTATCGCCCCATTAGCAAGCTGTCGCTAACTGATGTTAGCGACAGCTTTTAGGCGATAGCGTGTGGTTTGGGGCCCGCTTTGCATGTCAGCGATGTTTATTGCTAATGACATGCAAAGTGGGCGTACCCAACCCATTAGCAACTGAAAGCAGTCGATAACGTCGCTATCGCCTATTAACAAGGTAGGCGTAGCGTTGGAAATATTCGCGCTAAGCGCGAATATCTCCAAAAACTAACACCAGCTCAGACCAGTTCTAGGCCATGTTATCCAATGGGAGGTGGATAACATGGCTAAGAACATTTTGTCGCTAATGCGTGAATATCGCTGTATTCTCAGCGATATTCACGCTATCGCTGGAAAATGTATCGCTTTGGAGATAAACCTTGCTAATAGCAAGTTATCTCAGCGATAATTTCCGGCGATGCTTAGCGATAAAAAATTCGTTGCTAAGCCTAGTTAGCGATAAATATCGCTAATCGTTGGTAATATGCCCCAGTGTTACTGCCGCCCCTTGCTGGAAGATAGGAGAACCGGTTTGTATTGATCGACCTGGTGAAACCGCATCATGTTGTAGCAGGGATTCCGTTCTCCTAAAGAACTATGCATAAAGACTTGGAACCTCAGTGAATTAGGGTGTACCAAAACTCACCTTAGTACCCAAAATCCCCTTACCAAGCTATCTACAGTGTCTTATTGGTCCTAACAAACTCCCAATGTTTAGACAAACCAGAACATGAACTTAGAATACCTCAGGTCACGTGGAACACATGAACACTCTTTCGTTATACAATCATTTCAAACCAGAACGTGGAGTAAATGAGGACACGTGCACATTTGAAATATTTATTTACTAATGCAGTGTTCTCAAATGCAGTATCTTAGATAATACAAGCAAAAATATTATAAGAAGCAAAGCTATCAGCATAGTTACTAGTCCATAAAAGTCAAACGGTGACAACATGCTAAAATGTTGAAATGAATAGGAGTTGACAACACCTAATTCTCACCCTCCCTAACTAGCATATTATATTATATCTAAGAAGGTCTCTTTGGGTTTTAGCAGGGCGGCCCCATACCTCAAGATCCTAATGGGAAGGGATCATATCATCTTCCACCAGCTCTCTGCATGCGAAGCACCATCAAGTGTCTTACGTGTGCTCTATGCAAAGCAATATAAAACGCGCCTAAAGCCAGATTTGGCAGCATTTATGTTATGTCTAGGAAGGTGCGAAGATCAGGCCTCACAAAAACACTGTGTCGAGTTATCCTTGAAGGCTTCAGCACTCACTGTACAGACACAGTTTACCAAGCAAAGTTGATATCAGAGTAATAACATATTATTCTCGTGTAAATCACAACGCTCTTCTAGGCTGAAAGCTAAAACAACAATTATGTGTCGTGTGCAGAAGCAGCAAAAGGTAAAATGGCGTTTAAACATTTAATAAGCTCATGCTAACTTAACACAGTATATAGGCAAGCATTAACTATATGATATCCCCCCATGATCCGAGCACGGATAAGATAAGATAAGATAAGGCAAGGGGCACATCATGAAAGCAGAGTTCAAGAACGATCAGCCAGGCCAAATCAAAAAGTGGTGGAAAAAACGGTTCCATAAGTCAAGTTTGAAAAAAATTGCAACTTGCCAATCCATTGTTTACTTTTACTCAAGTCAATAGGTCTGGGAGGTGAAAAATTTTATGCATTATTTTCAAAAAAATGTTTATTAGTAAGAACAGTTTGTCATCAAAAGCCTTTAAAGCCTTTAGGACAGGACTGAATATGCAAAATATGGAGCAACAGTTTCCAGCAGGAAGTCACTGTCATCATCCGAAAACAGTTCAGCCATCCAATTTAATAGTGGGAAAGAACATACGTGTGCTTCAAGTACCGGAGCCTCTAGCATCATCAGAGGACAACCCGGTGGGTTCTCAATAAAGCTGCGTGCCAAGAAATCTTGCGCTGCTGCGAGTATGTTCCAATGACCCATTAGTCCATGCATCGCTGCCAAGGCCATAATCCTTTCGCCAGAACAAACCAACTCATGAGTAACTATGGGACTCATCAGTCGATTAAAATCCACGTTAGGAGACACCGTCTTGCAGAGACACAAATCAAGGGCCCATTCGAAATCGCAGCTCAGGCAATGAAACACAGGCTGGACCATGTAAAATAGGAAAATAAAAACGACAAACCATATGCTGTGCTTAAGGTGGCAAGCGGCAGCGTGCCGTAGTAATCAAGCATCCTGTTGCGAAACAGTGCAAGGTGGGGCTGCGCGTCTTGTAACACAGGAAGAGCATCCATTTTTAATAAAACAAAATATCACCAGAACGCCTGCAGCCAGCAAAACAGGAAATCCACCAAATAAGCTTGAAAATATTGAATGGAAGAAAGCAGGAATGACTCCAAATAGCTTTTCAAATGAAGTCACAAGACCACTGCTAAATATTTTAAAAAAGTGTACGAGGCCAGAAGTGGAGGACGCGTTAAAGATTGAATCGATCAGCTCGCCGAAATGCAATGGCAAGTCAGTATTTAATAGCGCCTGCACCTCTGTGCGGGTGTTGGCGATGTGAAGGACAAATGTTTCACGAGCCAAACTCAGGGCCACTTCTTTTTGAGACAAAAGGGCTCTCATTCTACTGAACTCCGCCGTCAAGGTTGGGATTCGCGGACAGATGGAAACATCTGAATTCCCATGTGGAGGAGGATACATCATGTTTTTGCAACACACTACACGTTCAGATACTGTAACCACATAAGCAATACCTCTAATTAACCCACAATAGTCTTCATTATTTAAAAGTAAATAACTGCTGTTTGCCAGTAATGAGAAAGTGGGGACGATAGCGGGAACGGGAGTATCTTTCATAACACAGGCTAAATTGTGCCGTTCTTGGTTGCAAGAACCATGTAATTGTATATGTCTACACATTAATGAGTGATCTGGTGTCTCTGTGCACTCTTCACCTTTTAGATAAACTTCTTTCCCATCTTTTAGGCATCTGTAAGTAAACGGAAGCGACCACGCTTCATGTAGAAATGAACTACCAAGTGGTTCGTATTGGGCTATCGCAATATATCGCATACAATTTGTAAATTTAAATAAAGCAAACGGTAACATGATTAACCAGTGGAGAAGCCACGTTGCAGCAGTGGCTTCTGCCACAGAAAATGGTAAAGACTCCAATCTTTCAATGTGTAACATAGAAAAAGATGCATCTCTCATTGAAAGTAAGCGCTGCTTGTCAGTCAAATTAAAAGGGGCAAAGAGGGAGGACACGTTCATGTAACTCCAAGGCACCTTCCCAGATTTAAGTGTCTGCAGGGTCCATGCAAACTGCATAATAGAACGCAATTGATATTGACCATGGTATAACACAGATACTTCATCATGCACAATATCAACAACAGAAGACACCATAGTATCCAACGTGTAAATGCGGGAAGAAAGCATGTTAATGCTATTACCTACAACTGCAAGCACTTTTTCTAAATTAGCCTGATCAATGGCCCAAAGGCGTTTCGCCGCCTCAATCTGCGATGTGTTCCAGATTTCATTGTAAATCGCATATATCCATCTTTTTGTTCTACCACTAGCCGGGCCTTTTATGAAATCATTTAAATCCACATCATCTGTCAGCCTGGATAGATGCAGTTTAACTGATGCCAAGGTAGAATGTTCGAGCCAATTCTGACATAATTTGCCTACTGAATAAGTGGTGACAGAATGGTCAGCTTCAAAACGAGGATCGGGCCCAACCTGAGTAAAGCCATCAGCTGAACCCAGAAAACGACGTTGGCAGGAATCTGCCATTCTTTGCCACACTAACCAACCCTTTGTGTTCAAACTGGATATATTAATTGATGAATTCTGCAAAAGAATTTGTAACTCTTCAATTGAAAAGACAGTAGTATTACTCCAACCGGAATATTTTTCTAAATCAGGTAGGGGAGGAGAATTTAATTTTTTAGAAGTAGCCAATCCAAAGCACGTGGTTTGAAAAATGGTAGAATTTAAAAACAACATATGATTTGGGATGAGACATGGACGGTGCAAAGCCTCAGTGCCTTGTACCTGCCAACACTTAGAACCCCAAACTGATTTAAGGTCAATGGTTTCCTTCCATAACTCGGAGCCTTCTACAGCCAACTTGTCTAGAAAGGACTTCGAATACAACAATTTAGTATCGGTAAATCTAACCTTGGACATGGACTTCTGTGTCATTTTAAAATAAAAAGACTCGGGATTGGACTGATTAAAGTCGGTAGAATAAGTGTACTTTTTCAAAAAAGTACTCGAACTGCCGTGTATAGGAGCCGGGCAATGCTCCCACTGTGTATAATTTACAGTACTCCTTCTGGAACTTGTGTTATGCAAATAATGGTTGCCAAAATGTTGGAAGCAAAATAATTCATCATAATTAGCAGATTCCAAGTACAAATCTTCCACATCAAAGGCAGCATAATATTTCAAATCAGAAAACAATGCTTCGACGGCCTGAATATCCCAATCATCAGAACGTATGTTTTGTTGTACCACATCCCCCATGTTTACTCTGAGGACATTAGGGACATTAACAACTTCAGTTGGGCCATGGATTTGAAATTTAACCGCATCCCATACAATCCCATCTAGGACAGGCCAAGCAGTGATGTTAACAAAAGTCAAGTCTCTCTTCAGTCTGTGTGCTGATTGCGATGAGGAAAGGGGTAACAAAGTACCATTTAGATGTCGAATGCATGTTGTTTCCTCGACATAGTGTCCATTGACGATGCGAAAAAAATAAAACACAAAACCAATTGACATATAAAGGTAAATTGCAAAAAGTACCAGCCAAATATATGTCCAAGGGGGAGTCAAAAAGTGTTTTTCAAATAAACTGGCATAAATTGCAAAACGTGAGGGCTTTTTTGGGGTATGTGAAACAGTGTCAAAAGAAAATCAGTAATCTGTGGCCAAACGTGTCTGCAAATCAGGCATCGATAAGTCAGTTGGGTAAGTGTAATCAAGTTCATCAACGTTATCACCAGGCAAAGTACATAATAAAGGACTGGAAAGAGCAGGCATCTCTAGGGCCACCTCTGGCTCAGGATTAGAAGCAGTGGCCAAAACAGAATTTCTCACAATCGAAGGACAGGCGACCGCCGGTGTCATACTAAGAAGAATCGGCCACTCTGTGTATCTTTACATTGTCAATTGAGTTAAACCTGTTTTCCTTACGACCTGGAAGTGGTGGTAAAATGACTGTTCTTGGGCCCTTCACTCCAAGCACAGGAACCGGAACTCGATATTGTTGGACTTGGGCCCTTAGGGCAGGTTCACCCCTAGACTTTTTGCTTGAAATGGTGACCTGGAGATGGTGATTTTTGGATTCTGCGCACTTTCACTGTGTCCCAGTGGAAAGTGCGTGCGCACTCTGAGTGCATGTGCTGAGCTAGGCCTGCCCGCCCATAGGAATGCATGGGGAATGTATGTGTCCCTGGTAGTTCCTGATGCGTGGGGTGTACAGGCTTGAGTCTGGTATGTGTGAACTCGTGTGAGTGAATGCTGCGCAACGGTGTATGCAGCATGTATGTGTCTAGTAGGGAAGCGCCATTTCTAGACATGGCTGTACGTGTGCTGTGAGGGTGCTGGCGTGTGATTGGCTGGAGCTGGCTGGCATGCCAGGCTCCAGAAAGTCTGGATGGGTCTGCCCGGTGGTGAGTGGGAGTTTAGCATGAGTGATGTGTGGGAGGAGTGTACCTGTGTCCTGGATGGGCTGGGTTTTCCCCACACAATGCTGGCTCCGCCCCCCTGTGGTGTGTCTAATGACCCAAGCCCTGCCAGTGAATAGAGAGGGTGGTTGAGGTAAACAGAGTACTCAAGAACCAGCTGCGACTGGTTCCGCCCCCACTCTGCACCCTTGAACAAAGGAATGCACTGTATAAAAATGGGGCTGTGTCCCCACTGAAGTTGTTCTCTTCCAGGATCCTGAGGGGGCTGTTGCTGCTGCTGGGCCAGAGGACCGCCACTTGGGGTGTCTCCCTGCCTGGAGACCCAGTGAGCTGGCTCTGGGCCCAGCCTTGCCCCCCTGCCTGCCCAGGGACTTGCTGGCACTCTGCCCTGCTTGCTGAGGGCACCTGGGAGCGCTTTATCCTGTTTGTAGCGCTAGGAGCGCGCTTTATGCCCTCTAGCGCTTGGAAGCGCTTTGTTTTTGATTATAGCGCTTGGAGCGCTTTGCCTGCCTAGCGAGTGCCTACCTCGCTTTATAATTGATTAGGAGGCCGGTGCCCACCCGGCATTGCCCAGGTCCGTGGTTTATTTGGATCACGAGGGAGCCCACTCCTCGGATCATGGGAGCCCGCCTGCCTGCCTAAGAAGCGAGCCGCCGCGCTGCCCGCGGCGACCCGGAAGTGTTTGGGGGTCCGACCAATCCCAGCGCGGCCCAGGAAAGGCCGACCGGAAGTCCCGCCTTGTAGCCTGCGTCCCGCCCCCGGGGCTCCCGACGACGAGGGAGAGCCCCAGAGCCCAGCGAGGAGGAGGGAAACCAAGGAGCAGCGCGAGAGGAGCCGCCCTGCAGCCCAGACAGCCGGTGAGTGCAGGGGCGGGTTCCGTGTTGTCCTGCGAGCGGCCCCCGTTGAGGGAGGGGCCGCGTCACAGAGAGGAGCCCCCGGACCTTCATCAGAGCCCGGTGGGGCTGAAGTGCTGAGCTCCAAGTGCCCCACGTGGTGAGGAGCCGAGAGAGGCTCAAGGCGACCCCTGCTTGGTTCCAGAGTTCCCCGAAAGGAACTCCACCGCCCGCATCAGTGATTAGGAGCTCCAAGACTCCTAGGCTCCATTGTTGTTGCGAGCCCAGAGGAGGCTCAGGGGGCATTTGCAAAGTTGAGTCCCCCGTGAGGGGCTCCACCAAGGCAGCATTTCGTGTTTAGAGCCCAGTGAGGCTCTGGAGGGCCACATTTTTTTTTCTTAGGGCCCGGAGAGAGGCTCCAGGCGCCAAAGTGGTTGTGAAGGGCCCAGAGAGGCTCTTGAGCCCCCACTGTTGTTCTTGAGCCCTGGCAGGCTCAAACATTGTTGCACCAGTTGCCCAGCACTTTGTGGGCAACTGCCTCATTTAGGCCCTGACATTGGGACACATGGACAGTCACAGGTGGTGACTTGAGAGATTGGCGCAATTATTATTGTCTTTACACCTCTGAATGAATGTTATGCATTGCATCATGTGTTTTGTTCTTACACCCCTACAGGTATTGTGATACATAGGTGGTTGTTTTCTCCCTAGTACAGGTGGTGCTAGTGAGATCCTGGTTACCAGTAATTACTGGTTGTGCGCTCTATTTTTATATTGTGTGCTATTTTGTGCTAAAGTAATTTTACTTTCTAAGTATTATTTCAGAAAGTGTTACTTCTGATTCCTGACAGTGGTCCAGGTGGCCCTGTCTTGTACATATCCCCTGTAAATTCTGCCCGTGCCTCTGGCACATTGTAAAGTGTGTGTTTTATCTAATGTGTTTTGGTGTAATACAAAGGCTATTTTTATATAACCTTGTGTGGAGTTTCCTTTGTGGTGGGCCTTTGGGTGTTGTTGCTGGGGTGCGTGCGCAAATACTTAACTTACATCGCCTCCAAGTTTAGCCTTGCTGCTCGCGCCACGTTACCTAGAGGGTGAGTAGGGGTTATCTTGGCGTGTAACTCCCTTGCCCTGACTTGGGGGTGGTGGTCTCTGACTGACTTTGGCGAAAGCCCTGGCCAGCCAGGCATCCCATTTCCAACAGATATGAAGGACCAAATTCTTTCTTGTTATCGATCTTCTCTCGAACCAGTTCTCCAACTTGGGGTAGCCAGCCAACTACCGGGATCTGCAACGCATCATCCGATGTGGAGGGCAAATGTTACTTTGCAAGACTGGTTCTGGTCTTTTGTAGATTCTGTAAAACATTGCAATATTCATCTACGTCAAAGGTTGTGGCTTGGGCCACACAGTCTAGACCGTCAAGGTCCGGGACAAACATCCTGACACCAAAGAGCATTTTGTATGGGGTCCGCCCACCCAGAGACCTTCTAGGGAGATTATTAAGAGCACGCTGCACGCCATTGAGATGCGCCAGCCTGTTTCTGCCAGTGCCTATAACTCGAGCGGTCAATGATTGCTTTAAGTCATGGTTCATTCGTTCCACTACACTATTACCCTCAGGTCTGTATGGAGACAAAAACTTGACTTGGACCCCCATCGACATCATGGCAACCCTGTACGCCTTAGAGGCGAAAGCCGGACACTGATCCGAATGGAAGGTACCACAGGCAAAAACCCCTACAAAGACACGCAAATCTCTTATGACAGTCCGGGAATCAGCGCTGCGATGGGGCCACACACACACAAAGCGTGTGCATGAGTCAACTGCTACTAAGATCTACTTATACGCAGTATCAGATGAAAAAGGACCGCAGTGATCTACATAAGTGCATCCTAGTGGTTTATGAGATATGTACAACTGTGTCTGTGGTGGACGCGCAGCAGTCGAAGGCTTAATCTACTGGCAAATGTCACATTGAGGGACATAATCGCGCGTCTGTTTGTACAGTCCCCGCCACCAGAAATGCTGTTGTAACTGAGATACAGTGGCCGAGACGCCCACATGCGCAGACACCACACCTTCATGCGCCGCTGTAATCAAAGTATTCGTGCGGTCCGAGTTGGGAATTAACCGCTCCCCAACTTCAGGAATTCTCACATAAGGAACCTTATCGGGACTTAAGTGGTATGTGTACTTTGAAGGGAACCCCGTAGGATGTTTACCTCCCTTATCACTGGCAGCAACTGCCGCCAAGATGTCATCATCTATCTTACTTTTGGACCGTGTAACTGCTGCAACCAAATATGTAGATACCGCTGATTTCGCCACCTCATCAGCAAGCGAGTTACCCACAGCGTGAACTCCAACACGCTGGTGGCCGAGAGTATAAATTACAAACACAAGTGGCAACTGCTGTTTAAGCTCAGCCACTCCGACCCAGATCATTTTATTTTTTATTGTGCTACCCTTGGAATTACGAAAGTCATTTTGAATCCAAAAGAACAAGTTTTCATTGTAAGACTGGACACAGTAATAGGAATCACTCACAATAAGAGTCGTCACACTAGGATCTGCGTACTCCAATGCAAGCATTAGAGCCTGAAGCTCTGTCAATTGTGCGGTGCAGTCCCCTAGAGTCTGCGTGTGTACGACTCTGGACTTGAACTCATCGTTCACCATGGCACAGACCACAATGGCGCATGCGGAAACGTAGGCATGTTTAGAGCCATTCACAACCTGCGCCGAACCATCAGTGTAAATGATGCAACGGAAATCCTCCAAAGGTCGCATAGCTAAAGGAGCTGGATGAACATATTCATACTGTAAATACTTCTGCGACCGTAATTAGGCGTCAAAAATAAACGTGACATGCGGGGATGTCAAGGAAGCAGCCCATTGTATCCACCGAGGGTGCAAAGCTTTTGAATTTGGTACACTGGCTGCCGTAACTGCCTCCAAGGCAGGACACGGGTTAACAACCAACATGCGTTTTCCCCGTGACAGAGCACGTTCTTTAAGAATCGCCATCTGCACAGCCGTTAAAGCTTTCTCCACAGTGGAAAATCACATTTCAGCTGAAGTGTACAAGTGTGACTTGTAAGCAATAGGTACTGTGTCTCCCTCATTAAAAGTGAGGTACGTGAAACCCACCGTCCCAGGGATGATTGTTATCACCAGGTTGGTGTGGTTGTCACGAGTCAGTAAGAATTTAGAAGCGAGCAGATCAGCCTGCAAAGATTGAAGAATAGCAGAGTGCTCAGGCAGCCAGCATGATTTGGAAAAAGTTGGTTGTATCAAAGCATAAAAAGGCTTGATACGCTGGGCACACTCCGGAATGTATGTACTCCCGAAATTTAAAAAACCCAGTAAAGATTGTAATTTTCTCAGAGTTGTCGGAGCGCACAATTGTGTGCATTTCTCCAGGAAGTGAGGAGCCAAACCCCTACCTTCATTGTTGAGCTCGTAGCCCAGGAACAACACTGTATACTCTGCAATGTGCGATTTTGCAAAATTGAATTTGTAACCCATGTCTGCAAAGCTACAAATTAAGCGGTCAATGCGACACAGATGCTCCCAAAGTTCGTCGTCTGTGAGATAAATGTCAACCACATACGTGCATGCATCCGGGTGGAATCTCTCTAGAAGAGAGACTATGCGGGCAGTGAAAACCCCATGACTATTCTTATAGCCCATAGGCAAACGCCTAAATTGTTTTTGGACACCGCCGCAAGTAAATGAGGTCCATTGGGAACTTAGACCATCGAAACGATGGGCATAAAAACCGTTGGATATGTCAAGCGTGGTCTTGAACAGCTTTCGCACAAGACTATCCACCAAGGCAGAGCCGTGAGTATTCTGTACAGCACAGGTGCAGCAATGCGAGTTTAAATGCCGGTAATCCAATACCAAATGACACGAACCGTCTGGCTTGGTCACAGTAAAAAGTGGGTTATTCATCGGTGACACACATGTTTCAATCTCACCTTGATATTCCAATTGATCAAGGATATCCGCAACGGAAGCCTTAGCTTCACATCGAAGGGGATGTTGAGGTTGTGGCTGAGGCTGAGACTGCAAAGGAATCTCATGGTTCGGGGAACATTTATCCCAGCCACAGTGTGTACGGTACAGAGCCGGCGCTAGAGCCTTAGCCCACTCTTCTGCAAAATTCAGCGCATGCTCCTTCGAGACTGTGTGCGCGAAACTGGGGAGGATCACCTCCTCCCCTCGCGGAGCTGCGAGAACAAAAGGTGGGGGCCAATCAGCCTCCAAAAGCAAAATGTCATACGTAGACGAAAGATTTTCCCAAAATACCCCTTTAATGGTACGTTGTATGTCACCTTCGATTAACAGGACAATTTCATAAAGTCCATCAGGGGGACAACTTGAGTATCAGCTGTTTCTATAACAACATAACGGTCAGTTGCTGTCACCTTCAGTAGTGGACGCAGGGCCTCTCGCACTATGGTAATCTCTGCAGCGCTGTCCAGCAAGGTAAGAGCCCATGTCAGATTCCAAAGCCGCGTTCTCACTTTCTGTGGCATATCTCGCTGTTAAAGCGGCGACCTTCTTCTTCAGAAACTGTGGTCTTTTCAGTGTAGAGTTGTCCTGCTTTCCTCTAACGTCTTTCGGGCGGAGCTGGTCACGTCCTTGCTGGCCACCCCGACCCCTGCCGCCTCCTCCCCCATCGGTCGCTGAGGCCGATGAGTCCTGAAAGGAATGAGGAGAGCGTTGATCAGAAACCCGAAATCTATCAGGTGATTTAATCTTCGCACGGTCGCGCAAGTCATAAATATACGTTCTGGGGGCGCAGGCAATGGAGACGCAGGACGAGACTCCTGTTTCTGTTGCTGTTGCTTTCCCTGTTTTTGTTTGTTAGGCCAATGTTGTTTCTTGGACTTGGGCTGAACGTCAGTGTCAGACTGCTGCCCTCAGGGTTGGGTCTTCTCTTTAGTATAAAAAGGTTTGAGACCCCTACTATTGTGACCCACGGTTTTATATGCCGCCACAATAATTCTCGCTAACTGCCGGGGTTTCTCGGCATCGGGAAGCGCACCCAAATCATTAGCTACCTGAAAGTTCACTGCATCCCCCTTGACATTAGCAAGTATGAGATCGCAAACCACATTAAAGGAGCCACACAGGCGCATACCCAATTCAACCGCAGCCTCAGGTCCGTGGTCATCTTGAACACGTTTAAGGACCATTGGCAGGACAGCCATAGATGGAGTGCCGTAACACCTTGCATAGACCACCGCAAATGTTCTACCCCAGGTCTCACAGTCACCGATTTCAGGGGTCAAGTCTTTGGGTAAACTAATCGTCATAATCCGGTGTTTCTCACCAGGAGACGTGTTAGGAAATACAGCTTCCAGCTGGTCAAATTTCTCTGCAAGCCAGAAAGGAATGTCATCCTTATCCTGGGGACGCTTGCCCATCACAGCATTGACCATCATGGGACTGAGCTTCATACCGCCCTGTCCGGCCGGAAGCGCCGCACCCCCCGGGGGCCCACCCGGAAGATTACGGGTTATGTATTGCACCAAAGTTCGAATAACGCTAATGGAGACTACATGTAGTCTATGAAGTTCAACTACGGTACAATTTCCGTGTTATGGGTGAGGAGTAAATCCAGCCAAAACAGGCCAAATTGCGCCCGGTATGGACAAAGGACCTAACCTCGGAGCTGTTAAAGAATGGGGGAGGGCGCCACCAAACCAAACGCGATTCTGCCAAGTATCAATAGGTACTTCCTGTGCCCTGTACGGTGTATATTCATTCGGTACAGGAGAGGGAATGTAAGTGTGGAACACACCAGAAGTTCCATCCACAGCCGGAAATGTCACCCACGAATAAAAGATTTACTACAGGTAAGCCATCTCCGCACTCACCACCATTATCACGGCCATGCCATCCACGGGGACATTATAATTCTGCAAATGATTGCGCACCGCAATGCGACTATGCTGTGGAATGTCAACGGCAGCGGCCATGATGGCACAGTAAAGGTAAATAGACAAAGTAAACTTTGTAGCACAACTGGATAGTAATTCAAGGAAACCGTTTAGAAAGATTCAAGCTTGAAAAGACTTATTTCATAAATAGGTCGTTTTTTTTCCGACACCACTGTTTTCGGGAAACGACAATGAAGGGGTTTAGGATTGAATGATATACTACTCAAGCGTCATGATATAAGACCACTAACGTATGGGCGCCATGTAGCAGGGATTCCGTTCTCCTACATAACTGTGCATAGAGACTTGGAACCTCAGTTGAGTAGGGTGTGCCAAAACTCACCTTAGTACCCAAAATCCCCTTACCGAGCTAGCTACAGTGTCTCATTGGTACTAACAAACTCCCAATGTTTAGACAAACCAAAACATGAACTTAGAATACCTCAGGTCACGTGGAACACATGAACACTCTTTCGTTATACAATCATTTCAAACCAGAACGTGGAGTAAATGAGGACGCATGCATATTTGAAATATTTATTTACTAATGCAGTGTTCTCAAACGCAGTATCTTAGACAATACAAGCAAACATATTATAAGAAGCAAAGCTATCAACATAGTTACTAGTCCATTAAAGGCAAACGTGACAACATGCTAAAATGTTGAAATGAATAGGAGTTGACAACACCTCAGTCAGTCAATTTCCTTTATTCTCGATAAATTAATATCATATAAAGACAGAAAGTCATATAAACATACAAGTAATTACAAAAAATGTACAGTTGATTACAGTTGCAATAAATATTCAATAAGATTAAAAGATTCCTAAAAATAGAGCAATGTTTGCCTTAAAAATCAATTCATGACTTAGTAAAATTAAGTATACGTGTTCAAGGCGTCTAATTATCACAAATATTTAAGAGTGGTGGGAATGCGACATTTCTCCTTCTTATTCGATTTGCTGCAATTAGAAAACAGGCAACATGAAACATTATTTTTGGTGAACCAAGTTGTTTTAGGTACACTAGTCCCGGTCTAACTTGTAAAAATCCTGCCTCTCGCAGGATTGGCAGCAAATATTTCCTCCTGCACTCAATAAACTGTTCGCAGAACATCAGGAAATGTAGGGTATTTTGGGGTGAGAAACTGTCCCAAGAGCAGGGGACTGCTTCTTCAGGGGAGCACCATTTATCATATGCACCCAACGTATAGTGAATTAAGTTGAGCCGGAATCTGGTCAAAAGAAACCGATGATAGGGTTTATTTACTATGACTAGATATGGTTCCGGCCCTGTACAAGTTATCAGTGCATAATTTTCTCGTACCCTGGATTTTCCCATCTCAATCCCTTCCCGCTCTAGAGAGAGAAGATCCAAGAGGGCTTTTTTCGTTAAACTAATGTCTTTTTTAGTTATGGTTTCTGGAGATGTAAATAAACTTGTACGCCCTATTCTCTGGAATCCAGTTCTTATATATGCTAACCAGGGGATTTTATGAACATTGTCCAGCGTCTGACAATCCTTAATAATTGAATGATTAAGCGTGATCTTATCGTTCATCCATATTTTTAACCAGTAAATCATGGGGGCGATTTTAATCCGGTCAGAAATATACCCAAGTCCCAGTTCTGTATGGGTTGAAAAAGTAGGGGTGGATTGGGGAACTGAGAGTACGCTACGTAAAAACTGGTTCTCCACTAATTGAAGTTTTTCTTCCCTGGTGTAACCCCAAATTTCACACCCATACGTTGCAACCGAAAGGGATTTAGATTCATATACTTTTAAGATTGCCTTAATCGGTTTAGCACCCAGTTTTTTACTAAACCCCATAAGTCCTGAGACTGTTCTTTTGAATGCCACCGAGCGGCTATGATTTTGTGCCCGCCAGGTGCTGTTCTGATCAAAAACCACCCCCAGATAGGGAAATGTAGGAACCCTAGAAACCAGTTCGCCATTGCAAAAGAAGGTTTTTGCCTTGGTTTTTGATTTACTTCTTCCAATGATTAGAACCTGAGATTTCTTAGCATTTACTTTTAAATCCAGATTCTGCATAAAGGAACCAAAGCTATTTAACAATCTTTGTAGGCCTACCCCCGTTTGTGATATAAGGACCGCGTCGTCCGCGTATAGTAAAACAGGTAAAATCATTTCCCCCACACGCGGACTATCTGCGAGAACCTCCCCTAGGGTATGTTCTAGGGCATTTATATATAGGGTAAACAACAGGGGCGCCATAATGCACCCCTGCCTAACGCCCCTATCTGACCTAAATTGTTTAGTGAGTCTACCATCTGAGTTTGCTCTAATTTTGGCCGTGAGGTTTATGTGCAGTTCTGCTATGAAGTGCACTAGGGGTGCGTCTACCCCCAATTCAAGCAGGATGTTCCAGAGTTTGGATCTATTTACATAATCAAATGCAGAGGAGAGGTCCATGAACCCCATGTACATGGACCCCTCCCTTGGCACAGTGTACTTATTAATTAATAGGTGTAAATTCAAACATTGATCTATAGTGCTATGTTTAGCTTTAAAACCATATTGAGTTTTCGACAGGACACCTTTATCAGCAAGACTATCATTCAATCTATGCAACAGAACCCGGCCCAAGATTTTCACAGAAGAGTCGATCAATGAAATCGGCCTGTAACATGTAGGGTCCTGCCTAGACCCCTTCTTGAAGATTGGCACAATGATTGATGTAGTCCATGTAGAAGGGATACTGTCCTGTCCAATGGAATTAAAAACGTTTGTTAGGATTTTTGCCCACATTTTGGGGGCGACTCTGAACAAGTCCGCAGGCACCACGTCCGGGCCAGGGGCCTTATTTTTGGTCATTTCCCCAATGGACCTTTCAATTTCTTCGATCTCAAACCTTAAGCATTTTGCAGCATAATTAGGGACATAGTTCACAGTATTATCTTCACTCTGAGGGACACTATATATTTGCTCAAAGTGGGCAATCCAGGCCTCATCAGTGATGTTACAGTCTAAAACAGTGTTGACATTGTTTTCAAATAGTGGCTGATTTATAACTTCCCAAAATCTGGCGCCATTTTTCAAGACTTCAGGTAACAATAGATCAGTCCAGGCCTCATCCCGTAGTTCCCTTTTTCGGTTAAATACAGCATGTTTATATTCACCTCTGCATTGTGCTACCAATCTCTTATCCCGTGGAGTTGTCTTCAGGGATTTCAGGAGAGCAGCATGCGCCAAGGAACACTTTTTATCGAACCATCTGTGCTCCCTTTGGGGTTTACGTTTATCCCTAACTGTCAATTTTTGGTTTATTTGTGCACAAATAGCATCAAATGCATGTATTATAGTTGGTCCAAATCCCGTATCATCTAAACATGCATTTATCTCGATCCCTGCGTCTGTTAAAATTTCTGCTATAAAGGCCTCAGGGACAACTTTTCCCCATTTTAATTTCCTTCCCTGGTCTGTTGATTTGACCTCACTTACTGGCCTTTTGGGGTCGGGTCTTAAAGTCAGTGCGCCACTCTGCTGCTAATTCAATTATCACAGGATTGTGATCGCTAAAGGTAGAGACGTCTGTAAAATACCTAAGAACCAAACCTAACATAAAATAAGTTAAAAAAATATAATCAATGACTGTGCCCGTGTCTCCATCCCTCCCTTTAAATGTGGGGATCCTTTGTCCTACCTCACTGCACCCTGATTCGTATAGGTTCTGGTTAGCTAGAAAAATTTCTAGATCCTCCCCTTGTTTTGTGTGTTCGAAGTGAGGGTTTGCTGAGAACTGTGGTCCTTCATACACATCATTCCCACATTTATTTTCGCATGGATGGATATTCAGATCCCCCATGAGAATTACTTCAAAGGATTTAGACTTACTACTATGCGAAGATAATAACTCCCCTACTAAACCAAGATTGTTATCTGTATCTTGAGAGTTATAAAAATTTAAAAATAGGATATTACCCAAGTCAGGTGCCAAGAGCTCTACCGCCAGACAATTTTGGCCACCCATGTCTAATTGAGTAAGTGATCCTTTTATTTCTAGGGAGAACAGGGTAATGAGTCCCCCTCTAGCTCTTCCAGCCCCATGTTTCCTTGCTGGGACGTAAAAATGAGAGTAACCATCCAGGGAAAAACTATTTTGAACATCCCATGTTTCTTGTAAGGCTATTATATGAAATGTTTTTAAATAGCTAATCCAAATATCATTCGCCATTTTTGTTTTTACACCTGCCGTGTTCCAGCTCACTATTCTAAATGTTTGATTAGATTTGACAGCGGCCTTAACAGTCTCATTTTGTTTTAGTCAATCATTTTCTTCTAAGTTGGAGAGTGGGCCGAAACGGTTTGCAAGGGTGCAGGATGGTGGATAAATTAAACTGGTATTATAATTTGTACTACAGGAAGGGATGTTTACATCTTTGACATACTGAGTGGAAGTGTGATCATGTTGGATAGGGGGTGATAATATATTCCCATCTGGAGCAATTGGGACGGGAAGTAATCCTGTTCTAATCTGAGGGGGGGGATAGAAGAAGCCTAGGGGGAGGGGTCTAATGCCTGGTTGTGTGATGTCAGAGCCATCCCAAAGTAGGCGCCCTGCCAAATGCTGGGTATTAAAGTTTATCACCACACAGTCCCCCATGATTGACTTTGTTTTAGGGCCTACCCATCCCACCCTTCTCACCATATTTATGTGGCGAGCAATATCCATGTCACCACTACAGTAATCCTGACACCAGCTTTTAGTTTTTTCCATTAGATATTTTGAACTCTCATAAACTTTAGTTTTCAAGGGTGGAACCCCTGTTAACATGACTACTAGAGGGGCTGCTTGTGGGGGAAGGTATAACCTTGATTTGCATGGAATTGAATTTTTATCTTTGACATTATTTGACATAATTGGCATGTCACAACGCTTTTTGGGGTTTGAGACACTTGGTTTTGTACAAGGTTGCCCTATATGTTCCCCCTGTGCCTGACCACTAATCCCTGATATAACAGTTGGTGTGTGGCTGTCTATTAAAGGGCCACGTTTTCCGTCTCCAGTGCATGCCTCTGCAGGTAAGGGCGCTTGTATCCGACCTCCTGTAATATGATCACGATGTTCTTGTAGGAAGGACTCTATCAAATTACACTTTTTTAACAAGCCTGCCACACAAGTGTTCAGAATATCAATTATGTCCTTCGCTATACCTGTCAAAATAGGCTCTATATGTAAATTTACAAGACCTTCGATTTTGTTACTAAGTCTATTAATTAACTCGTCTTCCCAGAGTTCATTCAGATTGTCTGTATGCTTAGTCTTTCTGGGACATTTTTTGGATTTTTGACCTTCCCCCTGTGTTGTAACATGCGGTAGAGGAAGAACCTGTCCCTTTTCAGCTATGGATGTGATGTTAGAAGTGCCTTGATCCAGATCCGAATTGGAGCTTACAGCCACCAGTGCGTCAGACTGGGAGACAAGGTTGATCAAAGTGTTTTGCCCATCAGGGGCTGAGCCAGGTGTAGGGTCTAGAATATGAGAGATGGCTAGTTCTTTTTCAGCATTAGCGATTTCTTTAGTAATGGCCCCCACTGCAGACGTCAAATAAGAAAGTATGGAGTCAGCCTTTCTAGGCATCTTAGGTTTTTTACTAATAAGGCTCCCATTACATGTCTGTTTGCGCTTACCCATACCAGGAGTTCTCAGGGGGGTGGCCTGTCCTGTCCTCGGTCGTCCGTTGACGGCCGTAGACGGCCCGCCCTCTGCCCGGGCTCAGCCCGGCTTCCGCCCGCGCGCGTCCGCGACGCGGAGGAAGCTGTTGCCTTTTGTGCGCCTCCTGGCGCTGGAAGCAGGAAGTGGGCGCTGTTGTACCGTGGCAGGCTGGGAGCTGTGGTCCGCCTCGCTCTGCGGCCGTGCGATGAAACTGCTCGGCGGCGGCAGGGGCGACCCCAGCCTCAGGAACCCAGCAGCGCGGCGGTATCCAAGTAGGTCTGTGCGGCGACCCTCCCAGCGTCTGTGCTCGCTTGTTGCTCTCCCGCTCCTCAGTGGGAGCTGTTGCCTTTTGTGCGCCTCCTGGCGCTGGAAGCAGGAAGTGGGCGCTGTTGTACCGTGGCAGGCTGGGAGCTGTGGTCCGCCTCGCTCTGCGGCCGTGCGATGAAACTGCTCGGCGGCGGCAGGGGCGACCCCAGCCTCAGGAACCCAGCAGCGCGGCGGTGTCCAAGTAGGTCTGTGCGGCGACCCTCCCAGCGTCTGTGCTCGCTTGTTGCTCTCCCCCTGACAACACCAAATTCTCACCCTCCCTAACTAGCATATTATATTATATCTAAGAAGGTCTCTTTGGGTTTTAGCAGGGCCGCCCCGTACCTCAAGATCCTAATGGGAAGGGATCACATCATCTTCCACCAGCTCTCTGTATGCAAAGCACTATCAAGTGTCTTACGTGTGCTCTATGCAAAGCAATATACAACGCGCCTAAAGTCAGATTTGGCAGCAGCTGCATTTATGTTATGTCTAGGAAGGTGCAAAGATCAGACCTCACAACAACACTGTGTCGAGTTATCCTTGAAGGCTTCAGCACTCACTGTACAGACACAGTTTACCAAGCAAAGTTGATATCAGAGTAATAACATATTATTCTCGTGTAAATCACAACGCTCTTCTAGGCTGAAAGCTAAAACAACAATTATGTGTCATGTGCATAAGCATCAAAAGGTAAAATGGCATTTAAACATTTAATAAGCTCAGGCTAACTTAACACGGTATATAGGCAAGCAGTAACTATATGACAATGTGGCCGATAATAAGTAGTAGGCCCAGTGGACTCCAAAGATGTAGCAGATGACCAAATCTTGCTACTATCCAAGAGGTTCAAACTGAGAGACTCATCACCTTTGAAGAATCTGCAGTAAGAAAAGAATGACTATGCAACAAATCCATGGAACTTGTGCCTCTTGAGACCCAAATAACAGTTTGTCAAGACACTCCTGTCTACAATGATATAGCATCTGACTATAGTAATATGACAAGGGATCAAGCAGCTCCAGTGATTTCAAGTAATCCTGATGCAATACCAACAATTGACAGAACTGCCTCTGGCTATTTCATCAACTTTGATACATTTTCTGAGGATCCCAGTGAACCTGACACAACGCCAGCAAATACAAATTTCAAGGAACAAGTAAAATAACTCTTTCATCAGCTTGCAAATACATATCTGGTATCACCATGGGTTGAACTTTGGATTGTGTTAGGTGTGATTTTCCTCCTACTTTGGCTCATTTTTGTTTTAAGTTTGGGAATGCTAATAAATGGGAAATATAGTAAAATGGACACAGCAAATAAGAACATCAACTTGCAGCTGAAGCCACACAAATCATCTCATCGCGAACAAAGAGACTTGACATCAGTGAACATCACAGCCGTTCCTCTACCTGGTGGTATAGCATGGGACAGAACTGATTATGACATTTAAGGTCCTGTAGAGCTGTTGAAGATTCCACATCAATTTAAAGTTTCCTTGAGTGACTTTGTTTTACCTAGCACATTTTCTGATGATTGGGACTTTGAGACTGTTAATAACATGATGGCAGACTTAGAAATGTCAGCAAAATTGACAAAACATGAATACTTAGAAGGTTCATCAGATTATGAACAAATGTATTGTTTTAATCATTATGGTCATCATTATTTGCACAAATCTGCAAACCCTAGAAATGATTTTACTTATAATCAATGGGAACATTGTCCAACGCCACCAAAGGGTAGCTCAAAAACATTTTATGAAAAATGTCCATGCTTCTCAGGTTTTAATGTCACAAATCCAGAAACATTTTTCTTTAAAAATGTCAATAAGACAGGAATGAAAAGTATGGTGACTAATACTAAGCAAACTTATTCTGCTGCGGTTTATGCTCAATTGTCCACATTAGGTTTTGACTTTTGGAAAGACAACATTGAGACAAAAACTGTCTGGGGCACAAAAGACTGGCAGGTGCAAGTTTTAGAAGCCTTATTCAGAGCATGCATCATACCAGAACAAATAATATTTTTAAATGACACTGTTCAACAGACATCTTGTCTTGGCTTGGCTAAGATAAAAGACTAAAACAAACCGTCCATACCTAAACCCACACCTGATAGTAATGGAACTACAGATGAGGAGGTAGACATGAAATATATTTTACAACAAAACAGAACTAATCCGGATTTGAAAAAATGCTTATTCTGGTCCACAGACACGAATAACTGTCAAGATAGATTCCTGAACAAGACACAAGGGTTTACAGTAAATAGGCCAGATTCAAGACATGTCCAGAGACAACATCCAGGGATAATAACAACATACAGTGTAGGAAAACTGTGCCTTGAGTGGCTACAAAAATCCACACTCCCAGATATAAAACAACACTTAACTTTACTTAAAGATGGCGTTGATTTGAGAGATTTCTAACAAGGAACTCGTGAACCACGTCATAAACATTTCATATTCGCCGGTATATACGCTGCTTGTAATGAAGCAGAGAAAATCACGCAAATGGTAACTGCTGAACGAATACGAGAAATTGATTGTATTAATTTAGAGAAAGCTCTCTCTGTAGTTGACGATGGGTTAACGAATCTGTCATCCAGAATGTATTCTTTGGACAGCATTGTATCCTCTGCCATAGACATAATGGAACAGGACTTGCTCATGTTACAACAGGGACAGTCTCAATTGAGTTCTATAATGCTGTTAGGCTGAACGTTACAAAATCTTCATTCAGGCTATATGCCTTGGCTTCTAATCAACACCATGTCGTTGTTTACTGGATTTAACCTTACAGATAAACAAATCTCTTTGGCACAGAGGGGAGCAGAAAATATGGTGCTGAGCATAGAAAAACTGGAAACATTACCATTAACCGTTTCTGAGAAACCAGCCGTAGAATGGATAATACATGGCACCATCACGTTGCCAGTGACGATTTTCCAGTTTCAGTATTGCTTGAAACACATACCAGCAGGCATGTCTGAAAGGTTGGGTAATGAATACATAAAGTTGACCTGGGATTTACCATACACACATAAATGTTGGAGTGGGGAAAAGGAGGTATTTCTTAGTGGTAAAAATTGCAAAAACACACTGAGTGGTACACTTATATGTCAGGGTATTAATTTGCATGGAGCCTGCGATTGTTCTTCGACCAACTTATACTGCCACCTGCAAGGTTCTCCGGCAGCAGTGATAGATCCAATTTTTAGGCAGCTTTTCAATGGGAGCTACATAATGTTGAATGATCACTGCTGTTGTGGAATGATGCCAGGAATAGTCTATCTCGTTAGTGTGTCAGTCAGGGTCACTTGTTGTATGCAAGTATTGTTTCCTAAAACTAAGACAGACAGGGAGTCGCCGCTATGGCCTTCGCTGAACATCTCTTCTATACAAATAAATACTTTAAGCGGAATGAAAGCCATTCTTTTACAAAATACTGTGCCACTGACCTCATCCTGAGAGATGTATGATCTGCAAGTTTCAAGGTCCTCTGCAGAGATACATGCACTATTATCAACAAACTGCCCCTTACATTTTGTAGAAATGTTAGGTCGTATCTTAAACATGTCTGATACCAGTGGTATTGTACATGTATTTAAGATGATTTTTTCAGGGCTGTTAGCACCCATTGAAGCAGTCCTAGGCATTTTTCCAAACTTCGTGCACTCTGTGTTCGGCGGCCTGCCTCTCATTTTGGGACTCATAGCAGGAGTACTATTCCTGTTCCTTCTGCTCTGATATGGCAAGTCCAGTCACCAGCGATACCCAGATTACCATGGAGAACACTCTTCTGGCAATGCAGTATCGTGAGTGCATGATACAGATTCTTGGATTGGCTCATTTGAGAGATCTGAATACCACGTGGTTCCCATCATTTAGATTGCATCTTACCTGTTCTACGATGCCTGCTTTGTGGAGAGGAATGGGTGTTGGATATTTGTGTGACACTTCCATCAGCACTGCCAATGGATGGTGACACTGTGCTTGGTTCGGTAATGGCTCATGCATTGTGTTGTCCCCAGTGGCTATCAATCCTGATGACGCCATTTATTGAGGTCTCACCAGCAAATCCAGCTGACGGTGAGATATGTTGACCAACAGGCACACAGGTACCATTTACTGCGAACATTGCTAATGCGACTAACGCTGACGGCGATGCTTCTCATCTGTGTATGATTAATCTACTAAATGAAGTGGTTCGACTTTCATCTACTGTGGTAGAAGATTTCTTTGCCAGCTTAGAAGATTTAATGTTTTCTCCTGATACCGGGAATAACTTTTGAAATTAGCACACAGCGTTCTATCAACTTTGAATTCGACCTTCGTTTTTCAAAACAAAAACTTCTTACTTTGGAACTCTATTTTTCTACGAATTGATTTGACTTTTTCCAAAATTGAACTTTGGCACAAAGTAATCTGCTTAAAGTAGAACTATTCTTAGAGAACAAGAATTCTTTGAATACTTCCTAGAAACAATATTGACCGTATCCACAAATCAAACAAGTTGATACATTCTGCTATGGGAAGGTCTCGACCTTTTTCTTCTGTATTTAAGAGCCATTTCATCAATGTAATTTTCATGATTCATTCAGTTAGCATTGCCAATAGCATACTATATGCTTAAAATGAAATCCATTTCTTTCAAATACATACAGTACAAATGCTAATTTTCGTCTGCAACCATTTCATATGCATTTTATGTATTTTTGGGTGGGATTGTAAACACATGCTTTAGATATTTTTTTAATGCTTAGAATTTAGTAATGTCGAACATAATAAAGTGGAGTGGGTGTTGTATAGCATTTTAGGACCCTATTGTAATTTTCCCAATTCATGCCCTTATATAGGTATAAATCACCTTGTCCTTATATAGGCATAGAAATCATAACCATAATTAGACATAGCCCATACAGTCCAAATACAGGCATGGATACTTCCACTAGTTCCAAAAAGCCACAACAATTTCTTGGAAAACTCGGCTTCAGCAGTCAAGGACTTCCACTTGCTCGAATATTGATTTAGCCAAGTACTCATGGAGTTTTCAAAGAACTGTGATTCTTTGATGACGTTATTATGTCCAACTTTACGTCAAACTCGGCACCTTCAAGGTATAAATATGCCCACACTTGCCCTGGCAAACACACAGTGATTTGGAGCAGTTCGACTATCTACTTTCCCGACACAGCTCGCTACAGCAAGTGCTGAAGGAACCCGACCCTCCAACTGCCGCACTGAGAGAGACGCTGTCTTTTCTCTTGCCAAGAAATCCAGCTCCAGTGTTTCCAAGCTCCCCTTGCGGGGTGTTGGGAAATCGAGTCCCGAGATAGAGAGATACCAGACCTCCTTAATTCTAAACCAAGGTACGGAGCTGATTAGACCCTAAGAGAAATCTTCGATAGATTATTGGCAAAGAATACTAAACTTATGCTACACCTCACTTACTTCTTCCCTCGTTCTAGACTTAGGTTAGGTAGATCGGGGTAGGCGTATCTTAGAAGCACCAGTTGAGTACTTTTAGTATCTGTTTATTTATGTATGTATTTTATGGCTTAGAAACCATACCATGTTTTTACAGTATTATTTTATGGTACACAGACAAAATATCGAGATTTAAATTTCGATATACAATTATATCGAAGTTTAAATATCGAAGGGACATAATATAGAAGGTAAGTAATATCGACACTCTTAATATCGATATTAATAATATCGAAGTTTTAAATATCGATGTCAGTAATATCGAAGTAAATAATTTCGATGTTACTAATATCAATTTTTTAAAAAAATGTGTGTATATTATATTGTATTTATTATGTTTAATAATTTATTTTTAATATAATTTAATTATGTTAAATTAATTATTAATTAGTAGGCATTATAAATTAATTAATTGAGAATAATTTTAAAATAATTATAATTAATTGAATAATTGATAAATATGTTCTGTAGCTGGTTATGGGTTTATAGGGGAATAGGGTGGGAAGTAATTTAATTATGTTAAATTATGTATTAATTAGTAGGAATTATTAATTAATTAATTGAGAATTCTTTTAAATTAATTTTAATTAATTGATTAATTGATAAATATGTTCTGTAGCGGGTTATGGGTTTATAGGGGAATATGGTGGGAAGTAATTTAATTATGTTAAATCAATTATTAATTAGTAGGAATTATTAATTAATTAATTGAGAATTCTTTTTAATTAATATTAATAAATTGATTAATTGATAAATATGTTCTGTAGCGGGTTATGGGTTTATAGGGGAATAGGGTGGGAAGTAATTTAATTATGTTAAATTATTTATTAATTAGTAGGAATTATTAATTAATTAATTGAGAATTCTTTTAAATTAATTTTAATTAATTGATTAATTGATAAATATGTTCTGTAGCGGGTTATGGGTTTATAGGGGAATAGCGTGGAAAGTAATTTAATTATGTAGAATTAATTATTAATTAGTAGGAAGCATACATTAATTCTTATTAATTGGTAAATAAATATAATTAATTGGTAATACATTTTAAATAATTAATTAATTGATAAATGTGTTCTGTTGCAGGTTGTGTGTTTATAGGGGAATATGGTGGGAACTAATTTTAATGTAATTAAGTAATAATGAATTATTTCTTATAAGTATGTTATTTCAACCCCTACGCTATCCAACACTTTCCCTACTGTTGCACTCTCTGGAGTGGGAATAGTAATTTTTACCCCTACGCTATCCAACACTTTCCCTACTGTTGCACTCTCTGGAGTTGGAATAGTAATTGTTACCCTTACGCTATCCAACACTTTCCCTACTGTTGCACTCTCTGGAGTGGGAATAGTAATTGTTACCCCTACGCTATCCAACACTTTCCCTACTGTTGCACTCTCTGGAGTTGGAATAGTAATTGATACCCCTACGTGATCCAACACTTTCCCTACTGTTGCACTCTCTGGAGTTGGAATAGTATTTGTTACCCCTACGCTATCCAACACTTTCCCTACTGTTGCACTCTCTGGAGTTGGAATAGTAATTGTTAACCCTACGCTATCCAACACTTTCCCTACTGTTGCACTCTCTGGAGTTGGAATAGTAATTTTTAATCCTATGCTATCCAACACTTTCCCTACTGTTGCACTCTCTGGAGTTGGATTAGTAATTGTTACCCCTACGCTATCCAACACTTTCCCTACTGTTGCACTCTCTGGAGTTGGAATAGTAATTGTTACCCCTACGCTATCCAACACTTTCCCTACTGTTGCACTCTCTGGAGTGGGAATAGTAATTGTTACCCCTACGCTATACAACACTTTCCCTACTGTTGCACTCTCTGGAGTTGGAATAGTAATTGTTACCCCTACGCTATCCAACACTTTCCCTACTGTTGCACTCTCTGGAGTTGGAATAGTAATTGATACCCCTACGTGATCCAACACTTTCCCTACTGTTGCACTCTCTGGAGTTGGAATAGTATTTGTTACCCCTACGCTATCCAACAGTTTCCCTACTGTTGCACTCTCTGGAATTGGAATAGTAATTGTTACCCCTACGCTATCCAACACTTTCCCTACTGTTGCACTCTCCGGAGTTGGAATAGTAATTTTTAATCCTACGCTATCCCACACTTTCCCTACTGTTGCACTCTCTGGAGTTGGAATAGTAATTGTTACCCCTACGCTATCCAACACTTTTCCTACTGTTGCACTTTCTGGAGTGGGAATAGTAATTTTTACTCATACACTATCTAAAATGCATTTAGAATTTTTATTAGTATTATGTTGTTATTAATTGTTATTTATGTGATTATTTTATGTATATAAATGTATTAGTAATGTATTATATATTTTTTTATAAGTTATGAAAATAATTAATTTAGAGTTAATATTAATGAAAAATATATTATGTATTATATATTTATTAATATTAATTTTTATTACATTATGTATTAATTTTAAATATTATAGTACATTTTTAAATATGTTTATTACATTTATAAGTATTATTTAGTTAATATTAGATTTTTATTTAATAAAAAAAAAAGATATTTTACAAAAAACGATATTTTTGTCATTCTATATTTTTTTTAGATATATTTGTACTTACCTTGTTAAGGATAGGATTCCTATATTTTTGACTTCGATATTTTTGTTCCGATATTTTTGTATATCGATATTTTTGTAATCGATATTTTGTCAGACATTCTTATTTTATAATACTCTTCTTGCTGTACGTATTATACTTTCAAGCCAGTATTACGATTGTAGCAGTTCATTTCATCTGCATTAGAAAGAAGACTGTTTCCATAAATACTTTTATTGAAAACGCCAATCTCACTATTTCTCTGCACCTCTGATGAAACGAAGCATGCACGATTAACTCAGTAAAATATCTATCTATTGTTTTCACGACTCTGAAGATATATTTTATCTTGGGGAAACAAAGTTGTCATGTTTACGCGGTTGTCAGAAACGAATCCCTTCTTGTGTATTCGAGAAAGTTTCTAGTGACCTCTGAGCTAGCTCGCACTCACAATTAAGTCTAGTATATTCAATAGAAACCTAGTCGACCTAAGTCCTACGTCACATCTATAGGATTTAATATTCAAATGCGCAGAGCCTTTTGGGAATATAGGAACTACGCTACACTACTACAATGGCCATCTCTCCTTCGGCTCCCCCACCATATCAGGCCAGTGGCATGTATACCGCAATATCGGCCACCCCAGCTGAAGAGCCAGACCTACACAGTACGAAGAATAATATGCCAGCTGTTGGATACAACAAACTCCCAGATTTATCTACCCTATCAGACCCCCCTCAACTCACTGCTGAATGCAATACATCCCTACCTGCCCTACCATACACCAGCAGTGGTCCAACAATACCTGCTCCAATGTCAGTGTCTGCTATCCACCCACAGTCACCAGTGGCAGTCCAACAATACACGCCACAGTGCCAGGATTACCCGGACAGAGAGATGCTCAATTCATGCTAAAACTCACTCCCACTTCCATGACTGTCCCATTAGCTGAGGAAGAAAACGAAGACTCAGATACTGACTCTCACACATCCTCTCACCACTCAAAGGCATCCTCTCTCCACTTGCATGCTTCATCTCATTATTCACTCCCTTATCTCAACCCCCCCTGCGATGCAAAGGCCCCACAGCTCCAGCAGCGGGAGGTAGCCCCCCAAGATCAGCTGCCTTTTTGCAGCACAAACCTCGACCACCCACTGCTCTCATTCTCGACTGTCCAACAACACTATGGGGTCAGGGAACAGCGCCCCCCGGCATTTGACCCAGTCCATTATGTCAATTGGAGAACAACCATAGACTTTAGCAAAAACTCAGAGAATAGCCCATACAGACATATTTAATAGAGTTGTGTCACCGAGCCCCGATGGTGACATTGTACTTCATTCAATTTGATGCGCGTCATTAAAGTTAGAACAAATAAAGGACAGATTAAATGAGACACTCAGAAATACCAGCATTGGGTCATCAAATGCCCAAGCAGAAATAAACACCCCAACACTACCCACAGTACAGGCAGATCCTTTTGGGGATGCTGAGGGGAATAGAGGACTGTGCCATAATGGATGCTCCCCTTGGCTCGAGATAGCGGCATTGGAACAAACACATACAACTACCACGACAGCTCAGGTCCGCTTCACACAACCAGAGACACCACCACGGAACACTGCCCCTGTGATAGATCCATTTGCCCCACTATCTACCACAGCCATGGTAGATCCATTGAACAAATTACGCGCCACAAACACGACAAACCCATTCCACCAACCACGTCAAGAATTTCGAAATTCTGGTGATACAGGCGGGAGATGGAAGGCCAGGGTAACAGATGTGATGTCTCTGGCACCGCTTCCATGCGCAACACCAGAGCTAGAAAGTGTAACGGCATGTTTCTCAGCAGACCATGTGCGGTGTGAAATAGCGGTATGACACCCAATGAGATAGTGATACTAGGTGAAGGCTCAGAATATGCTGTCAACCCCTTCACAGACGATTTGGGAGGTTGGACAGAGTCCTTGGCCCAGCAGATGCTCCCATGGCTAAGAGAAGGGTCCTCTGAACCGCAGCTTATGGCAACAGCAGTAGAATGCATCCACAGGGTGCAGGAGATGAGGATTGGGATTATGCCTACATGCGGGCCAGTCTAAATATTTGGCAGAAATATGCCAGACAACATGACCTCACTGGGTCAAAAGATCTAGAAACGGGATTGACACATCAGATGTTGCTCTTGTATAAAAAGGCCACTGACCAACCTTTTTATATTTTGTGGTCCTATGCGGACAAGGAAAACATCAAGAAGTCCCTCCCCCCCTCGCGGAGGGTGCTGGCAAATGGATAGCATCCCTAGAAAGGAGCACTACGGGTAACATCGTAAGGATAGATGATATGAAAAGTTTTCTCTTCTCCATCATGGGAGGGAAAGCGGAGGACATCTTCAAAAGTGTCAGCTATGGTTTGATAACTATGAATGACACGCAGTATGATGGGGAACCATTTGATAAAATAAGACCAGCGGTCTGGGCCGAATTGCGTATACAATTTCTGGATGTCCCTGACATTGGATCCCTCATGTCGCTCACAATGCAAGCGAATGAGGATCCAATTAACTTTATCTCCAGGATGAAAGAAAAATGGCATCAGGAGTAAGGAGACAAATGGAACGCAACTGGAGGGAATAGCAGGCTTTTCTACCACATTGTCAAGAGAGGACTTCCAGAGGAAGTACAGGGAAAATTGGACGGAGTAGTAGCCATGGAAGCAAAACCATGGCCTGAGATTCAAGATCACATTATACATTTCTGCAAAAAGAGACAAGAACAGGAAAAGAGTAGACAGCTAGCCATGGAGAATGCAACTGCAAAATTGGTGCAACAGAAACTTAATAAGAGAAAGGACACCCCAGATACAGTCATGTTTGCTGCACCTGTCAGTCAGATGACAGCAGTCACCACGTTTCCCCAGACTGCCCTGAACGCACTCACCGCCAACACACAGCCTATCCTGCAACAAATGCAACAACAGCCAGCCATGCAATACGTGCAAACACAGCCACAGCCCGCCGTGCAATATGTCCAGACCCAACCACAGCCTGCCATACAGTACATACAGCCACAGCCCCCAGTACAATACATAGCTGCACAACCTGCCTATAGTAATGACCAACAACAGTATTACAACAATAACAGAAACAATGCCAACAGAAAGACGGGTATGCAGGGAAGAGGTAATGGAATGGGACAAGAAAAGGATCCAACTGCAGCCAGGACAACACGCTTGTTTCTATTGCCACAAAGTAGACCACATGCAGAGAGAGTGCCGCACTAGACTTCGAGACCAAGGCCAGCAATATATGGGTTCCATCCAACAAGCACCACCACGATCCCAGCAACAACAAATGCATCCTCAGCAACCCCAGATGCTGTACGCCTACACCCAACCTGCCCCACAGCAAAACGTGCAGCAAGTGCAGCTCCAAGCACCCTTGATTGCCCAAGCTCAACAAGCACCCCCACAGATGCAAGCAATACCACGCAGGAGGATAAACTAGTTAGGACAGCCCACAGACAACTCTTGTGTGCCCGGTTTTGTCATGTACCATGAACGGTGAAGATGACCCCACCGTCCTGGTCACGATAAACAACAGAACATATAGGTTTCTCATTGACACAGGCGCCACATATTCCTGTTTTACAGGTCGACCTCTGCCTATTTCTGATCAGATAGCGGACACACACACAGGGATTCTCTAGGGCAATAGCAAGGGTCCCTTTCACCAAGCCAGTACCCATACAAATAGAAGACTGTGTGCTGGAGCAATGACTCCTTTATTCACCACACTCTCCAATAAATCTTCTAGGGTGCGACCTCATGGCAAAATTGAACATGACCATTCACTTCCTTGAGAACGGAACAATGGTTTACTCTTTACCTGGCACACCATTGGCAAGGATGATGGCACTCACTGTTGACTCCTCCTTGAAAGATCTCGCCCTGTGGATGAGCAAGCATTCTCCACTGTGGTACATATCATTGTTGCTAACACACAAGAACTGCACAACCGTACTGTCCAGTTCCCAAAGGAGTTTCTCTTACGTCCACAGTCCCAGGACTCCCAAATATCAGACAGAAATATGATCCTAGGCATACATGCTCTTGAAATAACACCCACATATGGGGCATTCCTAGTAGGTGACAACCACATTTGCACTTGGGCCTGTGTCATTTTTATTGAGCCTGGACAACTGGTGAGTAGTATTTCAGATGAGCAACTCTTTGGCGATCCTGATGAGTATTCCAAAACAGAGATCATTTACACGAATGAGGTACCCTTCTCAGTGACAGTGGAAAAGAGAACACCCACTGCCATACCAAAATATGATTCTGTAGGTGAGGCAGATTTGGCTCAAGTCCCGGCACATTTATGGACCACCGGCCCAAATGATGTGGGCCTTATTCACTCTGCCACCCCATTTAAGGTAACACTGAAACAATGCGCAATCTTACCCAGAATAAAACAGTATCCACTATCTAAGGAAGCAGAGGAGGGTATTGACCCTACCATACAGGCCTTGCTGGATCAGGGAGACATATACCCCTGTACCTCTTCCTGTAATACCTTGCTTTTTCCGGTGCGCAAGGCCAAGACCAATCAATGGCGTCTAGTACACGACCTCCGCCCATTTAACAAAATAGTGGTACCAGAGTTTCCTATTGTCCCAGACCCTTCTGTCATCCTCACAAATGTCCCCCCCGGAAGCACAGTACTTTTCCGTGATTGACCTGAAAATATGTTTTTTAGCGTCCCCCTTCAACCAGACAGTTAATACCTATTGGCTTTCTTGTATAAAGGGGTGCTAATGACGTATACCAGATTAGCACAGGGGTACTGTGTGTCCCCTAGTGTCTTTAACAGAGTTGTCAAAGAAGATTTATCAAATTTACAATGTGACAGCACCTTGGTGCAATTGAGGAAAAAGCATGTTCAATGTGATACTATGAAAGGCCAGTTGCAACTGTCTCAAATTTGGGAAAAAAGCTTGAATAAATCCCTTGACGCTCCCAAGAAAACTGATACTGATTTGTTACCTCAATCGGAACGTTGTCCTAATATGGAGGGAGCTTGTCAGTTTGATCCTATGCTGGAAACAAAAAGGACACTGAGTCAGTCAAGCGAAGTAAATATTCCTACATGCCCAGTACATGTGTCTGGCGTTGAACCTTTGCTAATTCCAGCACAAACAATGGGACGTAGTATTCTCTTGGGAAATGATAACTTGGAAAAGGATAAGGCTGATGTTTCAATAGCCACCAGCATTGATTTTGACCTCTGCGGACGATATGTGGATAAGCCATCTTTGTTTCATCTGGTGCCTAATAAAACCCCCACTGGAGAAACACCATCAGGATTGCTACTTTATAGCAGCACTCCCTCCGTTAAATCCACAGACAACCTTTCCTCGCAGAGTGGTGTACAATCTCCGGAACTTAATTTATCGGGGATTTGTGCTTTTACATCATCCAGTTATCCAAAAAATGATAAACCTATTTCTGAGTCTCTCATAGCCCTTGAGCAGATTTTGTCTTCCATATTACTTTTAATGGGTAAATTTGCTGTAAATTCTGATTGTATTTTGTCTTCGGTTACTGAGATATTGCAGGTATTGCTGGCACAAAATGTAAAAAATGCTGAAAATATGATTAATCCTCTTATTATTCCTACTAATTCTGTTTCTGTTGTCCAAAAAGTTGTTGATAACACTGCAGAGGTGGGGGGAACTGCCCCCATAGGATTGTCTATAGAGGCGGATATTCATAGGCCCCCAAATCTTTCTTCCCCATCTTCCTTGCCACAGATAAATGATTCTGTGTTGGCTGAACAGGATGAAAATGTGGTTGTTGAGATGCAAACGGAGGGTCATGAACTTTTTCCTATTTTTGTACAAGATAAAAAGGAGCCTGAAGGCCCTTTGGGGACTATTGGCGCTCCTAAAGTAAAATCAAGAGGGAAAAATAGGAAACTGATACGTAAATATAAAAAGAAAAGACCTAGGCAAATTATTTTTCAAAAAAATAAACCATCTGAAAGGCCTGTTCTTATAGACAGTGGTTATAATCCAGCCCTAGTTATCCCCGGTATGGTGGAAGTGGGAGGTGGCAAAAAAGCTGTATATGGGAGTACCCCGATTGAAGTATCTTTGAAGGAGGAAGTCCCATGTCCATTAGAAAATGTCTCTGTTCCTCTGCCAATAAGTTCCGAAAACACTGTACATACGCCGATAGTAACAAGAGTATTTAATCCGTCTGCTCCTATATTTCGGCCACAGACAGAGGTTGTCAGGAACTCAATCCCTCATTCAGCAAAAAGCCCAATTTTAAATGTGGATACTTTGTCATTAGATTTTCTCCCATTATTTGATTCAGATTTAAAAATGAATAGAGCCTGGTTATTAAACTGCTTTAAAGAGATAGAAAGTCTAAAGTTAGTTTTAACAAATGATATTGATTTAGTTCTCCCAATAAAATCTATAAATGGGCAACGTACAAGGGTAAAGTTTTACTCAAAAATAATAACTAATTTAGTTCTTCACCAGGCGGAAGCATTTCAATGTAGAGGAATTGACGTGCTACCTTTTGTGAATAATAATTCGTGCCTTTCATCTAGTGAAAGAAACACAAAGTTGGCTTCTGTTCATGATGATTTTTCTATGTGCAATAAAGACCTAAAAATTTGGGTCTCCAAAGGCAAACGAATGGCTTCACAGGTGCTTCCATTACCTGTTAGTACAGACGTTCCTCTAAATGAAGACAATTTGATGTGGAACTGGTTACCAGGAGTCTTATCAAATACAACCTCGAGAAACCCACGACCTTTTTCGCATCTTTAACACTTGTTTAAAAATTGTTTCTTGGAATGCCGCCGGTTTGTCGAATTGCCCTGAGAAATTTGATTTTCTTTCTTCTCTGAAAGCAGATGTGATATGTATCCAAGAAACATGGTGTAAAACTCTCCCTTATGGAGGGAAAGATTACTTTGTCTTAGAGGCTCCTGCAACATCATCAAAAAAAGGCCATGCTAAGGGAGGAATTGCCTGTTTGTTATCAAACGCACTACAATGGCAATTTTCCCATCACAAGGACGAGAGTAATCTATTCCAATCCATAACCATATCCAATATGGACTCTGTTAGTCAACGGTCCTCGCTTATAATATTAAATGCCTATATTCCTCCAGAAGATAATTACACGAAAGTTTTAAAACGTATGTTTTCCCATGTTAAACAACTAATAGAGGTGGATCACCCGCCATATTTACTGTTGGTGGGGGACTTAAATTGTAAAGTGTCTAACACTTCTCTGGCCATGTTTAGAAATAAAGATAAGGAAGAAGCATATAATATACCTGAAGCAGTCCTGCCTGCCCATATTAAAACTAACAAAAGAGGCAAGATTCTTCTCGGGGAACTTTGCTCCTTGGAGGGAATTATTATAAATGGCAGGATGCCTTCTGATACTCCTGCAAATTATACACATGGATCTTTTAGGGGTGAATCTATTTTGGATTATGTAATAACGGATTTTGATATGTTCTTTTTTCTTAAAGATTTGGTGATCTCTCATTCCCCTTTGAGTGATCATAAAATTATCAATATAACAGTCTCATTATCACCCCCTGCAACGAGCCTCTGGTCTTTAAAGAATAGAGATTTTTCAATCAAGTGCAATACAAATAGATGCTATTGGGGAAAAATTACTAGTAAGGATGTACTAATTATCCTTAGCCAATTATTATTGGAGTTGGACTACTGGCAAGGTAGGGAATTCCTCTTTCTTGAAAACCTTATAAAAAAAGTCACCGCGGTGGCTAAGATTTCAGGAAAACCAAAAAAGAAACATTTTTCTCCTAGTCCTCTATTAAGGTTAAATAAAGAAATAAATAAACTTGTGAGGAAGCAATACCTCAATAGATCGGGGGAAATTGAATCTCAGTTAGCTTTATTAAAAAGAAGGAGGGTAAGATTGAGATATAAATTAAAAAAAGAAAAAGAAGATAATTTATGGATCAAGTTAAGAGAGGCTTCAATTTGTAATAACTCTAGAGATTTCTGGTCCATAATAAGACAAGGATGTGGCTCTATAACAACGCCTACTCCGATAGTTATTACGGAAGATGTCTGGACCGTATTCGTGTCCACCCTATACGCGTCTAATGGCGCAGGGGCGGACCCTCGGCTGCCAGGGCTAAATAGTGACTGTATAATGGAACTCCCCACTGAGCAATCCATAGCAACCGTAATAAAGAGCATGCGCTCTTCCGGGGCTATGGGGCCTGATGAATTGCCCATGTCTATAATTAAACAAGATGTTATGACTTGGAGCAAGATTCTTCTTCCAGTATTTCTGGCATGTTTTAAATTACGAACAGTCCCCGACTCTTGGCGGGGAAGTATCCTAATCCCAATTTTTAAAAAAGGTGATCGGGACAACCCCTCTAATTATCGTCTAATAGCTCTATTAGACTCAATAGGGAAAATTTTTGCTAAACTGATATTATTATTAATAATGAAATGGATAAATCAATACAATATTTTACCCATGGAACAGACAGGATTTCGTAAAGATCATGGAACTTTAGATAATTTAACATTGCTACAGGTAATAATGGATAAATATGCACGTGTCCGAGGTGGTGGCGTATACGCTGCATTCATTGATTTCTCCACAGCGTTTGACAAAGTGGATCGTCCAACGCTGTGGAGAAAATTGGCGGCTATGGGTATGCCGGGATACCTATTAGACTTAGTTAAGTCCTTACACTCGTGCACATGGTGTAAGGTGCTACAAGGAGGTGAGAGGGGTCTTTCTAATTCTATCCCCTCCCTGAACGGATTAAAACAAGGCTGTATATTGGCACCCATATTGTTTTCTTTATATACGGCTGATCTCCCTATGACTGTTTCAGTTTGTGAGGGGTTAGCCCCGAAAATTGGAGGGTCAGCTATATCAATTTTAATGTATGCGGACGATATACTTGTCTTAGATCTGACTCCGAAAGGTCTTTCTAATCGTCTTCATGCATTGAATCAATTCGCAGATGTACATTATATGAAAATTAATAGTTCCAAAAGTAAAGTTATGTGCATCTTCGGTAAGAAGAAAAGCAGGTCTAGTAGCTATAATTGGACAATTAGCGGAGAAAAACTTGAGGTGGTAAAAACCTACACGTTTTTAGGCAAAATAATATCTGCTAACCTTAGTGAGAAGTCTCACATCGAACATAATTCCAGAAAAGCGATGACCCATGGTATGGGATTATGTTCCTTGTATAAAGCTACTGGGAAGAGACATTTCTCCATATGCTTGGAGGTATTCCGAATGAAAATTCCTGCAACTCTCCTTTATGGAATGGAACTAGTGGAGTTGAAACAATGGGGTTTCATGCAAAAAATGGAAGGAAAGATACTAAGAAAAATATTGTCATTTAACTCAGCCTGCTCTACATCCTCATGCAGGCTGGAATTCGGACTTCGAAGTTGTTGGGCACAGGGGTTGGTAGCCCTTGTGAGATGGGTAGCTTGTCTGGCCAGAGGTAAACCGGGAACCTTACGGGAAATTATAAAAAAAGAACTATTAGGCAACTTTAATGAGTTCTCGCTGCTGGTAAGAAATTTTAGAAAAGCGGTATCGCTGCTTGAACTGGATGAAAGCACATTATTCTTACTTTCTCCATTAGAGTTAAAGTTGAAGTTAAAAAGTATGTCCTGGGAACTCTGTATCAAGTCAGATATACTTGCCCAACCGAAGCAAAAAGAAAGGGAAGCACTGGTTACGACATATACTCCCAAAGTAGCCCAACAATATTTAATTTGGAATATTCCACATGGCGTCCGTAGATTCTGGTACCTTCTACGCCATAATTTGCTTCCACTGAATTCACTGTTAGCCAAATGGTATGGGGTTTCGCCTCTGTGCAGTTTTTGTAAAAATGCTGTTCAGGATTTTAATCATGTTTTGCTTATTTGCCCGGTATTGGGACCCATGCGCCAAAAATGGATAAAACCAATTTGTTTACAATTGGGAATTGTGAATGTAATAATGTTTTTCCATGCACTTTATTGCCCCCCAAGCGAAATGTTCTGTTCCAGAATTTTTAACTATTTTAAAGCGTTTTTAGATATTTATGAATGAATTTCCGGGAGATGTTGATAATTGCCTCTCGTGCAGATAATTCTTGTGGCTATTTTCTATGTCGTATGATGTTTTGTATGTATAATATTGTGTTAATATGTGTGTATCTTTTTATGTGGCCCTCAATGAGAGCCAAATCATAATAAATTTTGACTTTGACTTTGACTTTGGTGCAATATGTCAACAACATTTTGCTCTGCAGCACCACAGAACAGCAGTGCAGAAAAGACACCACTTCTCTGCTTACTACCTTAGCATACAGATGTTACAAAGTGGACAAAAACAAACTTCATTACTTCCAAACAGAGGTACACTATTTAGGCCAATTACTATCAGCTTCAGGGAGACGAGTCACACCAGATAGAGTTGAGGCCATAAAAGGCACCCCTGAGCCCCAAACAGTCAAAGACATGCAGAAGTTCCTAGGATTAGTGAACTATGTCCGCCAGTGGGTCTTTGATTTCTCAAAGACAACTGCCCCTTTGTTGAAAGCAGTTAAAGCAGCCAAGGACAGCCGCAATAAAATAGACTGGACACCTGACATTACAGCATCCTTTAAGCAGTTAAAAGATGAAATAACAAACACGCCAGTGTTAGGCTCACCTGACTACACCAAGGAATTCTACCTGTTTACTCACTGCAATGGTCAGGTTATGACTGCTGTACTTACGCAAAAATACCCCATGGGCCATAAGCCCATCACCTACTTTAGCGGCATGCTGGACTCTGTCATGAGAGGTCATTACCCCTTCGAACAAGCTCTTGCCGCTGCAGCTTTCGCTGTAGACAAAAGCACCCCCTTTGTCATGGGATCCCCATTGACACTGTACACTGAACACGTCGTCTTTGCTACAATTCAGAAAGCCAAGACGACAACACAAAGTGTCAGGTTACAAAGTCATACTGTCATTGCTTTCCCATGAAAATTGTCAAATGTCACACAGTCAATCCTGCCACGTTCTTTGCCCATCCCATTGCAGCCTCAGACAATGACACCCCCATGATTGTGCCACATACTCTCCAGATGAGTCAGGAGCAGCAAAGGAGGACCCCTTGCCAGACAGCACTGTATATTTTGTGGATGGGTCCTCCACCATTGACCAGGAGACAGGGATCAGGTACACAGGAGCCGCAGTGGTTAGGGCCTAACAACATGAGTCCTCTGATTCCCAAAACATTGTACAGCAGATTGCATTACCTCCACATTACTCAGCCCAAGCTACTGAGTTAGTGGCACTAATTGCCGCTGTGAACAACGGGGGAGACGACCACATCACCGTTTACTCAGATTCGGCATATGTCACAACAACTACACACTCAAGTATCTTGCGCTGGAAAAGACGCAGATTTCTCAAATCAGATGGGACGTCTGAGTGTCACAAACAACTATTGGAAGAATTAATTGAGGCTCTTACACTTCCTACAGAGGTAGCTGTTGTTAAATGAGCAGCACACACTAATGGACAGGACTTTGTCTCCAGAGGTAACGCTCTGGCAGACTGGCCAGCTAAAGCTGCAGCCAGAGGCCCCCCACCTGTGACTGTATCAGATCCTCAAAGCACCCCTATCCTACTTGCTCAAGCAGTAGCTCCAGCAGAGCAGACAAACACGAATGAAGACAGTATAGCTCCAGCACACAGACACGTAACTGATTAAACTCTTGGCACATGTATGCCTTACACTATCGACAACACGCAACAATATGATCACATTGCCCAACTACATCTCAGAGAAATACAAGAAAGTGCACCACATCAAGAGAGAGAGTTATGGAAGAAGAGGGGAGTACAGAAGGGCCCTGCTGATTTCATTTACAGGCAGACCATGTCTGGGAAGCCTGTCATGCCACAAGCCTTACTGCAGGTGGCAATGGACCAACTACACCTTCCCACACATGTCTCCCGAGATAACATGTCCACAACACTGCAGGCAGACTGGTTAATTCCCAATGCCCACAAATTAATACAACTCTTTGTTAACAAATGTCTCATCTGCCAGCAATATTCACCAAACCCATCTCTCAAAACAGCCGCTTCCACGATCCCCAAACCCTCTGGCCTCTTCAATGAACCTCATATTGACTATGTTCATATGATTGATCAATGCCAAAATTACTGATATCTCATTGTGGTAGTATGCCCATTTTCGCTATGGAGCGAAGCTGGACCATGCGTCCACTGCGATGCCAAAGCAGCAGCCACATTCCTACTCCGTGATATCATCTCCCGCTGGGGGATCCCTGATGCCATCAGGACAGACAACGGAAGCCATTTTTCAAACGCTATCTTTTCTTCTCTGAAGACAATGCTAGGCATCAGACACAAACTGACATCCGCTTATCACCCCCAAAGTAATGGCATTTGTGAGCTCCTCAACGGCTTGCTTAAAAACAAAATAAGCAAAATAAGCGCTGTGAGAAGTTGGCCTGATATATGATGCTCACTAGTTCTAGAGATCACCTTGTATCAGTCCAAACAACCCTTATGGTGATTGGTTGTAAGTCAACCTTATAGACCAGCTATCCTAATGGTAGCATGGACAAAGCAGTCTTAGGCTAAACTCTTTTGGCATGTGAAGCCAGCTGTTTTACCACAATATAACCCCTTGAATACCAGATGAAAGGACACCACATAGGTTGTTATGAAAATAAAGAGTATATTTATTAATAACAACACCTCTGAACTCTTTATGAGGTCAGAGGGTTAAGCACATGACAATCTCTTACGAAAAACACTACAAGTTGCACGAAATTACAATGGTGCCCTAGGGGCACGACAAACCATATACTAAGTAAGTGGAATGTGAGAGTCGATAAAAGGAATGGTGCTGTCCAGAGGCTGTAGGATCGATGGGACCACGCTATACTAACTTCAGGTAAGTAATAGGAGGCCCACGGAACGCGTGTGCAGAGTGTGAACTCACACGCGAGATGCGTAACAACGTCTATGGACAGTACAGTTCAAGAAAAATGTGAGTACGGACAATCCTGACTAGGTAGGACTAAAACGACTGTGGAACTGGACACTAGGACAGTTAAACTACGCTTGAGCACCAAAATGCTCTCGTTACCTCACCCACGGGCTGCGGGTGCATAGGTGTCAAAGTGCGTCGGGTTCTCGCGTTGAAGTCAATGGAGCCTGAAAGAAAAGATGCTGCAGGCGACCAGGAGGAAGATGTCCGGTGCAATCCAAGGGTTGATTGTTGAAGAAGGAGACCTGAAAGCAGAGGGGGCAATGTTCACAGTCACTAGCCAGTGACTGGAGTGGAACCAGGAAGGAACCAGATGTCGTCGTCGCGATCAGGTGAAGAGTGAACTCTTGACTCTGCAGCCACGTGGACCAGGCGGTGTCTTCGACTACCAGGATGGAGGCATGAGCTGTCCCACGCAGGCTCTCGCTGTCGGCGGTGTCGGATCCGGGATTGGACTCAACAGGCCTTGGCAAAGGCAACCCACACGGTGAAGGGAAAAGATGTCTGGTGCAGACTAGGAGAGTCCAGGGTGCCCCTCTTTTGGAAGGGAGCAAGGGCCAGTCTGGAGCAACCAGACCAGCAGCAAAGATTCAAAGGTTCATCATCTAGGAGGCCACTAGCCAGCCGGCAAGTGACCAGACAATGCGTCGAGCAGCAAACAAGCAGAAGGGCCCCACGCAGATCTCGTGGATGCTGGAGGGCTGATCTTCGGTGCAGGGGCTGCTCGGGGCTGGGGCTTCTCAGTCCCCAAAGCACTTGGTCAAGTTTACCTCGGGAGTTGTGCTGGAAGCGAATTGCAGGTTGGTTCAAGATGGCCGGTCCCTCGTGTCTCGTCGCACCCACGGGTCTCAGCTTTGCTGCAGATGTAGGTAGAGGTCGTAGAGGTCTGGGAATCCGGGTCTCGTCGGGCTCTGAAGTCTGGATCCTCGAGGGAAGATGACAAAGTGAAGCCGCTGGATGCTTGATGGTGCCTGCAGTTGCAGGGTGGACACTCCTTGTCCACAAGGGAGATTCTTCAGTCTTCTGTGGAGCAGAACGTCGAAGGCCAGAGTTTCTTCTTGTTGAATAGTTCAGGATAATCTAATTTGGAATGGGACCAGCTCCCACCTTTATTCACCTAAAGGGGGCTGCACTACTGACTAGGTCCCTCCCCTGGGTGGGACCAGGAAGGGGGTGGTTACACCCCTATCCTTTGTCCGGTTTCCCGCCAGAGCTGGGGCAGGGATGCCCCAGCAACTGGTTTGAACCGGTGTATGCACAGGGCACCTTGTGTGCCCCAGGCATGTCTCATTCCTTTCAGGCCTCTCTACCTCAATACACAAAATCCTGTCTGGGGTGGTGCTAGCACCTCCCAATGCAGGAAACCCTTTGTCCAAGCCATCCTCGCTGGAAGGACTCCCAGCAGCAGGAGGTCAGACTTGTGTCTGTGGTGGCAGCATCCATTTTGTGATGCTGAGGCTCGAGTTAACTTTAACCGGGGTTCACAGTTACATACATGTCGTGTCCCTCTAGAAGGGTAGAATGCTATCCCCGTCACCAGAATTGGCAAGGGGGTAGTATTCCAAATCGTATGACACCTTACTCGACATGTTTTGATAATGTCATACCAGAGTTAGCATTTAACCGCAAGGTTGATAATGCACTTAAGAGTATATGGTATAGCGTTATCATGGAACAGCTATTAGGACTTGGTTCCGCAAGCTGCAAACGGGCTTAGCTCATGCCAGAGCACCATCTCACATAATTCCAAGCACTCTGCCTTCAGGATTGATAAGGCCTTCCGTAGGAGTGACTGATATGAATATATGTGTCCATTTTAGGGTTAGATATAGGTATACTATATCTACAGCAAAGGGTGTTTACACCACCTTGCCCCAACTGTCATGCAGCCAGTTGTGTCAGATTTAAATGGCCAGCCAGGGGTGGCATAATACATGTTTCAGCCCCTGGTAGGCCCTGGGTACACCTATGCCCTGAGTACAGGGACTGATAAGGTGGCCCAGTACCAATTGGTAAATGCACCTAAGGTACATGGAATCCATTTTAACAGAGAGAGCAGGAAGCCTGGGGTCCTGAATAGCAGGATCCCAGGCCAACTAAGTAAAAAACCAGCAAAACACCAGGCAAAAAGTTGGGGGCAACCATAGTCAGATATCCACCTTCCTACAAGCGCCACCGTCTGCAAGAAATGGCTCTACTGCCTCCCACTTTCCCTCTTCTCACTAAGAAACTCCCCAAGCTCGGATCACCACCTCATGCCCCACCAGCTTGTCACTGGACAATCCATAAATATAGCTGTCCCTTTCACCAGGCCCAAAACTGATAGTGAGTCATCTTCTGAGATTGTTAAAGCAGAGCTCTACGATTACATGTGCACACTAACCCACACTGCGCAGTTCATTTCTGCCCAGGTATCCAAGAGGAAAGAGAAGGGCCCAATCGATCCTGAGCTCCAACCGATTCTTCCTGGGACCCTGATCTTCATCCAGAAGCACGTCAGGTGCTGGAAGGACCCCAAATTTGAAGGCCCCTTTGAGGTGACGGATTCATCTCCAACTGCCTTCCGGATAGCCGAGAGGAAGACGTAGATACACCGCAAAGACATTCTCCTCGGTCCTGCACTTCCGCAGCATCAAACAATGGACTAAAAGAGGAAAATTATATGCCCATGGCCCCCCTGAATGAGGACAGCTGCTTCCCTTCCATTGTTGACAAAGATGAAGAAGACACTCACGTGCTGCTCTATGAATACAGCGGCTGTGACGCCAAGTTATGTATACTGCCTATACTGATGTTATGTATCATTGTTGGAGTGGCACTAGCAACATTTAATTTGTATATCTTTTTCCTTGCTGTAAAGAGTCATCACGATATAGGTAGCGAAAATGTCCTGGTATCCTCAGTACCCCCCACTGTACCAGCTGTCACCCACAACCAGAAGAACGCAATAAACTCCCTGACAGAAGCACTAGCAATACATACACCAGTACACATCTCAAACTCCCAACTTCGATCTCAAGCCACAGAGACAGTACATGGGAAAGGATTGCTAATCTGACTGAACAGCCACCAGCACTCCACCAACACTCTTCCCGCCACCACAGAGTCCGCCGACTCGCATTTCCCCTCACAGGACAAAGCCCCTTGTCCCCCACAGGCCCACAGGGTATAAGACATTCCAACATCTTGTAGAGATACAGAAGAGCCTAGGGCCAATAATAGGTTTACAGCAGTCAATCAAGGATCATTCGGTCCACTCCGCCCTAGTAGAAAACTCATGGTACAAGGATATGACAGCAGTGGGGAAAACAGTAACAAATGAGGCTTGATACGTATGTTCCTACATCCCCCGTGCAGTAGGTACTGACAGACTAATTTTCCGTAAGGAAGTCCCACAATACATAGTCTTGTGACTTCTGCGTTTGTACTTCTGCCGGATACAAGGGCAAATTTAGGTCCTTTCAGCCGATATGGAGATTGGACTTGTGAACACCACCAAATGGGATTACACTTATACTATACACACGGTTGTCACTAACCCAGCAAAACTTGAGGAAGAGTTCAAGGAAATGGGTAGGATGAATGTAAATGATATGGACTGGCAGGAACCTGCCATTAAGAAGCGTGGATATATAACAAGCGAGTTACCCCGGGCGAACTGCGACGTCTCTTATACCCACCCCCCAGGCCCATGCCCATGCCAAAATAGGACAATGCTACGCCTCCTGGCACATGTCTTCCTTAACAATAAGTGGCAGAGCCCTGGAGGCATTATATGTAAGGCAGCAGCTTTAGGCCCCCCCTTGGGCTGGAGAAACACAATGGGAAGAAAACATTGACTGGGATGTTGAGGATAACTGTGAACAGATATGGGCTCAGGAAAGCGGAAGGTACATCTGGGGTGGGGAAGGAAAGTCCGAACCTAAAAGAGCATTTAAACTTAAAAACCCTCTTCTTTGTTTCATAGGTAACAGCTCTGTACCTGTTTGGCGTAACACAGATTGCAACACGACTATCTTTAATTTTGATATGCAATTCGGCATCTCCGCTTTGATGGACTACTACTGGGCTTGTGGAGAACGCCTCTATCTCCAGCTACCTCCTCAGTGGCTCAGACTGTGCACCTTAGTGACTCTGCATGAAGTACACCTGGTTGTGGCGGCACCGAATGCCTCCCAAATCCTGTCACATCCAATGACAGGTGATGTCACATTCCTCCACCACCACCGGCAATCGACTGAGTACTTTGTGACCGATGTCCTTGGGAACGTTCCTCAGGAGTTCCGCCTCTTCAACGAGGCCCAGCTCTTCTTCGGAGGGGTAGTTCCTGTTTTCCAAACTAATGCAAATGCCCGTTGGCTGGAAGTGACCCGCTACGAGGTCATGAAGGCCATCAACCGCACCAGGGATGGACTAAATGCAATTAGGGAAGAGCTTCGCCCCTCAAGACTGATGGTTTTAGAGCATCACTACTTCCTCGACATGCTGACTGCCAAAGACGGTGGTTTGTGCCATAGAATAGGAAAATCCTGCTGTACGTTTATACCGGGTAACGACGAGGATAACGGATCAATAGCAAGGGCCATTGAGGAGTTGACCAACTTGGGAAAAGAAATGACTGAGGAAGGAGGTACCCCTGCGGACATTGTTCCAACGGACTAGTTCGACTTTGGCTGGATGCCCTCATGGCTGACAGCAATACTGAATTTAGTGATACCCATAGTTGGATTTATGTTGCTTCTGTTTTGCGTCTTTCAGCTAGGGAGCCACTGTATCAAGAAATTTAGCACCAAGATAGTAGGGATACATTGTGCTATCGCAAGGATTTACAAGGCGGCAGCCTATGAAGAAATGGACCGTGTTCCTTGGGATGGGACTGGGATACAATTAGAAATGGGTGAGCGAGCAGCATCTGGCCCTCACTATGACATACCTACAGCTCCCCCACTTCACCCAGGTAGAGACACTCTGCGTGAGGGCCCCACATCTGTTCGATACGAATGACTGCTTATTAGGTCAGGTGGAGACCATGCAGAAATTCTTATTAAATCAGATTGAGAATATGTCGAACTAAGGGAAGGGCAACAGGGCGGGCTTGAATGCTACATTAATGATACACCCTGGTCCCCCCACCGGCAAAAAGATCTCCAAGATACTCTGTAAGAATTGTGTTAAAAAATGAACAAGAGGAGGGAGATGTCGGAGGGTCACGTTTTAATATCCAAAATTAGTTTGACCATTTATACCATACAGAACCACAGAAACTTTCCACAGTTACAAGTACGGGCGCATCACACCCACTCACGGGGCTCAGCTGGTACACCCTCGACATCGTTTGCTTCATTTTTTTAGTATGCAATGTTCCAAGCTTGCTCAGATCAAACCGCAGCAGCACTTTGCGCTGGTAATGCCTGCCTTTAAGTTCCTGTCTCATATGTATTTTTAGAGATATGTACGCTACATATATTCTTTGTTATATTTTGCGGTCAAGCGTTACAGACCACGGCGCCCAATCACCTGACACACTGGCCTGCCACTTCAGTGTTCTCAGGACTTTAGCACCACCAATGTAGGCGTGTGGTCATGCTGTAGGCATGCGGTCAAACACCTGCACAATTACCTACGTCAATGCGGTCTGACCATTTTTGCTCTGAACAGGTATAACAGGCCTAGCACACCACTTAGGGCCCAGAACTCTCCTGCGAGTGCTTTGCTCAAGCGTGGGTTCTACGGCCATCCGTTTATCTGACTCGGGACTTCAAAACCTATTTCTCAGGTGGTACCTCCCAATCTAGATAACCTATTTGCCTTTATCTCTCTTATTATTCTCAGTATTTTTCATCCACACCCAATTCCTTGCATTTAGGGTCTCTTAAAATGATATATCTCGCATGGCTAGTTTTCTTTTAGAAAAGTTTGCCTCCCGGCACTAGAATTTCATAGTGTGCTTTGTATCTTTGACTCTCTAACTGATTACAATTATGCCTTTTTTAGCAGATTCTCATTCCAGCTTGTCTTCTCGAATTTTGAGCATTATAAATATGTAAATGTAGTATACTTGTAAAGCGCACAGCTGCCCCAGCAACGGGGCGTCCCGGCGCTGTATAACTCTGGGGAACCCGTCCTGGCTTTCCCTGTGGGATGGTCCCTTGCTGGGAGTCCCCAAGGTGGAGCCAGGCATCCCCGGAATTGGTGGGGCCGTTGTGGAGATTAGGCAAGCTAATGCCCAGAGTTGCCGAGTGGAACCCCTGATTAGAGTAAGCACCGAAGCGAGAATTATCGAGTCCGCTGACCAAGGTCCACGACCCTGCCGCGTCGGGAATTGAACCCTGGTCCCAGGCTGACTTCTGCTCTCAGGCCTGCCGCCTCTAACCAGTGAGCCACACTACTCCACGAATAATCATGTGTTCTAGTCCTGACAGAGTGAAGGCAGGTTTCTTAATGGTTTTTGCTTAGCTATATGAAATGATCTGCATTTAATGATCTGCTTGTGATTTAACGAATAAAAGTGCCACTTCAACATGGCTCTTCGTCGTCTTATATCTTTCTTCCTTGTTTCTCAGTGAAGAGGTGCTTCGGTGGCTTGTAACTACAGGTGACCACACCCTAAGGGCATTTAGCTCCCTTTTTCATACCCTCAAGGATACCTACACAAATTATTTGTATATAACACCTTCATTGACTGTTTGGTTTCGTGAATTTGTACAATTTTATTCACTTGTTCGCCGTTGCGCCCTCCACAGTCGCTGTACATACTACTTCACGTTATCACTTGCGCTGTCACAATCCTTCATGAGCACTTGTGCACAGTATCCAACAGGTTACATGCCATTTAAAGTAACGCAGCGCAACCTTTCTGCTTGATCACATGGGATTGAATATGTCAAATATGTGAATATACCATTTTTGTTTGCAAAATATTTGGTTTCTTCCCTTTTTTCCCCCTTCTGGATTTATCCTTCAGTAACTATTGGAACTAATTACATTGTCCCTCTATTGACACCCCTTCGAGACATTGTTATTTGTCCCCACACAGCAGCAGTCAGGCTTGATAAACCAATCTCTCCTATTTGGATCACCAAAATATTGCTTGGGTATGAATTAACCATGAAGAAATGAAAAGACAAGAGGCGCTTAACAAAACAGTAACAAGTTGGTTTAATTAAAGGCAGCAGTAGGGATAGTATTGACAGTGCATCGGAAGAAAGACTCTCACTGTACAAAGTTTCAGCCAACATTATATACAGCTCGTGAGGTACAATAAACCAATTCTGCATTCCTAAAAAAATATCTTAGTCGTAAATAACAAGTCCGATCTGATAAGGACACAGATGGCTCTCGACCTCAGAGACTGCTAGTGCGGGTCAGTGTGTATGTGTCCAGATGTCTGGAATGGGGAACGTGCAATCACTACGTGTGGTGTGCATGTTGTGTCCTGATGGATGAGTGTTTCCATCTACATCTGTGGTATTTGGAGGGGAATACGAGTCTTTGGCCAAATGAGTTTTATTGGGGCCAATTTCCTCTGACCTATTTGTGGTGCAACTGTCTATCTGCGGGATGGATCAGGGTTTTCCCTGGGTGCACGTTTGTCTTGTCAAGTTAGATTACAGAGACTACATGTCCTGCATTTAAAGCATCCCTATATAGTATAAGCGACAATGTACTGATGTTTCTGAACTATGAGTTTTGAAGGAGCGTACTTTGCCAAAGGATGCTTCAAATTCCGGCCCCTCTTGAAAACAAACATTGGTATGTTCAAATCGGGTGAAACAGTTGTTACAATACTCAAATTACAAAGAGTCACCTTTTTTCAACTGGTTACCAGTACAGAGATTTGGAATTCCTATAGCCAAACACCCAGGACATATTGTTTGGGGTCAAGGGTGATGGCGCAGGATTACCGGCTCAGTTAATCATACTCACCTGGGCCCATAACATTCACACTTTGAACCGGTAATCCAATTTAACTTCCTGCCATCAGAGTTTTATTCACTTTAGGACTTATAGCTGTACACTATGACTTACCAAATCCTTGTCACATGTGTGCTAAGTCCTATTCTAAGGGAGTTAGAATAATAGGTAGAGAATAACATTTACTTCATGAAAAATAAACCACAGACTCGGGAAAGTTTTAAACACTTTATTTTAGTAATGAAACTGGACAAGTTGAAGTATGTCTGGTTGGTTTATTGAAGATAAGTAGTTGAGTCCAGAAGTAATAAAGTACAAGCCCCACCAGGAGCAGCCAGCCGGCAGCTCAGCCCATCTCAACTGTGCCTTTCTTGAGAGACACCCAACATTCCACAGAGCATCATAACACTGTAACATTCAAGAGGCATTGCAACTGATGAAAGAGGAGAAGGACAAGAATAGACAGAGGTATAAAATACTGGTAAATAGAGAAAAACTGCAGGGAAAGAACAAGAAGGAAGAAAGAGTGGGAAGAGACCACCGAAAGGTACAAACACATAAATAAGTGCTCATCCTCCCTTTACCATAAAACAATAAGAAAGAAAAAGAGAAAAGAAACCCAAGAACTTCTCCAGACACACCCACTGACAGGAAAAGTATGAAAGGAGACAGGCATAGAGTAAATGGAAATAGCTGACAGAGTAGCAGAGGAAAGAACACCAAAAGATCCTTTGTACTACCTTAGAACAGCAATAAAATATAATGAAGATAACTTTAGAATAGAGCCTTACAATGTAACAGGTCACATATTGACAAAAGAAAAGAGATAAAACTTATATCCTATGCATACGAGACGACCTCATAAAGAGTCACACATTAAAAAATTGAGAAGAATGACCCCGTGATGACAACCTGGTAAAGGTCAAACATAGAAAATATATTGATGAATAGAGGGAGTAGCGGGCATGGAGTGGGCGCGCCGGTGGTGCGCTGAATGCGCACCAAAGGCAAGCCCGTCTGCACCCATCCAAGCCTGTCCGGGACCAGGGGCCATACACTATGCCCGTCATTTAATGTACACCCCCTCTGAATTAATGCAACTACAAGGAGCTGCGGACCTTAGCCCTTGTACTAAAGACAAACTAAAGTCACTTGGGATTTTTTCTCATGAGAATCACTATCTTGATAATCCCTTAAAAATTGCTGACCAAGAGTCTTCCCTAAATAACAAATGTCCCACAGCTCCTACTAGCTCTTCACATTATGCACAAGAAGGTCTCTTAGTTTGTTACTTAAACACACGCTCAATGGTAAAACACCAGCTCAAGATTTTCTTCTTGCTGGATACTGTCAGGCCAGACATCCTTCTCCTCTCTGAAACATGGCTGACTGAGGAGACGGGCACTGATATTCTCATGTCACTCCCCGATAACTACCACATTCTTCTAGATAACAGACCTGCAGTGAAGGCTGGCGGAGGGGTGGGTGCCATAATTAACCATAAATACAAATTTACCTCTTTGGTTTCTTTAGGCATCCCTCTAGTTGGTAGCCTTTTACTAAAGTTTGAGTCTCATGACCTCTTATTTACCTGTGTTCTACTTTACAGTCTCCCATCCTACATGCCTACATTCCCTCAGCTGGTGGCGGACAAGATAGCCGGGTTGGTGGTCAACAACTCCCGAGTTTTAATTGTCGTGGACATCAACTACTGGCCCAATAAGTGGATATGGAGGACTTTGGTTCCACACTAACTGCTTTGGCCCCTACAGCCTCGGTGGTGTCCCTTCATACCCAAGCAGCAAACATTAATACTTGGCTGGATATGGCCAGAGCTAGGGTAGCACCTTTGAAGAAGGTTAAAATAAAAAAGCCTCATGATGCACAACGCTGGTTCTCAATAGAACTGAAGGCAAAGAAATTGTATCTGAGGCAGGCAGAACGCAACTGGCAAAGCAATTACTGCCCCAATCTTAAAGTCATCTTTGTGTCTTTATTCAAAGACTATAAAACTTCGCTTATTCAGAGCAAGGCCGATACTTTTCATCTAAAATACTAAACTCAGCCAATAAAGCGAGGGACATTTTTTCAATAGTGGACAAACTTTCTAAATTAGATCGAGTTACAGTAAAACCCACTGCCTCTCAATCCCTATGTGATTCACTTAATCATTTTTTTATTGAACAAAATTGTTACCATCAAGGCTAGCATTCCTAAGCCCATAGATCCATTGCCTTTTTTGTGCTGTGGCACAAACACTGATTCTTTGCATCAATTCCTCCCTGTTACTAAAGAAGCCTTCTTTGGATTACTTATGAAAGTTGTCTCTGACTCCCCTATTACAGCTGCCCCACCCATAATCATTGGGAGGTCTTTCTACGCTGTCCGGATCAATCTCTATCTCTCATTAACAACTCCCTTGCTCAAGGGACTGTTCCAGATTAATTTAAGATGGCTGAAGTCGTTCCTATTCTCAAAAAACCCAACCAACAGATAAAACAGAGTTGATTCTCACTGGCAGTTTGGTTTGGTCAACCCGTGAAATTCTAGCTTTTGGCCTCCATCTTTTGGGAGCCCTCCACTCCCGGCCTCCTCAGTAAAGAGTCTGGGGATTCTGATAAGCAATGATCTCACCATGAAGGCCCAGGTCAGCTCTGTGGTTTCAGCATGCTTTTTTCATCTCTGTAGAATTCGTAAAATTAGCAGATTCCTCTCCTCCGAAGCAATGAGTCAAGTGGTTCTTGCCCTGGTTATTTTGCATATTGACTACGCTAACTCCTTGTACATTGGTATACCTGCATACCATTACATCACCTGCAACGGGTTCAGAACCAGGTAGCCTGATTCATTCTTAGGCAGCCGAAGCAGTCCCATGTGAAAGCACTGCTGAAAAGTATTCATTGGCTTCCCATACCTCAACGCTGTCTGTTTAAACTGGGCTGTACCTTCCACAAAGCCCTGTCAGGACATGGTCCTGCCTTTATTGCTTTAAAAACTCAGCGGTACATCCCCCCCATGATTTACATTCCTCTAACAAGAGCCTGCTGGTCTCTCACTCCTTTAAATGGAAGAAACACGGTGAACTCCGATTTGTGATCCTGGCCCCCCAATTTTGGAACGCCCTCCCTCTTTATTTGCGCATGGCAGACCCCTACATGCAATTTAGGGAATTACTTAAAACTTGGCTTTTCTCCCACGCTTACAATTGATTTCCACTCACTGTTTAATTTTGTTACCGGTCTGCTCACAGCCCCAAGAAACCGTTTGGTGAGCGTGCGCTTTACAAGTTAACTTTAACATAACATAACAGTAACCCCATGTTGACAACCTCATAAAAGTCAAACATTGAAAATTATTGAAGAATTGAGAGGGATAAACCCCAAATTGAAAACTTGGTAAAGGTCACAGATTGAAAAAAACATTGAGAAAAAGTTGAGTAATTGAACAGTCTAGGGTGACCATTTGCAACCCGTAAGTACAGTGGAGAGTACAACACAATGTAATCCTAACTAGCGAGTTCTACTGGAATACATGCAAATTATGAAATGCAATCACGAAAAAGGGATACTGCTTTGAAAAAATAGAGTAAATAAACACATGCATGTACATTGATGCAATAGAGCAATCAAAGCAGGATGAAAAAATGGGCCCGTTAGAGCAAAATAGAAGTGACTTGACCTACAATCATGCACATTACTTGAACAGTAATACTAGACCATTTGCAAACGATAAACATCATTTGAAAGTAAGCCCATAAAGGGGAATGACCTCATAGCGACAATCAAACATAGAAAATATTGAGTAGAATCAAACTGCCAAATGCAGAGCGAGGTTGGCATTGATTTATGATGGGCAGATACAAAACTGTATAGAGTTGGATCCCCAGCCAGAAAATGGCAACAGATACAGAGAACACACGCCGAGAGACTCCCGGCATGCTCTTTAAAGTGCGAGGTGAAAGGGTTGAAGACAGGAAGGACGTAAGGGAAGACTCTTGAATGATTGCGCGTGACACCATAAGACAGGTAAAGTGCGTGAGCTGTTTGAATTGAAAATCATGCTCAACTGTAAGCTTGTACAAGCATCGTAGAGGAAAAGAAAAACACTAAAAAACGAATAAAATTGCACTTTGCTCACCAAGTCGATCAGTTCTCATTCAGCAGACAGGAAGACTCGGCAATAATAGTGCAGCCAAACCACTTAACTTTGAAAGAAACTGTGGGGCATATTACCAACGTTAAGCGATATTTATCGCTAACGATGCTTAGCAACGACTTTTTTAACGCTAAGCATCGTCAGAAATTATCGCAGATAAACCTTGCTATTATCAAGGTTTATCGCAAATGCGATAAAAAACGGCCGCAATGCATGAATATCGCTGAAAAGTCAGCGATATTCATGCATTATCGAGCAAATGCTCTTAGCCATGTTATCCACCTCCCATTGAATAACATGGCTAAGAACTGCTCAGGGCAGGTGCTAGCTTTTGGAGATATTCGCGCTTAGCGCGAATATCTCCAAAAGTTGGTAATAGGAGATAGCGATGTTAGCGACTGTTTCCAGTCGCTAACATCTTGGCACGCCCACTTTGCATGTCATTAGTGATAAATATCACTGACATGCAAAGTGGGGCCCAAGATGGTCGCTATCTCCTACTAGCTGTCGCTAACTGGTGTTAGAGACAGCTTGGTAATAGGGAGATCATTTTATCTCCGCTTTCTTGGCTTTTAAAGCCAAAAAAGCGGAGATAAACCCCCTTGATAATATGCCCCTGTATTTGAATTTGAACTGGCACAAATAAAGTGAAACACAGGTGCAGAGCTGGCACAGACTTGAATGTATTGTTAAATCCAATACAATATTGTGAACGACAATGCACAGGAAGAATTAACAATTGAGACATTGATAAAAAAAACATACAATATACTTAGGGAAAAAGATTTGAAACCATTCAAAAATAGATTTGAGCATTCAAAACAAGAGTAGTGTGCTTAACCATTGTAAACTCAACTAAAGAATACAAGTAGAATGGGCGTGAATTGAGGTGTACAATCCAAGCTAGGTAAAACAGCGCGCATGCACATTGAAATGATTCAGAATAATAGAGCAATAGAATTGAGTTGAATGGAAATAACACAATGTAAAATCCTGTGAAGGAAAACCTTTAAAAAAAACTGTAATATAAACATTTGCATTAGCCTACATTTCACTTGGATTGTACTGTGACTTGAAGGGAGAATGGGACTAGTCACTATCCCCTAAATTGTACAATAAGTCCAACTAAACACAGAAAAGGTTTAAATACCATAAACAAACTGGCTCTGTCAATGGAAAGGTTGAAGAGCGCATCCCTATAAAAATTTAAAAACTCAAGTGGTTTAAATTTGCATTACCTCTTGAGAATACTGCAAACGTTGAAATTGAGTAAAGTTGCACAAATTGAATATTTCGAAAAACAGAGTAATTGAAGACTGAGAGTGTGTAATTAAGGTGCAAATATGCACACGATAGAGATAGATCGAAATTACACACATGCAATCTCACAAAAGATTAACAATTAAGAAAATAATTGAGGAAACTGAAACACAAATACAGTCCTAAGCAAAATGCGGACAACTGTATATAGTAAAATGGGCATAGATAGAATTTTAAGAAATCAACAGTGCATTGAGGTCCCTTAAGAAAGTGAACAAAATAACAACACTAGATCTAAATGTTCTGTGGAAATATTGATCCCTGTCAATGGGCATTACAGATCATTTTAAAATTGAGCAGTTGTACACTAGAGGAGCTGTCTTCAAAGAATGCTTGCAAAGATGTGAAGTAAATGGTAAAACCGAAGTACATCCAGAGTGTTGAAGCAGTGCATAAGTAAACTTGTGGCCTTACTGGAGAGCGACCAAGCAAAAGGATGACACCCAGGAGAAACATACTATATCTGTTCAAGAGAGACATCCATTGCAACTGCAATAAGACCGACAAACCTGACACAAGAAACAACTCAAACTCACCGCCTGAACTTGAAGCAAGTTGAAGGTCCACTACACTTTGAGTCAATGGAACTGACAAAGGCATCAATGACGTTGGAGGATACTTCCAAAATAAGGACACCTTGACTGACAGGTCGAAGAGAAGAAAAGTTCATGACAAGTAGTAGCAGACTCGAAAATATGAGGTAAACTGCCAATTTCGGAGTGTGGTTGGCAGAAACCAAAGGAGAACACGGTGAAGTGTTATGTGCCTCAGCCAAACACAAGATTTTATTTATTTATTTATTTATGGATTTCTAAAGCGCGTAGCTACCCTAGGGCGTCCCAGCACTAACATACAACCTATTGTTCCAGAAGGGGAGGGGGAGAGATAGACATGTTAAGGGAAGAGCCAAGTTTTTAGTTGCCTGCGGAAAGAGAGTAGGTTGTGTTCTCTTCGAATGGAAAGGGGAAGAGAATTCCACATTTTAGAGGCGTTGTAGGCAAACAATCTTCCCCCCGATCGGGCTCTGTTTATTCTTGGAATGCAGGCAAGGGAGAGAGAATCAGACCTGAGTTGTCTGTTAGGGTGGTAGGGTTTGATGAGGGACTTCAGGATTGGCGGGCCTTTGTCTTGCATTAACTTATGTGTAATGCATAAGGACTTGAAAGTGACCCTTTCTTTGATAGGGAGCCAGTGGAAACTTTTAAGAGCCGGTTTGGCCAAACATCTGGGCTTGGTTACTGTAAGGAGTCTGGCGGCTGCATTTTGGGCGCATTGCAGTTTTTTTATGACTGAGGCAGGAGCTCCTAGATACAGGGCATTTCCGTAATCCAGTCTGGAGTTCACCAGACCCTGGATAAGCGTTTTCCTGGATTGGAAGGGGAGTAGATGAAGGATCTTTCGTGCTTGATGAATGAGACCGAAGCAAATGCCAGAGGTTTTCCTGGCTTGGGTTTTAAAATTGAGCTCCTGGTCCAGCCAGATCCCCAGGCTCTTGATTTCGGCTTTCGGAGTAGGGGGTAAGCCCATGCATGGTGGCCAAGAGAGGGACGTGGGGAGTTTGCTTGGGTTGCCTAGCAGAAGAATCTCGGATTTCTCTCCGTTTAATTTGAGGCGAGATTCACACATCCAACGATGGATGGTATTTAGGCACTCCGCTAAGTTGTCCAGGCTTTTGCATGAGTGGTTTAAAGATACCACCAATTGGGTGTCATCGGCATACATGACTGTTTGTATACCAAATGGGGTAATGACTTCCTCTAGGGGGGACATGTAGACATTATAAAGCGTGGGGCTCAGGGAGGAGCCCTGAGGAACCTCACACTGTAAGGGAAAAGCCTTGGACAACAAAGGTCCGTCAGACACCTGAAAGGTTCTACCTTCCAGGAAGGATTTGATCCAGGACAGGGCGGTACCAGACACTCCTGCCGAGCTGAGCCGGTGGAGAAGAATGGAGTGATCCACCGTGTCGAAGGCGGCACTTAAGTCGAGGAGGATCACTGCCACTGATCCTCCTGCGTCTATGATGGTTCGTGCCTCTTCGACCATGGCAAGAAGTGCGGTATCAGTGCCCTGTCCAGGTCTAAACCCTGTCTGGGAATGGCGCAGAAGATTGTTGGTCTCTAGAAAGAGAGACAGTTGGGAATTAACAATTCGTTCGGCGATTTTTCCCATGGCCGGGAGGAGCCAGATGGGTCTGAAGCTGGATAAATCTTTAGGGTCTAGGTGGGGTTTTTTCAGCAGAGCCCTGACTGTCGCTTTTTTCCAGTTCTCTGGAACAATGCCTGATGCCAGAGATTTGTTAATCAGTTGGGTAAAGGGCGGCGTGATAATGTCGGCGACCAGTTTTAATTTGCTCAGCGGAGCAGGATCCGATGGGGCCCCGCTTTTCACGGATTGTAGGGTGGACAGAAACAGATCAGTAGTGACCACGGGGAAGGCTTGGAGGCGTGGAGTTTCTACACCCGGGGGAACGGTGTTGGGTAGTTGGGAGGGGGTGGGGGGCGGAAGGGATTTCAAGATATTACTGATTTTTGTAGCGAAAAATTCGGCTATTTGATTGCATCTAGTACCAGATAGGTCTGGTACAGAAACCGGGACAGGGGTTTTTGTGAGAAGGCGTACGATGCGATAAGTTTCTTTGGAGGAATTTGAGGCTGTCTGTATTGCTTTCTCAAAAAAGTTTATCTGTGCATTTTTTATACAGGATTTGTAATGTTTTATAGCTGATCTGTATGCGTTTTTGCTTTCGGTTGCCCAGTCCTGCCTCCAGAGGCGTTCAAGTTTTTTGCACTGTTTCCTAAGCAGTTGTAGATCTTGGGTAAACCATGGAGATTTAAGGCTTCTCCTCTTACTGGGAAGGGGTTTGACGGGAAGGATAGTATCCAAAGATTGATCTATCCAGTTGCGTAGTTGCGCGTCTGCCTGGGATGGGTCGGACTCCAACGCTGGCAGGGTCGGAGCAAGTGTATGAGCCCATAGAGCTATGTCCAGTTTCTGCCAGGGACGGGATGGTGCTTGCCCCGAGGAAATCTCAGGTATTTCTGCCGATAGCTTGAGGTTAAAGGGTATAAGGAAATGGTCTGACCAAGGGATGGGGGTAGGGGTATTCACTACTAGCCTCGAAAGGTTTGTGAATATAGGGTCTAACATATGGCCCAGGGTGTGGGTTGCATGGCTGTTTTTTAAGTTGAGAGTAAGAGAGGCTAGATCGTTTTTGAGCTCGACGGCTATTTTGTTGTTTAGATCGTCGAAGTGAAGGTTTAAGTCTCCCAGTACCGTAAAGTTGGGAGTTAGGCATGCCAGAGAGGTGATAGCTTCCACTAGTGAGTCACAGAAGAGTCGTTGGTATCCTGGTGGGATATAGACTAAGATCCCTGTAAGGGTTGTATCAGGTGGCAAGTGAATAGAGAAGTGGACGTTTTTGCAGTCCTGGATTGGGCTGTCCTTGAAAGTGCAGGACAGGTGATCACGGTAAATGATAGCTATCCCTCCTCCGGTACCAGAGGATCTGTCCATATGTTTTATGAGGTAGCCTGGGGGGAGTGCTTGGACGATATCTGGGTCCGAGTTGGCATTAAGCCATGTTTCAGTGAGGAAGAGAACTTCAATCTCTAAGGACTGTAAAAGCATGTTGATTTCCACTTGGTGTTTAGGGAGGGATCTACAGTTCAATAAGGCCATACTAATCAGGCGAGGTTTCAGAGAGAGACGTGGGGAGAGTTTGTATGGGCAGTGTGCACAGCGGGACTGTCCTTCTTCTAATGGTGAAGTACTCTGACAGGGAGTCATTGCACCTCTTAGCTTGAGGAGAGTTTCCCGGGTGTATCTCCGAGGGGAGGGGGCAGGAGCAGGGGGCCTGGGCTCTAGGCTCGGTCTGGCGCGGACGGGCGCAGACGGGCTTGCCTTAGGCGTGCCTTCGGCGCGCAAACGGCGCTCCCGCTGCGCTTCCTGTGGATGCACATATTTTATGCCCGAGGGAGGGAGGAGAGGGCGTGGCCTAAAAAGGGTCGTGGCCTCTCTCGTGGCCGGTAATGGCGTCAGGGGGAGTGTCGTGGGGGGCTGCGCGGCAGCGCTGCGATCCGCTGTGCTTTGCCTGTCCCAAATGAGCGAGTGCTCTGCAAGTAACCTCCCAAGCAGGTGAGTTAAAAATACAAGAATTTGTGACAATCAATTTGTAAAAGCAGTTTAAATCAAGTTTTTAAAACCGAGTAGAAATGCGATAGAAAAGCTCCCGGCTTCCGCCTCAGGAGATAGGAGTATCTGACAGTCGCTAGTAATCAGCGGTGTTTTAAGCTCGGCGACGGGGGGCGTGGCCTAAAAATGGGCGTGGCCTCTCTCGTGGCCGGTAATGGCGTCAGGGGGAGTGTCGTGGGGGGCTGCGCGGCAGCGCTGCGATCCGCTGTGCTTTGCCTGTCCCAAATGAGCGAGTGCTCTGCAAGTAACCTCCCAAGCAGGTGAGTTAAAAATACAAGAATTTGTGACAATCAATTTGTAAAAGCAGTTTAAATCAAGTTTTTAAAACCGAGTAGAAATGCGATGGCGGCACGTTTTGCATGTAGTGTCGGGTGGATCACGGCACATTTATACATCCAAATGTCAAGCAGGAGCCGGCGGTCGCGAAGACCTCACCACATAGAAGATTCCAAAAGAAAGACGTCACATGGGATACACGAGGTTTCGCTGGAAACAGGTACGACTCCAGGTGCAGAGGCTTTAGTGATGCATCTTTTGAAATAAGGAACGTGCAGGGAGAATGCACAACAGGTGGCTCATGAAGAGTTTTCAAACAGGCAGTTGAACTCCCAAAATGTCGAGAGTACGGCCGGGCCCCCAAATAAATAAGAAAAGTAGGCTTACCCGAAAGCCGCATAGAGACATTAGCAATGTTGTGCCAAGTCAGTTCATGTTAAACCGACACACTGGAAAACGCCGCTCCGGTGTTGTGCATGCCGGTCCGACACTGCACATGAACAGCTGTCCACACTTGTTCCAGGCAAAGCACGGCATGTCGCAAAATGTGACACTGGTCACACATCGCGCAATAGAGTTGCCTTCAAACATTCGACGCAGTGCAGAGCGATTGACATCTTATGGAAACACAGTTTGTGGATTGCCAGAAAACACTGAGTGAAACAAAAAGTCCTAGGCAACACTTTCCCAGATATTTTGATGCACAGTAAAACACTGTCCCACCACATACAGCAAAGATGGCAGATTGTTGATTCTAGGGAAGCACTTTGAGTCTGGCTTACCTTCTGGAAGGTGGTAGAGAAGGTGTCGTCCTTTCCATTGATGTCGAATATGTTGGGAACACACTTGAATTGAAGAATCTGGTATGTACATGGTGTTTACAAAAAAAATATTGCCATTCCTTCAGAACGTTTGAAGTGCCAAAATGTCGAAGGGACGACTGGGGCCACATATGAGTAAAAACAGACTTTCCCCATAAGTTCATATGTGGATAACTGCATAACTGCTTGATTTGAAGCCTCAACGTTGTAAATGTGCACAGCTCTGTTTTGTGCGATGTTTACCTCATGGAATATGTTTACAGTATTTTGACAGGTCCGTTTTAGGGCAGGACCCTATGTAGAGATCTCTGCTCCTATTGTAGATGCAAGGAGCACTTGAAAACATCATATAGGCACCCCATTAGTAGCAACCACAGGTAGAGGTGCTGGCAGCAGGAACTGACAACCCTTGATTCTTGAGGCAGTTTAACATCATAGTAAAAGAAAACTTAACTGTGTGCAGACAAAGCTTGTCCAAAGGGTATTGATCACAAACACAGCCAGAGTTATTACCTAGCTTGTGGGGGTAGAAGTTGAGATACTGTGAGCGCAACAGGAGATGGCAGGAAAAGGCAAGAAGCAGGAACTGGCAGGTTGGGCTGAAGTCCATTAGTGTAGTGTCGAGACACTGGAGAAATGCTGCTCCGTTGTTGAACACAAACTCTTACCCACACCACTCCAGCACTGCACATAAACAATTGACCACACTTGTTTGGTTGAAGTTGATATGCACATAACTTGAACACCTTACTACTTACGGGAGACACACACAGGCAACCACCAGTTACCTTCCTTGTTGAGGTGGTGCTGTTGTAGTGATGAGATTGCAGTAGTGTGGGTTCCCCTTGAAGTTGAAGAAGTTGAGTTAAAGAGGGATCTGGCATATGTAGGTTGGGGCGACCAGTGAAATGGTCACCGGTGGGGCTTTGTTTGAAGTTTGAAGATTGATTAAGCTTTTTGAATATCCTGCCTTCTTGAAAATTGACTTCTTGAATTGAGCACAATGAGGGTAAGATCAAATTGTTGCCATAAAATTGTAGTAATGAAACTGGACAAGTTGAAGTATGTCAGGTTGGTTTATTGAAAATAAGTAGATGAGTCCAGAAGTAATAAAGTACAAGCCCCACCAGGAGCAGCCAGCAGGCAGCTCAGCCCATCTCAACTGTGCCTTTCTTGAGAGACACCCAACATTCCACAGAGCATCATAACACTGTAACATTCAAGAGGCATTGCAACTGATGAAAGAGGAGAAGGACAAGTATGGGCACAGGTATAAAATACTACATTTATCTATGCAATATTTTGTAAGCCAGTTGCAATAACAGTGAGATTAAGTATTTTTCTAGTAATAAAATAACTATTAAAGCATAAACGTATTTCACCTCTAACCCCATTACTTTATTTTATCTACAGCATTACTATTTAAGCAGAGCATACAAGTTTTAGTTCGAGCAGGAGCATGTGCATTAGGAAAAGAAGCATGAAGTGGCCATCTTTGGCATTAGTACGCAGCTGCAAAGAGTTCCCGCCAAAAGCATAGATTGGTCACACTAAGTAGATGTAGTAGACGCATGCGCAGAAAGGTTCCCGCATTTTCGGCAGCCATATTAGGACACTCTGGTTACAGTTAGTAAAAGCACATAGGAAAGCTCCCACTAGATACTAGAAATGTCGTATAGTGCGGTTTTAGTAATCACTAAACATATTGGTTAATAAGTTACATGTTATTTTGAGAGGATTAAATACGAGCAAGTTTCTGTATGTATGAAACCTTGCGATTTTGGAAAAAGGGGGGTGGTGATGGACAGAGTTTCTGAATGATGCAGAATACTCTTACCAAGTCAATAGATCATGGTTTTAATTCATCACCGTTTTTTAGCTCACTGCACCATCCCAGCTCAGAACTTGGCTATATGCAAATTAGTCTGTTCCTGTCCCAGTGCATGATGGGAACAGGGCAAACCAAACTACCAAGCCAATTCTTATACTGTATGAAACCTTGCCCCATCAAGGGCAAGGGCAACGAGTTTTCATGTGTATTTTGTCCTTGGGACAAATAGGCCCACCCCCCTACAGCACAATCCCTTTGGCTGCCAGTTTACAGTACCACATTATGGATCAGGGAAAGGTTTTGACTGCAGCTAAGGTAATATTTGTGTCCTTGTGTTAATGATGCATTTTAGCATGAGCAAATGTGCAGGTGTAGATTTGCTCATTGAAAATCTGAGTATTCCCTTTCCCTCCAATCACTATTTTCCCAACCCTGGAAGACGTTTGATGTCTGCCATTGTCAGGAGTACATTTCCAATCTGGGAAAAGATTAGAAAAGAGTTGGCAAAAACCCTTAAAACATGCAAGTTAGTAGGTTTCCACAGACTCAAAAGGGCATTCCAACCCTGGAACTGTTGATTACCATTACCTTCAGCCCTAGTATGAAGATCTGCGGAAACGTGGCAACATAAGGGAATTGCTAGTATTCAAACCATACCATTGAAGGAACCCAGGCATAATCAGAGAGTCTATTACAGAGCTCTTATATAATGAGATTGCTGCCATAATTTGACACAGCATTACATGTCACCAAAGGGACAAGTGGATTTTGTTAAAGGACAAGTAGATTTAGGAAGCAAACTGCCCCATGGACAAGTAGATATTTTATTAAATTCCACACCCCGTAGCAGGTTTAAATTGGTTAACAAACTTCAATCGTAATGGAGGCTCTCTGTCATGTGGGAAAAATAGAATGTCTCTATGAAAGTATGAAGCTCTTTTTTGTGTCCTATTGAGAAGACACTTGGGATATCCTCTCTCTATTAAGCACGAAATAAGAATCTGACTCACGAAAGAAATCCTCCGTCAAACAGTTCTGCCGTCTATAAAGGAACTGCCCGAAGGGGAGGTTATCCCTTAGACTATGCAGGTGGAAACTGGAATACTATAGTGTAGATTTTATTTTGGTCGGTTTCCTGAAGAGATATAAATAAATTCTTCCCTGGTCGTGTTTTACCATCAGATCCAGGAAACTTATCTCCTGGACACTAGATGACATGGTATGGTGAATATGTGGACTCTTCTGGTTAAGCCACCGAAGAAAGAATATTGGTTATATGATGATCCTGACAAAAATAAAAAAACAGCATCAATCGAACACTTCCAAGTCGGCATCCTGGACCAGAAAAAGTTAGTCATTTAGCAAGAACTTTTGTTCAAAGTGTGGTAAATAAATAAATAATACCCTATTTTTTGAATGTATAAATGAATAACAGATAGCTCAATAAAATAAGAGTCAAGATTCGAGGTAGTAGGAGTTATGCAGGTTTAATACAGGATAAGGACAGGAACAGGACAACCTGCACAGGAATAGGATGGCAAGCGCTTGCCTGGGGCAGGAAAGGAATGGAATAGGCAACTTTTAATAATAGTACATCGGCATATATACATAACGCAAACACATAGCATTGCATTGCAATAGGCGTAGCAGTGGGTGGAGCAGAAGGTGTGACGCGTAGCAGTCGCGAAAGATAAGGGTGAAAGTGGGTGTAACAGGGCGTATACATAGACATGTGATGCAAACGTAACAGAATATGTCATGAATGGGGCGGAAACCATGGAGGGGGCTACCTAAGGAGCCGGGACCTCTAACCTAGTGGTGCGCGCAAACTTGCAATGACGTATCACTAGGAGAAGCTGGGGGCTATGAACTCTGTGCTAGGAGCAGAGACTGAAGTCTGGAGAGTCAGGGCGACATGTACCTAAGCAGTATCTAGTATCTAATGTTTAGAGAACATGTTGATATAAACTAGAAGTCAGGAGGGGAAAGGCTAACAGACACTAAGACTGGACCATGCATTATTCTACATGTAGTGCGTGATGAAGAATACTAAATGACCATTAAATACAGTATTTCTCTTACATGGAGACGTGAAGGCTAGACAATGACGGAACTATTGATGCAGTTCAGTAGCTTAGGAATGCAGAGAAGAAGGACTGAACTGATAACTGGAATCATAACATACTTTTGGCAGACTCAGAGGCAGAGCCAACTGAACCGGGCACTGCGTGGCAGGAAGTAAGTGAAGGGTCGAGGATACAGGTGGGGGCTGTATCGCTCCTCAGCGAGGCTTCAGGAGACAGGAGCTGAATCTGGAGTCCAGGCCCTTTTGAGGCCTAGAAACGGGGACTTTACAATGAAATAACGTGCACACTGAGAAACGTGGCAACGTAGCTTTACATAGGCCTGATATTCGTAGTATTCACGAGGACTGGAAACTGGCATACTAGAGGTGGACACAACTGTAATTGCGTCATTAATCAAACATAGGGAATACATATGCATATTAATCATGCACACATAACATATGATGGATGACACTTAGTGACACAGAACATGGCAAAATTTACTTTTCCACATTCCCTCCTTGTCACTACGTTTCCATCAGGAAACATCAATTTTCATGATACCGTCTATCATTTCATACAGTATCATTTGCTCGTCTCGAATTATCCTGGAACGGGATTTAGAACGGGGCTTGGGACTAGGAATACAAGAGGTAGCACAAATGCCGCAAATCGCAGGGCCACATTGTATACAGAGACAGCAGCTGAATATGATCGCTACTGCAATACCTAGGAAGGACAATATTTTCCATCCCCATGCGGAAATTATATTCCAGAACCAACCGGACCATGTCCAGGTGCCTGGATCTTGGTGTATCAGATGGGCAATTTTATGGAGTCTGGTTATAGCTGAATAAACAGACGGCGCGTTATTTGGAATGAAAATGCAGCAACTAGATCCGATGACTCTACAGGCCCCGCCCCTATCGGCCAGTATGACGTCAAGGACGAGACGATTCTGTAAAACGACAAATCTCATAGCAGACTGCTCTTCAGTTAAATTACCTAGAGCAGAGGCAGTCTCATTTACTACAGCTTCGAGGGTTCTGGTTAACCTACGGATTAGCTTACTATTCTGGATAGGTCCTATAAAGAAGAAGAAACCTCTATTGAAATCTGTATATTGTTCTAGAGCAGTTTCAGTATAATCGACAATTGGGGACTCCCTTCTATGTCTAATGTGTACTAGATGTGTATTCCTATGATAATCAGGTGGGGCTAGAAAAACAGGTGGCAGTAGGAAGGCAATGTAACAGGTTCCCTCCCAATCGAGGGGCAGACGAACATATGCAGTTTGACCACAAATAAAATAAGAATGACGTGAAGCTTTGAAAATGGATTTCCCACTGTCACTATACTTGATAATAGTAGTACAATCACTATGTCCTACATGTACGGAACCATTATTTCGGACACATAAATCGCCTTTGACCGGTAGTACTGAAATAGCAGGTAAGTCTGGAGTAGTATCAGACTGAACATTCAGGACCATGAAATTCGACGAATAATTACCTAAATTATACACTTCATTTTCTAGATCTAACCCGGTTCTGTGGGGGAGACCTTGCTTGTCTGGAAAACATGTACTGTTAAGAAAAGACATATCTGTTGAGGATGACGTTAACGTGGACCATGCTCCACACGAACCATTATGTGAAAACGGATAAGGAAAAAGTGGCAGAACTCCCTTCGGGGTCTGGAAAGGGGGGAGTCGACCACACACCCAACAATTAGTGGCATTGCTGGTCTGGTGTGAGTAATGTAACATACGGATGAATGAGTTATTTCGCATAGCGAGGCGGTAAGAGAGTTCATGAGGAGGCAGATCACTAAACATGTGCTCTACTGTAGCATTAGCAGACTTATTTACATGAAGAACTGGGAAATACAAGAAAAATGCGTAACTGGTGCAGGAAATCATAATGCTGAGAAATAATATGAAACATAGAAAAACGATACATCGGATTGAGTTTTGACTAACTCTCTCACTATGGGGGTCTATTTTATACATGTCAGAAACAGTCTAACCGTTTCACCTAGGGGAGGACTTATACAATCAAACTGACTGACTTATTTTACTAGACCGGAGTTTTAGCTTATACTCCTGTTGCGGAGTTTTCTCTAACAGGGGAGGGGTTGTAGCAATGTCTTTTGCGGGACAGTCCTTGAGAACAATATTTTGGCAATCCTTCAAATCCTGGGAAATGTTCTTTAAGACGGGTTTCAGTCCATTAAATAGTTTGACATGAGAAAGGTGCACCCAGCCTTTGCGTCCTTCCAACTTCACGGCTGTACGGGTGGTGAGGAGGACCTGTCGGGGCTCTTTCCAACGAGGCTCCAGCAGGCTTGATCTGTCAAAGTTGCGGACCATCACCATGGATCCTGGAACGATTTCGTGCGGTGCCACCTCGGTATTGTCTGGAAATGCAGCGGCAACCTGTGAACGACATGAGTTGAGGGCAGACATCAAGGAAGCTAGGTAATCTGTCAGCATATTACTTGAAACATCGGTAATACTTCGGGGTCTAGGAGTACCCCACATGTTAGGGGGGCGGCCGAAAACGACCTCATACGGGGACAGACCTGATCTGGAATGTGCGACCATGCGCATATAAAACAAAGCAACTGGCAGAGCTACTAGCCAGTCCACACCTTTTTCTTTGCATACTTTGGCGATACGGATTTTCAGAGTCTGATTATGTCTCTCTACGAGACCGGCTGCTTCAGGATGTCGTACACAATGAAACTTCCACTGGTACCCTAATAACAGGGAAACATGCTTCATGAGTTCAGATGAGAATGGCTGGCCGTTGTCAGAATATACGACTCTAGGGAGCCCATAACGAGGGAAGAACTCACAAACCAACTGCTTGGCAGTGGTCGCGGCTGTGTAATCTGGGACTGGATATGCTTCTGTCCACCTGGACAAAGCGCATACAACTACAAGGACATACTTGAAACCTCGACATCGCTCCATCTGAATATAATCCATCTGGAGGACTTCAAAAGGGTGGTCAGGGGGCTGGAATCCACCTTGTTCCACCGGAACACTTTTACCTGGATTAAACTGACAACATATCATACAGGTACGGACTTTCTGCTTGGCTGCAGCTCGTAAATGCTTGTTGAACCAAATGTTCTGGATACTGTCTAACATGGCTTTTTCTCCTAAATGTGCTGGACTATGTGCGGTATTAATAATGACTTGAACCATAGAGTCGGGGAGAAACCATGTGGCTCTACCCTTCGTTAACCATCCTTGATCTGTCTGGACCCCTCCTTGTTCGGACCATTTCTTGATTTCTTCGGGAGTAGCATGTAACTGTATGTCTATGACATCTTGTGTAGGGTCCTTAACTGTCATACATGTAGTCGGATCTAGAGTATGTGTCATGTTAACTGGAATGTCTGGAGTCTGTGCTGTAAGCTTGGCTGTGCGGTCTGCTAGATCATTACCTTGGGAAATAATGTCAGTAACTTTCGTATGTGCTTTGCACTTCATGATAGCGATAGATGTCGGTAAGTGTATGGCATCTAACAGAGCTTGAATAAGTAGACCATGCTGAATCTTGGTTCCATGAGAAGTCATGAAACCTCTCTCCTGCCAGAGCACTCCGAAGTCGTGTACAACTCCAAATGCGTAGCGTGAATCTGTGTAAACATTAACTTTCAAGTTCTTGGCGTGTATACAGGCTTGTGTCAGAGCAACTAGCTCTGCTGCTTGAGCAGACAGGGTGTCAATACGGTGTGTTTCAATAACTTCAGTGTCAGTAGTCACTGCATACGCGGCGACTAGTTCTCCTGTACTTGTTCTCATACATGAACCATCCACATAAAGTGTCAGGTCGGGGTCTGGTAACGGAATATCTATCAGATCTTGTCTTGGCTTTGTCGTAATGTTAACTACTTCCACACAGTCATGTGTGGCAGAATTCAGAGTAACTGAGGGTAACAGTGTAGCAGGATTTAAAACGTTGCAGCGTCTGATTTCTATGTGTGGCTGGAACAGTGTCAATTCATAACCGGTTAAACGTGCAATTGTCAAGTGCTGAGTTTGTGTTCGGTTTAAAAGAACTTCCACGGAATGTGGAACTTGTACTGTATGGGAGTGTCCTAAGACTATGGAATCACTTTGCCTGATAGCTAGTGCTGTGGCTGCAACTGACTTGAGGCACGCAGGCAGAGCCTGGGCTACAGGATCTAATGTGCTCGAAAAATAAGCACAGGGCTTGTACTGTCCTGCTTGATCTTGTGTGAGAACAGATAGTGCTGTACCTTCGCGTTCAGTGACGAAAAGTGTAAAAGGCTTACTGTAGTTCGGTGTAGCTAGAACTGGAGCTTGGCATAGGGCTTTCTTTAACTCATTGAAACTAAGTGTATGTTCAGATGTCCAAGGGAGGACAGTCGATACGGCTGCCTCCTGTGTCGTTAACTGTATCAGTGGCTTGGCTAGAAATGCATACTGAGGAATCCATTGTCTACAATAAGAAGTAAGGCCAATAAAAGCACGTACCTCCTTCTGGGTCTTGGGCTGAGGAAGACTCGCTATTAACTGGATACGATCTGGTGTCAACTGCCTACCCCTCTTGGACAGTAAGTGTCCTAAGTATACCACTTGCTGGACACAGAATTGAAGCTTAGAAGGGGACACCTTGTGCCCCATCTCGGCTAGGAAATACAAGACTGTAAGGGATGCTCGCTCGCAAGCACGTTCAGAACGGGCTGTGATCAGGAGATCATCGACATACTGGAGCAGGGCAGTGTCAGTTGGCATGTGAATGTTGTCTAGTTGTCTCTTAAGTGCTTGACTGTAAATGCTAGGACTTTCTGTGAAACCTTGAGGAGCTCGTGTAAACATATAGCTCCTTCCATTTAAACAAAATCCGAAAAGGAACTGGCTGTCTGGATGAATAGGAACGCTGAAAAACGCGTTCTTGAGGTCGATTACAGTAAAGAACGTGGCATCGGAATCAATGGCTGTTAATAGGGAAGAGATATCTGGGACAACTGGGTACTGAGGAACAATACATTTATTAAGTTCTCGTAAGTCAATCACTAATCGATATACTGGGGGTGCATTTGGATCAGTACGTTTCATGACTGGAATGATCGGAGAATTGCATACATTGGAGTCAGTTTCTACAACCACTCCTTGAGCCATGAGCTCGTCAATAATTTTGGATAAGGCCGCTACAGCCTCAGGTGGCAATCTGTACTGTCTGATTCGTGGTAACACTACATCTGGCTTGAGAGTCACACGATAGGGTGTGATTTGCATGTAACCAACATCAGTTGGACCTTGTGCCCATAGATGCTGCGGGACATTAGACAGTCTTGAATCAAAATCTCGTAATACATAGTGACCCTTAAAGTCACGTAGGAACAATCGTATTCCCTCAGGGGAACAGCATATAACTGCACCTAACTCTTTCAGTGTCTTAATGCCTAATAGGTTTTCTGGACATGACTTAGTAAGTAACAGATCAGTAGTACGGGACAATGGACCTACTTCTAGAGAAACTGGCTTTGATATTTCATTTACGATGGGTTTTCCTGAAAATCCAAGGGAAACATTTCTTGAGCCTGAGAGCGGAGCCCCTGGAACTTCGGCGTGACTAATTGTGGTCCTACTTGCCCCTGTATCAATCAAAAACTTTCTGTCTTTCCCTAATACTTGACTATGAACATAGGGACCTTCTTGATCTACAGGTATCTCGATGAGAGGCAAGCCTACCTCCCTCTCTAGGCTGTTTCATGAATACTGTTGGTACTCTGGATACTCAGACTGTGCATACTGGTACATCTGCTGTGTGACGTGCTGTGTTGCAGCAATAGGCTGCGGTGCTGTAACTGTCTGTGGTGCATTCTGTGGCTGAAGAATCTGTGAAACTTGTTCTTGTCTAGGCGGACGTGGTCTTTCTTTAGTCTTACCGGTAGCTATGTTATGTTTCAGAACTGCACACTCGTTTATAAAATGACCTGGCTGTTTACAATAATTGCAATTCCCTTTAACGGGAGTTGCTGGATGACTGGCTTGATTTGGACCCCTCTTCTGACTGTCTTGAGGAACAGATTGTGCAACTAGTACTTTCATTTTCGTGTCTTTCATACGTTTTCTTTCGTGTTCTTGCTCTTCTCTGATTCTATTCTGGTGGTATTGGAGCATTTGCAACATCTGGGACGGGGTATTAGCTTGCCAGGTACTTTCGACTTTCAAAACTCGATTTTTAATTGATGGACTTGAATTCTCGACTAATTTGGTAACAAAAAGGTGAGGATATGACTCACTACTTGTCTTAAGGCCACTGTTGATGCTAAAACATTTTTCAAATCTAGAATAAAAATCACTAATATCTTCGTCTTGTTTCTGTTTACAGGCTGAGATTGCATTCCAGTCTTCTTTTCTAGTTGTCAATAATCTAGGCAAAACTTGAATCAATAATTCTGGTAATTCTTTACATTTATCTCCGAGACCGGTACCTGGTACTCGTGCCTTGTCTTCAGCTTCTAGGACTGCCCAATCGATCTTTTTCTCTCCCACCTCCCATTCTTTTTCCTTGAGCTTTTCATACACCCCTGCGGGCAGCAGAACCTTTAACATTTTAATTATATCTGGATACGTGTATTCTCCCATACGGAGCATGTCTTTTAATTCTCTATGGAACCCTGCTGGATCTTTATCATGACAGGGAATTAATTTCTTCATCTCAAGAAGTTCCATCTTTGTGATCGGAGTGTATACAAACACTCGTTGCATTTTGCCACCCGTTCCTCTAACTGGGTGGACTTCTCGTAACGGATTCTGTCTGTCTACGTAAAAGGGTTTACTTTCTGGGGGTGAGACATGAACAAAATGCGGGTTCAGAAATGTTCTATATTTGTGGCGCTGTTCTAGAATTACACTAATTAAATCGGTACCTAAACCTTTCCATCTATACTGAAGTAACTCGTTCAGGATATCGTGTAACGGACCTGGATCAGAATGCTGACCCTCATACAGAGTAATGAGGTGCTGAATCATATACATACCCACCAGTCGTTGCTCGGCTGGGGGCATTTTCAGAAACATTTGTGCCACTATTTCGTCTGGAAAAGTGGTAGAATCAGTAATCCATCGGACTGCTGATCGGACTATTTCTTGTTCATGCATAGTACTTAACTCACTGTAACCGATTCGTGATTTCAGAATGTGATCGGTAGCTTGAAACACTTGTTCTAGAGAACCTTGTTCTGGTGCTGGATGGTGGAAAATAGACTTGTGTTCTAGGCGTAAATGGCGATCTGGAAATCTGGATTTTCCTACATACGCTATTCTGACGGGATTCTCGTCCTCTACCTCTTCAGTATCAGAGTTACTTTCTTTCTCGCTTACTTGTGCTGCTTTACGTTGTTCGTGTAACTTTATTATTTCTCTACGGATTTTCTTGTACATACTCTCCATAGCACCGACGGTCTTGTGCTTACCCTCGGCTATATTATCACTCCACCTTGTCAGGGTTCTCATTTCAGCTTGATCTTTAGACGGGTAATCTTGTTCTCTTATTAGACAATTGATCAGAAACTTTAATATCATGAGCTGGATCTCGGCTTTCCTTTGAGACATGGCCTCGCCAATGCTTTCTGGATCATCCCCTGTACGGATGAAACGATATATTCTGTCTAGATCTTCTTTCATATTCGGTAGGGTGATTAGATACTCGGCCACCTTTCTTACGCGGAATGAATATAGAACCATATTATCCTCGCCTGGGACTGGATCATAGCCGTATTCGGCAAGGGATTTTCTTATTTCTGCTACAGTCTGATGTCTGGGCGTACGCTGTGACGCTTGTGCATGTAATTCGGCTGTCGTTAAACGATTACGTGGCGGCGGGGGTTTGAGGAAGACCTCCTCCTGTGGCCCCTAAACTAGAGTCGTCTACTGAGGCTCTTCGTCCTGGCAGAGTTGGAAATGGCTGGACTTGTATGGCAGGCTGGACCGGGGGTACCGTAACAGGTACTCCGGTGTCTGGAGGAGCGGGAAGTGCCTGATTTACAGGGACTGGCGGAGCGCGGACAGGATTTGCGTATTCTGGGACTGTGTCGTCCAAATAGGACGAAATAAAAATATCAGCTGCGGTCTGTTTGTGACGTAGCTTGGTCGGAACTAGTGGTGGCGGGAAATTACTGGATGCCTCTGGGGTCGCTTTTGGCAAGCCCTCGGCAAGAAGAGGATACATACCCCTAATAAGGGCATGTCTCTGTCTGTCTGACTGTTCGGCTTTGACTTGTTCACCTATCTCGATTAGTTCTTTTTCTTGTGCTCGTTCTAAGGATTCTCTACTTAATTCTGACTTTCTGATTTCCTTTTCAGTTCTTTTATGGGCTTCTTTACGCCATAACTCGATGGCATCTTTCTGTGATTGTCTGGCTTTCTTTTTCCATAATGCTTCTTCTACTCGCATGATGCACTCGGCATCCCATGTACCCGATACGGGCCATCTATACTTTTCTTCTAACTGTTTGGTATACTCTACCCATAAATCTAGATACAAAATGGCGCTTATGCCATGCTTCTGATACATAAAATGACCTGGACTGTCCCTCGGCGGAACAGGAACTGCTTCTTCTAACAAACCCTTTCTAGTTTTTAGCTGACGTAATCTCGAAAAGAGAGACATTGTAAACTTGAATCGGAACACAATACAATAGACGAAGAACAATAACAATTGGGAGAACAATTCAGGCATACCACGACATTGGAAATACATTGAACAACATCATAACATAACAGTTCGGACAGAATATTACCTGGAATAATGAGAACAGAATACAAGAATTTCTCGAGAACGGAACAGACTAGAGTTACTGGATGCACTGCTGAAACAGTACGGAACATACCGGTCCCATAAAAGGGACGCATCAAGACCCGTATCCACCTAGGTGAACACTTCGTTTGTGGGTCTGTGTACCACCAACCCACGGACCAGAGTCAATTTAGATTGACCCTGTCTAGATACTACCCCAGCGATGGTACTCACCGGGCAGCAAGAACGGAAAGCCTCGGATCGGACTGGACTGCTACGACGACGGACGACGAACTTCGGACTTCAGTTACGGGTGGGCCTCCGGATACCTCGGACCTTGGACTCTCGGCTTGGGCTCTGGTCGGGACTCGCCGCGTTCCTCCACCGTCTCGTTTGGATGCTGGACCGCCTCCTCCGTCTCCTCCGTGGGCCTGAGGGATACTTGAAGCAGAAATATCTGCCGGTGCGCAGAAGAGTTCCGTCACGACTGCAGAGGGTCAGGGGGTCGGCGTGGCTTCACCGACGCGTGGGGAAAGGGCAAGTCCCTATTCGGGCGCCATTATGTGGTAAATAAATAAATAATACCCTATTTTTTGAATGTATAAATGAATAACAGATAGCTCAATAAAATAAGAGTCAAGATTCGAGGTAGTAGGAGTTATGCAGGTTTAATACAGGATAAGGACAGGAACAGGACAACCTGCACAGGAATAGGATGGCAAGCGCTTGCCTGGGGCAGGGAAGGAATGGAATAGGCAACTTTTAATAATAGTACATCGGCATATATACATAACGCAAACACATAGCATTGCATTGCAATAGGCGTAGCAGTGGGTGGAGCAGAAGGTGTGACGCGTAGCAGTCGCGAAAGATAAGGGTGAAAGTGGGTGTAACAGGGCGTATACATAGACATGTGATGCAAACGTAACAGAATATGTCATGAATGGGGCGGAAACCATGGAGGGGGCTACCTAAGGAGCCGGGACCTCTAACATGGTGGTGCGCGCAAACTTGCAATGACGTATCACTAGGAGAAGCTGGGGGCTATGAACTCTGTGCTAGGAGCAGAGACTGAAGTCTGGAGAGTCAGGGCGACATGTACCTAAGCAGTATCTAGTATCTAATGTTTAGAGAACATGTTGATATAAACTAGAAGTCAGGAGGGGAAAGGCTAACAGACACTAAGACTGGACCATGCATTATTCTACATGTAGTGCGTGATGAAGAATACTAAATGACCATTAAATACAGTATTTCTCTTACATGGAGACGTGAAGGCTAGACAATGACGGAACTATTGATGCAGTTCAGTAGCTTAGGAATGCAGAGAAGAAGGACTGAACTGATAACTGGAATCATAACATACTTTTGGCAGACTCAGAGGCAGAGCCAACTGAACCGGGCACTGCGTGGCAGGAAGTAAGTGAAGGGTCGAGGATACAGGTGGGGGCTGTATCGCTCCTCAGCGAGGCTTCAGGAGACAGGAGCTGAATCTGGAGTCCAGGCCCTTTTGAGGCCTAGAAACGGGGACTTTACAATGAAATAACGTGCACACTGAGAAACGTGGCAACGTAGCTTTACATAGGCCTGATATTCGTAGTATTCACGAGGACTGGAAACTGGCATACTAGAGGTGGACACAACTGTAATTGCGTCATTAATCAAACATAGGGAATACATATGCATATTAATCATGCACACATAACATATGATGGATGACACTTAGTGACACAGAACATGGCAAAATTTACTTTTCCACAAAAGTCAAACATACAGAGTATAAACAAATTTGGTGCAAAAGAAGCTCCCATGGCAACTCCTATGATTTGTAAAAAAAAAATATTTGCCACAGAATAAAAAAAAGAAATGTTTTGCATAGCGATACTCAGTAACTTAATGAGAAAATCTGTTTGGAGTGCCACTGGAACAGGTTGGTGTCTAGATTTGTAATCACCTTCAGAGCCTCCTGTTGAGGGATGTTAGCATATAAGGTATTGGGGCCCAATTACGAAGAGACTCGGAAAGCCTCCAAACTCAGTTCAGTGGTTTTCCGAGGCTCATCGCGGTTTCAGTTTGACCTCTGCATGATACAGGCGGTCGAAAATGAAACCGGCCCTCAACTATGCCCAACAAGCGCTCCCGGGCAAACTCAACAAGGAACTGGAAAAAATTAACTGCAGAGCATATAAGAAGTTATTCTTATTACCGAAGTGTACCAGAAACATGCATGTCCGCCTAGAATTTTCGCTCAACCAACAAAATCAGGAAGAGATGGCTGCTCTGAGCAAATATTACTATCTCATAATAGCGGCACAAGAGAAGACACTGAAGGCAGTCCTGAAATATATTTTCATGGAACCCGGGAACCTTTGGTCAACCGCCCTTACCACGGTGAAGGAACTCCTCAACCTCACCATCGAACATTGGAATCCCGAGCTAGTTAATTATGCGGCAATTGAAAACGCCATCAAAAACAAGTACGTATCCGTTCCCGGGAACTGAACTTGGAGTCATTGGCAAAACGAGACTTCCATGAGTCCCTAAGCTTGCCACATACAGTGCATAATCCCAAACACCATCTTATGCAGGCCGTGGGCCGCCTGGCCATTCAAAAAATGTTATCCTACAGACTACACCCTTTGCCCTTAAAGAACTATATGCACTCGAACGAACAGGACTGGGAGTCCCAGAATGTAGGCTCTGCAACTACAAACGTGAGTCGCTGGCTCATTTATTACTTTGCTGCCCGGCTCTGCGAGCAGCACGTAGCCTTTACCTTAGGCCAATCCTATGACAAATGGGGTCACGTTCCGCAAAGGTTCCGCAATGGTTGCCCAATTACAATCCCGACCCATAGCAAGGATGCAATTTTCTATATGTAACCTTTTATTTCCTAAAATAATCAGGAGACACTTCTACTGAGCTTGAGGGGTCGCTGAATGCTGCAGCTTTTGCCTAGCAGCTGACTGACATCTCCGTGAGGGGTGTCCCGTTCCTGACCAAGACGCAGTCAATCACTCTTACCCATCAGGTAAAGGAGTTAGTTCATCCAGATGGGGGTTTTCTTGGTAAACTATACATTCACACCCTAGACAAGTAGGTAAGAGTTGGCATTGTAGGAGTACTATTGATTATTAAAATCTTTTATATGTACACATATATAACCTGTCTCAACAAGATGGTGGAGCTCTTTGTTTTATTCTGCGTTGACACTCATAACTTTTATCTGCTTCTGTCTATTAATCATCACAGCCCATATATTCTATAAAAGAATCACTCTGGTTCAATAAATATTTAAAACATCCCTTTGTGTATTCTTTTTATATTTCTCTGAACAATAGAAAGCACCAGCTACTGAGGGGAAGTTTGCAGTCTGTCACCATGGTTCTTAAGGGAACAGAGTGGTCATGTTCAGTGGTTCAAATTAAAGTGCTCCTAATGGGTCATTAGTTGCATCCTTGCAGGCACACCATCACCCCTCAATAACAAATGAGGGTTCTGAACACAGTACTCCTTCAATATTTCTTCATGTTTTATTTCACAAAATTTCAATGCTTTTACGTTTTGCTTTCATTTGTTCCATTCATTAGCTGATTTCATTGTTATACATGCGGCATATATTGCGTCAACATCCAATGCATTTCGGGCATCTATGACTGCCCTTCATCAGGGTGCAATACTAAAGAAAATTCAAAGAATGACAATAATCAACATATAAACTACATCAGCAAATTATTCGTACATGCGACTTGTGTGACTTCGTGTTCAATGTTAAAGTGTGATTCTGGAGTGTAAATATCCTACGTGCCACCGCACGACCACTATTAATCCCGTGGAGTCCCCAAAAAATCCTTCTAAGTATCAAGTTTATAAGGTATGCACACTGTGACTTTTACATTCGAACCCTTATGACCTTATAACCTGTGGGAGTAATTTACAAAATTCAAAAAAACTCACATGCCGGTGTCACCGCGTATAGCGAGAACTCTTCTAAGAAAAAAACGAAGGAAACCAAATTGTAACACCTATACTCATGCGGATTATCGCATTCAGATTATTCAAAAAATCTAATCTCCAACAACAAACAAACTGACCTGATCTTAACTCACACCAAAGTTTCTTCGAAGTTCCCAAAAGTTCCAGCTTGTTTGGACTATCAGTTTGCTTTCAAAACTAATCTCATTTACCTTCTCATTGGCCATAAGACCGATCATGTGACAAAAAACTAGCTCGACAACATACTCATGCACTAAAAAGTCTCCCTCCCGGAGTCTCACACTGTCTGTTGCAAAATAAATTCCATAAAGTTTCACCTTATAATACATGCATTAACGCGTAAAAAATTCTACAAATTCAAAAATATTAACTGCTCCTCCCCATGCAAATAGGGGGCGCGAACCCTCAATAGCAAAAAAACTGACTCCAACGTCTGATGTCCTATGTGTAGAGCTATCTAGTGTGTCTGGGTGAATGTGCCTATTAACTAAAGCTATCCACAAGTCTAACCATAACATTCAATATACAAATATATAGTTCATACAAAGTAAAAATACACAACAGTCATCCATTTGATCAAGGAGCATTAAAGTCTTTATGAGTAACATGATAGTTCTGTGCGATCATTGAGACCATTAGGTTTTTGGGTAGATAATTTCTCAATCCAATGGTTTTCTCGCTGTAACATATGTTTAGTATTGTCTCTCCCTTCTTTTTTCTCCACAATCTCCAGAATCATGAATTTCAATTGCGATATATTGTGTTTTTCCACTATGAAATGTGAAGCTACTGAGGACTTCATGTTTTTCGTACGTATATTGGATTTATGTTCCGTAAGTCTTATTCTCATACGTCTTTCGGTTTTCCCAATATACAATTTTCCACAGGGACATTTAAGAGCATAGATGACATTTGCTGTTTCACATGTGGCATTGACTTTGAGTTTTATCTCTTGGCCTTTCATAGGGTGATTGATCTTGTTACCCTTGATGATGCTATTACAATTTCCACAGTTCAAGCATGCTTTTCTACCTTTATATACCTCAACCTTCGGTGGTTTGTTTTTCAATATTTCTCCCAAATTCCGGGCTCTTGTGTAAGCAAACAAAGATGGTTTTTCGAAAATTCCATTGAAATCTGTTTCCAAGTTCAGTATTGCCCAATTCTTTATGATGATTCTCCTGAAACGATCACTATGTGTGGAAAATTTAGAAACTGCCACTATTCTTGACTCATCCGTTTTCGTTTTTGTTTGGAGTAAATCTCTTCTTGCCATTCCCATCACCCGTTCTCTAGATTCATCAATAATGTTATCCGGGTAACCTCTATTTGAAAATCTTGTGGCCATCTCATCAATTCTACGTTTTAGTGTAATTTCATTGGAAATTATTCTTTTTACTCCCGTCATTTGAGAAAACGGAAGATGTTTTTTGAGGCTTGGCTGATGAAAACTTAGGTACTGGAGCATGTTATTCCTATCAGTACTTTTCCTGAAAATATCAGTCTCAAAACCTTTATCTGTAATTGTTACTTCTACATCCAAGAAGCTTACTTGTGTATCTGAAATGTCCCAGGTTAATTGTATGCGGTCATCCCTTTAATTAAACTCTGTAAGTACCTCCTGCAGTTTTTCTTTTGTGTTTTTCCAAACGATGAATATATCGTCGATATACCTCACGAGTAGTTTCAGATTATCCTGCCATTCAGTTTTTCTCAATATGTTTATCTCCTCATAATCCTGCATGAAAATATTGGCATATACCAGTGCCACCGAATTTCCCATGGCCGTACCAACCAGTTGCTGGTACCATTCATCTTTGTAACGGAAATAGCTCTGGTACAGAGTGAATAACATCAATTCCATGAGGAATGTCTGGAATGGAAGTTCTAGATTGGTGTTCATTAGTGCTTTTTCCACTGCCTCTATGCCTAGTAAATGAGGTATCGATATATAAAGTGAATGGACGTCAGCTGTACATAGGATCAGTTTTTCACCAGGTTCCATTGTGCATGATTCCAATTTTAGTAGAAAATCCGTAGTGTCTTTGACATACGTCTTCATACCCTTAACAGTCGGCTGCAGATACTTGTCCAGTAGCTGCCCTATCGGCTCATGCAAACTCCCACAATTTGAAACAATCGGTCGAAGAGGAGGATCCCAGAGATTTTTATGGATCTTAGGTATCATATAGAATACCGGACTTTAGGGGTTAGTTTTAATCAAAAAATTCTTCGTCTTGTCGTTGATGATCCCCCTTTCATAGGCTTTGTCAATGATATTCCTCAACACTCCCATGTAGTCCATTGTAGGATTGTAATCCAATCTCATGTACGTGTTGGTATCCATTATGTGTTCTCTGACTTTATCCTCATACAATGTGGTGTTCATGATCACTATGGCGCCGCCCTTGTCTGCCTTAGTACAAGTTATCTCAGTCTTGGCTGCCAGTTTTCTTAAAGTGTCCATATCCTTTTGGGTGATGTTTTCCTTACCTTGTTTTCCAAATTTTAGTTTCAATAGATCTTGTTTCACTAGTTTTTCAAAAGGATCCAACGTTTTATGGCTAATGGGTGCCTGGAATGTACTGATCGGTCTTAAACCTAACAGTTGGTCTGACTCACTCGTGTCCGGTTTAGGTAGAACATTACCAAAAAAGTGCCTTAACCTCATCTTGTGCATTAGTTTGAACAAGCTTACTTCCAGCTCCAACGCATCTGTACTGGTTGTCGGTACAAATGATGTTCCTCTCTGTAAAAGTTCTTTCTCGTGATCACTCAAATTATTATCACTGATGTTTATAACTAGTTTGTCTGTTGTTGTTGTGGTTTCTTCCATTCTTTGTCTTTTTTTTTGCACAGTCGTGCTCAGTGGTTGCCATACATGTCCACTCCATGTTCAGTTTAGGGGTGGCTAGCAGTGGCACTGTGAACTAGCTGTTCAAAGAACAACATATCTAGCAGGGGTGCATGGATTCATTCTGGCACTGTCCTAAGTTTGTCGTCTGCAAATGTGCAGTTCCTACTGATTGGTGGAAACCACATGACAAGAGACTTACTAGTCGAGCTGTAAAATGAGAGAAACTCTTCCAAATGCACTGGACCAAAATGGAATTCCAGGCAGAGGGATTGATGCCCCATTCTCACTGCTGCCACTGTGACAGTAATCTGTGACCTGGTCCACTTCCTCTATGATTGCCACACTGGCGACCCTTCTGGGGGCTGTAGGGGCCATGCTGGGCACGACTCTGCTGGTCTTTGCTGGTATATCATGTACCCTGTTCTCCGTTGTAGTTTCTTTATGAGATAAACCTGAATAAAGAACTTTGATACAAAAAAAGGCATGATGCCGCTGTCCTACAGCTAGGGCACAACAGCCAAGGCCCCCAGGTATCTGTCCCACCGTAGTCAGGAGGGTCCCATGCAGGGTACTGTGCCTTGGTCCATGGTGGCAGCTCCTCCATGGATTCCACCTGAACGCAGTGGAAGAAGGGTCGCAATCAAGGCCCCTGAAGTCACAGACCATGCTGCAACCCAGATCCCCCAGTGGCGTCGGGCCCTGCCGCGTGGCATTAGCGTTCCTGGCAGCAAGGGCTTCCCTTCGTCCCACCACCATCCAGGTCCCGGGAGTCAGCGGGCATGGCTGCGGGTGCCAGCTATGTGAATATATACTAAAATTACTATGTGAATCAGGCATTTTTTCGGACTTTATGTAATGTTCAAAGTACGTTCTGTATAGCAATAAGTAAGGGGCTGAAAGGGGATCCTCTCCATTATTTGTGAATAGTTATAAAATGGATCAGTGGCATGAAACTGTAATTGTACAAAATTAATCAGCTACTGACACACAAAGTGGGGTAACTGGTTCCACAAGGGACAGCCTGCTTCAGGATTCATGGCAAATATCTAGAATACACAGCCCATATCCCTTTCGGACACACAGTCTGCTTTAAAACTGTCCCCTTGGAATTCTGAGGTATGGAAGGCTGTCTTCTGTTCTTCACAAACCTCCATCCTGATTGGGCATTAGCATAGGGCTCACAATATGGCTGCTGCCTCATAGCTATTCAAGAGTCAATTGGTTTTGTGACCACCTGCACATATACATTTATCAACACAACTGATTATAATACACGTTAATCATTACAAAATTAAGTCCTGTTTCAATGAGCACCCACTGGTTTGTGAAAAGGTCTTGCATCTTGAGCCCCAGCTGTTTTAAACGCTTGACAAAAGATCACTTAAAACATTTTGTAATTTGAAAAAAAGGTACAGGAAAAATAGATGAAAAAACAATGTCCTACCCTTGTCTGCACAACAGCTGCATGTCTCCAATGAAGATATCCACTGCTCACCAGGAGCGTTAAGAAGACTTTCTGGGGGGCACTCCTGTAGGAACTGTTCTCTGGTAACTGCAGAGACAGGTTTCTGACCCGCTCTGGGCCAGATGCAGGGTCCTATGATCTCATGAAGAAAACTCTGATTGAGGAATTTGGACTCACCACTGAGGAGTACAGAATTTGATTCAGGGGGGCTCACAAAACCCAGAACCAATCCTGGATTGATTTTATAGACTGGAGGAACACAGCAGAACTTCTCATGGGCATTCACTGTGAAAGGTGATGTGGAAGTCGGAACGTCCCGAGAACACAAGAAGATAAGCGGTGTGCTTTGTTTCTCTATCACAGGGACTGAAACACTGGATATGGAGCCGCGTGGCTCGGCCAAGCTGACAACAAAATGGTGCCCGCACCATAGAGAGGTGCGTACAGACACAACAAGCCACGATGACAGGAAAGAGACTGGATGGGGTGTAGAGGCTAGGTCACTGGGAGTGCCCTGACTAATGGCAGCCCAAACAAAGCCTGTGACTGAGAGCCACTGAGGTGTCTGGAGACGCGCCTGCCTCCCAGTGGAGTTCCGAGACAAGTTTGCGGAGAGGGGAGCAGAGAGAGAGGGCCATTGAGCAGGGAATAGGTGAACCAGCTGATTGCCCAGGAGGGGGTGACCACCTAAAACAGACCCTAGAGACCACTGCAGAGAGCGATATACATCTACTGGCCCGATGACATGGAGACCAGTAGTCACTCAGAGATACTGAGAGCCCGGTGTGCCCTGGGTTGAGAAAGGAAGTGGCGGGGGAAGGTGATAAGTGAGGCTGTCCTGTGAGGTGGGTGGCGATCGGATCAAGGCGATCACTAGTGCTTCAAGGTACACACGGTTAGCGGTGCATGAGGCATTAAAGAGCCAGTAGTAAGAGGTGTCCTTGCAAGTGCCAAAAATCTGGGTGGCCCCTCTGCAGACTCTTTGAGGACATTAATTGTAGAGTTCCCACAGGCCCAGCGACTTGAGAGGCCCACTCAAGTGGTACCAGATCTGGGTGCATGCAGAGGAACTTCCTGTGAGCGGCCACTGCGAAGCTCAACATGGACATAAGTGCAGAGGTCGGTCCCCTGAAGGATTGCCGGGGCAACGTTAATGGGGACTGTGCTGGGATCTAGGGACCCCCAATACCTTGCACAAGGCTGGCCTGTGCAGTTATTGAAGTACCTCCAGCTCGATAAACATCCACAGTACAGCAAAATCGCCTTTTATATTGAAGGGATTACCTGGTGTTGGAAGGGGAAGATCAGACTCTGACCAGGAAGATGGAGAGAGTCCAGAAAAAAAGGGGTTCCAGTGTGACTTCGAGTGGCCGACCCGTGGGGGGGACCCATTTTTTCACCACACCCCAGGAAGCATGTGAGTAGCTGGACACTCGTCGCCCACAAGACAATCGCCAATTTCTGCCGCATCCACCTCAAGAGAGTCCCCACAGCAACAAAAGTGGGTCCAGAGCTCTGTCTCCTAGGGAGCTCAGTCTGGAATGTTGAGAATTGCTACAGGCAGTTGCAAAACATAGCCAGACTGCGATCAGCCCCACCTCAAGTAAAAGTGGAATGGTCGTGGAAGGGCCGGAGGGTTCGCCAGCACTCAACGCGAGTGATACTTCGGAGTCGGAGTTACCGGACATAACACCCCAAACGGCGGACAATATAGTCTGAAGACTACACTATGGATTATAGGCCCGCAAACCACTATGGCATGATGAAAACTTGACTGGAAGGGTGATCATTAGGAAATGCCAATTGCATCCTTGTCACGTATGGACTCTGAACCAGGGCGATGTATCTGCTTCAGTTATTGTTGGGGCCTGGGCCCAGCAGCGAGAGCTGCATACCCCTGCTACTGCTAGTAGACTTTTGTGAGTTCAGATAAAGTTTGGATGGGAACTAGTTCACCAGTACCTGTCCTGGGTAGGGGGGAGTTGGGGGTTTAGTTTGGTTCATGGGGTGTTGTTTGGGGGCAGGCGTGTCTCTTTAGGGGTATTTAGTGGAAGGGTGATCCACACAATGCAAAGGGACCCTCACTAGATTTAAAAGGTGTTTCTTGGAATGTACGGGGAATGCACTCAGTGATGCGACGTCATAAAATACATGCCTATTCGGTCAGAAAGGGGGGGGTCAGTTTGCTCTACTCCAGGAGACCCATAATATGGCAAAAGAAGGAGCAGCACTACAGCAACGATGAGGTCAAGTATTCTATATCAATTATTCAACATTCTCCAGATGTGTGTCGATCTGGGTGAGGGCAAGGGTGCCCTTTCAATGCGCAAAACAAATTACAGATCCAGAAGGATGGTGTATAGTGGTAAGTGGGAGACTAGATGTCAGGGATATAGTGCTGGGGAGTCTCTATGGCCCTAACTCGGACCCCTTTTTAACACAACTTTCTGGGAGACTGGCTTCACTGTTAACGGGTTCTGTACTATTAGGAGATGACTTCAATTGCATATCAGATGTTGATCTAGTTCGCTCTCATCCTCCCTGTTAGACCTGTCAGCCCTTTGGGTGGTCCCTCCTATTTATTTATTTATTTTGTCCGCTTTCTGCCTCCTAACCTTTGTTTATTTTTGTGTCCACTCAAATGTTTGGTGTTGTCCTTAGGACTTTGGGTGCCTCATTAGGCCTACAACATCCTGAGGCACAGGTGCTCCTTTAAAATGGAGAGTAGGGAGACACAAAATGGAGGCTTATAACTGTCAACATTTTACCTCAGGATCCTTAGCCATAAGAAAACATTGGGAAGGCTCTAAAACCTTCCAGCTAGTTCTAGCAACCAGAGCCCAGACTATAAAAGGACAGAACCAGGGCGGCCATTTTAGAATGACCAGAGAGCTTGAGTTGAACTTGGTGAGGAGTGAGGCGATATTGTGGGGAGGAAGGCGCACTGAGTGAGGCACCCATACACAAAATATCGAGTTGTGGCGAAATAGACAGCGGTGATGGGGGTTAGAGGATTCATGGAGAGCTCAAAACCCTAGAGAGAGGAATTATTCTTTTTTCTCTGCATTGCATGACCTACATATACAACTATATGACAAACTGTGTACCCATGATGTGCATTAGGGGGTGCAAAGCAGTGAATATCTTATTAGAACGTTATCAGACCACAATCCAGTACTGGTAAGGGTGCAGCGGTTGCGCGTGAGGCCCAAAATACCCACCTGGCAACAACAGCCTGGCACCCTAGTTGACCAGGCTTTCCATGAAACAGTAGGTACTTCTATCAACCACTACTACCAAGATAATGTTGACACAGCAACAAATTCACTAACAGAGTGGGATGCTTTTAAAACAGTTGTGAGGGGGTGTTGTATCTCAGAGATGGTAGAAGTGTACCAGGTGCTGCTGCGGGATAGCAGACCAATGCCTTTGAGAACTGGAGCAGGAACACCCTGAGGAAACTGACAAGCAGAGGAAACATGTGGGTGCTTAGAACCAGTGGCGGTCCAAGTGGAACATCTACATTGATTTGATTACAAAAAATACATAACCCGAGCCCACTCCAAGAGGGATACATCTGGGGCCCTTTTGGCTTGGTCGGCTAACCCAGCCCGTAGAGGGACAGCAATTCTGGAGCTTAAAGGACAGAATGGGGATGTTCGGTAAGATCAACAGGGTATTAATGATTTGTTTCTTAAATATTATACAGAATTCTGCAGGAGTAGATTGATTGCTGTAGAGGAAGAGTTGGATAGGTTCAAAAGGGACATGGAGCTGCCTGTATTTGGGGAGGGCTTAGCGGAAACTCTAGGCCGGGTCGTAGAAATTGGAGAAGTGAGAGTGACCATTAAACAAATGGCAAGGAATCCAGGAATGGATGGCTTACCAATTGAATTTTATGTAGTCTACCTTTAAGTGTGTCACTTTCCTTTAAGTGTGCCTATAACCCCCCCTCAAAAATCTCGTAGTGTAGCTCCTATATCCCTGATAGGCTCTGCGCATTGGATTAATATACACTACAGATTTGACATAGGACTAAGGTCAGTATGTCTCTATCGAGTACATTAAACTTAATTACTTGTGTGTGCCAGCTAATTCAGAGGTCACTAGAAACTTCTTGATTGAACAAGAAGGGATTAGTTTCTGACAACCGCATAAACATGACAACTTTGTTTCCCTTAGAGTCAGAACAACATCTTCAGAGTCGTGGAAACAATAGATAACCATTTCACTCAGTCAATCGTGCATCCTTCGTTTCTACAGAGTTGCACAGAAATAGGGAGATGGGCGTTTCAATAAAATGGGTTTATTGAACAGTCTTATTTCTCATGCAAGATATATGAAATGCTACAATAGTAAGACAGAATGCGAAGTATAATACATACAGCGTTAGCAGTAAGATAAAATATAACTGTAATAGCATGTCGTGTAGCTATGACATATATTCGTTAAAATACATAAATAAATAACACTGGCTAAAATACTCATCTGGTGCTTCTAAAATAATCCTGCCCCAGTTAACCTAATCTAAGTCTAGTATGAAGGAAGAAGTAGGTGCTGTCTTAGTCTGGTTTTGTTATGCCAAGAGTTGCCAAAAGTTTCTCTAGGTTCCAATCAGCTCCATACCTTAGAATGAGAGAGGTTGGTATCTCTTTCCCGGGACTCGATCTCTAACACCCCGCAAGCAGAAACAGAAACACTGGAGCTGGATTGTAGGCAAGGAGGATGACAGTGTATGGTCAGTGCATCAGTTGTGGACTTGGCTTCCTTCAGGACTTGCTGTGGCAAGCCACGTGCAGGTAGGTAGCCGAACCACACTGTACAGAACCGTGCCTTGACATAGCAAATGAAGGCATACTTATACCTTGAAGGTGTTTAGGAATGCCAGTATTGCCATAAAAGTCGGGCATAAGAACGTCATGAATGAACCCCTAAGGAATAGGTGTTAATGCATAATAAATGAGCTCTTGGAGAAATCGATATCCAAGCAAAGGAAAGTTCTAACGGCTTAAGAGTCTGGTTTTCCAAGAACTCGTTGTGACGTAGATGAATGGATGTAAGTACCCATGCCTGTATTTGGTTAGCATGAGCAATGCCTAAATAAGGGCTGGATTTCTATGCTTATATAAGGGCAATGTGAATTGTACCTATATAAGGGCATGAATCGGGAAATTCATAGGGAATCTAAATCAAAACACAACACCCACTCCGCTTTTGTATGTACGACATTACTAAATTCTAAACATGCCTTCCCTGGACCAGAAACAAGCTCCGAGGACCGGTTTCTGGCATTCCAGCCGTCTTCCGCCCGGCTTGCTTGAATCCAATGGGAAAGTGAGCAAGGCCACACTTATGGCGGCCAAAAGCGGTACAAAAGGGGGTGGTGATGGACGGAGCAGCTGAATCAATCAAACACTCACATCCAGTCAAATTATCTGTGTTTAATCCATCACCGTTCTTTAGCCCACTCTGCCACCCCAGTTCAGACATGGCTATATGCAAATCAGTCTGACCCTGTGCCTCATGGGAACAGTCCAGCCCAAACTGCCAAGCCATGCCTTCCCTGGACCGAAAACAAGCTTCCGAGGACCGGTTTCTGGCATTCCAGCCGTCTTCAGCCCAGCTTGCTTGAATCCAGTGGCAAAGTGAGAAAGGGACTCACGTCTGAGCATACCCTGCCACACTTATGGCAGCCAAAAGCGGTACAAAAGGCTGTGGTGATGGACGGAGCATCTGAATAAATCAAACACTCACACCCAGTCAAAAGATCTGGGTTTAATCCATCACCGTTCTTTAGCCCACTCTGCCACCCCAGTTCAGACATGGCTGTATGCAAATCAGTCTGACCCTGTGCCTCATGGGAACAGTCCAGCCCGAACTGCCAAGCCATGCCTTCCCTGGACCGGAAACAAGCTTCCGAGGACCGGTTTCTGGCATTCCAGTCGTCTTCAGCCCGGCTTGCTTGAATCCAGTGGCAAAGTGAGCAAGGGACTCACGTCTGAGAATACCCTGCCACACTTATGGCGGCCAAAAGCGGTACAAAAGGGGGTGGTGATGGACGGAGCATCTGAATCAATCAAACACTCACACCCAGTCAAATGATCTGGGTTTAATCCATCACCGTTCTTTAGCCCACTCTGCCACCCCAGTTCAGACATGGCTATATGCAAATCAGTCTGATCCTGTGCCCCATGGGAACAGTCCAGCCCGAACTGCCAAGCCATGCCTTTCCTGGACCGGAAACAAGCTTCCGAGGACCGGTATCTGGCATTCCAGCCGTCTTCAGCCCGGCTTGCTTGAATCCATTGGCAAAGTGAGCAAGGGACTCACGACTGAGCATACCCTGCCACACTTATGGCGGCCAAAAGCAGTACAAAAGGGGGTGGTGATGGACGGAGCATCTGAATCAATCAAACACTCACACCCAGTCAAATGATCTGGGTTTAATCCATCACCGTTCTTTAGCCCACTCTGCCACCCCAGTTCAGACATGGCTATATGCAAATCAGTCTGACCCTGTGCCTCATTGGAACAGTCCAGCCCGAACTGCCAAGCAATGCCTTCCCTGGACCGGAAACAAGCTTCCGAGGACCGGTTTCTGGCATTCCAGCCGTCTTCAGCCTGGCTGGCTTGAATCCAGTGGCAAAGTGAGCAAGGGACTCATGTCTGAGCATACCCTGCCACACTTATGGCAGCCAAAAGCGGTACAAAAGGGGGTGGTGATGGACGGAGCATCTGAATCAATCAAACACTCACACCCAGTCAAAAGATCTGGGTTTAATCTATCACCGTTCTTTAGCCCACTCTTCCACCCCAGTTCAGACATGGCTATATGCAAATCAGTCTGACCCTGTGCCTCATAGGAACAGTCCAGCCCGAACTGCCAAGCCAAGCCTTCCCTGGACCGGAAACAAGCTTCCGAGGACCGGTTTCTGGCATTCCAGCCGTCTTCAGCCCGGCTTTCTTGAATCCAGTGGCAAAGTGAGCAAGGGACTCACGTCTGAGCATACCCTGCCACACTTATGGCGGCCAAAAGCGGTATAAAAAGGGGGTGGTGATGGACGGAGCAGCTGAATCAATCAAACACTCACACCCCGTCAAAAGATCTGGGTTTAATCCATCACCGTTCTTTAGCCCACTCTGCCACCCCAGTTCAGACATGGCTATATGCAAATCAGTCTGACCCTGTGCCTCATGGGAACAGTCCAGCCCGAACTGCCAAGCCATGCCTTCCCTGGACCAGAAACAAGCTTCTGAGGACCGATTTCTGGCATTCCAGCCGTCTTCGCCCGGCTTGCTTGAATCCAGTGGCAAAGTGAGCAAGGGACTCACGTCTGAGCATACCCTGCCACACTTATGGCGGCAAAAAGTGGTACAAAAGGGGGTGGTGATGGACGGAGCATCTGAATCAATCAAACACTCACACCCAGTCAAAAGATCTGGGTTTAATCCATCACCGTTCTTTAGCCCACTCTGCCACCCCAGTTCAGATATGGCTATATGCAAATCAGTATGAACCTGTGCCTCATGGGAACAGTCCAGCCCGAACTGCCAAGCCATGCCTTCCCTGGACCGGAAACAAGCTTCCGAGGAGCGGTTTCTGGCATACCAGCCGTCTTCAGCCCGGCTTGCTTGAATCCAGTGGCAAAGTGAGCAAGGGACTCACATCTGAACATACCCTGCCACACTTATGGTGGCCAAAAATGGTACAAAAGGGGGTGGTGATGGACGGACCATCTGAATCAATCAAACACTCACACCCAGTCAAAAGATCTGCGTTCAATCCATCACTGTTCTTTAGCCCACTCTGCAACCCCAGTTCAGACATGGATTTTTGCAAATCAGTCGGACCCTGTGCCTCATGGGAACAGTCCAGCCCGAACTGCCAAGCCATGCCTTCCCTGGACCAGAAACAAGCTTCCGAGGACCGGTTTCTGGCATTCCAGCCGTCTTCAGCCCGGCTTGCTTGAATCCAGTGGCAAAGTGAGCAAGGGACTCACGTCGGAGGTGTGATCACACTGGATGGAAGGAAAGAGGTGCTGGTTGAGGAGGTGTGATCCCACAGGGTAGAATGGAAAGAAGTGCTGATGGAGGATGGGTGTGACCAAACTGGATGGAGAGGAAAGAAGTGCTGTAGGAGGAGGTGTGGTCCCACTGGATGGAAAGGGAAGAAGTGCGGGTGGAGGAGGTGTAATCCCACTGGATGGAAAGTGAAGAATTGTTGCAGGGGGAGGTGTAATCATACTTGAAGGATAGGGAAGAAGTGCTGCAGGAGGAGGTGAAATCACAATGGATGGACAGGGAAGAAGTGCTGCAGGAGGAGGTATATTCACACTAGATGGAAAGGGAGGAAGTGCTGCAGAAGGAGGTAATGGATAGAAAGGGAAGACGTACTGGTGGAGGAGGTGTGATCACACTGGATGGAAGGGAAGAGGTGCCGCAAGAGGAAGTGTAATCCTACTGGATAGAAAGGGAGGAAGTGCTGCAGGAGGAGGTGTAATCATAATGCATAGAAAGGGAAGTAGTGATGCAAGAGGATGTGTAATCCCACTGAATAGAAAGGACTAAATCTTTCTAGACCAGTGGTCTAGAAAGATTTAGTTAAAAATAAGCCGAACTTCTTTCAGCTGGCTGAGTTGGAACAAGATAAATCCACCTCCACAAAAATTGTAAATCTCTTTCAGACCACCCAGAAAGAACCAGAAGACAAGATATGTGTGCATGACTAACACCCTCCATGGTCTTGACACAATAGATCATAGTAGGACTGGACAATCTTGTAGGAATGCAAATTGTACTAATACATTTTTCAGCCAATAATAGCACTAAATGTTCATTGTCTTATGAGATGACAGACTGATAGTGAAATTTGCATGAATTCTCAAATATTTGAATGTATTCACGTGTATTGTTGTATTGCAATTGAAGCATGAGAGCACTGTCAAGTCTTTATGTTTTTTGTATAAATGTAAAGGTTTCTTCAGAAAATTGAAAATCGTGTTGTGTACAAGGTGAAAGGAATACTTAAATGTAAAATGTATAAATAACCACAAAAAATAACTAAACAACCAAAGAGTCAATAAAAGGGACTTCTGTGAATAAATCCTATGGTGTCAGATTTATTTTGTTTTGTTGAAACGAGCTTCTTTGATTCTAGCCTCTGTCCTGCTTAAATGAATCATTCCCCTTACTTATTTAACCCCCCTTCGAGGCTGATGACGAGCTCAGCTCGTCATGAGTTTTACCTGCCGTGCGTCAGCTCGTCATGAACCGTGGGGGTTTTAAAACTTCAGCGGGCAGCGGGAAAAACCGCTGCGCGCATGAGGTTAATCTATTGTAGGCTGAGGTGTAATCACTGATGGAAAGGGAAGAAGTGCTGCAGGAGAAGGTGTAATCATACACGATGAAAAGGGAAGAAGTGCTGCAGAAGGAGGTGTAATCCCACTGGATGAAAAGGGTAGAAGTGCTGCAGGAGGAGGTGTAATCCTACTGGATGGAATGGGAAGAAGTGCTGCAGGAGGAGGTGTAATCCTACTGGATGGAATGGGAAGAAGTGCTGCAGGAGGAGGTGTAATCCCACTGGATGAAAAGGGTAGAAGTGCTGCAGGAGGAGGTGTAATCCTACTGGATGGAATGGGAAGAAGTGCTGGTGGAGGAAGTGTGATCCCACTGGATGGAAGGGAAGAGGTGCTGCAGGAGGAGTTGTAATCATAGTCACTGGAAAGGGCAGAAGTGCTGGTGGAGGAGGTGTGATCACACTGGATGGAAGGGAAGAGGTGCTGCAGATGGAGGTGTAATTCCACTAGATGGTAAGTTAAGAAGTGCTGATGGAGGAGGTGTAATCATAGTCACTGGAAAGGGCAGAAGTGCTGGTGGAGGAGGTGTAATCCCACTGGATGTAAAGGGAAGAAGTGCTGCAGGAGTAGGTGAAATGACAGTGGATGGAAACGGAAGAAGTGATGCAGGAGGAGGTGTAATCACACTGGATGGAAAGGGAGGAAGTGCTGCAGGAGGAGGTGTAATCATAATGGATAGAAAGGGAAGAAGTGCTGGTGGAGGAGGTGTGATCACACTGGATGGAAAGTGAAGAAGTGCTGCAAGAGGAGGGGTGTGACCAAACTGGATGGAGAGGGAAGAAGTGCTGCAGGAGAACGTCTGATCCCACTGGATGGAAAGGGAAGACGTGCTGCAGGAGGTGGTGTAATCCCAATGGATGGAAAGAGAAGAAGTGCTGCAGGAGTAGGTGTAATCATACTCAATGAAAAGTAAAGTAATGCTGCAGGAGGAGGTGTAATCACACTGGATGGAAATGGAATAAGTGCTGCAGGAGGAGGTATAATCATACTTGATGGAAAGGGAAGAATTGTTGCAGGGGGAGGTGTAATCATACTCAAAGGACAGGGAAGAAGTGCTGCAGGAGGAGGTGAAAGCACACTGGATGGAAAGGGAGGAAGTGCTGCAGGAGGAGGTGTAATCATAATGGATAGAAGGGAAGAAGTGGTGGTGGAGGAGGTGTGATCACACTGGATAGAAGGGAAGAGGTCCTGCAGGAGGAGGTGTAATACCACTGGATAGAAAGGAAAGAAGTGCTGCATTACGAGGTGTAATCACACTGAATGGAAAGGGAGGAAGTGCTGCAGGAGGAGGTATAATCCCACTGGATAGAAAGGAAAGAAGTGCTGCATTACGAGGTGTAATCATACTGGAGGAAAAGGGAAGAAGTGCGGCAGGAGGAGGTTTAATCATAATGGATGGAAAGGGAAGAAGAGCTGCAAGAGGAGGTGTAATCCCACTGGATGGAAAGGGAAGACGAGCTGCAGGAGAAGGTGTAATTATACTTGATGGAAAGTGCAGAAGTGCTGCAGGAAGAGGTGTAATCATACTTGATGGAACGACCCCGCCGCTTCCAGAGCCAACCTTCACGAAGGGATGAAAGATGTAGCCGAGTGGATGACGACCAGCCGCCTGAAACTGAACTCAGACAAGACGGAAGTCCTCATCCTGGGCTCCTCGCCCTCCGCCTGGGACGACTACTGGTGGCCCCCCGCCCTGGGCACCGCACCCACACCGACAGACCACGCACGCAACCTGGGCTTCATCCTGGACTCCTCCCTCTCCATGACCAGACAAGTCAACGCCGTCTCCTCGTCATGCTTCAACATCCTGCGCATGCTACGGAAGATCTTCCGGTGGATCCCCACCGAGACCAGGAAGACGGTCACCCAGGCCCTCGTCACCAGCCGACTGGACTACGGCAACGCCCTCTACGCCGGAACCACCGCCAAGCTCCAGAAGAGACTCCAGCGGATCCAGAACGCCTCTGCCAGACTCATCCTCGACATCCCCCGACGCAGCCACATCTCCGGACATCTGAGAGACCTGCACTGGCTCCCCGTCAACAAGAGAATCACCTTCCGTCTCCTCACCCACGCACACAAAGCCCTACACGATCAAGGCCCGAGCTACCTCAACAACCGCATCAACTTCTACGCTCCCAAACGCCACCTCCGATCAGCCAGTCACGCCCTCGCCGCCGTCCCCCGCATCCGAAGAACGACAACAGGAGGAAGGTCCTTCTCCCACCTGGCCGCCAAGACCTGGAACTCCCTCCCTCCCGACCTGCGCCTGACCCAAGACCACCTCTCCTTCAGGAAGAAGCTCAAGACCTGGCTGTTCGAGCAGTAGCAGCACCCCCCCCCCCCCAAGCACCTTGAGACCCTCCGGGTAAGTAGTGCGCTCTATAAATGTCCTTGATTGATTGATTGATTGAAAGTGCAGAAGTGCTGCAGGAAGAGGTGTAATCATACTTGACGGAAAGTGAAGAATTGCTGCAGGATGAGATATAATCACATGGATGGAAAGGGGAGAAGTGCTTCAGGAGAAGGTGTAATCCCACTGGATGGTAAGGGAAGACGTGCTGCAGGAGGTGGTGTAATCCCAATGGATGGAAAGAGAAGAAGTGCTGCAGGAGTAGGTGTAATCATACTCAATGAAAAGTAAAGTAATGCTGCAGGAGGAGGTGTAATCACACTGGATGGAAATGGAATAAGTGCTGCAGGAGGAGGTATAATCATACTTGATGGAAAGGGAAGAATTGTTGCAGGGGGAGGTGTAATCATACTCAAAGGACAGGGAAGAAGTGCTGCAGGAGGAGGTGAAAGCACACTGGATGGAAAGGGAGGAAGTGCTGCAGGAGGAGGTGTAATCATAATGGATAGAAGGGAAGAAGTGGTGGTGGAGGAGGTGTGATCACACTGGATAGAAGGGAAGAGGTCCTGCAGGAGGAGGTGTAATACCACTGGATAGAAAGGAAAGAAGTGCTGCATTACGAGGTGTAATCACACTGAATGGAAAGGGAGGAAGTGCTGCAGGAGGAGGTATAATCCCACTGGATAGAAAGGAAAGAAGTGCTGCATTACGAGGTGTAATCATACTGGAGGAAAAGGGAAGAAGTGCGGCAGGAGGAGGTTTAATCATAATGGATGGAAAGGGAAGAAGAGCTGCAAGAGGAGGTGTAATCCCACTGGATGGAAAGGGAAGACGAGCTGCAGGAGAAGGTGTAATTATACTTGATGGAAAGTGCAGAAGTGCTGCAGGAAGAGGTGTAATCATACTTGATGGAACGACCCCGCCGCTTCCAGAGCCAACCTTCACGAAGGGATGAAAGATGTAGCCGAGTGGATGACGACCAGCCGCCTGAAACTGAACTCAGACAAGACGGAAGTCCTCATCCTGGGCTCCTCGCCCTCCGCCTGGGACGACTACTGGTGGCCCCCCGCCCTGGGCACCGCACCCACACCGACAGACCACGCACGCAACCTGGGCTTCATCCTGGACTCCTCCCTCTCCATGACCAGACAAGTCAACGCCGTCTCCTCGTCATGCTTCAACATCCTGCGCATGCTACGGAAGATCTTCCGGTGGATCCCCACCGAGACCAGGAAGACGGTCACCCAGGCCCTCGTCACCAGCCGACTGGACTACGGCAACGCCCTCTACGCCGGAACCACCGCCAAGCTCCAGAAGAGACTCCAGCGGATCCAGAACGCCTCTGCCAGACTCATCCTCGACATCCCCCGACGCAGCCACATCTCCGGACATCTGAGAGACCTGCACTGGCTCCCCGTCAACAAGAGAATCACCTTCCGTCTCCTCACCCACGCACACAAAGCCCTACACGATCAAGGCCCGAGCTACCTCAACAACCGCATCAACTTCTACGCTCCCAAACGCCACCTCCGATCAGCCAGTCACGCCCTCGCCGCCGTCCCCCGCATCCGAAGAACGACAACAGGAGGAAGGTCCTTCTCCCACCTGGCCGCCAAGACCTGGAACTCCCTCCCTCCCGACCTGCGCCTGACCCAAGACCACCTCTCCTTCAGGAAGAAGCTCAAGACCTGGCTGTTCGAGCAGTAGCAGCACCCCCCCCCCCCCCCAAGCACCTTGAGACCCTCCGGGTAAGTAGTGCGCTCTATAAATGTCCTTGATTGATTGATTGATTGAAAGTGCAGAAGTGCTGCAGGAAGAGGTGTAATCATACTTGACGGAAAGTGAAGAATTGCTGCAGGATGAGATATAATCACATGGATGGAAAGGGGAGAAGTGCTGCAGGAAGAGGTGTAATCCCACTGGATAGAAAGGGAAGATGTGATGTAGGAGGAGGTGCAATCATAATGGATAGAAAGAGAAGAAGTGCTGGTGGAGGAGCTGTGATCACACTGGATGGAACGGAAGAGGTGCTGAAGAAGGAGGTGAAATCCCACCGGATAGAAAGGAAAGAAGTGCTGCATTAGGAGGTATAATCACACTGGATGAAAAGGCAGGAAGTGCTGCAGGAAGAGGTGTAATCATAATTGATAGAAAGGGAAGAAGTGCTGGTGGAGGAAGTGTGATCAAACTGGATGGAAGGGAAGAGGTCCTGCAGGAGGAGGTGTGATCACACTGGATGGAAGGGAAGAAGTGCTGCAGGAGGAAGTGCATTCAGACTGATGGAAAGGGAAGAAGTGCTAGTGGAGGAGGTGTAATCCCACTGAATGGAAAGGTAATAAGTGCTGCAGGAGAAAGTGCATTCACACTGATGGAAAGGGAAGAAGTGCTGGTGGAGGAGGTGTAATTCCACAGTATGGAAAGTTAATAAGTGATGCAGGAGGAGGTGTGAAACCACTGGATAGAAAGGGGAAAAGTGCTGCAGGAGGAGGTGTCATCACACTGGATGGAAAGGGAGGAAGTGCTGCAGGAGGAGGTGTATCATACTTGATGGAAAGTGAAGAAGTGATGCAGGAGGAGATGTAATCATACTTAATGGAAAGTGAAGAAGTGCTGCAGGATGAGGTGTAATCCCACTGATGGAAAGGGAAGAAGTGCTAGTGAAGGAGGTATAATCCCACTGGATGGAAAGGGTAGAAGTGCTGCAGGAGGAGGTGTAATCCCACTGGATGGAAAGGGAGGAAGTGCTGCAGGAGGAGGTGTAATTCCACAGTATGGAAAGTTAATAAGTGATGCAGGAGGAGGTGTGATCCCACTGAATGGGAGGGAAGAGGTGCTGCAGGAGGTGTAATCCCACTGGATGGAAAAGGAAGAAGTGCTGGTGGAGGAGGTGTGTTCCTACTGGGTGGAAAGGGAAGAAGAGCTGGTGGAGGATGTGTGACCACACTGTATGGAGAGGGAGGAAGCGCTGCAGGAGGAGGTGTAATCCCACTGGATGGAAAGGGAAGAAGTGCGGGTGGAGGAGGTGTAATCCCACTGGATGGAAAGAAGAAGTGCTGCAGGAGGAGGTGTAATTCCACTTGATTGAAAGGAAAAACATGCTAGAGGAGGAGGTGTGATCACGCTGGATGGAAAGGCAAGAAGTGCTGCAGGAAGAGGTGCAATCACACGTATGGAAAGGGAAGAAGTGCTGTGAGAGGAGGTGTTTCACACTGGATAGAAAGGGAAGAAGTGCTGCAGGAGTAGGTGTAATCCCACTGGATGGAAATGGTAGAAGTGCTGCAGGAGGAGATGTAATCCCACTGGATGGAAATTGAAGAAGTGTTGCAGGATGAGGTGTAATCACACTGATGGAAAGGGAAGAAGTTCTGTAGGAGGAGGTGCAATCACACTGATGGAAAAGGAAGAAGTGCTGCAGGAGGAGGTGTAATCCCACTGGATGGAAGGGAAGAAGTGCTGCAAGAGGAGGTGTAATTACACTGGATGGAAAAGGATGTACTGCTGCAGGAGGAGGTGTAATCACACCGATGGAAAGGGAAGAAGTGCTGAAGGAGGAGGTTTAATCATAATGGATGTAAAGGGAAGAAGAGCTGCAAGAGGAGGTGTAATCCCACTGGATAGAAAGGAAAGAAGTGCTGCATTAGGAGGTGTAATAACACTGTATAGAAAGGGAAAACGTTCTGCAGGAGGAGTTGTAATCATAATGGATGGAAAGGGAAGAATGGTTGCAGGGGGAGGTGTATTCATACTCGAAGGATAGGGAAGAAGTACTGCAGGAGGACGTGAAATCACAATGGATGGACAGGGAAGAAGTGCTGCAGGAAGAGGTATATTCACACTGGATGGAAAGGGAGGAAGTGCTGCAGGAGGAGGTGAAATCACAATGGATGGACAGGGAAGAAGTGCTGCAGGAAGAGGTATATTCACACTGGATGGAAAGGGAGGAAGTGCTGCAGGAGGAGGTGAAATCCCACTGGATAGAAAGGAAAGAAGTGCTGCATTAGGAGGTGTAATAACACTGTATAGAAAGGGAAAACGTTCTGCAGGAGGAGTTGTAATCATAATGGATGGAAAGGGAAGAAGTGCTGGTAAACGAGGTGTAATCCCACTGGATGGAAAGGGAAGAAATGCTGCAGGAGGAGGTGTAATCCCACTTGATGGAAAGGGAGGAAGTGCTGCAGGAGGAGGTGTACTCATAATGGATAGAAGGGGAAGAAGTGCTAGTGGAGGAGGTGTGATCCCACTGAATGGAAGGGAATAGGTGCTGCAGTAGGTGTAATCCCACTGGATGGAAAGGGAAGAAGTGCTGGTGGAGGATGTGTGTTTCTACTGGGTGGAAAGGGAAGAAGTGCTGGTGGAGGATGTGTGACCACACTGGATGGAGAGGGAGGAAGCACTAAAGGAGGAGGTGTAATCCCACTGGATGGAAAGGGAAGAAGTGCAGGTGGAGGAAGTGTAATCTCACTGGATGGAAGGGAAGAGGTGCTGCAGGAGGAAGTGTAATACCACTGGATGAAAAGGGAAGAAGTGCTGGTGGAGGAGGTGTAATCCCACTGGATGGAAAGGAAAGAATTGCTGCAGGAGCAGGTGTAATCACACTGATGGAAATTGAATAAGTGCTGCAGGAGGAAATGCATTCACACTGATGGAAAGGGAAGAAGTGCTGGTAGAGGAGGTGTAATCCCACTGGATGGAAAGGGAATAAGTGATGCAGGAGGAGGTGTGAAACCACTGGATCAAAAGGGAAAAAGTGCTGCAGGAGGAGGTGTCATCACACTGGATGGAAAGGGAGGAAGTGCTGCAGGAAGAGGTGTACTCATAATGGATAGAAGGGGAAGAAGTGCTGGTGGAGGAGGTGTGATCCCACTGAATGGAAGGGAATAGGTGCTGCAGTAGGTGTTATCCCACTGGATGGAAAGGGAAGAAGTGCTCGTGGAGGACGTGTGTTTCTACTGGGTGGAAAGGGAAGAAGTGCTGGTGGAGGATGTGTGACCACACTGGATGGAGAGGGAGGATGCACTGAAGGAGGAGGTGTAATCCCACTGGATGGAAAGGGAAGAAGTGCAGGTGGAGGAGGTGTAATTTCACTGGATGGAAAAGGAAGAAGTGCAGGTGGAGGAGGGAGGAGGTTTGATCCCACTGGATGGAAAGGGAAGAAGTGTGGGTGGAGGAGTTGTAAGCCCACTGGATGGAAAGGAAGAAGTGCTGCAGGAGGAGGTGTAATTCCACTTGATAGAAAGGAAAGATGTGCTAGAGGAGGAGGTGTAATCACGCTGGATGGAAAGGCAAGAAGTGCTGCAGGAGGAGGTGTATCACACTGGATGGAAAAGGAAGAAGTGCTACAGGAGGAGGTGTAATCCCACTGGATGGAAAGGGAAGAAGTGCTGGTGGAGGAGGTGTAATCCCACTGGATGGAAAGGGAAGAATTGCTGCAGGAGCAGGTGTAATCACACTGATGGAAATTGAATAAGTGCTGCAGGAGGAAATGCATTCACACTGATGGAAAGGGAAGAAGTGCTGGTAGAGGAGGTGTAATCCCACTGGATGGAAAGGGAGGAAGTGCTGCAGGAGGAGGTGTAATCATAATGGATAGAAAGGGAAGAAGTGCTGGTGTAGGAGGTGTGATCACACTGGATGGAAGAAAGGTGGTGATGCAGGAGAACGTGTAATCCCACTGGATGAAAAGTAACTCTAGGCGTAGTAGGCGTAGTGGGGCTACACGAAGCTACGCGAAGTGGGCAAGAAACTACGTCCACCTATGCACTTCGCATAGTCCCACTACGCACCACCCACCTCCCTCCCGCCCTCCCTAAATACTACCCGCCTCCTTCCCGCCCTCCCTAAATACTTAACTACCCTTTTTAAAAAGAATAAAAACCACGTACCTTGTCCGCTGCGTCTACGGGGCTCTCTCTCGTAATCGCGCCGCCATCTTGGATACTCGTGAGAAATGCGCATGCGCGGGGAGCCGCGCATGCGCATTAGTGTCCGAGATGGCGGCGCGATTACGAGAGGGAGCCCCGGAGACGCAGCCGACAAGGTAAGTGTTTTTAATTCTTTTTAAAAAGGTTATTTAAGTATTAAGGGAGGGCGGGAGGGAGGGAGGCGGGTGGCGGGCAACTTCGCTACGCCCACAGAGTCGTAGTGTTGCCTGCTACGCCTACTTTGCAAATTGCGAAGTAGGCATTACTACGCCCACTCCGTGGGTGTAGCGAAGTACTATGCCCAGGGTAAATGTAAAGGGAAGAAGTGCTGGTGAAAGAGGTGTAATCCCACTGGATGGAAAGGGAAGAAGTGCTGCAGGAGGAGGTGTAATCCCACTGGATGGAAATGGAAGAAGTGCTGCAGGAGGAGGTGTAATCCCACTGGATTAAAAGGGAGGAAGTGCTGCAGGAGGAGGTGTACTCATAATGGATAGAAAGGGAAGAATTGCTGGTGGAGGAGGTGTGATCCCTCTGAATGGAAGGGAAGAGGTGCTGCAGGAGGTGTAATCCCACTGGATGGAAAGGGAAGAAGTGCTGGTGGAGGTGGTGTGTTCTTACTGGGTGGAAAGGGAAGAAGTGCTGGTGGAGGATGTGTGACCAAACTGGATGGAGAGGGAGGAAGCGCTGAAGGAGGAGGTGTAGTTCCACTGGATGGTAAGGGAAGAAGTGCGGGTGGAGGAGGTGTACTCTCACTGGATGGAAAAGGAAGAAGTGCAGGTGGGGGAGGTGTGATCCCACTGGATGGAAAGGGAAGAAGTGCGGGTGGAGGAGATGTAATCCCACTGGATGGAAAGGAAGAAGTGCTGAAGGAGGAGGTGTAATTCCACTTGATAGCGCCAGGAAACTTATGGTGTCAGTGCGCTTTACAAATGTCACTTGATATAAGATAAGATAAGATAGAAAGGAAAGACGTGCTAGAGGAGGAGGTGTAATCACGCTGGATGGAAAGGAAAGAAGTGCTGCAGGAGGAGGTGTAATCACACTGATGGAAAGGGAAGAAGCGCTGCAGGAGTATGTATAATCATACTCGATGGAAAGGGCAGAAGTGCTGGTAGAGGAGGTGTAATCACACTGGATAGAAGGAAAGGTGGTAGAAAGGAAAGAAGTGCTGATGAAGGACAAGTATGGCCAAACTGGATGGAGAGGGAAGAAGTGCTGCAGGAGGAGGTGTGGTCCCACTGGATGGAAAGGGAGGAAGTGCTGCAGGAGGAGGTGTAATCACACTGATGGAAAGGGAAGATGTGCTGGTGGAGGAGGTGTATCACACTGGATGGAAAAGGAAGAAGTGCTGCAGGAGGAGGTGTTTTCACACTGAATGAAAGGGAAGACTTGCTGCAGGTGGAGGTGCAATCCCACTGGATGGAAAGGGAAGAAGTGCTGCAGGAGGAGGTGTAATCACACTGATGGAAAGGGAATAACTGATGAAGGAGGAAGTGTGAAACCACTGGATAGAAATGGAAAGAGTGCTGCAGAAGGAGGTATCATCACACTGGATGGAAAGGGAGGAAGTGCTGCAGGAGGAGGTGTAATCATTATGGATAGAAAGGGAAGAAGTGCTGGTGGAGGAAGTGTGATCACACTGGATGGAAGGGAAGAGGTGCTGCAGGAGGAGGTGTAATACCACTGGATGGAAAGGAAAGAATTGCTGCAGGAGCAGGTGTAATCACACTGATGGAAATTGAATAAGTGCTGCAGGAGGAAATGCATTCACACTGATGGAAAGGGAAGAAGTGCTGGTAGAGGAGGTGTAATCCCACTGGATGGAAAGGGAATAAGTGACGCAGGAGGAGGAGTGAACCCACTGGATGGAAAGGGAAAAAGTGCTGCAGGAGGAGGTATCATCACACTGGATGGAAAGGGAGGAAGTGCTGCAGGAGGAGGTGTAATCATAATGGATAGAAAGGGAAGAAGTGCTGGTGGAGGAGGTGTGATCCCACTGAATGGAAGGGAAGAGGTGCTGCAGGAGGTGTAATCCCACTGGATGTAAAGGGAAGAAGTGCTGGTGAAAGAGGAGTAATCTCACTGGATGGAAAGGGAAGAAGTGCTGCAGGAGGAGGTGTACTCATAATGGATAGAAAGGGAAGAATTGCTGGTGGAGGAGGTGTGATCCCACTTTATGGAAGGGAAGAAGTGCTGCAGGAGGTGTAATCCCACTGGATGTAAAGGGAAGAAGTGCTGGTGAAAGAGGAGTAATCCCACTGGATGGAAAGGGAAGAAGTGCTGCAGGAGGAGGTGTAATACCACTGGATGGAAAGGGAGGAAGTGCTGCAGGAGGAGGTGTACTCATAATGGATAGAAAGTGAAGAATTGCTGGTAGAGGAGGTGTAATCCCACTGGATGGAAAGGGAAGAAGTGCTGGTGGAGGATGTGTGTTCCTACTGGGTGGAAAGTGAAGAAGTGCTGGTGGAGGATGTGTGACCACACTGGATGGAGAGGGAGGAAGTGGTGCCGAGGAGGTGTAATCCCACTGGATGGAAAGGAAAGAAGTGCGGGTGGAGCAGGTGTAATCCCACTGGATGGAAAAGGAAGAAGTGCAGGTGGGGGAGGTGTGATCCCAATGGATGGAAAGGGAAGAAGTGCGGGTGGAGGAGGTGTAATCTCACTCGATGGAAAGGGAGAAGTGCTGCAGGAGGAGGTGTAATTCCACTTGATAGAAAGGAAAGATGTGCTAGAGGAGGAGGTGTAATCACGCTGGATGGAAAGGCAAAAAGTGCTGCAAGAGGAGGTATATCACACTGGATGGAAAGGAAAGAATTGCTGCAGGAGCAGGTGTAATCACACTGATGGAAATTGAATAAGTGCTGCAGGAGGAAATGCATTCACACTGATGGAAAGGGAAGAAGTGCTGGTAGAGGAGGTGTAATCCCACTGGATGGAAAGGGAATAAGTGACGCAGGAGGAGGTGTGAACCCACTGGATGGAAAAGGAAAAAGTTCTGCTGGAGGAGGTATCATCACACTGTATGGAAAGGGAGGAAGTGCTGCAGGAGGAGGTGTAATTATAATGGATAGAAAGGGAAGAAGTGCTGGTGTAGGAGGTGTGATAACACTGGATGGAAGGAAGGAGGTGATGCAGGAGGACGTGTAATCCCACTGGATGTAAAGGGAAGAAGTGCTGGTGAAAGAGGTGTAATCATAATGGATAGAAAGGGAAGACGTGCGGGTGGAGGAGGTGTAATCTCACTCGATGGAAAGGGAGGAAGTGCTGCAGGAGGAGGTGTAATTCCACTTGATAGAAAGGAAAGACGTGATAGAGGAGGAGGTGTAATCACGCTGGATGGAAAGGCAAAAAGTGCTGCAAGAGGAGGTATATCACACTGGATGGAAAGGAAAGAATTGCTGCAGGAGCAGGTGTAATCACACTGATGGAAATTGAATAAGTGCTGCAGGAGGAAATGCATTCACACTGATGGAAAGGGAAGAAGTGCTGGTAGAGGAGGTGTAATCCCACTGGATGGAAAGGGAATAAGTGACGCAGGAGGAGGTGTGAACCCACTGGATGGAAAGGGAAAAAGTTCTGCAGGAGGAGGTATCATCACACTGTATGGAAAGGGAGGAAGTGCTGCAGGAGGAGGTGTAATCATAATGGATAGAAAGGGAAGAAGTGCTGGTGTAGGAGGTGTGATAACACTGGATGGAAGGAAGGAGGTGATGCCTGAGGACGTGTAATCCCACTGGATGTAAAGGGAAGAAGTGCTGGTGAAAGAGGTGTAATCCCACTGGATGGAAAGGGAAGAAGTGCTGCAGGAGGAGGAGTAATCCCACTGGATGGAAAGGGAGGAAGTGCTGCAGGAGGAGGTGTACTCATAATGGATAGAAAGGGAAGAATTGCTGGTGGAGGAGGTGTGATCCCACTGAATGGAAGGGAAGAGGTGCTGCAGGAGGTGTAATCCCACTGGATGTAAAGGGAAGAAGTGCTGGTGAAAGAGGAGTAATCCCACTGGATGGAAAGGGTCAGGGAAGAAGTGCTGCAGGAGGAGGTGTACTCATAATTGATAGAAAGGGAAGAATTGCTGGTGGAGGAGGTGTATCCCACTGAATGGAAGGGAAGAGGTGCTGCAGGAGGTGTAATCCCACTGGATGTAAAGGGAAGAAGTGCTGGTGAAAGAGGAGTAATCCCACTGGATGGAAAGGGAAGAAGTGCTGCAGGAGGAGGTGTAATCCCACTGGATGGATAGGGAGGAAGTGCTGGTGGAGGAGGTGTAATCCCACTTGATGGAAAAGGAAGAAGTGCAGGTGGGGGAGGTGTGATCCCAATGGATGGAAAGGGAAGAAGTGCGGGTGGAGGAGGTGTAATCTCACTGGATGGAAAGGGAGAAGTGCTGCAGGAGGAGGTGTAATTCCACTTGATAGAAAGGAAAGACGTGCTAGAGGAGGAGGTGTAATCACGCTGGATGGAAAGGCAAGAAGTGCTGCAGGAGGAGGTGTATCACACTGGATAGAAAAGGAAGAAGTGCTGCAGGAGGAGATGTAATCATACGTGATGGAATGTGAAGAAGTGATGCAGGAAGAGGTGTACTCATAATGGATAGAAAGGGAAGAATTGCTGGTGGAGGATGTGTGACCACACTGGATGGAGAGGGAGGAAGTGCTGCAGGAGGAGGTGTAATCCCACTGGATGGAAAGGGAAGAAGTGCGGGTGGAGGAGGTGTAATCCCACTTGATGGAAAAGGAAGAAGTGCAGGTGGGGGAGGTGTGATCCCAATGGATGGAAAGGGAAGAAGTGCGGGTGGAGGAGGTGTAATCTCACTGGATGGAAAGGGAGAAGTGCTGCAGGAGGAGGTGTAATTCCACTTGATAGAAAGGAAAGACGTGCTAGAGGAGGAGGTGTAATCACGCTGGATGGAAAGGCAAGAAGTGCTGCAGGAGGAGGTGTATCACACTGGATAGAAAAGGAAGAAGTGCTGCAGGAGGAGATGTAATCATACTTGATGGAATGTGAAGAAGTGATGCAGGAAGAGGTGTACTCATAATGGATAGAAAGGGAAGAATTGCTGGTGGAAGAGGTGTGATCCCACTGAATGGAAGGGAAGAGGTGCTGCAGGAGGTGTAATCCCACTGTATGGAAAGGGAAGAAGTGCTGGTGGAGGAGGTGTGTTCCTACTGGGTGGAAAGGGAAGAAGTGCTGGTGGAGGATGTGTGACCACACTGGATGGAGAGGGAGGAAGTGCTGCAGGAGGAGGTGTAATCCCACTGGATGTAAAGGGAAGAAGTGCGGTGGAGGAGGTGTAATCCCACTGGATGGAAAAGAAAGAAGTGCAGGTGGGGGAGATGTGCTCCCACTGGATGGAAAGGGAAGAAGTGTGGGTGGAATCCCACTGGATGGAAAGGAAGAAGTGCTGCAGGAGGAGGTGTAATCCCACTTGATAGAAAGGAAAGACTTTCTAGAGGAGGAGGTGTAATCACGCTGGATGGAAAGGCAAGAAGTGCTGCAGGAGGTGGTGTATCACACTGGATGGAAAAGGAAGATGTGCTGAAGGAGGAGGTGTAATCCCACTGGATGGAAATGGTAGAAGTGCTGCAAGAGGAGGTGTAATCCCACTGGATGGCAAGGAAAGAAGTGTTGCAGGAGGAGGTGCATTCACACTGATGGAAAGGGAAGACGTGCTGGTGGAGGAGGTGTAATCCCACTGGATGGAAAGGGAATAACTGATGAAGGAGGAGGTGTGAAACCACTGGATAGAAAGGGAAAAAGTGCTGCAGGAGGAGGTGTATTCACACTGAATGAAAGGGGAAAAGTGCTGCAGGTGGAGGTGTAATCCCACTGGATGGAAAGGGAAGAAGTGCAGCAGGAGGAGGTGTATTCACACTGAATGAAAGGGAAGAAGTTCAACCAGCTCGCCGCCTTCCTCGAAACCAACAAATCCCTCGAGTCCTCACAGTCCGGCTTCCGAGCCAAACACAGCACTGAAACCGCCCTCATCGCAGCAACAGACGACATTCGAACTCTACTGCACAATGGAGACACAGTCGCCCTCATCCTCCTCGACCTCTCCGCAGCCTTCGACACAGTCTGTCATAGCACCCTCTTACAGCGCCTCAAAAACGTCGGAATCCAAGGAAAAGCACTGGAATGGATCACCTCGTTCCTCACCGGAAGAACCCAGAGAGTCCGCCTTCCACCATTCAAGTCAGAGGCCACTGAAGTCATCTGCGGCGTACCACAAGGATCTTCACTCAGCCCCACCCTCTTCAACGTATACATGAGCCCCCTCGCGGTCATCGCACGCCAACACAACCTCAACATCATCTCCTACGCCGATGACACTCAACTGATCCTATCACTCACCAGAGACCCTAACACTGCCAAAACCAACCTGCATGAAGGAATGAAAGAAGTAGCCGAATGGATGAAGCACAGCCGTCTGAAACTGAACTCAGACAAAACAGAAGTCCTCATCCTGGGCACCTCCCCCTCCGCCTGGGATGACTCTTGGTGGCCAGAGGCCCTTGGAAAAGCACCCACCCCGACGGACCACGCACGGAACCTGGGCGTCATCCTGGATTCCTCACTCTCGATGAACAGACAAGTCAACGCCGTTTCTTCATCTTGCTTCAATATTCTTCGCATGCTCAAAAAAACATTTCGCTGGATCCCCACCGAAACTAGAAAAACGGTCACCCACGCACTGGTCACGAGCCGCCTGGACTACGGAAACACCCTCTACGCTGGTACCACCGCAAAACTCCAGAAAAAACTCCAACGCATCCAGAACGCTTCAGCCAGGCTCATATTAGACATCCCGCGTAAAGAACACATCTCTGGTCACCTGAAAAACCTCCACTGGCTCCCCGTCAATAAGAGGATTACTTTCCGCCTCCTAACCCACGCACACAAAGCACTCTACGAAATCGGACCCGAATGCCTCAACACACGACTGTCCTTCTACACCCCCTCCCGCCAGCTACGATCCTCCAACCAAGCCCTTGCCACTGTACCTCGCATCAACAAAACCACCATGGGAGGTAGATCCTTCTCCTATCTGGCAGCTAAAACCTGGAACTCACTTCCCACTCACCTTCGCCTTACTCAGAACCACCTAGCATTCAGAAAGCAACTTAAAACGTGGATATTCGACAAGTAATTCCCCACCCTTCTTCAAGCGCCTTGAGACCCTCTGGGTATGTAGCGCGCTATATAAATCTATTGACTTGACTTGACTTGACAAGTGCTGCAGGTGGAGGTGTAATCATAATGAATAGAAAGGGAAGTAGTGCTGCAAGAGGATGTGTAATCCCACTGAATGGAAAGGACTAAATCTTTCTAGACCAGGGGTTTAGAAAGATTTAGTTAAAAAGAAGCCGCTGCTTCTTTCAGCTGGCTGAGTTGGAACAAGATAAATCCACCTCCACAAAAATTGTAAATCTCTTTCATACCACCCAGAAAGAACCAGAAGACAAGATATGTGTGCATGACTAACACCCTCCGTAGTTTGACACAATAAATAATAGTAGGACAGGACAATCTTGTAGGAATTCAAATTGTGCTAATACATTTTTCAGCCATTAATAGCACTAAATGTTCATTGTCTTATGAAGTGACAGAATGAAAGTGTAATTTGCATGAATTCTCAAATATTTGAATGTATTCACGTGTATTGTTGTATTGCAATTGAAGCATGAGAGCACTGTCAAGTCTTTATGTTTTTTGTCCTAATGTAAAGATTTTTTCAGAAAATTGAAAATCGTGTTGTGTACAAGGTGAAAGGAATACTTAAATGTAAAATGTATAAATAACCACAAAAAATAACTAAACAAGCACAGAGTCAATAAAAGGGATTTCTGTGAATAAATCGTGTGCGATCTATAGTGTCAGAGGTATTTTGTTTTGTTGAAACAAGCTTCTTTCTTTCTAGCCTCTGTCCTGCTTAAATGAATCATTCCCCTTACTTATTTAATCAACTGTAGGAGGAGGTGTAATCACTGATGGAAAGGGAAGAAGTGCTGCAGGATGAGGTGTAATCACACTGATGGAAAGGGAAGAAGTGCTGCAGGAGGAGGTGTTAACATACTCAATGGAAAGGGCAGGAGTGCTGCAGGAGGAGGTGTAATCACACTGAATGGAAAGGGAAGATGTGCTGTAGGAGAAGGGGTAATCATACTCAAAGGAAATGGAAGAAGTTCCGCAGGAGGAGATGTAATCACTGATGGATGGAATCACTGATGGAAAGGGAAGAAGTGCTGCAGGAGTAGGTGTAATTATACTCGATGGAAAGGGAAGAAGTGCTGGTAGAGGAAGTGTGATCCCACTGGATGGAAGGGAAGAGGTGCTGCAGTAGGAGTTGTAATTCCACTGGATGGTAAGTTAAGAAGTGCTGATGAAGGAGGTGTAATCATACTCAATGGAAAGGGCAGAAGTGCTGCAGGACAAGGTGTAATCATACTCGATGGAAAGTGGAGAAGTGCTGGTGGAGGAGGTGTGATCACACTGGATGGAAGGGAAGAGGTGCTGCAGGAGGAGGTGTAATCCCACTGGATGGAAAGGGAAGAAGTGTTGCAAGGGGAGGTGTAATCATAATGGCTGGAAAGGGAAGAAGTGCTGCAGGAGGAGAATAAATCACATTGCATGGAAAGGGAAGAAGTGCTGCAGGAGGAGGTGTAATCCGACTGGATGGAAAGAGAAGTGCTGCAGGAGTAGGTGTAATCATACTTGATGGAAAGTGAAGAAGTGGTGCAGGAGGAGGTGTAATCACAGTGGATGGACACGGAAGAAGTGATGTAGGAGGTGGTATAATCATGCTGGATGGAAAGGGAGGAAGTGCTGCAGGAGGAGGTGTAATCATAATGTACAGAAAGGGAAGAAGTGCTGGTGGAGGAGGTGTGATCCCACTGGATAGAAATGGAAGAAGTGCTGCATTAGGAGGTGTAATCACACTGGATGGAAAAGGAAGTACTGCTGCAGGAGGAGGTGTAATCCCACTGGATGGAAAGGGAAGTGCTGCAGGAGGAGGTGTAATCACACTGATGGAAAGGGAAGAAGTGCTGCAGGAGGAGGTTTAATCATAATGGATAGAAAGGGAAGAAGAGCAGCAGGAGGAGGTGTAATGCCACTGGATGGAAAGGGAAGAAGTGATGCAGGAGGAGGTGTAATCATACTTGATGGAAAGTGAAGAAGTGCTGCAGGATGAGGTGTAATCAGACTGATTGAAAGGGAAGAAGTGCTGCAGGAAGAGGTGTAATCACACTGATGGAAAGGGAAGAAGCGCTGCAGGAGGAGGTGTACTCATACTTGAAGGAAAGGGAAGAAGTGCTGGTGGAGGAGGTGTAATCACACTGATGGAAAGGGAAGAAGCGCTGCAGGAGTAGGTGTAATCATACTCGATGGAAAGGGCAGGAGTGCTGCAGGAGAAGGTGTAATGACACTGAATGGAAAGGGAAGAATTGTTGCAGGTGGAGGTGTAATCATACTTGAAGGATAGGGAAGAAGTGCTGCAGGAGGAGGTGAAATCACAATGGATAGAAAGGGAAGAAGTACTGGTGAAGGAGGTGTGATCATACTGGATGGAAGGGAAGTGGTGCTGCAGGAGGAGATGAAATCCCACTGGATAAAAAGGAAAGAAGTGCTGCATTAGGAGGTGTAATCTCACTGGATGGAAAGGGAGGAAGTGCTGCAGGAGGAGGTGTAATCATAATGGATAGAAAGGGAAGAAGTGCTGGTGGAGGAGGTGTGATCACACTGGATGGAAGGGAAGAGGTGCTGCAGGAGGAGGTGTAATACCACTGGATGAAAAGGGAAGAAGTGCTTGTGGAGGAGGTGTAATCCTACTGGATGAAAAGGGAAGAAGTGCTGCAGAAGCAGGTGTAATCACACTGATGGAAATGGAATAAGTGCTGCAGCAGGAGGTGCATTCGCACTGATGGAAAGGGAAGAAGTGGGGGCTGTCCCTTGTAGCAGGGGGGGAGCAAGATGGTGTCTGGCTAGGTGGCTAGTGGAGAACGCTCCGATGCCGACCAGCCCGTTTTTTTTAACAAGACGAATGGAATGAAATGCTGATAACATTTTGGTAGCCTAAAGACTTTACCTAGTACAAGGCTAGTACAAGGCTATACCCCCAGCGATACCTGAATGAAGATTGAAGGGGTCCTGGGGGTGATCTCCACGGCAGTGGCAGCAGCAGCTGAGGTGCTGCGCTTACGGCGCTCTCGGCGTTCTCGGCGTTTTCAGCGCTCTCAGCAACCCAGCGGTGCAGGCGAAGTTCACGGAGCTGGCTGGGCGGAGCGCAGAGGTCACAGATCCTGCAGCATCCAACGGCGCAGGAGACGCGGCAGAGCTCAGAGGGGCGGATCACCTGCCGAAACGCCACAACAGCAGCAGAGACGAGGACAACGGAGGAGGTGTAAGCAGCGGTGCACGTCGCTGCAGTGTCATTTCTACAGATACGATTTGGGAGATCCCCGGATCACTGCGCTCAAGGACTACAAAGCCAACCGCGGCATCAGGGGTAAGGCAGAGGCAGTGTGCGGGGTCAGAGGGGTCAGAGGGGGAGTGAGAAAGACTTTGGCACTTACAATTTGGACTGGCAGGGCTTTGGGGGCAGCAAGCCTCCAAAGAAGCTACATACAACGTCTGAATCAGAGTTTAGAAGTCGGTCAGCAATACTGTATTCTGGTAACAGTGACAGAAGTGGCAGAGGTGGCAGAGGAGGCCAAAGGGGTCGAAATGGCACCAAAAGCTACCCGAGGGGGGAAAGTGAAAGCGCCCGAGGGAGGTGAGAACTCAGGGAAGCCTCCTGGGCATGTTGATAAAAATAAAGGAGTAGATAAAGACCTACGTGCCCATGCCCACAACGCTTTGAATGAGGTATCTGCGGCTGGGAGCAAAACGAGAGCTAGAAAGCAGGCTGCAATAAATGCTGCACAACTAACTGGACAATCAAAAAGTATAGCCGGATACTTTACCCCCTCCAACACAGCTAATACGGCTAAACCAGATGCTGCAAGTATATCTGAGCCGCCCAGAACTCCCTCAATAGAGACTCAGTGGAGTAATATCATGGACCTCAATGATATAGTGGATACTATAGAGGAAGATATACGCCCCACTGAAGGAATAGCAATGGCGACAAATATGGATACTGCCGCAGGTGGAATTTCTGAAACAACAACCACCATAGCGCAACAGACTGGACTACTGGTACAACAAATAACAGCAAATAGCTACCTGAGCGGAACGGAGGATAATGCAGATCCAATAGACAATTTCTACTCAGTAACAGATGGGTCAGATGCATCCAAGGATACACATTCTGACTTGGAAGAGAATGATGGGATATACACTGATTCAAGCCTGGCCATAAGTTTGGAAGGGGAAAGCGGATCTCCACCAAAGGGGAAAGGTCCAGAGCTGAGGAGAAAAAGAATGTCCAGACGGCAGAGAAGTACCCAGTCACAAGAGAAAATCGGCAGCAGCCACAGGCGAATTAGTGCGGCAAGCACCGAAACTGAAGCAGGTCTAAACTGGGATTACTCAACTACACAGCATACCTACAACGAGATTGAGAATGAGAAGGAGGATCCTACGGCTGGGGGGGCACGGGGACAGACACCACCAGCGGAGCCCACACTTCAGCTAATCTTAAACTCAATTAAACAACTGCAGGATGCGACAAAGGCTGAGGGGAAAAAAAATCGCCTAGCAACCAAGCATCTACAAGGTGCCATAAAGAAGGTGGCCAAGATTTGCACAGCCACAAATACGAGGATAACACACCTGGAAGATCGAACGGGCTGGATGGAAGACCAACAAGTCAAAGACTCAGCTAGGCTCAAAGGGTATGAAAAGCAGATGGTGGATGCCCAGTGGAAGCTAGAGGACCTAGAGAACCGCCAGAGACAAAACAACCTCAGAATCCTGGGTATAGAGGAAGGGGCAGAAGGCGGGGATATCAGGGCGTATGCCCTGAAAATGTTCAAAGGAGCCTTCCCGGAATTGAACCATTGGAACTGGGACAGGGAAATTCAAAGAGTCCACAGATTTCCAATGACTATAAAAAAGAAAAGTCCTTCTACTACAGATGGGGTATCAAGATCAAGAGCTATATTAGTGTACTTTGGTAATTTTTTACTGAGAGAAGAAGTGTATGCAAAAGCTCGGCCCAATGCTAAACGCTCGTTTGAGAATCAGTCTTTTTTCTCAACCCCAGATTATTGCCATAGCACTGTCGAAAGAAGGTGGAGACTCAGAGAATTATTGGATCCATGCCATAAGATGGGCCTGCAGGCCTATCTAATGAACCCTGCAAAACTTAAAATAATTCATAAAAACTCTACCAGGGTTTTTTTCTCCGAAATTCAAGCAAAGGAATATATGGACATGATTCACGCCAGCAGGGAAACTAGCGGTGAAGCGAGAGACAAACCTTGAAGACTTCTATGATGACCCTATCTCTATTTTAGCCCCTTAGCTCTGTGGAAAGATATGTTGGTCCTAGATGGATTTAGTCTTGTCTAAGTATACAAAGAGATAGTATATGGATGATGGAGGGCTAGGGGTAATTCGATCGCATATGCTGAATAGGGATAAAATAGGAACAATAAATATAATGGTGAGGGTACTGGTAAAGTAACGGGGGAATTGGATGATATGAAGGAGATATCAAAGTGAAGCAACTTATTCAGGCGATCTAATGTAATTATAATGGTCGGCAAAGGGGAGTCGATAGCCAGACTCCATCACAGAGGTCTTCGGCCAGCTTGCTCTAACAGGTGGGGGGGGGGGGAGGCGGAAGGAGGGGAAAAAAAAGAACATCATCACATCAAGATAAGACAAGACAAGGGGAAGATCAGAAACATAAAAATTTGAAAGATGAGAGAGTTGTTGAAAGGCTGAATGAGGATGTGAGGATAAAACAAGAATATCAATGCGGATAGGCACATTAAATATCTGTGGATTGAATGATGGGAGGAAGCGAAGGGAGGTGAGGGAGTATTTGAAAACAATTCAAGTTGACTTGCTTTGTCTGCAGGAGACCCATATAGAGGTTGCTCAAAAGGGATTATTGGGGCAGCTAGGTTATCAACTGCTTGTTTGTACGACAAAAGGCACGAGGACACGAGGGGTGGCTGTATTAGCGCGGCACGGCAGTGTGGTTGTTAAAAGACAAAAAGCAGATTCACATGCGCGTTGGGTGCTGATGGAATGCCAGGTGCAGGGATTTAAACTTTACTTTATGCTCATTGTATGCCCCGACAGTAGACGACCCTGAAGTTATTAATGCTATGAATACACAACTAACTAATTGGCCCCAACCCCTGGTGGTATGTGGGGATCTAAATTTTAATGGCCTGAATGGTTTATGGAAGAATGATCCCAAAAGATTTGTGGGGAGAAAAAAGAGAAGCCATATGGCTTTGATAAGGCTATTGGAAGATAATGGCTTAGTGGACATATGGGAGCAGCAACATAATGTTGGTGGGGGCAGCACATATTTTTCAGCACCCCACAAAGTATTAGCAAGGCTAGATTATTTTTTGGTCTCCCTTACAATAGCAACTATAGGTAAAGTGAGCAGGCTCCCACGAGTCATGTCGGATCATAACCCGCTCATCTTGGATATTGCAGTCCCAACGCAACACAAACAGACCTCAAACTGGACTTTTAAGAGAGCCCTGTTACACGATGCTAAATACATTGACCATATGAGAGAATGGATGAAAGGGTTTTTAGAGGTAAATAGAGGAACAGCTTTCCCCCGCTATAGTTTGGGATACAATAAAAGCAGGCATAAGGGGAGAGACAATTAGCTACTCAACCAGACGAAATAAGGTGGAGAGGGAGGAGGTAGAAGGCAGAATAAGGATGGTGGATAATATTGAGGAAGAACTTGGCATCGCTATTAGGTCTAAACAAGACATTATTGTAATATCACAGAGACTAACAGTTGCAAAAGCGGCAGTGGGGGAGATATTTGCATCTAAGGCAGCAGGGAAATATCTGGCATGGAGGAAAAAACAATACGAATACAGTGAGCAGATTGGACGCATATTAGCTATTCGAACAAGGCAGGCAGCCCCTAAGGGGGATATTGCAGAGATCATGCTTCACGATGGCAGTAAAGTCACAGCACCCAGGGACATATGTGCAAGGTTTCCGGAGTTTTATCAATTACTCTATAGTCCTGATCAAGGGGGTGAGATATGTGATATTGAGGAGTTTCTTAAAGGAGCAAATTTAGATAAATTGGACGCGGCTGATAAAGGGGCTCTGGAAACAACGTTCAATCGGTGGGAAATGCATAGAGGAATCTTGGATCTTCCAGCAGGTAAAGCTGTAGGTCCGGATTCTATCCCATTAGAATTCTATAAAACCTTTATGCCCGAAATAGAGGGGGATTTTTTTAATTTAATAATTAATATCTAAAATGGCACACCTCCCCCAGAGTCTTGAGGTGAAGCAGTTATGATTGTGTTCATTAAAAAAAAAAAACTCCGACTAATCCTGGGTCATATAGACCTATTAGTCTTATGAATAGCGATGTAAAAATGTACTCGAAAATTTTGGCAAACAGGTTAGGGAGTATAATAGGCAAGATCGTATCTCCCAGACAACATGGGTTCATCCCTGGGAGAGGGACTGCAGAGCACGTTAGGAGAGTTTTAACCCTGTTTGACGGAACAGCAGCCTCACGAGACCCTATGTCATTAATACTATTAGATGCGGAAAAAGCATTTGATAGGGTTTCGTGGGGATTCCTTTGGGCAGTGTTGGAGAAGGTAAACCTTGGGAGCATATTTATAAAGGCTGTAAGGGCATTATATTTCAACCCAAGAATAAGACTCAGAATCATGGGTGAAATGAGTAATATAATAACGATTGGGCAGGGAACCAGACAGGGGTGTCCTTGCTCCCCGCTCCTCTTTGCCTTGTATATAGATGCATTCATACGAAGAATAGAGCAGAATATAGACATCCGGCCAATTGTTCTGAATGGATGCGAAACAAAAATTCTGGGATATGCGGACGATTTGGCGGTTACATCAGGTGATCCTGAATTGGCATTGCGGGCGATAGAAGAAGAGGCAGCTATATATGGAAAGCTATCAGGATATAAGCTAAACGTAGACAAAACGCAGGTTGTAATAAATCAAAAAATAACAATGGCAGATCGAAGAATCACTGGAACAGCGATATATTTAGGGGTTTTAATCACCTCTGATATTTCGGCAGTTGTGGCAAAAAATATAGAACCGATAATAAGTAAGGCCAAGCTTGATTTTCATAGATTGCGCAATCTACATTTGACTACAATCGGTCGGTGCAATTTGATAAAAATGTCATTTTTACCTAAGGTGCTATATCTTTTTAGGACCATCCCACTGCTATTTGACAATAAGTGGTTTAGGGAGCTGGAAGGGGTAACAAACAGGTTTATCTGGGCAGAAGGAAGAACACGCCGCAGTCAAAAAATGTTATTGCTACCAAGAGAACGCAGCGGGCTGTGCTTCCCAACTTTAAAGCCTATTATTGGGCTACAGTATTACAATATATAAGAGGGATGCTGGGGGGGAATATAACAGATAAATAGAGAGGGAGGTGTGTGATTCCAGATGTGTATGAACTTTTGGTTAAAGACTCGGATAGATGGCTTCTTAAATATGATGAGAAAAGCTACTATAAGAAGGTACGCTTCAAGACCCTGGGGGCCGCAATAACAGTATGGTCCATCATTAAGAGGAAGATAAAATTGGGTAGAATGAATTATTATACACCGCTATATGGGAACCCATCGCTACCAGGAATATTCCATGACTCTGTAATGAAAGGCTGGGATAGGCAGGGGGTAAGAACTATAGGAGATCTTATAGGGGCGGCAGGGATAATTACCTATGAGAATGCGCAACGGCTATATAATCTAAGGCATAGAGATTTTTATAAATATCTACAAGTTAGATCTGTCTTATCAAAGAAGCGTGGTGGAGGTGCTGACATGCAAAAAATAGATTTAATGGAAGATATAAGAAATGAGACAGGATGCTCCATATCACAACTATATGGTGAAATATGTAAATATAAGGAGGATGACAGTGAAAAAATGTATGAGAAATGGGGAAAAAAATTGGGGCTGTCAGGGAATGAGGCTGAGAAATCGCTAAAACTGTCAAACTCTGTGCTGAGAGCAGCAAATGTGCAAACCCAGCAATATAAAACATTGTTTGAATTATACCATACCCCCACAGGGTGGCACAGTGGGGTGGAACAAGAGGCATAACCTGTCCAAGATGTCAATCTACCCAAGCTGATACTATCCACATGTTTGCATCATGCTCTGCTTTAGATAAGTACAAAAAAGAATTGGAGCAGTTTTTCAAGAACTCGTAGGGAATGAGTATAGTATTGCAAGATGAAGTAATGATTTTAGGGATAACAAAGGATGGCTTGGAAGTACCTCACTACGAGTTTTTGTATATGGCCATGGCACTAAGCAGATTATGTATAGCGTCGCTATGGAAAGACCCAAGGCCGCCGACTCTACAACAATGGGTCTCCAGGGTTTTGGCGATATACACGTTGGAACAGGCCTTATTTGAAAAAAAGGGAAGGGTAAGAAGAGAGGCTGTGAGGCGGATATGGGCCCCAATAATAGAATGGAAGTTAAGATTGGGGGAGGCTTAAGTATGTAGTATGAGACTTAATAGCCTTAATGACTTTGAGTTAGCAAGAATCAATATAGCCAGAATTCGCACGTTGAGCGAAGTACATGGATTAATTTGTTGATTTGTTGATATGAATTTTTGCTTATTTTCTTATTTCTGATGAAACATATAATGAAAATGTATTCTTGATGTTGATGAACAATAAAAAATAAAAAAAATAAAAAGGAAAGGGAAGAAGTGCTTGTGGAGGAGGTGTAATCCCACTGGATGGAAAGGGAATAACTGATGAAGGAGGAGGTGTGAAACCACTGGATAGAAAGGGAAAAAGTGCTGCAGGAGGAGGTGTCCTCACACTGGATGGAAAGGGAGGAAGTACTGCAGGAGGAGGTGTAATCATAATGGATAGAAAGGGAAGAAGTGCTGGTGGAGGAAGTGTGATCACACTGGATGGAAGGGAAGAGGTCCTGCAGGAGGAGGTGTAATACCACTGGATGGAAAGGGAAGAAGTGCTGGTGGAGGAGGTGTAATTCCACTGGATGGAAAGTGTTAGAACTGGTGATTTCTGGTAGGCTAAGACTGATGCCAAAGCCAGGCAGAAACCACCATTATAGTCAGGGCAAGGGAGTCACACGCCAAGATAACCCCTGCTCACCCCCTTGGTAGCTTGGCACGAGCAGTAAGGCTAAACTCGGAGGCAATGTGTAAAGCATTTGCGCCAGCACACAACAGCAACAACATCCTAGGCACACCACAAGAGGAACTCCACACAAGGTTATATAAAAATAACTTCTGTATTGTCAAAACCACATCAGATAGAAATCACACATGTACATTGTGCCAACTTGCATGGGCAATATTCACAAGGGATTATTTACAAGACAGGGCCACATGGGCCACTGTCAGAATCAACACTTTTAGAAATAGCACTTCTAGAACTTAGAATAAGTATAGCACAAAATAACAGTTATAAATCACAATCAGTAACTACCGGTAACAGGTAAGTACCACCTACGCAACCCTAAAAACCTTAGGAGAATGTCACGCAGGGGACCAGGACCTCACTAGGACCACCTGTACTGGAAAGAACAACCACCTAAGAATAAAGTACATATAGGGGTCTCAGCAAGAACACATTACACATGATGCATCAAAATACATTTAGCGGTGTAAGAACAAGGCAAATGATGCATCAAAAATACATTCAGAGGTGCAGGGAAGGAAAAACACATGATGCATAAACCAACACATTCAGAGGTGTAAAATCAAGGAAGACACATGATGCATAAAAACATTCAGAGGTGCCAGACCATAACTCAATAGCGCAAAAACACATGATGCCCAAAAACATTCAGAGGTGTAAGATCAAGGTGCGTAATCATATTAAATGCATTACATTTCCTAGCACCACATCACATTGCGCAAAACTCACATTAGGCAATTACCATCACACAGATAATCACATTGCGCCTAAATAAAGTCACATACCAGCCCACATCTAATAAAGGGACTAAAGAGCCCTATGTCCAGAATGTCAGGGCGCGCTGCCAATGCAGCGCCAGTCAGGGGTGCGCCACTGGTGCAAAACCTAAACGTTGCAGGTGCCCACTACCTGCTGGGCACCTGGGAACAATCACAAGACCTAAACGGTGCAGCTGCCCACTAATTGCTGGGCAGCTGTGAAGCAAAACTGCGGCAGGGCTCTCACTAGCCCTCAGGGACCCAAAACTGCGCCAACTGGGAGCCTTCTAGGCTCTGAACTATGCACGTTGGAGCCACACAGGCTCTGGACATCACACATGTCCCAAACATTGGAGCCACACAGGCTCTTAAACAATTATGGCCCATAGAGCCCTCGTGGCTCTGAACAAATACCTTGCATGCAGGAGGGGGCGGGCACCGGCAATGTGCCACGACGCCCCCTCTAAATAATATGGCCCCCGGAGCCTTCTCGGGGCTCCAGACAAACATGGTCCCCAAGCCCCTCACAGGGACTTTTAAACAAATGTGGGCCTGGGTTGGAGCACTCGGGCTCTGTCGGAACATTGGGGTGACCCACTGTCATCTGGGGCCGCCCTACTTCCACCCTCGTCATTGTGCCATCTCATGGCACCAACAGCAGCCCCCACGGAGCCCCCCAGCCCATGTGTACTCACCAGGCTGCTCTCTCTGGGGACTCCACTTCTCTGCTTCTCTTCCCGGGCGGTCGGCGGGGCTCTCTATCTCCGGGGCTCCCTCCACAACACTCTGGCGCTGGTTTGCTGGCGGCCCTGGGGCTCTCCCTCACTCCTGGGAGCCCCGGGCCACAGGTATTTGCCGGCTTTTCCTCCTCTTTCCCGGTGGCAGCAGGCAGCCAATCGGGGTGTGGTGGCAGGCGGGACTACCTTCCAAAACCGGAAGTCCCTCCCCGCGTCAGGTACCATAGTGCCTGGCTTCCTGTTTTTGCGACGCGAGGGCCACGGCAGTGAGAACTCGGGGCACAAATGAGGGGTGGGCACCCTCGAGGTCCAAAATAAACATAGAAGCGAGGTGGGCACTCGCTAAGGCACCCTTAAACGGGGTGGGCACCTGTATATAACAATATAGCGATAACGGGCATAAAGCAGGGTGGCACCTGCCATTCCTCACGCAAAATGCGGGGCGGAGAAACGCTCCCATAAAGCAAAAAGCGCTCCCAAGCGCTAAGAAAGACAAATCAAGCGCTCCCAAGCGCTATAGCAAAGAAAAAGCACTTCCAGGTGCTTAGGGGAGCAGAGAGTCCAGCAACAAAGTCCTTTCAGGGGTCCAGGGGCTGGGCAGGGCAAAGCAAAGTCCCCCTATCAGCCCAGGCAAGGCAGAGGGGTCCCCCAGAAGTCCTCCAGGCATCCAGGGGCTGGGCAGGGCCCAGGGATTCCCCTGGGCCCAAGCAGCAGCATGCCCCTGACAGGATTCAAGTTAGAAACAAGAACCTTTTTATAGTGTCACAGCACCCTTTTCATACCCAAAATCCTTTGTCTAAAGGGTGCAGGCAGTGTGAGAACCAGCTAGAACTGGTTATAGGGAATTCCTTTCACTGACCAGGCTAGGGACATCAGACGCACCCCAGGAGGTGGAGCCAGCACTGTGTGGGGAAAACCCAGCCTCATTCAGGACCCTCAAACCAGACGGTCAATCCACAAGCAGGCCCAGGCTCACTCCTCCCCTCACATCAGCATGCTAAACACTCCATTCACCACCGGGTCAGACCCTCCCAGACTCTTGGAGCCAGGCTCACCAGTAAGCCTCAGCCAATCACACAGGTATGGGGACACTCGGTGTTTTGTAAAATACCCCTCACACACCAACAGGCCCCTTGGTGTCATGCTTCATCATAGGAAGTGGTTGGGGTATTTTAATGTGAGTGGTACCTCAGGTGTGCGTCGACTGTCCATAGTCACGACAGATTATTACCTCGCACTGCACTTCTTTTAACAGTACCAGCCCGGGGTTGTGAATAAAGTTTTTTCTATACACCCACGAGCCAGGTACTTTTTAAACCTTCACTATATCCCATCACTCACATTAAAATACCCCTACCACTTCCACCACATACACCACACATAGTCTATACTTTCAGTGCTCCCGCATAGTCGTAGGTCGCAGCACCCCGCATCCTGTTAGAGGCCGGGGTGCGAAGACCCCTATGATGAAGCATGACACCAAGGGGCCTGTTGTTGTGTGAGGGGTATTTTACAAAACACCGAGTGTCCCCACACCTGTGGTAGACACTTTGCCTTTCCACTGTGAGTAGGATTCCTTTTGTTTATGTAACTGTGCCCGTGGAGTAAGAATCCTACCTCTATACTCTACCTCCCTCCTGATGTTTTTTTGTGTCAGCCAATCACACGCCAGACACAAATTACACAAATATGCCAACTTCTAAAAGTGGCACTTCTACACTAGACACAATCATGCCGCATATACCATTATGCAGCATTCAATCTCACGAGTTCGTACATACCAAACTCGACCCTGCACTCCCCACACATCAGGAACTACCATGGTCACACATATTCCCCATGCATTCCTATGGGAGGGCAGGTCACTCACCACACATACACAGAGACCTCACGCACTTTACACTGTACCACAGTGAAAAAGTGCGCAAAGGCCTAAAATCACCAACACCAGGTCACAGAAACAGGCTAGGAAAAAGCAAAAAGTTTAGGGGTGAACCTGCCAGAAAGGGCCAGGTCCAACAGAAAGGGAATAAGTGATGCAGGAGGAGGTGTGAAACCACTGAATCAAAAGGGAAAAAGTGCTGCAGGTGGAGGTGTCATCACACTGGATGGAAAGGGAGGAAGTGCTGCAAGAGGAGGTGTAATCATAATGGAAAGAAAGGGAAGAAGTGCTGGTGGAGGAGGTGTGATCACACTGGATGAAAGGGAAGAGGTGATGCAGGAGGAGGTGTAATCCCACTGGATGGAGAGGGAAGAAGTGCTGGTGAAGGAGGTGTAATCCCACTGGATGGAAAGGGAAGAAGTGCTGCAGGAGGAGCTGTACTCATAATGGATAGAAAGGGAAGAAGTGCTGGTGGAGGAGGTGTGATCCCACTGAATGGAAGGGAAGAGGTGCTGCAGGAGGTGTTATCCCACTGGATGGAAAGGGAAGAAGTACTGGTGGAGGAGGTGTGTTCCTACTGGGTGGAATGGGAAGAAGTGCTGGTGGAGGATGTGTGACCACACTGGATGGAGAGGGAGGAAACGCTGCAGGAAGAGGTGTAATCCCACTGGATGGAAAGGGAAGAAGTACGGGTGGAGGAGGTGTAATCCCACTGGATGGAAAGGGAAGAAGTGCAGGTGGGGGAGGTGTGATCCCACTGGATGGAAAGGGAAGACATGCGGGTGGAGGAGGTATAATCCCACTGGATGGAAAGGGAAGAAGTGCGGGTGGAAGAGGTGTAATCCCACTGGATGGAAAGGGAAGAAGTGCAGGTGGGGGAGGTGTGATCCCACTGGATGGAAAGGGAAGAAATGCGGGTGGAGGAGGTATAATCCTACTGGATGGGAAGGAAAGAAGTGCTGCAGGAGAAGGTGTATTCACACTGAATGAAAGGGAAAAAGTGCTGCAGGTGGAGGTGTAATCCCACTGGATGGAAAGGGAAGAAGTGCTGCAGGTGGAGGTGTAATCCCACTGGATGGAAAGGGAGGAAGTGCTGCAGGAGGAGGTGTAATCTTAATGAATAGAAAGGGAAGTAGTGCTGCAAGAGGAGGTGTAATTCCACTGTTTGGAAAGGACTAAATCTTTCTAGACCAGGGGTTTAGAAAGATTTAGTTAAAAAGAAGCCGCTGCTTCTTTCAGCTGGCTGAGTTGGAACAAGATAAATCCACCTCCACAAAAATTGTAAATCTCTTTCATACCACCCAGAAAGAACCAGAAGACAAGATATGTGTGCATGACTAACACCCTCCGTAGTTTGACACAATAAATAATAGTAGGACAGGACAATCTTGTAGGAATTCAAATTGTGCTAATACATTTTTCAGCCAACAATAGCACTACATGTTCATTGTCTTATGAAGTGACAGAATGAAAGTGTAATTTTCATGAATTCTCAAATATTTGAATGTATTCACGTGTATTGTTGTATTGCAATTGAAGCATGAGAGCACTATCAAGTTTTTATGTTTTTTGTCATAATGTAAAGATTTTTTCAGAAAATTGAAAATCGTGTTGTGTTCAAGGTGAAAGGAATACTTAAATGTAAAAAGTATAAATAACCACAAAAAATATCTAAACAACCAAAGAGTCAATAAAAGGGACTTCTCTGAATACATCCAGAGTGATCTATGGTGTCAGAGGTATTTTGTTTTGTTGAAACGAGCTTCTTTGATTCTAGCCTCTGTCCTGCTTAAATGAATCATTCCCCATATTTATTTAATCAATTGTAGGAGGAGGTGTAATCACTGATGGAAAGGGAAGAAGTGCTGCAGGAAGAGGGGTAATCATACTCAAGGAAAGGGAAGAAGTGCTGCAGAAGGAGGTGTAATCATACTTGATGGAAAGTGAAGAAGTGCTGCAGGAGGAGGTGTAATCACACTGAATGGAAAGGGAAGATGTGCTGTAGGAGGAGGGGTAATCATACTCAAAGGAAATGGAAGACGTGCTGCAGGAGGAGATGTAATCACACTGATGGAAAGGGAAGAAGTGCTGCAGGACTGGGTGTAATCATACTCGATGGAATGGAAAGAAGTGCTGGTGGAGGAAGTGTGATCCCACTGGATGGAAGGGAAGAGGTGCTGCAGGAGGAGTTGTAATTCCACTGGATGGTAAGTTAAGAAGTGCTGATGGAGGAGGTGTAATCATACTCGATGGAAAGTGAAGAAGTGCTTGTTGAACCTGGCCTCGTGGCGTGGTCCTACCCCTCCCGCATGGCGGGCCCGCGATGACATCGGCCCTCCATCGACCCGCTGTCGCCCCCCTGGCACTACCCTATATGAACTCTCGACGAGAGCAGCCACCCTGGCAACCCACGGCTCTCCCCCCTGGAACCCGGCGAACCCTACTTGCCCCACCGCTGCAGGTCCGGCTACTACTCCGGACCACCAATTCAGGCCCGACTCCATCTTGGGCCCATCACGTCCCGAGCACGTGGTCTCAGCCCGACCCCGGCCACGGCACCAGCGAAGCCCCGACATCGAGGCACCAAGATCCACCCAGGTGGTAGAGTGGCCACTCGACGGATCTAAGAGGAGGGGAGTTTCGATGGCCCTCCAGCCGTCCCCGGATGCCTGGTATCGATTGCCCTCCAGCCTCCCTGGGCGCTGGCTCCACCCCCCTGCTGGGTGTCTGGACACCCTCATCCCGGCACCTCTGGCCCCCAGGCGCGAGGGTCCGGACATCAAAGGACTCCAGTCCTATATCTGGGCTAGCCCTGGATTAGGACGGCAGTTGTATCCTAGAGTCGAGAACCCTGCTGACGCTGTCGCGGCTGACTCCGAGAAGAACTCACTACCTTGAACGCTGAAACCGTCTTGGAGTCCTGCTGGCGCTGCTGCGGCCCAACCTCGCTGAAACCACCTTTGGAGTCCTGCTGGCGCTGCCGCGGCCCAACCTCGCTGAAACCATCTTTGGAGTCCTGCTGGCGCTGCCGCGGCCCAACCTCGCTGAAACCATCTTCGGAGTCTGCTGGCGCTGCTGCGGCCTATCCTCGCTGAAACTATCTTTGGAGCCTGCTGGCGCTGCCGCGGCCTATCCTCGCTGAAACCATCTTGGAGCCTGCTGCCGCTGCCGCGGTCCATCTTCACTGAAACCAATTTTGGAGCCCTGCTGGTGCTGCCGCGGCTCAACCTTGCAGAACCCCCCGGCTCGAGGATTGAGAGCTGTGCGCAGGGTATCCCTGTACCCATCCGGTACTGAGACTGTCCCGCTACCCCCTGTTCCCTGTTACCGAGACTTTATGGATCCCTCGATCCGCTTGTACATAGTGCCGAAGATAATCAACCTTTTATTACTGATAAAGCCTAAGAAACTATCCTCTTGTGTGGTGTCCATTTGTAGTGGTGTGATTGCTTTGCTGTTATGATTATAGGAGAGGAACCTCACCCAGGAGGCCTCTCGACAACGCTCGGCCACTTCCCGAAGGAGGGGTGGACCTAGGGGTGGTCAGTCAGACAGCTTCTGCCTCCCCCGGGATCGCCTTTCTAACATTGGTGACAGGCGGTGGGATCCGAGCCAACGCAAATCGTACAGAGCGTGACTCACCCACTACCGACAGAAATACACCGCGACCATGACTACCAAAGAAACCAGACCGACCGCAGAGTTCCAGAAAGAAAAGTTAAAAGATTACAGTCATAAGGAATTGAAGCAATTCTGCAAAGACCTAGGCATCGCTACCACTGGACTAAACACCAAAGAAGACTTCAAGTCGGCCCTACAAACATGGGTGGAAGCAGGAGCGACGCCACCCCAGAGCAAATATAACCCGGGCCCGAACGGACCCCCGGAGACCGACGCAACCCCAACGGGGAAAAGACCTGCAAACATAGACACGGGCCTCTCCCACGAAGACGCCCGAGAGCGAGAGAGGAACCGGCTCCACGAATTGGAGCTCGCCCGACTCCGGCTGGACGGAGAACTGCAGCTAGCTGAAAGAAAAATAGCCCTTGAGCAACTACGGCTGGAAGGAGACCTTGAGGAGAAACGGAGGCAGAGAGACCTAGAAGAAAAGAAACTCACGTTCGAGCACGAACGTGGCCTTAAAGAAATTGAAATCAAGTCCAAAACGAGTGAGGCCAGCGCCTCCGGGAGCAGGAGCTCGCCTCCTCCTGTGGACACGAAAGTTCACATCCCCAAGGATGTCGTCAAAGAGTACTATAAAAACGACGACATCCAACAGTGGTTCAAAGCTTACGAAGTGGCCATGAGCGCGCATCGAGTACCCCTCAAGGACTGGGGCACCGGCTTGTGGGGGAAATTCGTCACCGAAGGAAGAGACGCTCTGCTAGAGCTCCCCGATGCCGAGATGACCTCGTACGAACACATGAAAGCTGCCCTCTTCACTCGCTACAGACTCACCCCCGAAATGTACCGGCAGCGATTCCGAGACTGTAAAAAACTCCCCGGTACCACATGGGTGGAGTACGTAAACTTTTATAGTAGAGCCCTAGAGGGGTGGATCAAAGGCAGCCAGGTCACCACCTACGAGCAGTTGTTCAACCTCATTGTGTGGGAACACCTCTCCAACAACTGTTTCATCGAACTCCGGCAGCATCTCCTCGACAGCAAACTGACCAAGCAACGTAAACTCGCCGTCGAGGCCGATCGATGGGTGAACATCCGAGTCCCCCGGAGCCCGATGGGAGACTACGGCTGAGGATCCCCGGGGAGCCACCGGCCGCGAGGCGGCGGAGGAGGCCAGAACTGGGGCCGAGACGCCCCCACGGGGCCACCCCCGACCTCCACTTCGCCATCCCTGGCCAGAAGAGGGGCCCCCCCAGCAGGACTGGGGCCCCGCCCTAACGTTACCTGCCGCAGATGCCAGTGGCCTGGTCACTACGCTAATGACCCCCTCTGCCCGATGAACACACGGCCTGGCCCCACCGGTCCGCCCAACCGCCAGATCGCGGCTGCCGCCCTGGGCGAAGAAAGAGGCGAAGAAGAAGACGACAACCCCGACTAGGCCGAGTGGGAGCCCGCCGCTATGTCTTTGGTGTGCCTAGGTGAAAGAGACATGATCCCCCGGGCCCCGATCCCAGGCAACACGCAAAAGTACCGCCAATGGGTCACCATTAATGGACACCGGGCTGAAGCCCTCCGTGACACTGGAGCCAGCGTGACGGCTGTCCGCTGCCATTTGGTGGCCCCCGACCACATCTTGCCCAATGTCCTGTGCCCAGTACGGTCGGCGGACAACTCCGAGAGCCTGTGCCAGATGGCCCGTATTCCCTTTGAATGGGGAGGGGTGTCAGGCATGCTGAAAGTGACTGTCTGGGACGATGCCCCCGTGGACTGCCACCTCGGGAATGACCTGGAAAGCTCCCCTTGGGCCCACGTCAAGCGGAGGGAGCATCTGGGGATGCTGGGCCTTCCCGAGTGGGTCTGTGCAACCACCCGATCCATGGCCGCCCGGGCCAAAGCCCCAAACGAAGACACCCCGACTGAAGAACCGGAGTGGCCCGCACCTCCGCCGCCCGCCGTCCCCGAGGACGCCGACCCAGAGCCCGGCCCCCGGGGGCCCAGCAATGCAGACATCACCGAGCTCGGCCAACTCCCCGAACTAGCCCAATGGTGCCAAGAAGGTGGCCCCACGCGAGAACAGTTCCGGCAAGAACAAAAAACCTGTCCCTCCCTCGAGGGAATCCGACAACAAGCCGCCACTCAAGCCGCCGGAGACCCATCGGGGTCCCACTGGGTCTATTGGGACCACGATCTCCTCTACAGCGAGCAGAAAATTGCCGAACTGGAGGCCAGCCGAGTGTTGGTGGTCCCCCTACGATTCAGAGACTTCCTCTTAAACCTGGCACACGACGTGCCCCTCGCCGGGCACCTGGGGCAGGACAAAACCTACAGCCGCCTGGTGACCCATTTTTACTGGCCAAAGATGCGCAACGATGTGCACAATCACTGCAGAACCTGTCCGACCTGCCAAGCCAGCGGGAAGAGCGGGCGAAAAGTCAAGGCCCCGCTCCAACCCTTTCCCGTGGTAACCACCCCCTTCGAACGAGTGGGGATCAACATAGTGGGGCCCCTGGACCCCCGCACCTCTCAGGGACATCGCTTCATCCTCGTCCTGGTGGACCATGCCACCCGCTACCCAGAAGCCATCCCCCTCCGGACCATAACGGCCCCCGTGGTGGGCCGGGCGCTGATGGGGATCTTCTCCAGAGTCGGATTCCCCCGAGAGGTCGTGAGTGATCGGGGCACTAACTTTATATCCAAATATATGCGGTCCCTGTGGCAACAGTGCGGGTTCACATATAAGTTCACCACCCCATATCACCCCCAAGGGAATGGACTTGTGGAGCGGTTTAACCGAACACTCAAGGGGATGATCAAGGGCCTAGAAGAGCCCCTACGCCGCAAATGGGACGTCCTACTGCCCTGCCTCCTGTTCGCTTATCGGAAGGTGCCCCAGAAGTCCCTGGGGTTCAGCCCCTTTGAACTATTGTACGGACACCCTGTCCGAGGTCCCCTCAGCCTGGTCAAAGAAGGCTGGGAGGCTACAGTCCGAGATGCTCCACCTGATGTCTACCGGTACCTCCTGACCCTCCACAACCAGACTCGGAAGTTCTGGGAACTGGCCGAGGCCAACCTTGAAGCCAGCCAGGAGGAAATGAAACCCTGGTATGACCAGAACACCTCGTCCATCGAGTTCGAGCCGGGCCAGCAGGTCTGGGTCATGTCCCCGGTCCAACCTTGTGCCCTCCAGGACAAGTGGACAGGGCCCTTCAAAGTGGTGGAGCGCAAGAGTACCGTCACCTATTTGGTGGACATGGAGTCCCCCAGGAACCCCCTCCGGGTTCTACACGCCAACCGGCTCAAGCCTCACTTTGCCCGCACAGAACTGAGCCTGCTGTTGGCTACGGATGACGGAGCCGAAGACGACTCCGAGCCCCTGCCCGACCTCCTAAAGTGCTCTGAAAAAGACGGCTCCGTCGAGGGAATACTCCTCTCCTCCGCCCTGACCCCCGAACAGCACCAGGACTGCCGAAAGCTGCTGGGGCAATTTGCGGACCTGTTTTCACTCACTCCCGGGGTCACCCAGTGGTGTGTCCACGATGTCGACACCGGGGATAGCCCGCCCGTGAGACACCGGGCTTTCCGAGTTCCCGACCGAGTTCGGGCCTGCATCCAGTCCGAAGTTGCCAAGATGCTAGCCCCTGGGATGGTCGAGCCCTCAGACAGTCCCTGAGCCAGTCCAGTTGTCCTGGTCCCTAAAGCCGCCGCCCCCGGCGCCCCCCCGGAACTCTGGTTTTGTGTTGACTACCGGGGGCTGAATGCCGTCACCAGGACCAACGCCCATCCCATCCCCCGGGCCGATGAACTGATCGACCGCCTGGGGGCCGCCAGGTACCTCAGCACCTTCGACCTCACAGCCGGGTATTGGCAGATCGGCCTCACCCCTGGGGCCCAAGAGCGATCTGCCTTCTCGACCTCCGATGGCCACTTCCATTTCAAAGTGATGCCCTTCGACATGAAAAACGCCCCGGCCACCTTCCAGAGACTGGTGAATAGGGTGCTGGCGGGGCTAGAAGAGTTCAGTGCCACATATCTGGACGATATCGCGGTGTACAGCCTCCACTGGGACGAGCACCTGATGCACCTCTGGGAGGTCCTGACGGCCCTCCGACGGGTCGGAGTGACAATAAAAGCCAGCAAGTGCCAGATAGGCCAAGGGTCTGTGACCTATCTAGGGCACCAAGTAGGGAGCGGCCAGGTGGCTCCCCGGCCACCCAGACAGCCGTCCGAGCCTTCCTGGGGCTCACGGGATATTACCGGGGCTTTATAAAAGACTATGGGAGCATTGTGGGGCCTCTCACTGAACCAACATCCAAAAAGCAACCACAGAAGGTGCACTGGACCCCCGAGTGCCAAACAGCCTTTGAGACTCTGAAGATTGCCATGTGCACCGCCCCTGTGCTCCAAGCCCCCGACTACAGCCGCGAGTTTGTGGTCCAAACCGACGCCTCGGAGCACGGCATCGGGGCGGTCCTATCACAAGTTAACACTGAGGGAGTTGACCTTCCTGTGGCCTTCATCAGTCGGCGCCTGCTGTCTAGAGAACAACGATGGAGCACCATCGAGTGTGGGCCCTAAAGAAACTCCGGCCCTACCTCTTCGGCACCCACTTCCGGGTGCAGACCGACTACCGGCCCCTGCGGTGGTTGATGCAGATGCGGGGCGAGAACCCGAAGCTGTTGCGATGGTCCATCTCCCTCCAAGGGATGGACTTCACTGTGGAGCATCGCCCTGGCAACGACCACGACAATGCTGATGGCCTGTCCCGCTTCTTCTGCCTCAGCGAGGAGAACCCCCAAGAAGATAGGTGACTCTCCCTGCCTTCAGCTGGAGGGGACGTGTGTTGGACCCGGCCTCGTGGCGTGGTCCTACCCCTCCCGCATGGCGGGCCCGGGACTACATCGGCCCTCCATCGACCCGCTGTCACCCCCCTGGCACTACCCTCCACGAACTCTCGACGAGAGTAGCCACCCTGGCAACCCACGGCTCTCCTCCCTGGAACCCGGCGAACCCTACTCGCCCCACCGCTGCAGGTCCGGCTACTACTCCGGACCACCAATTCAGGCCCGACTCCATCTTGGGCCCATCACGTCCCGAGCACGTGGCCTCAGCCCGACCCCGGCCACGGCCCCAGCGAAGCACCGACATCGAGGCACCAAGATCCACCCAGGTGGTAGAGTGGCCACTCGGCGGATCTAAGAGGAGGGGAGTTTCGATGGCCCTCCAGCCGTCCCCGGACGCCTGGTATCGATCGCCCTCCGGCCTCCCTGGGCGCTGGCTCCACCCGCCTGCTGGGTGTCTGGACACCCTCATCCCGGCCCCTCTGGCCCCCAGGCGTGAGGGTCTGGACATCAAAGGACTCCAGTCCTATATCTGGGCTAGCCCTGGATTAGGACGGCAGTTGTATCCTGGAGTCGAGAGCCCTGCTGACGCTGTCGCGGCTGACCCCGAGAAGAACTCACTACCTTGAACGCTGAAACCGTCTTGGAGTCCTGCTGGCGCTGTCGCTGCCCAACCTCGCTGAAACCACCTTTGGAGTCCTGCTGTCGCTGCCGCGGCCCAACCTCGCTGAAACCATCTTTGGAGCCCTGCTGGCGCTGCCGCGGCCCAACCTCGCTGAAACCATCTTCGGAGCCTGCTGGCGCTGTCACGGCCTATCCTCGCTGAAACTATCTTTGGAGCCTGCTGGCGCTGCCGCGGCCTATCCTCGCTGAAACCATCTTGGAGCCTGCTGGCGCTGCCACGGTCCATCTTCACTGAAACCACCTTTGGAGCCCTGCTGGCGCTGCCGCGGCTCGACCTTGCAGAACCCTTCGGCTCGAGGATTGAGAGCTGTGCGCAGGGTATCCCTGTACCCATCCGGTACTGAGACTGTCCCGCTACCCCCTGTTCCCTGTTACCGAGACTTTACGGATCCGTCGATCCGCTTGTACATAGTGCCGAAGATAATCAACCTTTTATTACTGATAAACAATCCTCTTGTGTGGTGTCCATTTGTAGTGGTGTGATTGCTCTGCTGTTACGATTATATGAGATGAACCTCACCCAGGAGGCCTCTCGACAACACTCGGCCACTTCCCGAAGGGTGGACCTATGGGTGGTCAGTCAGACAGCTTCTGCCTCCCCCGGGATTGCCTTTCTAACAGTGCTGGTGGAGGAGGTGTGATCACACTGGATGGAAGGGAAGAGGTGCTGCAGGAGGAGGTGTAATCCCACTGGATGGAAAGGGAAGAAGTGTTGCAGGGGAGGTGTAATCATACTCGTAGGAAAGGGAAAAACTGCTGCAGGAGGAGATAAAATCACATTGGATGGAAAGGGAAGAAGTGCTGCAGGAGGAGGTGTAATCCCACTTGATGGAAAGAGAAGAAGTGCTGCAGGAGTAGGTGTATGCAAAAAACAACAAGTGATGGACTGAATGTGGATCAATGTCACACACTCCCCCAGTCAAAAGATCTGGGCCCAAATCCATCGTTTTTTTGCACTCCACACCACCCTGGGTCAGATAATGGCTTTATGCAAATCAGCTCTGACCCTGTTGCCCCATGGGAACAGTCCAGTCCGAACTACAACAGCCATATCTTTCCCAGACCGGAATCAAGCATCCGAGGACCGGACCGGTTTCGAGGTAACACCTCTCTTCAGCCCGGCTAGCTTGACTCCAAGTGGTGTGGAGTGCCTGGGACCCACGTCTGGGCATCCCCAGCGCACTTAGGGCGGCAATTGCAAAAAACAACAAGTGATGGACTGAATGTGGATCAATGTCACACACTCCCCCAGTCAAAAGATCTGGGCCCAAATCCATCGTTTTTTTGCACTCCACACCACCCTGGGTCAGATAATGGCTTTATGCAAATCAGCTCTGACCCTGTTGCCCCATGGGAACAGTCCAGTCCGAACTACAACAGCCATATCTTTCCCAGACCGGAATCAAGCATCCGAGGACCGGACCGGTTTCGAGGTAACACCTCTCTTCAGCCCGGCTAGCTTGACTCCAAGTGGTGTGGAGTGCCTGGGACCCACGTCTGGGCATCCCCCGCGCACTTAGGGCGGCAATTGCAAAAAACAACAAGTGATGGACTGAATGTGGATCAATGTCACACACTCCCCCAGTCAAAAGATCTGGGCCCAAATCCATCGTTTTTTTGCACTCCACACCACCCTGGGTCAGATAATGGCTTTATGCAAATCAGCTCTGACCCTGTTGCCCCATGGGAACAGTCCAGTCCGAACTACAACAGCCATATCTTTCCCAGACCGGAATCAAGCATCCGAGGACCGGACCGGTTTCGAGGTAACACCTCTCTTCAGCCCGGCTAGCTTGACTCCAAGTGGTGTGGAGTGCCTGGGACCCACGTCTGGGCATCCCCAGCGCACTTAGGGCGGCAATTGCAAAAAACAACAAGTGATGGACTGAATGTGGATCAATGTCACACACTCCCCCAGTCAAAAGATCTGGGCCCAAATCCATCGTTTTTTTGCACTCCACACCACCCTGGGTCAGATAATGGCTTTATGCAAATCAGCTCTGACCCTGTTGCCCCATGGGAACAGTCCAGTCCGAACTACAACAGCCATATCTTTCCCAGACCGGAATCAAGCATCCGAGGACCGGACCGGTTTCGAGGTAACACCTCTCTTCAGCCCGGCTAGCTTGACTCCAAGTGGTGTGGAGTGCCTGGGACCCACGTCTGGGCATCCCCAGCGCACTTAGGGCGGCAATTGCAAAAAACAACAAGTGATGGACTGAATGTGGATCAATGTCACACACTCCCCCAGTCAAAAGATCTGGGCCCAAATCCATCGTTTTTTTGCACTCCACACCACCCTGGGTCAGATAATGGCTTTATGCAAATCAGCTCTGACCCTGTTGCCCCATGGGAACAGTCCAGTCCGAACTACAACAGCCATATCTTTCCCAGACCGGAATCAAGCATCCGAGGACCGGACCGGTTTCGAGGTAACACCTCTCTTCAGCCCGGCTAGCTTGACTCCAAGTGGTGTGGAGTGCCTGGGACCCACGTCTGGGCATCCCCAGCGCACTTAGGGCGGCAATTGCAAAAAACAACAAGTGATGGACTGAATGTGGATCAATGTCACACACTCCCCCAGTCAAAAGATCTGGGCCCAAATCCATCGTTTTTTTGCACTCCACACTGTTTTTTGCAGGAGTAGGTGTAATCATACTTGATGGAAAGAGAAGAAGTGCTGCAGGACTAGGTGTAATCATACTTGATGGAAAGTGAAAAAGTGCTGCAGGAGGAGGTGTAATCACAGTGGATGGAAACGGAAGAGTGCAGGAGGAGGTATAATCAGGCTAGATGGAAAGGGAGGAAGCGCTGAAGGAGGAGATGTAATCATAATGGATAGAAAGGGAAGAAGTGCTAGTGGAGGAGGTATGATCCCACTGGATAGAAAAGGAAGAAGTGCTGCATTAGGAGGTGTAATCACACAGGATGGAAAGGGAGGAAGTGCTGCAGGAGGAGGTATAATCCCACTGAATGGAAAGGACTAAATCTTTCTGGACCAGTGGTCTAGAAAGATTTAGTTAAAAATAAGCCTCGGCTTCTTTCAGCTGGCTGAGTTGGAACAAGATAAATCCACCTCTACAAAACTTGGAAATCTCTTTCAGACCACCCAGAAAGGACCAGAAGACAAGATATGTGTGCAGGACTAACACCCTCCATGGTCTTGACACAATAGATCATAGTAGGACAGGACAATCTTGTAGGAATTCAAATTGTGCTAATACATTTTTCAGCCAATAATAGCACTAAATGTTCATTGTCTTATGAAGTGGCAGAATGAAAGTGTAATTTTCATGAATTCTCAAATATTTGAATGTATTCACGTGTATTGTTTTTATTTTATTTTTTTTTATATCCTCATTTGCCTGATCCTCCTCTTATTCAGCCTCCAACTGCCAAGCGCATGTTAACTCAAAGTGCAAGCCTCCTGCTGCACATGAAAATGCGATTGGTTACCATCGGCAGGAGATGGCCTGAAGAGAGGGCGGGGTGTTACTCCAAACTTGGTGTTACGCCAGTTGAACTAGCCTTGGAGCCAAGTGGAGGGGGCCTAGTTCTTGGAGTTACTAAGGCATAATCATTGGACGGAGGAAAAAAAAAAAAAAAAACCCGGTTATTGTTTCCACTGAACCAAGTAGTTCCAAAACGCCCGGTTACGTGAGCCACCTGATCTCAACATGTCAGTTTTAGAGTTTGTATACAAAGATGTTAGCCAATTTGCATGTGTTGGTGGCGATTTTTCAATCCAGACCTTGCATATCTCTCTTCTTGCAAGCAATGTTGCATAAAACAAAAACATCCTTGCATGGCCCTTTATACTATTGTCCATCCGAAAATAATCAGGGGTAGTGTAAGAGAAATCGAGATGTTAAGGATCGAATCCAGGGTCGCTTTTACTTCATTCCAGAACTGCAATAGGCTAGGGCAATCTATAAACATGTGAGTGTCCGAAGCTGCGATATAATTGCATTTATTACATTTCTTCCCTGGAATGAATTTAGACAGTTTTACAGGGTAAAATAGGCTCGATGTATCGTAAAGAGATGGTTACGCCTAAGCCATGCTGGTTTAACACACTAATATAGCAGGGTGCAGGATTTCCTGCCAGATTTCAATACTCTGGGCCCCAAGTTCTATGCCCCATAGTTGTTCCGGGAGGATAAACTCTCCATCTATCTCTTCTAACAGACTCCAGGACCACTGCGAGACTTCCTTACCCCCTCCTGGTCTTTCTACCAATTTCTCTTCAGTGGTGCTACACTTCCCAAATGTTACCCCTGACCTGATCATTGCTTTAAACCAACTGTTTAATTGTAGAAATTTAAACCTCGAGAGCTCTGAGCCCAGTTGGTCCCGTAACTCCTCTCAAGGCCTCAATGATTCGCCTGCCAGCAGATCTCCCCATGTTGCTATTCCTCCTTCTCTCAACGGAATTGCCAGCCTGTCTTCCAGACAAAGTGGCAAACCCGGAGATTCCCAAATGGGTGCAAAGTTAGAATAGTATGGCAATCCTAGTTTCCTCCTTATATGTGACCAGGCCTTCGCTTGGGACATAAGAATTTTTAATTTCACTTTTTTAAAGTATTTCTGATCGCCATATTTAAACATATAGCCTTTAGTTGGTAAACTGGCTCCGGTCAGCATCGCATTAAACATGAGACCTATAGATGTATTAGTTGGGACTTTTAAGACCATTCTTGAATGCGACAATTGGAATGCCCACGCATAATACTGCAAATCAGGCATAGACAGTCCCCCCTTTTCCCTCCTCCTTCTCAGTTTCTTCCATGCCACTCTTGCCGATTTGTAGCACCAAATAAATCAATTAAGCTCTCTTTGGCATTTCTCCAAGGCCACGTTATCAAAAGCGAGAGGGATAGTGTTAAAAATAAAAGTGAATTTAGGAAGAATGGACATCTTCATCAGACTTATTCTGCCGAGGACAGTCAGTGGAAGACTAGACCAAGATTTTAAGAGTTTCTTACTTTCATTAGACACTCTCGCGAGATTAACTTGAGCGATTTTATCGATGTCATGAACTATCCGAATACCCAGGTATCTCATCGAATTGGTTACGTTTAGCTGTAAGTCAGGAATGTTCCAAGCCATGATGTCGGTTTTACTTGGGTTGATCTCATAGCCCGAGATACGGCCAAACTCTACGGCTCTCCTTATTACCTCTGGGAATGTTGTCTCTGGGTCTGAAGTAAAGACTAGGATGTCATCTGCATAAAGAGCTACCCGCTTTTCCCACTCTCCAAACCTGAAAGATGGAATAAGTACATCTTGTCTTAAGACTTCCGTAAACGGTTCAATGTACAGATTGAAGAGGAGGGGGGAAAGCGGCAGCCCTGTCTAGTGCCTCTCGAAATCCCCAATGCTTCAGACAGTGTACCATTTATTAGGAGCCGGGCAGATGGTGAGTTGTACATAAGTTCAATGGTACGACAAAATCTCTCCCCGAAGTTGAATTTCTTCAGTACATCGTTAAGATAGGTCCAATTTACCCTATCAAAGGCTTTAGCCGCATCTAAGGTGAGTGCTGCCAGCGGAAGGGAAAAGGATGAGGCAATGTCAATTGCCCCCACAAGGTCGTACGTTAGGTCAGAAAGCTGGCGGCCTTTAATAAATCCCTTCTGGTCCTGGTGAATAATTTCCCCCGCTACTGAGCTAGATGCTAAGATGGAAGCGAAGATCTTAAAATCGCTGTTCAATAGAGATATTGGGTGATATGACCCACATAAAGTTGGGTCTTTGCCAGGTTTGGGAATCAATACTATAGTAGCCTCACTCCATGACCGGGGAGGCTCGAATCCCTCCCTCAAGATGCCATTGAAGAGGGCCGTTAAAGTAGGGGCAATTTCGTCAACCAAGACGCGGTATAGTTCCCCGGGGAGTCCATCCGGACCTGCAGCTTTACCATGTTTAAGTGACAGAATGACCCTCCTTACTTCTATTTCAGAGATATCCATCTCAATCCCATCACGTTGTATGGGTGAAAGGGATGGTAAAGGAATCTGATTTAGCCAAATGTCTCTTATCTGTTGGTTGTCAGGGATATCTTCCCTGTATATTTCCTCAAAGAATTCCCTAAAGGCAGTAATAATTTCTTGATTTGATGTTCTAAGGTCATTTTCGCCTTCAGCCTTTATCCCTCTTATATGACTTTTGGCCTAATCTGCTTTGACCCTCCAAGCCAGAATCTTGCCCGCTGTTTCCCCGAATTCAAAATTTGAAATTTTTCTAGCCTCCCATCTCTTTGTTACTCTCTCTTGTAGTATATTATCCAACCGATTTCTCAGATCAGACAGATTCTTTTGATCTTGTATTGACCCAGTTGATGCCTCGAGTCTCTGCTCGATTTTCTCTAGTTCCAATTCGAGATTTAGAATTTTCGATAAATAGATTTTCCTCAAATACGAGGCTCTATTTGTGATACAACCTCTCAGGTAGGCTTTTAAAGCTTCCCAGACAGTATCAAGAGAGGCTGAACACAAGTTTATTTCTAGGAACATATTTATTTCGGTCTTTAAGTATGTCACTTCCTCCGATTCCATAAAATGGTACGGTCGAATGACCAAGAGGGATGTTTAACTTGATCTGGGAGTTTTAGTGTAAATAAGAGAGCCGAGTGGTCCGATAAGTGGGAGGGCAGATACTTAATGCTAGATATAGAGTTTTGAAGGCAGTAGCTGAACAAGGCAAAATCGATTCTTGAGGTATGTTTATATTTTAGGTTCCTAAAAGATACCCCTTGTTTGGAGCCCGCCCTTTCCCTCCATAAATCTGTCAGACCTATTTGCTCCATAATCCCTTTGAGAGACTGTCTAGCTTTGGATGTAGGATGACCTTTATGTCTACTGTAATGGGTGGATTTATCTAGTTTTGGGTTCAATATGACATTGAAATCCCCTGTCCATATTATAGGTTCCGAAGTGGTCATTAAGTTATTCCTCACTATTTCTAAGAAGGATGGATCGTCTATGTTGGGACCATAGTAGCCGACTAGGTTACACACCCACCCATCAATAGACAGCTTAACTAAAAGCCATCTTCCACTGTTGTCCTCGTTGAAGTTAAGAATCTGCACCTTTGCAGCTTTTTTGCAAATTAAAAGAATTCCTCTTATGTTGGCGTTATGATCAGTGCTGATGAATTTGTCAATCCACTTCTGTTTTTTCAATATCTCGTTGGCCTCACTTTTTAAAAGATGTGATTCTTGGATGACAATGATCTGCGCTGGGGAATCTCGTAGATATTGTAAAATACGTTCTCTTCTCCCTCACAAGCGCAGACCATTGACATTCCAAGATAGAAACTGGATTGAGGTCATTTATCACAATCCTCCCTAGCGTATGCCTCTCTACTGTCGGCATTTAAATTGTTGCCTTTATTAACTTTATTTATCTTGCCTGTGGCAGTTGATTTGTTTAATAAGAAACCTAGTCTTGGAGGACCTGACTCCTGAGGATTATTTTGAATGTTTGTGCCCCCCTCCACCAACTCCCAACTCCCCCCCTTGGGGAACCCTCCCATACCTACTCCAACCAGATGTAAGGCCGGTTTCGCGCTGACTACGCCTTCTCCTCCCTCACCACGAAGTGCTCATCCTACAAAAACTAAAGAAGAAGTTGCCTGTGTGTTTACCTGTACAGGGGCTTTATACATATTACTTCCCCCTTTTTTTTTGTTCATATGTTTATTTTATATGTATGTATTTATTTATTTATTTATTTATTTATTTATTTTATTTATTTATTTATTTATTTATTTTATTTATTTATTATTATTTTTTTATTTTTTTTATTGTGTTAAAACAAAAATCCATATCTGTATATTCCCATCCTTCCTTCCTGAAAACTTCCTATAGCCCTTACAAGCCTGTATATTGCCCCTTTATGATTCAACTAGTGCTGGTGCAGTATGATAGAAAATGGGGCTTAATGGTTCCGGTCACAGTTTACCCTGAGAGTGATTACGGATGGTTTACAAAGTTCGTCTGCCTCGTAAGAGGATCTAACATTATGCATCTTGTTGTTATACATAACACGTAAGAACGCCGGGAACCTCATCTGACTGTTGCGCCAGACGCTCTAAATTTATCCATCTTTTGGCCCAGCTCCCACTGCCTATCAAGCGTGGTCTTGGATAGATCAGAGCGGACTTCAAAAGGGAAATCAGGGCCTTTTACAGTTTTAAGTTTAAGTGCCACATTCAGAATTTTCTCTTTCAAGGCGTAGGTCAGGAAATTTATAAGAACTTTCCTGGGTTTAGTCTGCCAGAGTTTAATCGGAAAGGATCACGGTGGATTCTCTGTATGTCTTTGTCCAACTCCTCTACTGACTCCTCAAGGTTTAGGGATTCCAGAAGTTTAACTATAAAACTTTTAAGATCTCCGCCTTCCTTTCCCTCCGGGATTTTCAAGAGGCGCAAGTTGTTTCTGCGTGAATAATTCTCTAATGATTCCAGTCTTTCTTTCATTGCGTCCCCTTCTCTCCGTAGAGTTTGAATCTTGGACTCAGCAGCATCTAAGTTAGCTTTCATTGCTCCAACTGAGCTCTCCAGTGCCTCTGTTCTTTCTCCCAGGCCATCTACTTTCCGCTCCAGTGCCTCACAAGATGCCCGAATATCATTCTGGTTTGTCTTAGAGACCAAAAAGTCATTGCGGATCTCTACTCTCATTGAGGCAATCGAGGCAACCAGAGCCTCCAATGCAGACTCGGTGTTAGTTAAGTTAATAGGGCTCTTATGGCTGTCTCGTTCTTCTTCCTCTTTATCTCTCACTGTTAAGCTTTGTAACTCGCCTGTAAAGATCAAAGCTTGCCCCTCTCCATCATTTTCCAGGGTATTTGCTAATGTATTAAGTGGCGGTGGGGACAGTGGGTTAGCCATTACAGTGACTAGAGTGGGTATACCAGATATTTCAGGGACTCTGGTAGAGCTATAGGTATTCGGATCGGTGTTATTAGTAGGCAAACTACCAGAGGGGGTGCCTATACTGACATTCTCATCCAGATTATTAACAGGTACCAAGTCTAGTACCTGGGGCAACACTTTGAAAAAAGAACGCAGAGAGGGAGTTACTTTCCCAGCATTACATGTTAAGCTCAGAGCCTTAAAACCCCCCCGAGGGCCAGTATTACTGTTTTTTTTACTTCTTTTCCCTTTAGGTTTTGGCTTAGATTTCTGGTTTGGCTTCCCCTTCCCCTTTACTAAGTCTTTGAGAGAAGAAGCAGAGGGGTCAGTCGCTGTCAGAGTAGGTGTAGAGGGGTCAGTTGCTGCCACTGTCCCTGAAACAGGGGATTCTGGGAGTTGTAGTAACCTTTTGCTGACCCCTTGTATCCTCTCCAGGTTCCCTATTACAGATCTAAAGTTTTTAGCACTGCCCCCTCCTTGGGAGATTTTCTTGTCTCTCTCACCCCTCTGATTCACAGGAGTCCCTGGGCAAACATTAACCCCCTCCCGACTCCTTTCTCCAATCACAGAGACTAAACCCCCTCCAGTCGTAACCTCCTGCTCACGTCTAGTTTGAACAGGGAAAATGAATTCACCACCCTGTTTCTGCAGTAACTGGACCTCTGCCCCCCCTGAGCCTGCACAGCCCAGCTTACCTCTCTGCTGTCCCTGCGCCGAGCGGCCCCGACGTAGCTCCACAGCTGCCCTGTGCCACAAGCCCTGGAGGGGCGGAGAGCTGCTGGGAGGAGATAGCGAGGCGTGACACATCCGAGAAACGAAGGAACGCCGAGTAAACACCGACCCCCCCAGGCCTCAGGTGAACGAGCAGGCGAGGGATCCGGAGACACAGTGTTTACACAAAGACGCAGTCACAGTTCCGTGGTTACATGTTCGGAACCCTAACAGGTAAAAGCAAAGTGATTTCCGTCATATCAGGCTTTGAAAGAAGCAGAACGAGGAAGAGCAACTCCGTGGTGCGGAGCTCTGCGTCTGGCGCAGGCACCGCACTAGCCTGCGGCCGCCATGTTCTCCAAGGTGGCAAAGGCTGCCCCTCACGTGTATTGTTGTATTGCAATTGAAGCATGAGAGCACTGTCAAGCTATTATGTTTTTTGTATTAATGTAAAGATTTTTTCAGAAAATTGAAAATCATGTTGTGTAAAAGGTGAAAGGAATACTTAAATGTAAAAAGTATAAATAACCACAAAAAATAACTAAACAAGAAAAGAGTCGAAGGGAAGAAGTGCTGCAGGAGGAGGTGTAATCACACTGATGGAAAGGGAAGAAGTGCTGTAGGAGGAGGTGTAATCCCACTGGATGGAAAGTGAAGAAGTTCTGCAGGAGGAGGGGTAATCATATTCAATGGAAAGGGTAGAAGTGCTGTAGGAGCAGGTATGATCGCACCTGATGGAAAGGGATGAAGTGCTGATGGAGGAAGTATAATCCCACTGATGGCAAGGGACGAAGTGTTGTAGGAGGAGGTGTAATCACACTGATAGAAAGGGAAGAAGTGCTGGTGGAGGAGGTGTAATCCCACTGGATGGAAAGGGAAGAAGTTCTGCAGGAGGAGGTGTAATCACACAGGATGGAAAGGGAAGAAGTGATGCATGAGGAGGTGTAATCACACTGATGGCAAGGGACAAAGTATTGTAGGAGGAGGTGTAATCACACTGATGGAAAGGGAAGAAGTGCTGGTGGAGGAGGTGTAATCCCACTGGATGGAAAGGGAAGAAGTGATGCAGGAGGAGGTATGAAACCACTGGATAGAAAGGGAAGAAGTGCTGCAGGAGGAGGTGTCATCACACTGGATGGAAAGGGAAGAAGTGCTGCAGGTGCAGGTGTAATCACACTGATGGAAAGGGAAGAAGTGCTGCAGGTGCAGGTGTAACCACACTGATGAAAAGGGAAGAAGTGATGCAGCAGGATGTGTAATCACACTGATGGAAAGGGAAGAAGTGCTGCAGCAGGAGGTGTGATCACAATGGATGGAAAAGGAAGACGAGCTGCAGGAGGAGGTGTAATCGCACTGGATGGAAAGGGAAGAAGTGCTGCAGGAGTAGGTGTAATCATACTTGATGGAAAGTGAAGAAGTGCTACAGGCGGAGGTGTAATCCCACTGGATGGAAAGTGAAAAGGTGCTGCTGGAGTAGGTGTAATCACACTGATGGAAAGGGAAGAGGTGCTGGTGGAGGAGGTGTGATCCCACAGGGTGGAAAGGGAAGTGCTGCAGGAGGAGGTGTAATCACACTGATGGAAAGGGAAGAAGTGCTGCAGGTGCAGGTGTAATCACTCTGATGGAAAGGGAAAAAGTGCTGCAGGAGGAGGTGTGATCACAATGGATGGAAAAGGAAGACGAGCTGCAGGAGGAGGTGTAATCGCACTGGATGGAAAGGGAAGAAGTGCTGCAGGAGAAGGTGTAATCATACTCGATGGAAAGTGAAGAAGTGCTGGTGGAGGAGGTGTGATCACACTGGATGGAAAGGGAAGAAGTGCTGGTGGAGGAGGTGTGATCCCACAGGGTGGAAAGGGAAGTGCTGCAGGAGGAGGTATAATCACACTGATGGAAAGGGAAGAAGTGCTGCAGGTGCAGGTGTAATCACTCTGATGGAAAGGGAAAAAGTGCTGCAGGAGGAGGTTGAACTATCTTCATAAATAAATCCAAGATACAGATTGCTTCTTAAAATGAAGTTTAATCCAGGAATAGGATCCCATCCATATGCAAGACAACCAAGCATCAACTGACTAACAGAGGAATCCTCATATGTCAGCATACTGCATGACATACTAAATGACATCCTTAATATTCTAAAAAGAAACTTAAAGATACAGTGCTAAATATCACACATCTCCTTCCCTCCAGAAACACATAATAATAACATAAGACTTAAAGAATACAATGCCCAACTATACAAAATCAGAAAGGTAACTAGGCCTTTTTGACACTCTCATAGAAGACCTAATGATCCTAGATTCAATTTTATTTTTATTTTTGACCAATGCATTTTCCTTTTCCTTGATGATAACATTCTCATCATTTTGCAATTTCTTCCTAACAATCACCACTCTATTTAAATTCCATATGCGATGGTCTTGTGTCTGAACAGCATTGTTAAAAACTTTAATTACTTTGATTGGCTTCATGAACTTTGTTTATGAACTTCCCACCATGCCAGGACGTCTGATCATAACCACATCATCAACACACACCACTGTTTGACACTTTTTTTAGCATCAAAATAAGCCTTTCTGCGTTCAGCTTTATCCTCCTCATTCTTCACAACTTCTTCATTGTTGCACATACATTCTTTACCCTTCAACACTTCATACTTATTAACCCAGAAAGGTTCAACAGATGTATTAGGAATTCTCCCACGAATTAACAAAAATGGAGTCTTCCCAGTCGTAGTATGAGGTGTATATCAATATTCTTCCACTTTGGCCAATACACTTTTCTTCCAATCAGATGACATGTTCTTAGCTAGGCTAATTGTGTCCTTAATCACTTTGTTAAATCTCTCGACCATAACATTGGCCTTTAGGTGGTAAAGAGAACAAGTTTTATGAGTAATGCCTTTACAAGATAAATAATGTTCCATTTCTTAAGCAACAAATTGAACGCCATTGTCAGACAAAATAGTTCCAGGAAAACCTTCTCTAGAGAATAACTCATTCAAACATAGAATAATTTTACTAGAATCTATTCCTGACAAGAAAATCACTTCTGGCCATCTTGAATACATATCAATAACCACCAAAACAAACACTTGTGAATCTCTATGTTGAATTGGACCCACCAAATCCAGAGCAATGTCCTGCCATGGACCATTCGGTCGCCTTCTTAAAATCATGGGTTTTGTACGTGTACAATAAGACTTGTCGCTAATATTGCAATGAACACAATCTCTGATCACCCGTTCTACCATATTGTCCATACCTGGCCACTAATATGACATGCAAAGCCTCTGCTTACATTTAGACAAACCAGAATGGGCAACATGTACTAAATCAACCAATTCTTTCCTAAGACTTGATGGAGGAATCAACCTCGTCCCACGAAATAACAAATCATTATCCACAGATTACTCATTACGTATTATCCAAAAAGGCTTTGTCTAAGCAGAACCTTTCTTACATCAAGGACATGACCTCACATAATGTATCATCTTTTCCAAATTCTTCAGACCATTTCTTCTCAGATAGAAAGTTATAATCAATTGCACAAACCAACTCTTCATCTAACTCAGGATCACTATCTAAATCTTCACAGGAGACTAGATGAGAAAGAACATCCGCCACACCATTATCAACTCCCGGAATGTAGTGAACTCCAAAGTTATACTCTTGCAAACCTATGACCCATTTAGATATTCTCCCAGATATAAGATCTAAACCTTTCTTGCTAAAGATGTCCACTAAGGGTTTATGATCAGTGTGTACATCAAAATCTAAACCCCAAAGAATTTTTTTTAACTTTCTCACCGCCCTGAAAACTGCCAATGCTTCCCTCTCCACAACAGAATAACGGGTTTCAGCATCTCTTAAACTCCTAGACAAAAACATTATAGTTTACATGCCATCCGGAATATTTTGTTTTAATACTGCACCTAATCCCTTTACGCTAGCGTTGGTAAGTAAGATAGATTTAATCTTAGGGTTAAAACTTTTCAATGAAGGAGCACAATTTAATTTTTGTTTGATTTCATTAAATTCATTCTCACATAGATCTGACCATAGAAATTCTACTCCTTTCCTTAACAAGCACCTCATATTAACAGTTAATTTGGCAAAACCCTTGACAAATTTTGCATAATACTCAATCATTCCTAAAAACTTCATGAGTTTTGCTTTATTTTCAGGAGCAATCATTTTGTTTATAGTGTCAATCAATTCAGCCCTCGGTCTCACCCCATTGCCAGAAATGTTATGTCCTAAGTAATTTATAGAATCAGATCTGAATTTACATTTACTAACTTTTACAGTAAGATTGTGTTTACTGAACCTTTCCAAGACCATATTCAATCTTGAATCATGGTCCGATTCATTCCCCGCAAAGATTAATACATCATTCTGATATATGCAAACACCAGGAACATCTTTCAGGACCCTTTCCATTACTCGCTGAAACACTGAGGAAGCAGATACAAAGCCTAATTGTCAGGTCCCTCTCATGCTCAGTTCCGATAACATCCACAACCACTTTGAGTAAGGTCCGTCGGACTTATAATCTGCCATCTTTCCGTGGAAGTTGGAGACAGAGATTGACTCGCTTCTGGTTAAAGAAAGAGATCGCGGGTCTATCCCCTTGCGGTCCCAATCTTTGAAGCGGTCAGCGTTCTAGTTTATTTGTTGTTCCGCCATTTCGTGCGCTCGCGGTCAAGCCGCGGCGCACTTCAACTGTGAAATTCCGGCGGTTAGACCTATCTTCCCTGAACTCATATGTTACCCGCAAACTTTTAGTCAAAATTCCGGTTTGGGGTTTCTTGGAGTTTTTTCGGATTCCTGAATTACGAGTGCTTGTAGTTTTAGCCTTGTAATCCCTATTTGTCCCCTCTGCTGTTCAGTTCTTATTCGTGCTCGTGCAGACGTTGCTGAGGAAGTAAGATTTACCCGCCCCCCTTCCCCTATGTCCAAATAGACAGCTGAACTCGTTGGTATCCCGTTAAGTTGAATCTTCCTTGGAGTGCGGGTAAGCTGTCATTTTACTTCAAATTTCTCATGGACATCGAAAGTGACTTACTCTGAACTCTTCTTGAAAAGACAGTTCTCAGTCAACTCAGTTCAGGTCAAGCGAAGGTAAATACTTGTTAAAGACAGTATCTCCTTGAGTTCATACTAGTTCTGCGCAACCTTAAGTAGAGACGACTACAAGCTCCAAGTATATAGGGGTATTATTGTATATGCATATATAGGATACTCGTATTTACCACCACTTCTTCAGTTCTACCATCTCTTCCGGAAGGCTTCGTTCATCTGCTTCAATCCACTAAGACTGTTCATTTCATCGTTAGAACGCAGACATTCTCAGACATACACAGAGAGAGGCGCATTCCACACATATTCAGGTATATTAAAGAGTGGGCAAATAAAAGTATAGAAAGTTTAGTCAGAGGTGTTAGAGAATGTTGTAATCCTGTGATTATTATTTCAGGTGTTCTCCTTATATGAAAAAGACGAAGAGAAGAAGAAGACACCTGTGTGGCAGTCTCTCTTTTGTTATCCACTTCCCCTTTCCCCCTCATTCCTAGACTTGGAGTTCTCCGAGGCTAGGGGTGTTTGGGAATTGGGAAATATCTTCAACGAAGTGTTAGCGGTTTGCCCCCACGGAATCTGTAAATTACAGGTACGACTTCTGACAGATTGAAGTGCCTTAATTACCTTCCGTCTGGGCAAGATGGCTGAGGGATTAGATGTCAAGGCTTTAGCTTCCATATTAGAGGGGTTACAAAAGCAGTTGAGTGAGACTAGGGAGGAAGTTAGGAAGTCCAACCAAGAAGCTCATAATTTGTGTCAGAGACTTGATGAGCTTACTGTGAGTCCTAGTCCCAATTTTGGAGGAATTAAGTCCCCAACCTTTGCCCATTCACCCTCTTCCTCCTCTGCCTTGACCACTCAAGCAGTACATGCCATGTCCCCTACGATTCCTTTGGCCCCCCCTGAAAGATTTCAGGGAGATCCCCATAAAGCACAAATCTTTCTCACACAGTGTTCTTTGCATTTTCTTTGTAAGCCCATCTTGTTCAAGGAGGATCAGTCAAAAGTGGCGTTCGTGCTGTCATACCTGAGTGGCGATGCTGCAGCGTGGTCCTTGCCTTTGGTTGCGTCAAATGATCCAGTATTGTATAAGTTTGAAGATTTCAAGACAGAATTTTTGCGCATCTTCGATCGCAGAACAATATCTCAGACTACAGATAATGAGTTATTGGATTTGAAACAGGGTAATAAGGAACTAGTGGCATATTTGGCTCGATTCAATAAATTGATTGTAGAGACCAGTTGGCCAGAGGCAAAAAGGGCAGCAATTTTTTACAGAGGACTGAAAGATGAGTTAAAAGACGGCTTAGCCCAAATTCCGAAAAGGCCAACAGATGTTTCAGAGCTCATTGATTTAGTACTTCAAATTGACCAGCGACAATCTGAAAGACGAAGCGAGCGACGGAGAGATACTAAGGTATATCCACCACGATTTGATCGAGTTAGGTCTGAACCAGTGAAAAGTCAAGAAGGGAATTCAAGTGAAGAACCTATGCAGATTGGAACGGTTCGTGGTCCACTCACTCAGGAAGAGAGAGAGAAGAGGCGTTTGGGCAAGCTTTGTATGTATTGCGGCCTCTCAGGTCATTTCGTGAAGGAGTGTCCGCAGAAACCGAAGACCAATCCATGGGTAAAAGGCAAGCTCCACCAGTAGACGGAGTTGCTCTGGTAGGAGCGAGTGAAGAGACAACTCCCAATCCTCAACTTTTGGCCAATGCCCTACAATCTGCTGCTCCGCATCTGATTCTCTCTTGTAAAATCTCCTTCGGAGAGTCCAGAAGTGAAGAAGTCTCAGTCATGGTGGACTCAGGCGCTACTGGGAACTTTTGTGACCTCCAGTTTGCCAAATCTTTGGGAATTCAGTTTAAGAGAAAACTGAGACCGGAACCGGTTCGAGCGGTGGTTGGCACCAATTTATCCTCTGGTCCAATAGTATTTGATACTGAAGTCATTCAGGTGCAGGGTCCAGGAGAAAATCGGAGTTATATAAATTTTAATCTCATTGATGCTCCACAGTTTCAGTTGATTTTAGGTTTGCCCTGGCTCACTGAGCACAACCCCAAAATTGATTGGGCTAGTCGTACTGTGGAGATGAATTCAACTTTCTGTCAAGAACATTGTTTTCAATCTTTGCCAATAGATCTGAGATCTACCATGTCTTCAAGTTTGGCCAATCAAACCCAAATGATCTGTACCGTGGAAGTTCCCGAAATTCCAGAAGAGTATCAAGATTTGAAGGAAGTGTTCAATGAAAGAGAAGCACAGAAACTTCCTCCTCATAGGGAGTACGACTGCAGGATTGAATTAGAACCTGGGGCCTCCTTACCTTGTAGTCGCATTTATGCCTTATCCGAACCTGAGAATCTCCATTTGAAGAAGTATATTGATCAAAGTCTTGCCAACGGATTCATTCAGCCATCCCAGTCTCCAGTGTCCTCTCCTTTATTTTTTATCCCTAGGAAGGATGGATCTCTGAGGACGTGCATAGACTATCGAGCAATTAATCTGGTCACAAAGAAGAATCGCTACCCGCTACCCCTCATATCAGAACTTTTATATCAGGTCAAGGATGCTTGCATCTATACCAAATTGGATCTAAGAGGGGCATACCATCTGGTGCGTATGGCTGAGGGGGAGGAATGGAAGACAGCTTTTCGGACACGGCTGGGGTTATTTGAATATCAAGTAATGCCGTTTGGATAGTGCAATGCCCCAGCTGCCTTTCAGCACTTTGTAAATGATGTCCTTCGAGAATTTTTAGATCGATTTGCAGTTGTGTATATCAATGACATTCTCATTTTTTCCAACAGCCTTGAGGAACATGTGCATCATGTACGGGCCATCTTGGAGCGTTTGTTGGAGCATCAACTGTTTGTAAAATTGGAAAAATGCATTTTCCACTCTTCTAGGGTAGAATTTCTGGGCTTCATCCTCTCCCCGGAAGGAGTCTCAATGGACAATTCTAAATTGCAGGCAATTAAATCCTGGCCAGCCCCAAGATCAGTCAAAGAGATACAAAGTTTTTGGGGATTCGCTAATTTTTATAGGCGATTTATCCAGAATTTTTCCGAGAAGGTGAGCCTGATCACTCGGTTGCTCAAGAAAGATGTGCGATTTGTCTGGGGAAGAGAAACAGAAGAGGCCTTTTAATTGTTGAAGGAAGCTTTTACTTCAGCTCCTGTGTTGCAGCATCCAGATTTGAAAGAACCTTTTTTCATTGAAGCAGATGCGTCCAGCTTGGCTATTGAGGGAATCCTTTCCCAACGTCAGAAAAATACTGGACAGCTTCATCCGGTGGCCTATCATTCTCGGAAACTGTCACCAGCAGAAGTAAACTTTTCCATTGCAGACAAGGAGCTCTTAGCTGTAAAGGAGGCTTTCAAGGTCTGGAGACACTATTTTGTTTGGAGCAAGACACGTGATCACAGTCTTCACGGATCATCGTAATTTGCAATTTCTCAAATCAGCCAGAACCCTTACACCTCGGCAATTGAGGTGGTCACTCTTCTTTGCAGACTATGATTTTGTACTGACTTATAAACCTGGGTCGGCCAATGGGAAGGCGGATGCGCTTTCTCGCCTAGGTTTGGGCAGAGAATCTGAAGCCAAGGTAGAAGGTCATATCATTTCGCAAGAGAAGATTGTAGCCACTGTCGTCGAGGATGATTTGGGTAACAGAATCAGAGAAGAATTTGCAAAAGAAGAGTTCAAAGATTGGAAAATGGAAGGTCCAGATCGAGAAGTTATGGATGGGAAACCATTCATTCAAGGAAAAATGTTTGTTCTAGTGAAGATCTTCGAGTTGAGATTATTCAACAGTTTCATGATAACCAATTGGCTGGACACAAAGGAGCTAGCAAGACACTGGATTTAATTAAAAGATCTTTTTTCTGGTCGGGCATGGACGCTCAGGTGAGGCAGCACGTTGCCACTTGCGAACAGTGTGTTAAGGGCAAAAGTGCTAGACTGTCCCCGCAAGGTCTTCTCATGCCCCTGCTTGTGGCCCCTTCTCCATGGCACACCCTTTCCATGGATTTCATAGTAGAGCTGCCATCTAGCCAGGGTTATTCAGTGATCTGGGTGGTTGTAGATCAGTTTACTAAGATGAGTCATTTCATTCCATTAAAGACTTTACCAAATGCTTCCCAATTAGCCACACTATTGATTCAGCACATTGTAAGATTGCATGGAATTCCTAAGGTGATCATTTCCGATCGAGGTCCACAGTTTGTGTCTCGATTTTGGAAATCATTCTTAAAAGGACTTGGTGTAGACTCTCGTTTGTCCACCAGTTTCCATCCAGAAACGGATGGACAGACGGAAAGAGTGAATCAGGATCTGGAGCAATATCTTCGCATGTATTTGATGGATCAAGAAGGAGAGTGGCCTTCTTTATTAAGTACTGCGGAGTTTGCTTATAACAATTCAGTCCATTCCGCTACAGGTTTCTCTCCATTCTTTTTAAATTCTGGTCGTCACCCCAATATGTTAGTTGGAAAAGAGGAGATAGAAGTTCCAGCGGCAGAGGAAGTGATCCAAAATCTGCAAAAGGCATATCAGGTAGCTTCTTCAAATCTCACAAAGGCAAAATTGGCTTATAAGAAGCAGGCAGACAAAAAATGTAGAGTGAGTCCGATTTTTGAGCCTGGAGATCAGGTTTGGATTTCCACACATCACATGAGGTTGAAAGGAAATCGTAAGTTCCAGCCAAGATTTGTGGGTCCATATCCAGTGATTCGGATGGTGAATCCAGTCAGTGTCAGGGTAGCTCTTCCAAGATCCTTGAAAATCCATCCCACTTTTCATGTTTCTCTGATTAAACGGAATCCATCAAATCTTAAACAAGAACTCCCACCAGCTCCAATTCATGTCCAATCTACTGAGGAGTTTGAGGTCAAAAGAATATTAGACTCAAAATGGAAAAAGAGAAAACTCTTTTATCTTGTGGACTGGAAGGGTTTCGGTCCAGAGGAACGGTCTTGGGAGCAGTAATGTCCATGCACCAAGATTGATATCTGAATTTCACAAGACTTATCCACAGAAGCCCAGAGAGGGGGCTTTGGGGGGGGTACTGTCAGGTCCCTCTCATGCTCAGTTCCGATAACATCTACAGCCACTTTGAGTAAGGTCCGTCGGACTTATAATCTGCCATCTTTCCGTGGAAGTTGGAGACAGAGATTGACTCGCTTCTGGTTAAAGAAAGAGATCACGGGTCTATCCCCTTGCAGTCCAGATCTTTGAAGCGGTCAGCGTTCTAGTTTATTTGTTGTTCCGCCATTTCGTGCGCTCGCGGTCAAGCCGCGGCGCACTTCAACTGTGAAATTCCGGCGGTTAGACGTATCTTCCCTGAACTCCTATGTTACCCGCAAAATTTTCGTCAAAATTCCGGTTTGGGGTTTCTTGGAGTTTTTCCGTATTCCTGAATTACGAGTGCTTGTAGTTTTAGCCTCGTAATCCATATTTGTCCCCTCTGCTGTTCAGTTCTTGTTCGTGCTTGTGCAGAGGTTGCTGAGGAAGTAAGATTTACCCGCCCCCCTTCCCCTATGTCCAAATAGACAGCTGAACTCGTTGGTATCCCGTTAAGTTGAATCTTCCTTGGAGTGCGGGTAAGCTGTCATTTTACTTAAAATTTCTCATGGACATCGAAAGTGACTTACTCTGAACTCTTCTTGAAAAGAGATTTCTCAGTCAACTCAGTTCAGGTCAAGCGAAGGTAAATACTTGTTAAAGACAGTATCTCCTTGAGTTCATACCAGTTCTGCGCAACCTGAAGTAGAGACGACTACAAGCTCCAAGTATATAGGGGTATTATTGTATATGCATATATAGGATACTCGTATTTACCACCACTTCTTCAGTTCTACCATCTCTTCCGGAAGGCTTCGTTCATCTGCTTCAATCCACTAAGACTGTTCATTTCATCGTTAGAACGCAGACATTCTCAGACATACACAGAGAGAGGCGCTTTCCACACATATTCAGGTATATTAAAGAGTGGGCAAAGAAAAGTATAGAAAGTTTAGTCAGAGGTGTTAGAGAATGTTGTAATCCTGTGATTATTATTTCAGGTGTTCTCCTTATATGAAAAAGACGAAGAGAAGAAGAAGACACCTGTGTGGCAGTCTCTCTTTTGTTATCCACTTCCCCTTTCCCCCTCATTCCTAGACTTGGAGTTCTCCGAGGCTAGGGGTGTTTGGGAATTGGGAAATATCTTCAACGAAGATTTAGCGGTTTGTCCCCACGGAATCTGGAAATTACAGGTACGACTTCTGACACTAATGGCATCCTCTTGAACCGATACGTGCCAAAAGGTGTGATGAAAGATGTAAAATCTCTGCAAGACTCCTCTAATTCAATCTGGTGATATGCAGAGGTGAGATCTATTGTACTGAAAATTTTGGCATTTTCCAGCAATACTAACAACTCTGCAATGTTTGGAAGGGGATACCTGTCGACAATTACACATTTATTAAGTTGCCACAGGTTAATGCATAAGCGCAAATCGCCATTCGGCTTCCGCGCTGCGACGACCGGAGCCATCCATTCACAACCTTCTATTTCCTCAATTATCTCATTTTCAATAAGCTTTTCAATTTCTCTTTTCATATCTTCTTTTACAGCTAATGGAACTCCACAGACTTTACAACTCACAGGAATAGCATCATTCTTTAACCGTATCTTATGTTGGTACCCTTTAAGACAACCTAAACTCTCTTTAAATACATTTGGAAACTTTTCTTTTCAATCACATGTAAACTCGTCTTCAATTAATTTCCCTTCAATCAAATTTCCTTTCTCCTTTACAACACTAAGAATTTTATCTCTCAATTGTATGCAAGGATTTGTATTAGGGTCCAATTATACCCCTAGATCTCCTTGGTGTATCCAGCTAATAATGCTGTCCCCCTTCTTCGAGAAATACACTTTAACAGACACAAGTCTAGACTTGTACTCTATAAGACCCACACAATAACCATGTAATTTTATAGGTTTCTCACCATATGCCAGTGGAATGATGTCAGGTTTTAAAAGAGATACTTTACCCTTTAGTTTGCTATTGAAAAACTAATTTGAAATTATTGTGATTCTGGCACCAGAGTCAAATAATTCCTTGGTTTTTTCACCATCAACCAATATTTCATCAACAGGATTAGGTCTTTTATGTGGTGGCTTTTCCCCACCTTCCCCAATAGTTTGAACCAACTCAACATCACAATCAGATCCTGAAGAAGCTTTCTCAAAAATGTCTACTTCTTTTACTTTAGACCTAACTTTCGTTTTACACAATGAAGGGACATGTCCTCTCAACTTACATTTAGAACAGGTTTGTTTGAGAGCTGGACACTTTTTGTCATTTGCAAGATGACCTGACTTACCACATCTGAAACATTTAAACTCAGTTCAAGGCTTTTTAGAATCTGACTTGACAGTATCCTTAACATATTTATCACTTTTACTCTTTACAACTTGAACTTTGTTGTCCTTCTCTGTACTGTTTTTTTATTATAGCTACACATTTAAGAGAATGTTCAATACGGTTAGCAACAGCTAAGACCTCTTCAAGTGGAGGCTCATCTTTTAACCATAACTCATCCCTAACTTTTTCTATTCCACAACCAAACATAAGTTGATCGCAAATGCGTTCATCTATGAGAGCTCCAAATTTGCATGAAGATGCAAGCTTCCTTAAACGAGTTACATAAGTTTCAATGGTCTCTTCATCATTTTGCATACATTTCGTTAACTGATATCTCTCAAGAATAGTACTAACTTTGGGTAAAAAATGTAAATCCAATTTTCTTATGCTGATTTCATATTCATTTAAACCATTTGCTTCTGAAGGCAAATCGGGTAAATCATCAAAAATATCTTGGCCTACAGACCCTAAACAGTGAAGTAATAAGGAACATTTTCTTTCAGCACTTAGAGAAGGCCCACATACTTTAGCATATCGTTCAGAGACTACCTTCCATTTTTTCCATTTAATTGGAGGTTCACCCGGACTAGATAAGAAAAATGGGGCTAATGTAACATTTTCCATTTTGTTAATTTCTAAAATGACACACTTTATACACTCTAAAATGGGATAGAAAACAGTTAAAGAAAATGTTAAGAAAATCTTTTGACTTGTTTTTACAAACAATTGGCCTTGTGTTAAAAAGAAAAGCAGGAAGTAGAACAACCAATCAGCACCCACTTTTAAAAGCCATGCGAATTCTGTATGAACCAATAAAAACTCTTCTTATGTTTGGCTGAAACTTTGAGGTAAATATGAAGAATTTGTTTAAATATGAGAATGTAGCAACCAATCAGTAACCACATTTGAAAACCAATGAATTTGTTAAGGCCAATCACAGCTCATCTTGTAATACAGTTCTTGGTGCTTGACTGAAACCATTAAAGTCTGAAAACAGAGAAGGCAAGATATAAAATCAATCAATGTTTAAATCCAAAGATGTTTGAATACATGAATTGCCAAGTTTATTTGAAGAATATGAGTTTTCTTTCATGTTAAAATGCTCGCGTTAAACTGAAACTGTGCTTCATGAATCACACAATTATAGATCTCTTCACGCTTGACTGTTCATGTTTACTATTAATTAGAATTCACATGATGACAGTTTCCTCAAGTTTAGACTGCTCGCGCTCTGCACATGAAAAGCGTGTTTGCTTTTAATCGGAGTCCGCGCGACAGCAGCTTCCTCCAATTCAAACTGCTCGCGCTTTTCTCACTCGATAGCTTGTTTACTTTTAATTAGCACCCACACGATGGCGCTGGCGCTGCTCGCGCTCCTTTCATCCAACAACTTGTGTATATTCAATAAGCAGCCACACGATGACAGCTGTTTCTTCTGCTGACTCCTCGCGCTCTAATCGCTTGATGAAGTTGTTTATATTCAATTAAAATGGGTAAAAAACGCCTTCTCAGACAGCTCAAAATATACCATGTCAACAAAATTATATTAACCAACGTAGGGGCACGAGCAGAATGACAGCTTCGAGCTTTACATGCACAACAAGACTGTTTAAATGTTAATAAGCGTGTTAGGCATGAAATCCTACGTTTCCACGATGATGAAATTTCAAGTCAAAGACATGGACTGCACATAAATAATTTAGGATTCAATTACGGAGCTCAAGTGCAGTCAAAATTATATATCAACACATGAGTTTCTTTTCCTTCAAGCTTGAAAGCACACAGAAACGTTCGCATAAGAGCGATAAGATAAATATTGTAGTTTTATTCAAGCTTAAATGCACACAGATACACAGCAGGAACATCAATTAAGATCAAAGTTAATGAAATGAAGATCAGTCTTTTGCTTTAGAAAAACAGCAAACAGCCAAATAAGTTTCTACTCACAAACTGCTTGCCAGTTAAGCGAGGGTTGACTCTTGACTTTGTCAAAACAAATAATATTGGTACTTCTCCTCGCAAAAACTTATGTTGAGATCCTTTCATGAAAAAATCATCCTCATGATCATTTCAGATGTTTCCAATGTCGACTACGCCAGTGAAGTATCTTCATAAATAAATCCAAGATACAGATTGCTTCTTAAAATGAAGTTTAATCCAGGAATAGGATCCCATCCATATGCAAGACAACCAAGCATCAACTGACTAACAGAGGAATCCTCATATGTCAGCATACTGCATGACATACTAAATTACATCCTTAATATTCTAAAAAGAAACTTAAAGATACAGTGCTAAATATCACAGAGGTGCAATCACACTGATGAAAAGGGAAGAAGTGATGCAGCAGGAGGTGTAATCACAATGGATGGAAAAGGAAGAAGTGCTGCAAGAGGAGGTGTAATCCCACTGGATCTAAAGGGAAGAAATGATGCAGGAAGAGGTGTAATCCCACTGGATGGGAGGGAAGAAGTGATGCAGGAGGAGGTGTAATCATACTCAAAGGAAAGGGAAGAAGTGCTGCAGGAGGAGTTGTAAACACATTGGATGGAAAAGGAAGACAAGCTGCAGGAGGTGTAATTCCACTGGATGGAAAGGAAAGAAGTGCTACAGGAGTAGGTGTAATCATACTTGATGGAAAGGGAAGAAGTGATACAGGCGGAGGTGTAATCCCACTGGATGGAAAGGGAAAAGGTGCTGCAGGAGTAGGTGTAATCACACTGCTATGAAAGTGAATGATTGCTGTAGGAGGAGGTGTAATCATACTCGATCGAAAGGGGAGAAGTACTGCAGGAGGAGTTGTAATCATTTTGGATGGAAAGAGAAGATGTGATATAGGAGGAGGTGTAATCATACTCTAAGGAAAGGGAAGAAGTGCTGCAGGAGGAGCGTAATCCCACTGATGGAAAGGGAAGAAGTGCTACAGGAGTAGGTGTAATCATACTCGATGGAAAGGGCAGGAGTGCTGCAGGAGAAGGTGTAATCATACTCGATGGAAAGTGAAGAAGTGCTGATGGAGGAGGTGTGATCACACTGGATGGAAGGGAAGAGGTGCTGCAGGAGGAGGTGTAATCCCAATGGATCGAAAGAGAAGTAGTGCTGGTGGAGGAGGTGTAACTACACTGGATGGAGAGGGAAGAAGTGCTGCAGGAGTAGGTGTGATCCCACTGGATGGAAAGAGAAGAAGTGCCTTTGTTGTAAATTGACTGCAATGGGTTAGCATTAGCAGAAGCCATCCTGTATTTAGAAGTCATTTTGTATTTCTTGCAGCCATTTTGTTTACCATGTGCTCTGTCCTCCCTCAATGTTGACTGCTCTTGAAATCTGCCCAGAGACAAACTATATTCAGCATCTTCCACCTTCTTACATGCCCAGAAGGGACTAGTTAGTAGAATGCACCTGCTTCTCTCATACAACTGTCGGGCTATTTATGCTGCTGTATGGAGCAGTAACTCTCCTCCCACTTTGTTGTACAAGCTGATTTTGTATGCCCATATTAGTCATTGTTGCATGCTTACACAAGCCAGGACTGCCCCTTGGTCTTATACTGAGTATGTAACCCTAAGCATATATAAGGCCTCTGTTTTCTGCACTCCTCAGACTGCCTCATTCAGTTGCTAAGGCTTCTGTGTGACGTAGTCTCACTCATTTGAGGTTAATAAAGATGTTCTTTTATATTTCAGCTTCTGTGCCAATTTCTTCTTTGTTGGTTTAAAAGGATCAAGTATCAGTGGGACCACTAAGAGGGTTTATTGATTCCTTCAAAGTGGGAGGAGGTTTAATCCCACTGGATGGAAAGAGGAGAAGTGCTAGAGGAGGAAGTGTAATCTCACTGGATGGAAAGGGACGAAGTGCTACAGGAGGAGGTGTAATCACACTGATGGAAAGGGAAGAAGTACTGAATGAGGAGGAGTAATCCCACTGGATGGAAAGGGAAGAAGTGATGAAAGAGGATGTGTATCACACTGGATGGAAAGGGAAGAAGTGCTGCAGGAGGAGGTGTAATCCTACTGGATGGAAAGGGAAGAAGTGCTGCAGAAGGAGGTGTAAACAAACTGATGGAAAGGGAAGAAGTACTGCAGGAGGAGGTGTAATCCCACTGGAAGGAAAGGGAAGCACTGCTGAAGGAGGAGGTGCAATCATAATAGATAGAAAGGGAAGAAGGGCTACAAGAGGATGTGTAATCCCACTGAATGAAAAGGGAAGAAGTGCTGCAGGGGGAGGTGTAATCATACTCGAAGGAAAGTGAAGAAGTGTTGCAGGAGGAGGTGTAATCACACTGATGGAAAGGAAAGAAGTCCTGCAGGAGGAGGTGTTTTCACACTGATGGAAAGGGAAGAAGTGCTGCAGGAGTAATCACACTGATGGAAAGGGAAGAAGTGCTGCAGGAGGAGGTGCAATAACACTGATGGAAAGGGAAGAAGTGCTGCAGGAGGAGGTGTAATCCCACTGGACAGAAAAGAAAGAAGAGAGGCAGGAGGAGTTGTAATCATATTCAATGGAAGGGTAGAAGTGCTTTAGGAGCAGGTGTTATCCCAGTGGTTGGAAAGGTAAGATATGCTGGTGGAGGAGGTTTAAACTCACTGGATGGGAAGGGAAGAAGTGCTGCAGGAGGAGGTGTGAAACCACTGGATAGAAAGGGAAGACGTGCTGCAGTATACGGTGTAATCTCACTGGATGGAAAGGGAAGAAGTGCTTGTGGAGGAGGTGTAATCCCACTGGATGGAAATAGAAGAAGTGCTACAGGAGGAGATGTAATCATAATGGATGGAAAGGGAAGAAGTACTTGTGGAGGAGGTGTAATCCCACTGGAAGGAAATAGAAGAAGTGCTACAGGAGGAGATGTAATCATAATGGATGGAAAGGGAAGAAGTGCTGCAAGAGGAGGTGTAATCCCACTGGATGGAAAGGGAAGAAGTTATGCAGGAGGAGGTGTAATCATACTTGAAGGAAAGGGAAAAAGTGCTGCAGGACGAGGTGTAATCACAATGATGGAAAGGGAAGAAATGCTGTAGGAGGAGGTGTAATCCCACTGGATGGAAAGGGAAGAAATGCTGTAGGAGGAGGTGTAATCACAATGATGGAAAGGGAAGAAGTGCTGCAGGAGGAGGTGTAATCATAATCGATGGAAAGGGAAGAAGTGCTGCAGGAGGAGGTGTAATCACACTGATGTAAAGGGAAGAAGTGCTGCAGGGGGAGGTGTAATCATACTCGAAGGAAAGGGAAGAAGTGCTGCTGGGGGAAGTGTAATCATACTCGATGGAAAGTGAAGAAGTGCAAAAAGTTTAGGGGTCAACCTGCCAGAAAGGGCCAGGTCCAACACAACACAACCCCCTTCCAGCCAAAACGCAGGGTAGACCAATCACTTCACTGATGGGCTTCCTTGCTTTGGGCGACAAAACAAGGACACGGGCCCGCACGGCAGGGACACCCTCCGGTTTTGCGCCACTCTGAACCCACATGGATCTCTATCAACAAAAGCTCGCTGGCACAACTAGGATACCCCACTGGTACTCCCTAGTCGTCCACCGCCAGGACCAGGCCCTAGGCCGTCCAAATGTCACAGGTCCTGACCAATCCACAGAGTGGGGGGCAGTAACCCCTGGTACACAATAGCCTTTCTCCACTCTCCCTCTCAGTGTAGCTACAACTACCACTGATCCTTCAACCTAGGGACCATACCCTCAGGCTGACCAGAGGTCACGGGCAAGAATGCCCCACCCTACCTCTACTTCTGGGTTTCCGCACCCTCACAGGGAAGCACTCACCAGAACACAATTCTCCTACCAGATCAGGACCTCACTCCATCACTGGTCTACCACCTGGAAACTATTTCACTCCTGAGGTACAAAGCACACAGCACAGTTCCTCTTCAAGCAGGTGGGGGTACACAGCACACAGCAAAATCCCCTTTCCTCTACCTTAGTGGAAACAACAAACTGCAGGTGGGCCCCAGATCACGCAGCAAGGGCAGCCCCCTCAGTCTCTTCAGCTGATCCACTTTGGTAGAGATTCCTCTTGACCTGGAAGCTTCCTAATCTCCCAACCTAGGATCTAAACCCTCAGGTTGCACCGGGGTCAGAAGTACACCATCCCTCTGCACCCCCTTCCAGAGTTCTGTACCTTCCCACCTTGGAGTAGTACCCCTGGAAGCCAAAACCGGTCAGGACACTGATTACAGATGCCCTTCCCTCCAGGTCAGGCTGAACCTGAATGACCTCCAGAGGCCCCACAAATGGTCAAGCACTCTAGACAGTCAAATGCCCAGCGAACCAGGACTTCTGCACCCTCCACTAGGAGCGGTACTTCTCAACACTAGGACCGCCGGAGTTCTGGTTACAGACACTCCCCGTCCTCTAGACACAGGAAGATCCTCCTCAAATGACCTCTAAGTACAGCCTAGGCCCCTGACCTGGCGCTCCCGTAGGGAACCCTCCAGGCCTTGAGACAGGGTTTCAGGCCAATGTGGGACACACCGTCCCACACTCACTCCGCCTCCACTGAGACAGGACATGAGTCCCTACACCCCTACCATCCTACTGGGACCTAGCTGGGCTACACATGAACCTCTTCCCCTACACAGGATCAACAGATACACAAGCCACTACTTTTAGAATCACTCCCTAATGTCTCTGCAAGACATCCAGCACACCGCCAGACATCCACCTTCTTGTCCAGTGCCTCTGCAGGACCTCCTGCACACCACCAGAGGTACACCTCCTGTGCAAGCTCCTTTTAAAAAAACTCACACCAACTCCTCTAGTTCAACACACCACTCATCCACACACTCCCCCTCCAGACTGGCGAGACAGTTCCTCACTGCCCCTGACTCTCAACCTGTACCCCTCTTACTGAGCACCAGGCACCATACTCTGGGAACTGGGAATGGGACTTCACGCACTGGACATATTTTAGCTGCCACCACTGGATCCTACTATACTGGGGAATCCATACACACACACTACACTCAGGGGATAACCACCCTCCCGAGCAAGCCATTCCTCCTCCACACTCCCTCTCTTTCATCTACCCACACAGGGACAGGAACAGGGATTGGGCACTGGACCCAGCAAGGGATTCCTAATCTATGGGAACCTCCCCCTCTACTGGCGTCCCGCCCTGTCATTTTCTATCATCTGCCACTAAACATAAAGCGCAGGAACACCATCTGAAAATGACACTCTTGAGGAAAAACAAAAATCATAAACAATAATCCCAAACATGTGACTATCTAAAAAAAAATGCAGAGTTTTGTAATGCAGCCAGCTGTAGCTGTGGCACTGCGCAAACACAAGTCCTAATCCCACCGCTGTCACCAATGTTAGAACTGGCTATTTCTGGTAGGCTAAGGCTGACGCCAGAGCCAGGCAGAAACCACCATTCTAGTCAGGGCAAGGGAGTCACACGCCAAGATAACCCCTGCTCACCCCCTTGGTAGCTTGGCACGAGCAGTAAGGCTAAACTCGGAGGCAATGTGTAAAGCATTTGCACCAGAAAACAACAGCAACAACATCCTAGGCACACCACAAAAGGAACTCCACACAAGGTTATATAAAAATAACTTCTGTATTGTCAAAACCACATCAGATAGAAATCACACATGTACATTGTGCCAACTGGCACGGGCAATATTCACAAGGGATTATTTACAAGACAGGGCCACATGGGCCACTGTCAGAATCAACACTTTTAGAAATAACAGTTATAAATCACAATCAGTAACTACTGGTAAGATGTAAGTACCACCTACGCAACCCTAAACACCTTAGGAGAATGTCACGCAGGGGACCAGGACCTCACTAGGACCACCTGTACTGGAAAGAACAACCACCTAAGAATAAAATACATTTAGGGTTCTCAGCAAGAACACATTACACATGATGCATCAAAATACATTCAGCGGTGTAAGAACAAGGTACATGATGCATCAAAAATACATTCAGAGGCGCAGGGAAGTAAAAACACATGATGCATAAACCAACACATTCAGAGGTGTAAAATCAAGGAAGGCACAGGATGCATAAAAACATTCAGAGGTGCCAGACCATAAATCAATAGCACAAAAACACATGATGCCCAAAAACATTCAGAGGTGTAAGATCAAGGTGCGTAATCATATTAAATGCATTACATTTCCTAGCACCACATCACATTGCGCAAAACTCACATTAGGCAATTACCATCACACAGATAATCACATTGCGCCTAAATAAAGTCACATACCAGCCCCATCTATTAAAGGGACTAAAGAGCCCTATGTCCAGAATGTCGAGGCGCGCTGCCAATGTAGCGCCAGTCAGGGGTGTGCCACTGGCGCAAAACCTAAACATTGCAGGTGCCCACTACTTGCTGGGCACCTGGGAACAATCACAAGACCTAAACGGTGCAGCTGCCCACTAATTGCTGGGCAACTGTGAAGCAGAACTGCGGCAGGGCTCTCACTAGCCCTCAGGGACCCAAAACTGCGCCAACTGGGAGCCTTCTAGGCTCTGAACTGCGCACGTTGGAGCCACACAGGCTCTGGACATCACACATGTCCCAAACGTTGGAGCCACACAGGCTCTTAAACAATTATGGCCCATAGAGCCCTCGAGGCTCTGAACAAATACCTCGCAGGCAGGAGGGGGCGGGCAACGGCAATGTACCCCGACGCCCCCTCTCATTAATATGGCCCCCGGAGCCTTCTCGGGGCTCTAGACAAACATGGTCCCCAAGCCCCTCACAGGGACTTTTAAACAAATGTGGGCCTGGGTTGGAGCACTCGGGCTCTGTCGGAACATTGGGGTGGCCCACTGTCATCTGGGGCTTCCCTACTTCCACCCTCGTCATTGTGCCATCTCATGGCACCAACAGCAGCACCCACGGAGCCCCCCAGCCCTTTGTACTCACCGGGCTGCTCTCTCTGGGGACTACGTTTCTCTGCTTCTCTTCCCGGGCGGCCGGCGGGGCTCTCTATCTCCGGGGCTCCCTCCTCTACATGGGAGCCCCGCAACACACTGGCGCTGGTTTGCTGGCGGCCCCAGGGCTCTCCCTCACTCCTGGGAGCCCCGGGCCACAGGCATTTGCCGGCTTTTCCTCCTCTTTCCCGGTGGCAGCAGGCAGCCAATCAGGGTGCGGCGGCAGGCCAGACTTCCTTCCTAAACCGGATGTCCCGCCCCACGGCAGGCACCATAGTGCCTGGCTTCCTGTTTTAGTGGCGAGAGGGCCGCGGCGGTGAGAACTCGGGGCACAAATGAGGGGTGGGCACCCTCGAGGTCCAAAATAAACATAGAAGCGAGGTGGGCACTCGCTAAGGCACCCATAAACGGGGAGGGCACGCGTATATAAAAATATAGCGATATCGGGCATAAAGCATGGTGGCACCTGCAATTCCTCACGCAAAATGTGGGGCGGAGAAACGCTCCCATAAAGCAAAAAGCGCTCCCAAGCGCTAAGAAAGACAAATCAAGCGCTCCCAAGCGCTATAGCAAAGAAAAAGCACTTCCAGGTGCTTAGGGGAGCAGAAAGTCCAGCAACAAAGTCCTTTCAGGGGTCCAGGGGCTGGGCAGGGCAAAGCAAAGTCCCCCTATCAGCCCAGGCAAGGCAGAGGGGTCCCCCAGAAGTCCTCCAGGCATCCATGGGCTGGGCAGGGCCCAGGGAACCCCCTGAGCTCCAGCAGCATCACGCCCCTGGCAGGATTCAAGTTAGAAACAAGAACCTTTTTAGAGTGTCACAGCACCCTTTTTATACCCAAAATCCTTTGTCTAAAGGGTGCAGGCAGTGTGAGAACCAGCTTGAACTGTTTATAGGGAATTCCTTTCACTGACCAGGCTAGGGACATCAGACGCACCCCAGGGGGTGGAGCCAGCACTGTGTGGGGAAAACCCAGCCTCATTCAGGACCCTCAAACCAGACGGTCAATCCACAAGCAGGCCCAGGCTCACTCCTCCCCTCACATCAGCATGCTAAACACTCCATTCACCACCGAGGCAGACCCTCCCAGACTCTTGGAGCCAGGCTCACCAGTCAGCCTCAGCCAATCACACGCCAGACACAAATTACACAAATATGCCAACTTCTAAAAGTGGCACTTATACACTAGACACAATCATGCCGCATATACCATTACGCAGCATTCAATCTCACGAGTACGTACATACCAAACCCGAACCTGCACTCCCCACACATCAGGAACTACCATGGTCACACATATTCCCCATGCATTCCTATGGGAGGGCAGGTCACTCACCACACATACACAGAGAGCTCACACACTTTACACTGTACCACAGTGAAAAAGTGCGCAGAGGCCTAAAATCACCAACACCAGGTCACAGAAACAGGCTAGGAAAAAGCAAAACGTTTAGGGGTGAACCTGCCAGAAAGAGCCAGGTCCAACAGAAAGGGAATAAGTGATGCAGGAGGAGGTGTGAAACCACTGAATCTAAAGGGAAACAGTGCTGCAGGAGGAGGTGTCATCACACTGGATGGAAAGGGAGGAAGTGCTGCAAGAGGAGGTGTAATCATAATGGAAAGAAAGGGAAGAAGTGCTGGTGGAGGAGGTGTGATCAAACTGGATGAAAGGGAAGAGGTGATGCAGGAAGAGGTGTAATCCCACTGGATGGAGAGGGAAGAAGTGCTGGTGAAGGAGGTGTAATCCCACTGGATGGAAATGGAAGAAGTGCTGCAGGAGGAGGTGTAATCCCAATGGATGGAAAGGGAGGAAGTGCTGCAGGAGGAGGTGTACTCATAATGGATAGAAAGGGAAGAAGTGCTGGTGGAGGAGGTGTGATCCCACTGAATGGAAGGGAAGAGGTGCTGCAGGAGGTGTAATCCCACTTGATGGAAAGGGAAGAAGTACTGGTGGAGGAGGTGTGTTCCTACTGGGTGGAAAGGGAAGAAGTGCTGGTGGAGGATGTGTGACCACACTGGATGGAGAGGGAGGAAGCGCTGCAGGAGGAGGTGTAATCCCACTGGATGGAAAGGGAAGAAGTGCGGGTGGAAGAGGTGTAATCCCACTGGATGGAAAGGGAAGAAGTGCAGGTGGGGGAGGTGTGATCCCACTGGATGGAAAGGGAAGAAATGCGGGTGGAGGAGGTATAATCCCACTGGATAGAAAGGAAGAAGTACTGCAGGAGGAGGTGTATTCACACTGAATGAAAGGGAAGAAGTGCTGCAGGAGGAGGTGTAATCATAATGAATAGAAAGGGAAGTAGTGCTGCAAGAGGAGGTGTAATTCCACTGAATGGAAAGGACTAAATCTTTCTAGACCAGGGGTTTAGAAAGATTTAGTTAAAAAGAAGCCGCTGCTTCTTTCAGCTGGCTGAGTTGGAACAAGATAAATCCACCTCCACAAAAATTGTAAATCTCTTTCATACCACCCAGAAAGAACCAGAAGACAAGATATGTGTGCATGACTAACACCCTCCGTAGTTTGACACAATAAATAATAGTAGGACAGGACAATCTTGTAGGAATTCAAATTGTGCTAATACATTTTTCAGCCAATAATAGCACTACATGTTCATTGTCTTATGAAGTGGCAGAATGAAAGTGAAATTTTCATGAATTCTCAAATATTTGAATGTATTCACGTATATTGTTGTATTGCAATTGAAGCATGAGAGCACTGTCAAGTTTTTATGTTTTTTGTCCTAATGTAAAGATTTTTTCAGAAAAATGAAAATCGTGTTGTGTTCAAGGTGAAAGGAATACTTAAATGTAAAAAGTATAAATAACCACAAAAAATATCTAAACAACCAAAGAGTCAATAAAAGTGACTTCTGTGAATAAATCCAGAGTGATCTATGGTGTCAGAGGTATTTTGTTTTATTGAAACGAGCTTCTTTGATTCTAGCCTCTGTCCTGCTTAAATGAATCATTCCCCATAATTATTTAATCAATTGTAGGAGGAGGTGTAATCACTGGTGGAAAGGGAAGAAGTGCAGCAAGTTGAGGTGTAATCATACTTTATGGAAAGGGAAGAAGCGGTGCAGGGGTAGGTGTAATCACACTGAATGGAAAGGGAAGATGTGCTGTAGGAGGAGGGGTAATCATACTCAAAGGAAATGGAAGACGTGCTGCAGGAGGAGATGTAATCACACTGATGGAAAGGGAAGAAGTGCTGCAGGACTGGGTGTAATCATACTCAATGAAATGGAAAGAAGTGCTGGTGGAGGAAGTGTAATCAAACTCGATGGAAAGGGCAGAAGTGCTGCAGGAGAAGGTGTAATCATACTCGATGGAAAGTGAAGTAGTGCTGGTGGAGGAGGTGTGATCACACTGGATGGAAGGGAAGAGGTGCTGCAGGAGGAGGTGTAATCATACTTGATGGAAAGAGAAGAAGTGCTGCAGGAGGAGGTGTAATCCCACTGGATGGAAAGGGAAGAAGTGGTGCAGGAGGAGGTGTAATCACAGTGGATGGAAACGGAAGAAGTGATGCAGAAGGTGGTATAATCACGATGGATGGAAAGGGAGGAAGTGCTGCAGGAGGAGGTGTAATCACACTGGATGGAAGGGAAGAAGTGCTATAGGAGGAGGTGTAATCCCACTGGATGGAAAGTGAAGAAGTTCTGCACGAGGAGGGGTAATCATATTCAATGGAGAGGGTAGAAGTGCTGTAGGAGCAGGTATGATCGCACTGGATGGAAAGGGATGAAGTGCTGGTGGAGGAAGTATAATCACACTGATGGCAAGGGACGAAGTGTTGTAGGAGGAGGTGTAATCACACTGATAAAAAGGGAAGAAGTGCTGGTGGAGGAGGTGTGAAGCCACTGAATAGAAAGGGAAGAAGTGATGCAGGAGGAGGTGTAATCACACAGGATGGAAAGGGAAGAAGTGATGCATGAGGAGGTGTAATCACACTGATGGCAAGAAACGAAGTATTGTAGGAGGAGGTGTAATCACACTGATGGAAAGGGAAGAAGTGATGGTGGAGGAGGTGTAATCCCACTGGATGGAAAGGGAAGAAGTGATGCAGGAGGAGGTATGAAACCACTGGATAGAAAGGGAAGAAATGCTGCAGGAGGAGGTGTCATCACACTGGATGGAAAGGGAAGAAGTGCTGCAGGAGGAGGTGTAATCACACTGATGGAAAGGAAAGAAGTGCCACTTTCTATCAAAGACCTTACTTGCGAGGAGTCATCGCCAGGAGGGGAACTCGCCCTTTCTCAGCCTCGGACCTCGCCTGGTGGTGTGAGGGGCTGGACACCTGATCTTGAGGGAGCTGTGGTGTTTTGGAACTGGGCTGAGGCAGACAGCGGGGCTGCGAGCGTGCAGGGACTCCATTTCCCAGGAGTCCCTGCTTGACCAATTGCCAGATTCCGGTCCGCTCTCCCTGTTGTCCCGCCCACCGCCCATTGGAGGCCTTTTTAAATCCCTGCTGTCCCTTTTACTGCGGGACCACTTTCTATCAAAGACCTTACATGCGAGGAGTCATCGCCAGGAGGGGAACTCGCCCTTTCTCAGCCTCGGACCTCGCCTGGTGGTGTGAGGGGCTGGACGCCTGATCTTGAGGGAGCTGTGGTGTTTTGGAACTGGGCTGAGGCAGACAGCGGGGCTGCGAGCATGCAGGGACTCCATTTCCCAGGAGTCCCTGCTTGACCGATTGCCAGCTTCCGGTCCACTCTCCCTGTTGTCCCGCCCACCGCCCATTGGAGGCCTTTTTAAATCCCTGCTTTCCCTTTTACTGCGGGACCACTTTCTATCAAAGACCTTACTTGCGAGGAGTCATCGCCAGGAGGGGAACTCGCCCTTTCTCAGCCTCGGACCTCGCCTGGTGGTGTGAGGGGCTGGACGCCTGATCTTGAGGGAGCTGTGGTGTTTTGGAACTGGGCTGAGGCAGACAGCGGGGCTGCGAGCGTGCAGGGACTCCATTTCCCAGGAGTGCCTGCTTGACCGATTGCCAGCTTCCGGTCCGCTCACCCTGTTGTCCCGCCCACTGCCCGTAAAGTCCCCTATATCTATGGTCTATCCTCCCGCAGCGCGGGACGCAGCTCGGGGCGAAAACCGGGCAAAGACTGGGCCGTTTGAGGCCGTTCGAGGACGGAAAGGACTGGACTGGGCCACCCCTATTGTATAATATTTGCCTCTCTATTTATTAATTATCAAGGCTTGTTTGTTGTAAATGTACAATGTGCTCACGGGGTACTCGCAGTAAAACTGCTAAGGGAGGGAAAATACTCAACGGGACTCTAGACGATTTCATTACTAAGACCAATATGGCTATTGATATTAAAATCACTAAAATGCAGAATAGAGTGTCCTTAGAGTTAGATGCAGCACGAAGATTATCTCAGGATCTAGCCCTGTCAAAAAAATCTTCTCTTGGTAACATTGCCTCCGCCAAAACCCCCGAGCCCTCGAGAAAGCCTGGAGAAGGGAGCCAACACCGGACAACATGACCACCCTCAAGCTCGCCACCCGGAAGCACCATCAACTGATCCACACCACCAAGAAAACAGCATTCAAGGACCGGCTGGACAACAACGCACACAACTGCAAGGAACTCTTCAACATCGTGAAAGAGCTCTCCAACCCCAACGCCGGAAACAACGACATCACCCCTTCGCAAGACCTCTGCAACTCCCTCGCCTCCTACTTCCACAACAAGATCGCTGACATACACAACAGCTTCAGCCCACAAACAACTCTCCCCACGACCGCACCAACGCCCCCCACCACCACCCTCAGCGCCTGGACCCAGATCAACACAGAAGACACCATCTGCATGATGAACTCTATCCACTCCGGATCTCCGACCGACCCCTGCCCCCACCACGTCTTCAACAGAGCCGACACTGTCATCGCACCCCACCTGTGGGACATCATCAACACCTCCTTCGACACAGCCACCTTCCCTGAGAGCTGGAAGCACGCCAAACTCAGCGCTCTACTAAAGAAACCAACAGCGGACCCCACCGAACTCAAGAATTACCGCCCCATCTCGCTCCTCCCGTTGCCAGCCAAAGTCATCGAGAAGACCGTCAACAAGCAGCTGGCCGCCTTCCTCGAGACGAATGGATCCCTCGACCCCTCACAGTCTGGCTTCCAACCACAGCACCGAGACCGCCCTCATCGCTGCCACCGATGACATCCGAGCCCTGCTGGACAACGGTGAAACAGCGGCCCTCATCCTCCTAGACCTCTCCGCGGCGTTCGACACTGTTTGCCACCGCACCCTAGTGCAGCGCCTCAGCAACATCGGAATCCAGGAGAAGGCACTGGAGTGGATCATCTCCTTCCTCGCTGGAAGGACACAGAGAGTCCGCCTACCACCGTTCAGATCTGCAGCCACGGAAGTCATCTGCGGCGTTCCTCAGGGCTCCTCCCTCTTTAACGTCTACATGAGCCCCCTGGCGACCATCGCACGCCAGCACAGCCTCAACATCATCTCCTACGCCGACGACACCCAGCTGATCCTCTCCCTGACCAACGACCCCGCTGCCGCCAGAACCAACCTCCACGAAGGGATGAAAGACGTAGCCGAGTGGATGACGACCAGCCGCCTGAAACTGAACTCAGACAAGACGGAAGTCCTCATCCTGGGCTCCTCGCCCTCCACCTGGGACAACTCCTGGTGGCCCCCCGCCCTGGGCACCGCACCCAAACCGACAGACCACGCACGCAACCTGGGCTTCATCCTGGACTCCTCCCTCTCCATGACCAGACAAGTCAACGCCGTCTCCGCGTCCTGTTTCAACATCCTGCGCATGCTACGGAAGATCTTCCGGTGGATCCCCACCGAGACCAGGAAGACGGTCACCCAGGCCCTCGTCACCAGCCGACTAGACTACGGCAACGCCCTCTACGCCGGAATCACCGCCAAGCTCCAGAAGAGACTCCAGCGGATCCAGAACGCCTCAGCCAGACTCATCCTCGACATCCCCCAACGCAGCCACATCTCCGGACACCTGAGAGACCTGCACTGGCTCCCCGTCAACAAGAGAATCACCTTCCGTCTCCTCACCCACGCACACAAAGCCCTACACGACCAAGGCCCGAGCTACCTCAACAACCGCCTCAACTTCTACGCTCCCAAACACCACCTCCAATCGACCAACCACGCCCTCGCCGCCGTCCCCCGCATCCGAAGAGCGACAACAGGAGGAAGGTCCTTCTCCTACCTGGCCGCCAAGACCTGGAACACCCTCCCTACCGACCTCCGCCTGACCCAAGATCACCTCTTCTTCAGGAAGAAGCTCAAGACCTGGCTGTTCGAGCAGTAGCACCCTCTCCCCCCCCCCCAAGCGCCTTGAGACCCTCCGGGTGAGTAGTGCGCTCTATAAATGCCTTGATTGATTGATTGATTGAGCGCTTGTCTGGTCCCCGGCCATTATTAACTACGGCGGTTATTCATCACTCCCCTACAACCCCGCTCATGGAGCAATCCTTTATTTCATTGTCGGCCTCTCCTGGGCCTGAACAGATCCTGCCATTGAATACCCTTGTTTTGGATTTAGGTATCCCAAAAAAACCTGAGAAGAATAAGCCAATTATAAGTGTTATTAATAGGGATGCTGTCCAAAAAAGGAAACGCCTTGCAAGATCAGCCTACGCCCGGAAAAAGGCTAAAATTGCAAGGGCACAATTCTTCAATAATCGAAGATTCCCAGTTCTAAATAGGGTGAGTGCTGATGTTCCCAAAGCAAATGGCTGTTTAAGGGGTGAGGAGACTTGTACTAGTATAGATAGTGTGGAATTAGATTCACCAGTGAGTATAAGCCGTCCCCATCTTGCTGAGGGGGTTCTTGAGGGACCGCCAGATGAGCTACAGGGGGGTGATGGAGATTTCCTAAAAATCGTATGGGAGACACTGAAAAAGCTTTTATCCCCTCTCGAACTTAGACTCTCACGTATTGAAAATAACCTGTTAGAGATGGACAAGACAATTGTCACCCCTAGCTAGTCTTAGTCTAAAACAAATGGAACTGATAAACTCACAGGGAGATGAGAGTACTCCACAGACCTGAGCTGCACCACCACCCGCTCAGCCCCTCCCTATCCCTAAACCCATACCCAAACCCCGTACAAAGGCCTGTATCCCGACAGTTACTACCTCACAAAATAATGCCCCAATTCTTCGCCCCGCCCAAGGCATACTTCCTTCTAAATCTGGGTCTCGGGTCGCTGTCCAAAAATCCAACAGGACCGCGACCCAACGTACATATCCACAAGGCCCTAGAAATACACATAACTTCCGTGGGGGTTTTATAGACCTACCCCCAGATGCCAGTTTGTATGTTGTAGTGTTAGCCGGTGTACCTGCTTTGGAGTCACAATCCCATGAGAACTTTTGGTCATTAAAAAATAAGGTTATCCACTGGCTTAACACAAACAGACAGCTACCGAATCACCTAAGAAGCAACATTCTAATGGTACGCAGGGTACCGTGGGTAGGTCCAACTCCTAAGTCCATCCCGGGCGACTGTATTGTTGTTTCTTTTGCTGATCCATGTACAGCACAACAACTATGCTCATGGGATACACAAGGCGGAAATAAAACAATTTTTGTAAGGCCACTTACCTTCTTTTATCCCCCAAGGCAAAACCCAATCCTTGAAGGGAATTGGTCATTAGTTCAAAATACTGGGCGAGGTGGGCGAAGGGATGGATGGCAAGGTCATAACGGATGGTGGAAAGGGGCACCAACATCCAATCAGTTCGGTTGTTTGGAAGATATTGATTGACTGTGGAAGGTAAATGATCCCGAACTTACTTCCACTTCTGTGATTGCTGCTCCTATCCTACCAGAACCTTGTATAGATAGTGCTAATCCCATAGAAGGACCCCTAATGGACCCAAGTCTTGTAACTAGGTCCATTGAGTCCAGGGCGGAAGATGTAAGGTCACCAGAGGTTAATCTTATTTGTAGCCAAACAGGGTTGCTCAAAATGGTCTCCTGGAACATAGCGGGGTTGAGGAGTCGCTTGGACAATGATGACTGGGTAGAATTTATCGATACCCATGACATTGTTGTATTCCAGGAAACATGGGCAACAGCCCCCTTATTTAGAGCGGGGTTTTTGAACCACTATAAGCCTGCTATACAGGGCCCAAAGGGAAGAGCCTCTGGAGGATTGGTGGTGTGGATTAGAGACTCTTTGGGGTATCAATCTACTGAAATCCTGGTAGATAATCCAGACCTCTTATGTATTAATCTTAGTAAGGGTAATCACGAGAGCATTGTCTTAATAAACATCTATGCCCGTGGCTGTCAAGGTGGCCGTAAACAACCGGTTTTGAATGCCCTTGATTTGTTTTTGAGGAATCTAGGCTGTGATGGTCTTATCATAGTGGCAGGGGATTTGAACTGCTCATTCGAACCCCTCCTCAGTTTAAATGAGGATGTGGGAACCGATGAGGACACTGTTTGGAATATACCGCCATTAACTATAGGCAAGGGTGTTAGGGGAACTGAGGCGGCCCTGCATTGGTTGGGATTTTATATGGAGTGGGGCCTACGGGCAGTGAATGGGCGCACAAATTCTGACAAGCACGGCCAACCAACCTTCGACAACGGGACCAGCGTGAATTGAATCGACTACATACTGGTTAAAGTCGATTTTTGGTCGCTCGTGGTAGACATGGTGGTAGAGGTACGGCCAGAGAGCGATCACAATCCTCTCTCATTGGGCCTAAGGGTATCCGGTTTGGGGGGGGGACCACTTGTAACAGCATGCCCGACGTCCGAGATCATTTTGTGTAACGATAGAAAGCGGGTAAAATGGCCTAGGGTCCTAGCAGAGCCTCTGCTTATCGAAGAAATAGAGGAGGTAGTAACGAGAACAATGGGTAACATGGTGGATTTACCATCCTCCTTCGGGCTGATTCTTTAATTATCAACCTCCACGAGAAGTGCTTTAAGGAATTAAAAAACCTGTTTACAAAGCCATCGAGGTTTAAGAAAATTAATGCTCCCAAAAGGTGGTACAATAAGAGGTGCAGGGAAGCACATAGTAAATTAATTGCAGCAGTCAAATCTAGGGTCACTTTTGATATTAAGAATGCCAGGCTAACTTATAAACAGGCCTTATGGATAGCCAAGAGGGAATGGGATGACCATTATTGGACTGAACTTCTCTCGGCGTGTAACTCGTCTAATCAAATGAAGTTCTGGGAGACTGTTAAATGGGGTAGGGACCCGGACTCCCAAACACCTGTTAACTACGTCCCTGCATTGGACTGGGTGGACTTCTACTCCGCACAATTTGTAGACACTAGTGAAGTGCCTGTTACACAAAAAGTGCACGCATCGGGGTTGCGTTTTAGTGTTGGGACCGCACTCACCTTTTCTCTTTCTGACACAGAACGTGCCCTGGGCACAGTTCAGTCAGGAAAAGCACCGGGACTGGATGCAATCCCTGCAGATCTCTTCAAATCGAACCTTGACATATGGGTCCCTTACATAACAAAGCTGGCCAATGCCATCGCAGCCGGGGCCAGGATCCCTGAATCTTGGAAAGGGGCAGAGATCTTACCAATATTTAAAAAAGGCGACCGCACGCTGCCAAAAAATTATCGCCCCATAAGCCTGATAGACTCACTTCAAAAAGTAGTTGCCAGGATGGTTCTTGTAAGAATTCAGGGATGGATAGAGCAGGAAAACATACTATCCCCCATGCAAGCAGAGTTCAGATCAGGCACTAGCACCATAGATCAGGTGTTTAGACTCACTATGCTCTATTGGAAGGTGTTTTTTTTGGGTGGAGGGGTTATTTATGCCGCATTTGTAGATCTCAAGTCGGCTTTTGATTTGGTCCCTAGATCTAATCTTTGGAACTCACTGAGACGTATGGGTTTACCTGCTGAACTCTTGGAAATAGTTATGAGATTTCACGAGGATAACTTCGCCCGAGTGAGGTGGGGCAAACAGGGCCAGGTGACCGACAGCTTCCCGATAAAACGTGGGGTGCGCCAGGGATGTGTGCTGGCCCCCACCCTGTTTCTCCTCTTCATTAATCAGGTTGTTAAATTTTTCACCAACTCACAGACAGATGCACCTTCTTTGGGCGGGTCGAAGTACCCGATGCTAATATTTGCTGACGACACCCTGCTTCTCTCAAAAACCCGTAGTGGGTTGCAGACAGCCCTGAATAGGTTTGCAGAGTTTTGCAGGATCAATGATCTACAGATCAACGTAGACAAAACAAAATTTATGGTTTTCAGCAATAAAAACCCGATCACAAGCTCTGTTAGTCTGAATGGTGTTCTGATCGAACAGGTGAAGGTAATGACTTATCTGGGTGTGACCTTAGATTACCAACTAAATTGGAAACCCCAGATTGAGGCATTATATCTCAAACTTGTTCGTCTCACGGGTTGCCTATTGCAGGAACAAAGGAAATCTCTGACCAAACGCATTTCCCCTGCATTAAAGATGTGCGAAGTTAAAACCAAAGCAGCTACCCTGTATGGTACCGATATTTGGGAATATAAGGATTTATCTACCTTGGTTATAGCCCAGAACAAGTTCTTGCGAAATTTGGTAGGGCTTCCCCAGTCTACACCAACTAAACCAATGCTGCTGGACCTTGGTTGTAGACCCTTAAATGAGATGGCCCGATTTCGCCTGGTGGCACTATAGCGTAGGCTCTGGACAACCCCGGAGCTTAGCCTCTTTGCCAATGAATTGGCGGAGGTTAAATCATTGTTGGGTGCCTCTAGATTCCCCTGGCTTAGGGAAGCTAAACACACTCTGCTAGAAATGGGCCTTTACCAGCAGTGGACTAATCCGGGGGGGTTCTATTTTTCCATCCAAACGTGACTTTAAAGACCTGTATTGGGCATCTGCTAATCCATCTACAGTCACTCAATCCTCAGATACCAACTTAACAGGGCATTTTTTGACTCATAATTTGACACCCTTTCTTGAGCCTTACTGGGATGTGATTTATAAAACTCTCCATAGGAAACTGTACCATCACTGCCCATTAACGCATTTACTGTCAAGTGGACAGGGAATGCAAATAACAAATGTCCTTGGTGCCCGGATCACGTGGAAAGTATTGGCCATCTGTTTTTTGCCTGTCCAGCCTATCAAGCCCCGCGTTTAAAATGGCTCCAACGCCTATGTAGTAGGCTGAATAGTGGGGGTCACCTCGAAGCCTTGTGGAAGCTTCGTACTATCAGATCTGAGCTCGTTGTGGTTGGTGTGGCCAAGTTCCTAGGCGGGGCTTGGTTGATCCGTATTAGGAAATTGAATACCCTATAAACGATAATATACGAAGGTTTTTTTTTTTACTGTATAGTCTTTTCTAAAAAAAAAAAATTTTAAATGTATTTAAATGAGTTGTGATTCTTGTTTTTTAAATATTTCATGTACTGTACGCTGTCTTTTATGAATTTTATTTCGAAATAAAGACTTAATGACCTGACCTGACCTGAAAGAAGTGCTGCTGGTGCAGGTGTAATCACACTGATGAAAAGGGAAGAAGTGATGCAGCAGGAGGTGTAATCACACTGATTGAAAGGGAAGAAGTGCTGCAGCAGGAGGTGTAATCACACTGATGGAAAGGGAAGACGAGCTGCAGGAGGAGGTGTAATCGCACTGGATGGAAAGGGAAGAAGTGCTGCAGGAGTTGGTGTAATCATACTGAAGAAGTGCTACAGGCGGAGGTGTGATCACAATGGATGGAAAAGGAAGACGAGCTGCAGGAGGAGGTGTAATCGCACTGGATGGAAAGGGAAGAAGTACTGCAGGAGTTGGTGTAATCATACTGAAGAAGTGCTACAGGCGGAGGTGTAATCCCACTGGATGGAAAGGGAAGAAGTTTTGTAAGAGGAGGTGTAATCACACTGGTTTGAAAGGGAATAATTGCTGTAGGAGGAGGTGTGTACATACTCGATGGAAAGGGAAGAAGTACTGCAGGAGGAGTTGTAATCACACTGGATGGAAAGGGAAGATGTGATGTAGGAGGAGGTGTAATCATACTCGAAGGAAAGGGAAGAAGTGCTGCAGGAGCAGGTGTAATCACACTGATGGAAAGGGAAGAAGTGCTGCAGGAGTAGGTATAATCATACTCGATGGAAAGGGCAGGAGTGCTGCAGGAGAAGGTGTAATCATACTCGATGGAAAGTGAAGAAGTGCTGGTGGAGGAGGTGTGATCACACTGGATGGAAGGGAAAAGGTGCTGCAGGAGGAGGTGTAATCCCACTGGATGGAAAGGGAAGAAGTGCTGGTGGAGGAGGTGTGATCCCACAGGGTGGAAAGGGAAATGCTGCAGGAGGAGGTGTAATCACACTGATGGAAAGGGAAGAAGTGCTGCAGGTGCAGGTGTAATCACTCTGATGGAAAGGGAAAAAGTGCTGCAGGAGGAGGTTGAACTATCTTCATGAATAAATCCAAGATACAGATTGCTTCTTAAAATGAAGTTTAATCCAGGAATAGGATCCCATCCATATGCAAGACAACCAAGCATCAACTGACTAACAGAGGAATCCTCATATGTCAGCATAATGCATGACATACTAAATGACATCCTTAATATTCTAAAAAGAAACTTAAAGATACAGTGCTAAATATCACACATCTCCGTCCCTTCAGAAACACAAAATAATAACATAAGACATAAAGAATACAATGCCCAACTATACAAAATCAGAAAGGTAACTAGGCCTTTTTGACACTCTCGTAGAAGACCTAATGATCCTAGAATAAATTTTATTTTTATTTTTGACCAATGCATTTTCCTTTTCCTTGATGATAACATTCTCATCATTTTGTAATTTCTTCCTAACAATCACCACTCTATTTAAATTCCATATTCGATGGTCTTGTGTCTGAACAGCATTGTTAAAAACTTTAATTACTTTGATTGGCTTCATGAACTTTGTTTATGAACTTCCCACCATGCCAGGACGTCTGATCATAACCACATCACCAACACACACCACTGTTTTCCTGACACTTTTTTAGCATCAAAATAAGCCTTTCTGCGTTCAGCTTTGTCCTCCTCATTCTTCACAACTTCTTCTTTGTTGCACATACATTCTTTACCCTTCAACACTTCATACTTATTAACCCAGAAAGGTTCAACAGATGTATTAGGAATTCTCCCACGAATTAACAAAAATGGAGTCTTCCCAGTCGTAGTATGAGGTATATATCAATATCCTTCCATTTTGGCTAATACACTTTTCTTCCAATCAGATGACATGTTCTTAGCTAGGCTAATTGTGTCCTTAATCACTTTATTAAATCTCTCGTCCATAGCATTGGCCTTTGGGTGATAAAGAGAACAAGTTTTATGAGTAATGCCTTTACAAGATAAATAATGTTCCATTTCTTTAGAAACAAATTGAACGCCATTGTCAGACAAAATAGTTCCAGGAAAACCTTCTCTAGAGAATAGCTCATTCAAACATAGAATAATTTTACTAGAATCTATTCCTGACAAGAAAAACACTTCTGGCCATCTTGAATACATATCAATAACCACCAAAACAAACACTTGTGAATCTCTATGTTGAATTGGACCAACAAAATCCAGAGCAATGTCCTGCCATGGACCATTCGGTCACCTTCTTAAAATCATGGGTTGTGTACGTGTACAATAAGACTTGTCGCTAATATTGCAATGAACACAATCTCTGATCACCCGTTCTACCATATTGTCCATACCTGGCCACTAATATGACATGCGAAGCCTCTGCTTACATTTAGACAAACCAGAATGGGCAACATGCACTAAATCAACCAATTCTTTCCTAAGACTTGATGGAGGAATCAACCTTGTCCCACGAAATAACAAATCATTATCCACAGATAACTTATTACGTATTATCCAAAAAGGCTTTGTCTAAGCAGAACTTTCCTTACATTTGGTCCAACCATTTCTCATCAAGGACATGACCTCACATAATGTATCATCTTTTCCCAATTCTTCAGATCATTTCTTCTCAGATAGGAAGTTATAATCAATTGCACAAACCAACTCTTCATCTAACTCAGGATCACTATCTAAATCTTCACAGGAGACTAGATGAGAAAGAACATCCGCCACACCATTATCAACTCCCGGAATGTAGTGAACTCCAAAGTTATACTCTTGCAAACCTATTACCCATTTAGATATTCTCCCAGATATAAGATCTAAACCTTTCTTGCTAAATATTTACACTAAGGGTTTATGATCAGTGTGGACATCAAAATCTAAACCCCAGAGAATTTTTTTTAACTTTCTCACCGCCCTGAAAAATGCCAATGCTTCCCTCTCCACAACAGAATAACGGGTTTCAGCATCTCTCAAACTCCTAGACAAAAACATTATATTTTGTATGCCATCCGGAATATTTTGTTTTAATACTGCACCTAATCCCTTTTCGCTAGCGCCGGTAATAAGATAGATTTAATCTTAGGGTTAAAACTTTTCAATGAAGGAGCACAATTGAATTTTTGTTTGATTTCAATAAATTCATTCTCACATAGATCTGACCATAGAAATTCTACTCCTTTCCTTAACAAGCACCTCATATTAACAGTTAATTTGGCAAAACCCTTGACAAATTTTGCATAATACTCAATCATTCCTAAAAACTTCATGAATTTGCTTTATTTTCAGGAGCAATCATTTTGTTTATAGTGTCAATCAATTCAGCCCTCGGTCTCACCCCAATGCCAGAAATGTTATGTCCTAAGTAATTTATAGAATCAGATCTGAATTTACATTTACTCACTTTTACAGTAAGATTGTGTTTACTGAACATTTCCAAGACCATATTCAATCTTGAATCATGGTCCGATTCATTCCCCGCAAAGATTAATACACCATTCTGATATATGCAAACACCGGGAACATCTTTCAGGACCCTTTCCATTACTCGCTGAAACACTGAGGAAGCAGATACCAAGCCAAATGGCATCCTCTTGAACCGATACGTGCCAAAAGGTGTGATGAAAGATGTAAAATCTCTGCAAGACTCCTCTAATTCAATCTGGTAATATGCAGAGGTGAGATCTATTGTACTGAAACCTTTGGCATTTTCCAGCAATACTAACAACTCTGCAATGTTTGGAAGGGGATACCTGTCGACAATTACACATTTATTAAGTTGCCTCAGGTTAATGCATAAGCGCAAATCGCCATTCGGCTTCCGCGCTGCGACGACCGGAGCCATCCATTCACAACCTTCTATTTCCTCAATTATCTCATTTTAAATAAGCTTTTCAATTTCTCTTTTCATATCTTCTTTTACAGCTAATGGAACTCCACAGACTTTACAACTCATAGGAATAGCATCATTCTTTAACCGTATCTTATGTTGGTACCCTTTAAGACAACCTAAACTCTCTTTAAATACATTTGGAAACTTTTCTTTTAAATCGCATGTAAACTTGTCTTCAATTAATTTCCCTTCAATCAAATTTCCTTTCTCCTTTACAACACTAAGAATTTTATCTCTCAATTGTATGCAAGGATTTGTATTAGGGTCCAAATATACCCCTAGATTTCCTTGGTGTATCCAGCTAATAATGCTGTCCCCCTTCTTCGAGACATACACTTTACCAGACACAAGTCTAGACTTGTACTCTATAAGACCCACAAAATAACCATGTAATTTTATAGGTTTCTCACCATATGCCAGTGGAATGATGTCAGGTTTTAAAAGAGATACTTTACCCTTTAGTTTGCTATTGAAAAACTCATTAGAAATGATTGTGATTCTGGCTCCAGAGTCAAATAATACCTTGGTTTTTTCACCATCAACCAATATTTCATCAACAGGATTAGGTCTTTTATGTGGTGGCTTTTCCCCACCTTCCCCAATAGTTTGAACCAACTCAACATCACAATCAGATCCTGAAGAAGCTTTCTCAAAAATTTCAACTTCTTTTACTTTAGACCTAACTTTCGTTTTACACAATGCAGTGACATGTCCTCTCAACTTACATTTAGAACAGGTTTGTTTGAGAGCTGGACACTTTTTGTCATTTGCAAGATGGCCTGACTTACCACATCTGAAACATTTAAACTCAGTTCCAGGCTTTTTAGAATCTGACTTGACAGTATCCTTAACATATTTATCACTTTTACTCTTAACAACTTGAACCGTGTTGTCATTCTCTGTACTGTTTTTTTATTATAGCTACACATTTAAGAGAATGTTCAATACGCTTAGCAACAGCTAAGACCTCTTCAAGTGGAGGCTCATCTTTTAAGCATAACTCATCCCTAACTTTTTCTATTCCACAACGAAACATAAGTTGATCGCAAATGCGTTCATCTATGAGAGCTACAAATTTGCATGAAGATGCAAGCTTCCTTAAATGAGTTACATAAGTTTCAATGGTCTCTTCATCATTTTGCATACATTTCTTGAACTGATATCTCTCAAGAATAGTACTAACTTTGGGTAAAAAATGTAAATCCAATTTTCTTATGCTGATTTCATATTCATTTAAACCATTTGCTTCTGAAGAAGGCAAATCGGATAAATCATCGAAAATATCTTGGCCTTCAGACCCTAAACAGTGAAGTAATAAGGAATATTTTCTTTCAGCACTTAGAGAAGGCCCACATACTTTAGCATATCGTTCAAAGACTACCTTCCATTTTTTCCATTTAATTGGAGGTTCACCCAGACTAGATATATATATATAGAAAATAGCAATGGCGACAAATATGGATACTGCCGCAGGTGGAATTTCTGAAACAACAACCACCATAGCGCAACAGACTGGACTACTGGTACAACAAATAACAGCAAATAGCTGCCTGAGCGGACCGGAGGATAATGCAGATCCAATAGACAATTTCTACTCAGTAACAGATGGGTCAGATGCATCCAAGGATACACATTCTGACTTGGAAGAGAATGATGGGATATACACTGATTCAAGCCTGGCCATAAGTTTGGAAGGGGAAAGCGGATCTCCACCAAAGGGGAAAGGTCCAGAGCTGAGGAGAAAAAGAATGTCCAGACGGCAGAGAAGTACCCAGTCACAAGAGAAAATCGGCAGCAGCCACAGGCGAATTAGTGCGGCAAGCACCGAAACTGAAGCAGGTCTAAACTGGGATTACTCAGCTACACAGCATACCTACAATGAGATTGAGAATGAGAAGGAGGATCCTACGGCTGGGGGGGCACGGGGACAGACACCACCAGCGGAGCCCACACTTCAGCTAATCTTAAACGCAATTAAAAAACTGCAGGATGCGACAAAGGCTGAGGGAAAAAAAAATCGCCTAGCAACCAAGCATCTACAAGGTGCCATAAAGAAGGTGGCCAAGATTTGCACAGCCACAAATACGAGGATAACACACCTGGAAGATCGAACGGGCTTGATGGAAGACCAACAAGTCAAACACTCGGCTAGGCTGAAAGGGTATGAAAAGCAGATGGTGGATGCCCAGTGGAAGCTAGAGGACCTAGAGAACCGCCAGAGACGAAACAACCTCAGAATCCTGGGTATAGAGGAAGTTTGGGACTGGGACAGGGAAATTCAGAGTCCACAGATTTCCAATGACTATAAAAAAGAAAAGTCCTTCTACTACAGATGGGGTATCAAGATCAAGAGCTATATTAGTGTACTTTGGTAATTTTTTACTGAGAGAAGAAGTGTATGCAAAAGCTCGGCCCAATGCTAAACGCTCGTTTGAGAATCAGTCTTTTTTCTCAACCCCAGATTATTGCCATAGCACTGTCGAAAGAAGGTGGAGACTCAGAGAATTATTGGATCCATGCCATAAAATGGGCCTGCAGGCCTATCTAATGAACCCTGCAAAACTTAAAATAATTCATAAAAACTCTACCAGGGTTTTTTTCTCCGAAATTCAAGCAAAGGAATATATGGACATGATTCACGCCAGCAGGGAAACTAACGGTGAAGCGAGAGACAAACCTTGAAGACTTCTATGATGACCCTATCTCTATTTTAGCCCCTTAGCTCTGTGGAAAGATATGTTGGTCCTAGATGGATTTAGTCTTGTCTAAGTATACAAAGAGATAGTATATGGATGATGGAGGGCTAGGGGTAATTCGATCGCATATGCTGAATAGGGATAAAATAGGAACAATAAATATAATGGTGAGGGTACTGGTAAAGTAACGGGGGAATTGGATGATATGAAGGAGATATCAAAGTGAAGCAACTTATTCAGGTGATCTAATGTAATTATAATGGTCGGCAAAGGGGAGTCGATAGCCAGACTCCATCACAGAGGCCAGCGGCCTGCTTGCTCTAACAGGTGGGGGGGGGGGGAGGGGGGAGGCGGAAGGAGGGGAAAAAAAAGAAAATCATCACATCAAGATAAGACAAGACAAGGGGAAGATCAGAAACATAAGAATTTGAAAGATGAGAGAGTTGTTGAAAGGCTGAATGAGGATGTGAGGATAAAACAAGAATATCAATGCGGATAGGCACATTAAATATCTGTGGATTGAATGATGGGAGGAAGCGAAGGGGGGTGAGGGAGTATTTGAAAACAATTCAAGTTGACTTGCTTTGTCTGCAGGAGACCCATATAGAGGTTGCTCAAAAGGGATTATTTGGGCAGCTAGGTTATCAACTGCTTGTTTGTACGACACAAGGCATGAGGACACGAGGGGTGGCTGTATTAGTACGGCACGGCAGTGTGGTTGTTAAAAGACAAAAAGCAGATTCACATGGGCGTTGGGTGCTGATGGAATGCCAGGTGCAGGGATTTAACTTTACTTTATGCTCATTGTATGCCCCGACAGTAGACGACCCTGAAGTTATTAATGCTATGAATACACAACTAACTAATTGGCCCCAACCCCTGGTGGTATGTGGGGATCTAAATATTAATGGCCTGAATGGTTTATGGAAGAATGATCCCAAAAGATTTGTGGGGAGAAAAAAGAGAAGCAATATGGCTTTGATAAGGCTAATGGAAGATAATGGCTTAGTGGACATATGGGAGCAGCAACATAATGTTGGTGGGGGCAGCACGTATTTTTCAGCACCCCACAAAGTATTAGCAAGGCTAGATTATTTTTTCGTCTCCCTTACAATAGCAACTATAGGTAAAGTGAGCAGGCTCCCACAAGTCATGTCGGATCATAACCCGCTGATCTTGGATATTGCAGTCCCAACGCAACACAAACAGACCTCAAACTGGACTTTTGAGAGAGCCCTGTTACACGATGCTAAATACATTGATCATATGAGAGAATGGATGAAAGGGTTTTTAGAGGTAAATAGAGGAACAGCTTCCCCCGCTATAGTTTGGGATACAATGAAAGCAGGCATAAGGGGAGAGACAATTAGCTACTCAACCAGACGAAATAAGGTGGAGAGGGAGGAGGTAGAAGGCAGAATAAGTATGATGGCTAATATTGAGGAAGAACTTGGCATCGCTATTAGGTCTAAACAAGACATTATTGTAATATCGCAGAGACTAACAGTTGCAAAAGCGGCAGTGGGGGAGATATTTGCATCTAAGGCAGCAGGGAAATATCTGGCATGGAGGAAAGAACAATACGAATACAGTGAGCAGATTGGCCGCATATTAGCTATTCGAACAAGGCAGGCAGCCACAAAGGGGGATATTGCAGAGATCATGCTTCACGATGGCAGTAAAGTCACAGCACCCAGGGACATATGTGCAAGGTTTCAGGAGTTTTATCAATTACTCTATAGTCCTGATCAAGGGGGTGAGATATGTGATATTGAGGAGTTTCTTAAAGGAGCAAATTTAGATAAATTGGACGCGGCTGATAAAGGGGCTCTGGAAACAACGTTCAATCGGGGGGAAATGCATAGAGCAATATTGGATCTTCCAGCAGGTAAAGCTGCAGGTCCGGATTCTATCCCATTAGAATTCTATAAAACCTTTATGCCCGAAATAGAGGGGGATTTTTTTAATTTAATAATTAATATCTAAAATGGCACACCTCCCCCAGAGTCTTGAGGTGAAGCAGTTATGATTGTGTTCATGAAAAAAAAAAAAACCTCCGACTAATCCTGGGTCATATAGACCTATTAGTCTTATGAATAGCGATGTAAAAATTTACTCGAAAATTTTGGCAAATAGGTTAGGGAGTATAATAGGCAAGATCGTATCCCCCAGACAACATGGGTTCATCCCTGGGAGAGGGACTGCAGAGCACGTTAGGAGAGTTTTAACCCTGTTTGACGGAACAGCAGCCTCACGAGACCCTATGTCATTAATACTATTAGATGCGGAAAAAGCATTTGATAGGGTCTCGTGGGGATTCCTTTGGGCAGTGTTGGAGAAGGTAAACCTTGGGAGCATATTTATAAAGGCTGTAAGGGCATTATATTTCAACCCAAGAATAAGACTCAGAATCATGGGTGAAATGAGTAATATAATAACGATTGGGCAGGGAATCAGACAGGGGTGTCCTTGCTCCCCGCTCCTCTTTGCCTTGTATATAGATGCATTCATACGAAGAATAGAGCAGAATATAGACATCCGGCCAATTGTTCTGAATGGATGCGAAACAAAAATTCTGGGATATGCGGACGATTTGGCGGTTACATCAGGTGATCCTGAATTGGCATTGCGGGCGATAGAAGAAGAGGCAGCTATATATGGAAAGCTATCAGGATATAAGCTAAACGTAGACAAAACGCAGGTTGTAATAAATCAAAGAATAACAATGGCAGATCGAAGAATCACTGGAACAGCGATATATTTAGGGGTTTTAATCACCTCTGATATTTCGGCAGTTGTGGCAAAAAATATAGAACCGATAATAAGTAAGGCCAAGCTTGATTTTCATAGATTGAACAATCTACATTTGACTACAATCGGTCGGTGCAATTTGATAAAAATGTCATTTTTACCTAAGGTGCTATATCTTTTTAGGACCATCCCACTGCTATTTGACAATAAGTGGTTTAGGGAGCTGGAAGGGGTAACAAACAGGTTTATCTGGGCAGGAGGAAGAACACGCCGCAGTCAAAAAATGTTATCGCTACCAAGAGAACGCGGCGGGCTGATGCTTCCCGACTTTAAAGCCTATTATTGGGCTACAGTATTACAATATATAAGAGGGATGCTGGGGGGGATATAATGGATAAATGGAGAGGGAGGTGTGTGATTCCAGATGTGTATGAACTTTTGGTTAAAGACTCGGATAGATGGCTTCTTAAATATGATGAGAAAAGCTACTATAAGAAGGTACGCTTCAAGACCCTGGGGGCCTCAATAACAGTATGGTCCATCATTAAGAGGAAGATAAAATTGGGTAGAATTAATTATTATACACCGCTATATGGGAACCCATCGCTACCAGGAATATTCCATGACTCTGTAATGAAAGGCTGGGATAGGCAGGGGGTAAGAACTATAGGAGATCTTATAGGGGCGGCAGGGATAATTACCTATGAGAATGCGCAACGGCTATATAATCTAAGGCATAGAGATTTTTATAAATATCTACAAGTTAGATCTGTCTTATCAAAGAAGCGTGGTGGAGGTGCTGACATGCAAAAAATAGATTTAATGGAAGATATAAGAAATGAGACAGGATGCTCCATATCACAACTATATGGTGAAATATGTAAATATAAGGAGGATGACAGTGAAAAAATGTATGAGAAATGGGGAAAAAAATTGGGGCTGTCAGGGAATGAGGCTGAGAAATCGCTAAAACTGTCAAACTCTGTGCTGAGAGCAGCAAATGTGCAAACCCAGCAATATAAAACATTGTTTGAATTATACCATACCCCCACAGGGTGGCACAGTGGGGTGGAACAAGAGGCATAACCTGTCCAAGATGTCAATCTACCCAAGCTGATACTATCCACATGTTTGCATCATGCTCTGCTTTAGATAAGTACAAAAAAGAATTGGAGCAGTTTTTCAAGAACTCGTAGGGAATGAGTATAGTATTGCAAGATGAAGTAATGATTTTAGGGATAACAAAGGATGGCTTGGAAGTACCTCACTACGAGTTTTTGTATATGGCCATGGCACTAAGCAGATTATGTATAGCGTCGCTATGGAAAGACCCAAGGCCGCCGACTCTACAACAATGGGTCTCCAGGGTTTTGGCGATATACACGTTGGAACAGGCCTTATTTGAAAAAAAGGGAAGGGTAAGAAGAGAGGCTGTGAGGCGGATATGGGCCCCAATAATAGAATGGAAGTTAAGATTGGGGGAGGCTTAAGTATGTAGTATGAGACTTAATAGCCTTAATGACTTTGAGTTAGCAAGAATCAATATAGCCAGAATTCGCACGTTGAGCGAAGTACATGGATTAATTTGTTGATTTGTTGATATGAATTTTTGCTTATTTTCTTATTTCTGACGAAACATATAATGAAAATGTATTCTTGATGTTGATGAACAATAAAAAATAAAAAAAATAAAAAGGAAAGGGAAGAAGTGCTTGTGGAGGAGGTGTAATCCCACTGGATGGAAAGGGAATAACTGATGAAGGAGGAGGTGTGAAACCACTGGATAGAAAGGGAAAAAGTGCTGCAGGAGGAGGTGTCCTCACACTGGATGGAAAGGGAGGAAGTACTGCAGGAGGAGGTGTAATCATAATGGATAGAAAGGGAAGAAGTGCTGGTGGAGGAAGTGTGATCAAACTGGATGGAAGGGAAGAGGTCCTGCAGGAGGAGGTGTAATACCACTGGATGGAAAGGGAAGAAGTGCTGGTGGAGGAGGTGTAATTCCACTGGATGGAAAGTGTTAGAACTGGTGATTTCTGGTAGGCTAAGACTGATGCCAAAGCCAGGCAGAAACCACCATTCTAGTCAGGGCAAGGGAGTCACACGCCAAGATAACCCCTGCTCACCCCCTTGGTAGCTTGGCACGAGCAGTAAGGCTAAACTCGGAGGCAATGTGTAAAGCATTTGCGCCAGCACACAACAGCAACAACATCCTAGGCACACCACAAGAGGAACTCCACACAAGGTTATATAAAAATAACTTCTGTATTGTCAAAACCACATCAGATAGAAATCACACATGTACATTGTGCCAACTGGCTTGGGCAATATTCACAAGGGATTATTTACAAGACAGGGCCACATGGGCCACTGTCAGAATCAACACTTTTAGAAATAGCACTTCTAGAACTTAGAATAAGTATAGCACAAAATAACAGTTATAAATCACAACCAGTAACTACTGGTAACAGGTAAGTACCACCTACGCAACCCTAAAAACCTTAGGAGAATGTCACGCAGGGGACCAGGACCTCACGAGGACCACCTGTACTGGAAAGAACAACCACCTAAGAATAAAGTACATGTAGGGGTCTCAGCAAGAACACATTACACATGATGCATCAAAATACATATAGCGGTGTAAGAACAAGGCAAATGATGCATCAAAAATACATTCAGAGGTGCAGGGAAGGAAAAACACATGATGCATAAACCAACACATTCAGAGGTGTAAAATCAAGGAAGACACATGATGCATAAAAACATTCAGAGGTGCCAGACCATAACTCAATAGCGCAAAAACACATGATGCCCAAAAACATTCAGAGGTGTAAGAGCAAGGTGCGTAATCATATTAAATGCATTACATTTCCTAGCACCACATCACATTGCGCAAAACTCACATTAGGCAATTACCATCACACAGATAATCACATTGCGCCTAAATAAAGTCACATACCAGCCCCCATCTAATAAAGGGACTAAAGAGCCCTATGTCCAGAATGTCAGGGCGCGCTGCCAATGCAGCACCAGTCAGGGGTGCGCCACTGGCGCAAAACCTAAACGTTGCAGGTGCCCACTACCTGCTGGGCACCTGGGAACAATCACAAGACCTAAACGGTGCAGCTGCCCACTAATTGCTAGGCAGCTGTGAATCAAAACTGCGGCAGGGCTCTCACTAGCCCTCAGGGACCCAAAACTGCGCCAACTGGGAGCCTTCTAGGCTCTGAACTATGCACGTTGGAGCCACACAGGCTCTGGACATCACACATGTCCAAAACATTGGAGCCACACAGGCTCTTAAACAATTATGGCCCATAGAGCCCTCGTGGCTCTGAACAAATACCTTGCATGCAGGAGGGGGCGGGCACCGGCAATGTGCCCCGACGCCCCCTCTAAATAATATGGCCCCCGGAGCCTTCTCGGGGCTCCAGACAAACATGGTCCCCAAGCCCCTCACAGGGACTTTTAAACAAATGTGGGCCTGGGTTGGAGCACTCGGGCTCTGTCGGAACATTGGGGTGACCCACTGTCATCTGGGGCCGCCCTACTTCCACCCTCGTCATTGTGCCATCTCATGGCACCAACAGCAGCCCCCATGGAGCCCCCCAGCCCATGTGTACTCACCAGGCTGCTCTCTCTGGGGACTCCACTTCTCTGTTTCTCTTCCCGGGCGGTCGGCGGGGCTCTCTATCTCCGGGGCTCCCTCCACAACACTCTGGCGCTGGTTTGCTGGCGGCCCTGGGGCTCTCCCTCACTCCTGGGAGCCCCGGGCCACAGGTATTTGCCGGCTTTTCCTCCTCTTTCCCGGTGGCAGCAGGCAGCCAATCGGGGTGTGGCGGCAGGCGGGACTACCTTCCAAAACCGGAAGTCCCTCCCCGCGTCAGGTACCGTAGTGCCTGGCTTCCTGTTTTTGTGGCGCGAGGGCCACGGCGGTGAGAACTCGGGGCACAAATGAGGGGTGGGCACCCTCGAGGTCCAAAATAAACATAGAAGCGAGGTGGGCACTCGCTAAGGCACCCATAAACGGGGTGGGCACCTGTATATAAAAATATAGCGATATCGGGCATAAAGCAGGGTGGCGCCTGCAATTCCTCACGCAAAATGCGGGGCGGAGAAACGCTCCCATAAAGCAAAAAGCGCTCCCAAGCGCTAAGAAAGACAAATCAAGTGCTCCCAAGCGCTATAGCAAAGAAAAAGCACTTCCAGGTGCTTAGGGGAGCAGAGAGTCCAGCAACAAAGTCCTTTCAGGGGTCCAGGGGCTGGGCAGGGCAAAGCAAAGTCCCCCTATCAGCCCAGGCAAGGCAGAGGGGTCCCCCAGAAGTCCTCCAGGCATCCAGGGGCTGGGCAGGGCCCAGGGATTCCCCTGGGCCCAAGCAGCAGCATGCCCCTGACAGGATTCAAGTTAGAAACAAGAACCTTTTTATAGTGTCACAGCACCCTTTTTATACCCAAAATCCTTTGTCTAAAGGGTGCAGGCAGTGTGAGAACCAGCTAGAACTGGTTATAGGGAATTCCTTTCACTGACCAGGCTAGGGACATCAGACGCACCCCAGGGGGTGGAGCCAGCACTGTGTGCGGAAAACCCAGCCTCATTCAGGACCCTCAAACCAGACGGTCAATCCACAAGCAGGCCCAGGCTCACTCCTCCCCTCACATCAGCATGCTAAACACTCCATTCACCACCGGGGCAGACCCTCCCAGACTCTTGGAGCCAGGCTCACCAGTAAGCCTCAGCCAATTACACAGGTATGGGGACACTCGGTGTTTTGTAAAATACCCCTCACACACCAACAGGCCCCTTGGTGTCATGCTTCATCATAGGGATCTTCGCACCCCTCTAACAGGATGCGGGGTGCTGCGACCTACGACTACGCGGGAGCACTGAAAGTATAGACTATGTGTGGTGTATGTGGTGGAAGTGGTAGGGGTATTTTAATGTGAGTGGTGGGATATAGTGAAGGTTTAAAAAGTGCCTGGCTCGTGGGTGTATAGAAAAAACTTTATTCACAACCCCGGGCTGGTACTGTTAAAAGAAGTGCAGTGCGAGGTAATAATCTGTCGTGACTATGGACAGTCGACGCACACCTGAGGTACCACTCACATTAAAATACCCCAACCACTTCCTATGATGAAGCATGACACCTGGCACTACCCTATATGAACTCTCAACGAGAGCAGCCACCCTGGCAACCCACGGCTCTCCTCCCTGGAACCCGGCGAACCCTACTCGGCCCATCGCTGCAGGTCCGGCTACTACTCCGGACCACCAATTCAGGCCCGACTCCATCTTGGGCCCATCACGTCCCGAGCACGTGGCCTCAGCCCGACCCCGGCCACGGCCCCAGCCAAGCCCCGACATCGAGGCACCAAGATCCACCCAGGTGGTAGAGTGGCCACTCGACGGATCTAAGAGGAGGGGAGTTTCGATGGCCCTCCAGCCGTCCCCGGACGCCTGGTATCGATCGCCCTCCGGCCTCCCTGGGTGCTGGCTCCACCCCCCTGCTGGGTGTCTGGACACCCTCATCCCGGCCCCTCTGGCCCCCAGGCGCGAGGGTCCGGACATCAAAGGACTCCAGTCCTATATCTGGGCTAGCCCTGGATTAGGACGGCAGTTGTATCCTGGAGTCGAGAGCCCTGCTGACGCTGTCGCGGCTGACCCCGAGAAGAACTCACTACCTTGAACGCTGAAACCGTCTTGGAGTCCTGCCGGCGCTGCCGCGGCCCAACCTCGCTGAAACCACCTTTGGAGTCCTGCTGGCGCTGCCGCGGCCCAACCTCGCTGAAACCATCTTTGGAGCCCTGCTGGCGCTGCCGCGGCCCAACCTCGCTGAAACCATCTTCGGAGCCTGCTGGCGCTGTCGCGGCCTATCCTCGCTGAAACTATCTTTGGAGCCTGCTGGCGCTGCCGCGGCCTATCCTCGCTGAAACCATCTTGGAGCCTGCTGGCGCTGCCATGGTCCATCTTCACTGAAACCACCTTTGGAGCCCTGCTGGCGCTGCCGCGGCTCGACCTTGCAGAACCCCTCGGCTCGAGGATTGAGAGCTGTGCGCAGGGTATCCCTGTACCCATCCGGTACTGAGACTGTCCCGCTACCCCCTGTTCCCTGTTACCGAGACTTTACGGATCCCTCGATCCGCTTGTACATATTGCCAAAGATAATCAACCTTTTATTACTGATAAACTATCCTCTTGTGTGGTGTCCATTTGAAGTGGTGTGATTGCTCTGCTGTTACGATTATAGGAGAGGAACCTCACCCAGGAGGCCTCTCGACAACGCTCGGACACTTCCCGAAGGAGGGGTGGACCTACGGGTGGTCAGTCAGACAGCTTCTGCCTCCCCCGGGATCGCCTTTCTAACAGTGCTGGTGGAGGAGGTGTGATCACACTGGATGGAAGGGAAGAGGTGCTGCAGGAGGAGGTGTAATCCCACTGGATGGAAAGGGAAGAACTGTTGCAGGGGAGGTGTAATCATACTCGTAGGAAAGGGAAAAACTGCTGCAGGAGGAGATAAAATCACATTGGATGGAAAGGGAAGAAGTGCTGCAGGAGTAGGTGTAATCACAGTGGATGGAAACGGAAGAGTGCAGGAGGAGGTATAATCAGGCTAGATGGAAAGGGAGGAAGCGCTGAAGGAGGAGGTGTAATCATAATGGATAGAAAGGGAAGAAGTGCTAGTGGAGGAGGTATGATCCCACTGGATAGAAAAGGAAGAAGTGCTGCATTAGGAGGTGTAATCACACTGGATGGAAAGGGAGGAAGTGCTGCAGGAGGAGGTATAATCCCACTGAATGGAAAGGACTAAATCTTTCTGGACCAGTGGTCTAGAAAGATTTAGTTAAAAATAAGCCACGGCTTCTTTCAGCTGGCTGAGTTGGAACAAGATAAATCCACCTCTACAAAACTTGGAAATCTCTTTCAGACCACCCAGAAAGGACCAGAAGACAAGATATGTGTGCATGACTAACACCCTCCATGGTCTTGACACAATAGATAATAGTAGGACAGGACAATCTTGTAGGAATTCAAATTGTGCTAATACATTTTTCAGCCAATAATAGCACTAAATGTTCATTGTCTTATGAAGTGGCAGAATAAAAGTGTAATTTTCATGAATTCTCAAATATTTGAATGTATTCACGTGTATTGTTTTTTTTTTTTTTTTTTTATATCCTCATTTGCCTGATCCTCCTCTTATTCAGCCTCCAACTGCCAAGCGCATGTTAACTCAAAGTGCAAGCCTCCTGCTGCACATGAAAATGCGATTGTTTACCATCGGCAGGAGATGGCCTGAAGAGAGGGCGGGGTGTGACTCCAAACTTGGTGTTACGCCAGTTGAACTAGCCTTGGAGCCAAGTGGAGGGGGCCTAGTTCTTGGAGTTACTAAGGCATAATCATTGGACGGGGGAAAAAAAACCCCCCGGTTATTGTTTCCACTGAACCAAGTAGTTCCAAAACGCCCGGTTACGTGATCTTCGGGGGTAGTTTCATGGGAAACAACTTCCTTGATCATGTCCACTATACCCTTAACCAGAGCACTATTCTTGGTATTGTCTTCTATAGAACGTAGGGGGTGGACTTCACGAGCGTATATGAACATCGTTCTGTATGTCCACACAGAACCATTGTGGCTAAATGGCAGAATCAGATAAGGGATACCTTTATCCGTTGTGTGAGGCATAAGACCGCACACCCAACAGTTAGTCGTGTTCATTACAAGTTGGTGTTGGTGCAAGAGCTGAACAAAGGAGTTATTGATAAACTCTAATCTCCTAGCGGATTCGTGTTCAGGAAGGGGTTGAAAAGAATGTGAGGAAACAGTAGAAGGGGGAGGTATAGGCGATGAAGTGGGTGCAAATGTTACTCGAAAAGAGAACAAAACATAATTTGTTAAAAATATCATCATACTGAATAACATAAATATGCACAATATCAAGAAGCTTTTCATTGTCATCTCTGTACACATCCTGTGTTTAAAGTTCATTTCCCTGGCAGGTCTCTCCACCTCTGAAAACTCCATCCTCTCTAAAGTGCTGCCCGCGACGGGAGGTTGACTCTGCTAAGGAATGCTTCTGTCAGTCCAGGGCAACTCCCTTAGACCGACCAGAACTGCCGACCTAACGTCGTCAGCTGCACCCCAAAGACTTTAAGCAATCGCGGCCCTAGCAGCGGAACCCGGATGGCGGTTCGAAAAACAAACATAAGCAAGTTTCCTCAGATGGGAGGGCTGCACTTAAAAAAATAGTACTTGGAGGAAAGAAGGAATATATTTATTTGTCCATAGGTTTCGGTCTCAAAGGGAAAAGAAATATATTTATTTGTCCATAGGTCTCGGTCTCAAATTGCGCCGTTGTTTTCCTAGTATAGTGTTATCTTGGAACAAGCGTTCAGGTTCTGTAGTGTCCAATGGAATTGACGGTGCTACAACTGGTTGCAAAAGTTTATCGCTCTCTTGTTCAGTCAGTGTTCCTTTTACACGTGCATCACTGAAAGGTGGGAAACGTGGCACGGTTTTAGGTTCTGAGTCAGCGACACCCTTCTGGACCCATTGGTCATAAGGCAGAGGGAAAGGGATCCTTTTACAATGGACCCCGTGGATCCAGTTGGCCTTCCCCTCCACTCGAATCGCGGATCTTGTCGAAAGAAGGATGAGGTGCGGTCCGGTCCACCTGGGCTGGTCGTTCTTCGTTCTCTGGAAGTTCTTAACGAGAACCCAGGTACCAGGGTCGATGGAGTTACCTGGAGTCTCAGAGACCGGAGGCAGGGTGTCGTGAACCTGTTGATGCAAAACACGCAATTTAGCCGTCAATTCATACAGATAATCAAGCAAAACAGGGTGTTCGATCTGACTGAATTTAGTGGGTCTAGGCACTCCCCATATGTTGGCCGGGCGGCCAAAGACGATTTCATAGGGACTAAGTTTCACTCGGGAATGCACAGTCATTCTGGTGGACAGGAGTGCTAAGGGTAGAGCATCAGGCCATTTAAGACCTGTGCTCGCTTGAATTTTGGCCAATTTAAGTTTTAAAGTTGATTGGGGGTGATTTGCAGCATGAAACTTCTGATATATACCTAGCCCTTCACATACTCTCTTCATCACTCGACCCACAAATTCACTTCCATTATCACTCCAGACCATTCTAGGCATTCCAAACCTGGGGAAGAACTCTTTCACAAGGGCTTTCACTGTGGACAAAGCAGTATTGTCTTTTAAGGGATATGCTTCTACCCATCTTGAGAAGGCACAAACAACAACGAGTACGTATTTTAAATTGTTGCACCTCTCCATGTGGATGAAATCTAGCTGCAAAACCTCGAACGGATACGTAGGAGGTGCAAAATGACCAGCTGGAGTTGGGGTTCCCCTACCAGGATTGTGTTTCAGACATACCATGCAATTCTTGACCACATTCCCCGCACATTTGGGAATCCCTGAATTCTGCCATACTGGAGCCAACAACTTGCAAATCCCTTTCACGCTGATATGAGCCATTCCATGAGCCATTGTAACCACTGCAAACACATAAGCATCGGGTAACAACCATCTCTGGTGCTCTGACAATTCAATCCAACAACCATTTGCATCCATTTTACCCATACTTTCTCTCCACGGGCTCAACTCTTTTTCTGTGGCCTCAGCTTGAATGGACTTCACACTCTCTATCGTGTCTCCACACATTCCAACATCGCCAACCAATTTTGCAGGGCTTGCAACATACATTCGGCTCATTACATTCCTTGCAGTTTCTTTTGCGACTTCGTCAGCAAATGCATTTCCACGACCAACATCATCAGTCACCTTCTTGTGAGCACTACATTTCACAATCGCCACTTGCAGAGGCAAGGTCAGTGATTCAAGAAGCTCATTCACCAATTGACCATGCTGAATCTTAGCTCCATGCGAAGTCAGGAACCCACGTTCTCTCCACAATCGCACAAAAATGTGAGCCACACCAAATGCATACTGACTGTCGGTATAGACAGTCACTTTCATTCCTTTCGACAACACACATGCTCTTGTAAGTGCAATCAATTCTGCTGCTTGAGCTGAATTATGTGGGACACGTGCAGACTCAACAATCGTATGCAAAGTCGTGACAGCATATGCCGCAGTCGTGTCACCATTCGGGAGCTTGAAGCATGAACCATCCACCCATAATGTACCATCACATTCAGCAAGAGGAGTATCATAAAGGTCTACTCTCCCTTTCGTCTCTTCCTCTGTTCTAAGAAAACAATCATGCTCTTCTGAAGCATCTGATTCCTCAACAATTGGCAACAACGTAGCTAGGTTTAAAGTACTGCACCTTTTTATGTGCACATGACTCGCTAACAGTGTTAACTCGTAACCTGACAATCGAGCACTAGTTAAGTGCAGTGTCTTGGTTCTATTTAACAACGTGTCTACTGCATGTGGGACCATCACGACTAGTGTGTTATGAGGTTCCGTGACGGTTTTAACCCGTGTTTGTAACATTGTCGTAAACACATGATTTTGGTATCAGTGAACCGCAAATGATCCATTTAGTATATCCTGGTGTTTTCGCTATGCTACGAGCAAGAGCACTCCTGTTATGAACACATTTCTGATCTACCCGTGGCATCCATCTTAGAACACGGAAGCCATTTTGTATTCCTTGCCCTCACATAGTCAATGGACACGCAATGACCTCTTTTTCATCTAAGGACACGTAGGCTTTAACCGGCGATTCACCTTACGAGGGACACGTGCACCTTAGGCCAGCAACGCTGTGGCAGCATGACTCGGCAAGAACTGCCTCCCCAGCCTGAGGCCAGTCCTGCTATACTGGTTCTTGTGTTCGTTGGCCTGATCATGATTAGGCGGCCGAAGCTGGTAACCGTGCCCATTTACGACCCACAAACATCTCTTATCCTGTCTTTCTATCTTCTACACCTGGCTCTGCTCCTTTCCTTCTGGGCCTTTATTAGGGGGAGGTAACGAAATTTACGATGAGGCGGTCCGGGTCTTGAATGAGAAATTGACATGGGATTATGATGGAATAGTGGGAACCCCTCATTTGTAATGTTTTGAAATCAGATACTGTTGACAATTCCTGTGCAACCGCCAAATATTTATTGTTTAAGACACGAATGTTTAGAACTGTGGTAACATGTAAAGAATTTGCCCCGAGCAGAATATTTAGTATTTAAGGAGTAACCCTCTTTGTACAAATTGAACAGGCTCCTAGATACTGCCCATGTGTAGTTTCTGTGACTTCTGTGTCCCTGCAGTAATAAACCTTTGGTCTTTGACGCCACCATCGAGAAGCCCGTGTTTCTGTTTGCTTGTGCACCGAGACAGGTTGAACTCCGGGGTCTTCGGGTGTTGTCCCTGACACCTCTGGACGGAACCAAAAAGTCCAGAACTCCAATTGGCGCCCAACGTGGGGCGACGTCATTCGGTACCGGTCCAAAAGCCTGAAGAGTTCGAGGAGCTTCGTGTGAAGATTTCAGAGGGAGGCGCCCCACTTCATCGATCCCGGCATATCGCAAAAGTGGCCCCGACGTTCTCTTCCACGAGGGTTCCCGTTCAGACGGCTGCAGTGGTCCGTTGCCTTGACCGTCGCCCTGTCTTGGACCCGAGGTGCAGTCCTCAGTACGGCGAGACGTGACGGGTTTCTCCTTGGTGACGTCTTCAGTGCCTCAGTTAAGTATTTTGTGAGGGTTGCTCCTGTTTGGATAATCCTTTTAGTTCTCAGTTCAGTTCAGTTCTGTAAGATTATCACTGGTTATTCTGGTTACGATAATCATTCTGTTCAGTTCAGGTATCGATACGTTTGTCTGTTCTGGTAGGCCTAAGTTCTTGGTTCGAGTGCGCATCTTTTCTGTTTGTGTTTTGTTTGTTTTGTGTTCCGGATTGTAAAATGGTAAGTCGGAAAAATTGTATGTTGTCTTGTTTTAGTTGCAACAGGGATTCCCAGTTGGAGGACTCGTGTTTGGTTCCTCCGATTGGAACTCCCCTTTATGATCTATATTGCAAGTTCGGTGTGGGCCCTATCTCTTATAACGAGGTATGGATCCACTATACAGAGAAAGATGGTGTCCTTAGTTGGCCACTACATGGTAGTTTTGAGCCTGAAATTCTCGATAATCTAGAAAGAAGGTTGTTTAAGAAGAAAGCCCGGCCGGCAATGTTTGATTCTTTCCGTTATTGGCGAAAAGAATCTAAACAGAGAGAAATTAAGAAATTGAAGAAAGAACGGAAAGAGCAAGAGTTGACTTTAGAACAGTCTGCTAAGCAGCTGCAACTCAACGAGTCTGAGAAAGCGATGGAGGTGGCCAATAGAGAGCGTAATTTAGCGATAGACAAGTGCTATCCTGCTTTGCCATCGAGTACAGCTAAGATAATAGAGGACCCTGAAAAGGATCCCCTGTTGTCTTACTTGTTACGATCACCCCCACCATATGCACAGGGTGCTACGGCTCCACCTATACTGAATGTTCAATTACCGGTTGCTGGACAACCTGGTGTTCCCGTTCCCCTGAATCAAGTTCCTGTACCTCCTGTGGTCAATGTTAATGTTCCTTCGGCACCCCCTCTTTCAGGGTTGCCGGCTTCTTTACCTATACCTGTATCGCTCACACCTGCTAGTTCACAAGCTGTCTTGCCCGCTACTCCTACTGTTTCTAATCTATCTGTCCCAACTGCTACTCTATTTACTGCTTCTGCTAATATTATGACTCCACTTTCTGTTCGTCGGAGAATCACTGATTCTGTCTCTAACATTCTATCTCCCTTCTATAAAACTCTGATTAAGACTCCTACCTCTGACTCTGTGCAGAGACGTAGTCAGCTTCCCAGTACTGAAGAAAGAGGAATACTAGATTCCACTGCTCTTAGATGGGTTTCAAAAATTGGAAGATATAATGTACAAGATGTATTAGATACATTTATGCAATGGAATGAACCGACACAACGATACGTGTTCGATGAAATGTGTTTCCTTTTACGTGAGGAATTAGAAGAGGATGACCCTGAATCAAATCTAGGAGAATTAATTAATGTTCAGAAAGAGTTTGCTGCGGGTATGATAGTCGGTCACAATATAAAAGAAGCGATGGAACTGGTTCTAAGTTATAGGACCGACTCATCCCTTCGTTCACTGAGGGAGTCAGGGAAACATAGTACGAAACAAAATCGTCAATATCCAATGAGAGAGGTTCCACCAATTTGGCGTGAAGCTGTGCAGGCTAATGTCAACCTTGGTATTGCAGCCGCTCCGGCCCAATTCCAGAGAGTATGGATACATATTCCATGGAAGCGAGCTGAAGTATTAGCCGTGAAGCAGGCCTTGCCAGATCCACGTAAAAATCCTGCAGGGTACTACAAAGAGTTGGCTCAGACAGTTGACGCTTGTGTATTAAATCTGGCTGACATAGATCTGCTATTTGGTAATGTAGTACCACAACCAATTTGGGCTAAAATTCGTAAAGAGAATCATCCAGTTGCCCTAGGTGGTGATTGGGCAGCTATAATTGCAGCGGATGGTCAACAAATAGGTGGTTCTAAACCTGAACCCTTAATCACTAATTTGCCTGGTAGAATAATCGATTTAATGAAAACACTAATGCCAGCATTACGCGTTAACTGGGACAAATTGTCCGCGTGCAAACAAAAGAAAGACGAAAGCGTCTCCGATTTTTTCACAAGATTCGAAGAGACTTTCGTGGATCATAGTGGTCAGGATATGAGCACAGAAGGAGGTCAGAGATTATTTGTTGATAAATTTGTGCACAATCTATTGCCAGAACTTAGCGGTAAATTAAAGAATTCTGAAAGTGCGTGGGCTGTCTCTACGACTGCGCAAATACTTGCGACTGCCCAGTACTATGAAAATAGGGATAAAGAAGAGAAGGAAAAATCAGATAAAAAGACGAAAGATTTAAAAACTAAAGTACTTTTACAGCAAGCTTATCCGCCTCGCACGAATCAGACTAGTACACAGCAAGGGTCATATCAAAGAACGGATTATAATTTTCAAAGGCCACAATACCAATGGAATCAATGTGCTTATTGCAAAGTGGAAGGTCATTACAAAAATGAGTGTCCAGTTCGGGCACAAAATAATGCTGCGGCAGCTCAGAGAGGTCGTGGTAGTTCTATGCAAAATTCTAGAGGTCGAGGAAGAGGTGTTATGCCTCCGCAGACGAGTGATCGCCCTTCTAATTATTTCGACCAGCGAAATGGACAATCTGCCCAACAGAATAGGTCTCAACAATATCATGTTGAAGACTATTATGAAGCTAGTGAGGAAGTTCAGCAAAGTGAGTACTAGGACAGCCATGGACAAAGAGAGGGAGTAGTATCAGTTCCAGTAGATCAGAGTGGGCCTTATGTCGCAGTAGCAACATCAGGTATAGTCGAACCGTTTCTGTTGGATACTGGTGCAGCAAAAAGTTCTATCATACATGCGAAACTCCCTGGCGCACCTTTGTCTGGCTCAACAAACGTTTCAGTAGGTTTTTCAGGCGCCCCTGTTCACAACCCTGTTTCTGGTCCTTTGTCTATTTTTGTTGGACCTCGACAATTGAAAGCACCCCTGATTTTGACAACAGGTTGTAATGAAAATCTGCTTGGTTTAGACTTGTTAAAACGCCTATATGCGACATTGTACTGTTCTCCAGAAGGAGTACAGCTTACGTTGGGTAAAAGAATCATCTCTCCAATGTACTTGTCGATGGATGCACTCCCACCAGAGCTGCGTTCACTCCCTGATACTCTTTGGGCGACTGGTCCTAATGATGTAGGTCTCTTGGAAATTCCACCCTATGTAGTAACTTTGAAAGCAAATGTCAAACTTCCACGAATTCCACAATACAGAATCTCTAGTGAAGGTGAGCGTGCGCTCCTACTGATAGTGCAAGATCTGATTGAGAAAGACGTAATAGAAGAAACTAGAGGTAATGTCTGTAATAGTCCTGTACTGCCTATTTTGAAACGAACTGACCCAACAAAACCTCCAGTATATAGGTTTGTAATTGATCTTAGAGAGGTTAATAAAATTGTGATTCCACAGTTTCCTGTGGTTCCAGACATTACTGCATTATTAACGTTGATTCCTGCTACAGCAGCATGGTTTTCAGTTGTCGACTTGAAAAATGCTTTTTTCAGCATTCCGATAGCCGAGGAAAGCAGAGATATCTTCGGTTTCTCTCTAGGAGGACGAAGCTTCAGGTTTAAACGCGCTCCACAAGGTTATTGTGAAAGCCCATCCATTTACAGTCAAACATTAAAAAGCCAGTTAGATTCCTTCGTACTTCCTCCTGGTTCTGCTTTAATACAATATGTCGATGATCTTCTAGTGACTGCCGATGACAAGGAAACTTGCAAAACAGCCACAATTTCTTTATTGCATCATTTGTCAAATTTGAATCACAAGGTGTCACCTTCAAAAATGCAATACTGCTGCCAAGAAGTGACCTACCTAGGTCATCTCTTGTCAAAGGAGGGAAGGAAGTTGACCCCAGAGAGAATAAAGGCAATTACACAGATGAATGTTCCTAGCACGCAGAGAGAAGTACGTGCCTTTTTAGGTATTACCTCATATTGTAGGCAATGGATCCCAAATTTTTCTCTTTTAGCAAAACCATTGGTAGCCTTGACTGGGAAAGGTGTTCCGAGTCCGGTACCATGGTCTGCTGAATGTCAGCAGAGTTTTTCTGAATTGCGAAATGCACTGTGTTCAGCTCCTGTATTGGGTACACCCGACTACAGTAAACCATTCACGCTCTATGTCCACGAGAGAGAAGGTTGTGCGTTGAGTGTTTTGACACAGAAATTTGGTGATAAACAACGCCCTTGTGCGTATTTTTCATCAACGTTAGATCCAGTAGCTAGAGCGTTGCCTAGTTGCTTGAGAGCTACAGCCGCAGCTGCAGCTTCCATTCGACAATCTGCTGGTTTAGTAATGAACAACATGCTAGTAGTCATGGTTCCTCATGCTGTGGATACACTCATGAACCGAACCAAGACGCAGCACCTTACCAGTGCTAGATTATCAGGTTATGAACTGACACTGTTAGCTAGTCATATTCAGATCAAAAGATGCAATGTATTGAATCCAGCAACATTGTTGCCGACTAGCCAAGAGTCGAGTGATTCCGAACCACACGACTGTTGCTTCAAAACTGAGGAAGAAACAAAAGGACAAATTGATTTAAAAGACACTCCGTTATCAGATCCAGATGGAACGTTATATGTTGATGGGTCTTGCTTCAAATTGGAGAACGGTGATGTGACTGCTGCCTATGCAGTAACGACTTTGAGTACGATTGTGGAGACTGCAAGAGTGAGTCAGAATTCTGCCCAGGCTGCAGAATTGATCGCGCTGACAAGAGCGTGCGTTTTAGCTAAGGGAAAGAGAGTGAATGTGTTCACAGATAGTCAGTACGCGTTCGGCGTGGCCCATAGTTTTGGCCGTTTGTGGAAAGAGAGAGGTTTCATTACGTCCCATGGGACTAAGATCCAACATGGTCAGCTAGTTAATGACTTGTTGGAATCTCTAACCTTGCCGACTGAAGTTGCGATTGTGAAATGCAGTGCTCATAAAGCAATCACGGATGATGTTGGTCGTGGGAATGCTTTTGCCGATGAAACTGCAAAACAGACAGCTAGAAATATGATGAGTAGAATGTATGTTGCAACGTCTGCAAGATGGATTTCTGAGTCTGGAATGTGTGAAGACACAGTGGAAAGCGTAAAAGAAATTCAGAAAGAGGCGACTGAGGAGGAAAAACTTGCATGGAAAGAGAGCACGGGTAAATTGGACTCGAGTGGGTGTTGGATTGACTTGTCGGAACAACAGCGTTGGATGTTGCCTGATGCGTATGTGCTTGCAGTAGTAACGATGGCACATGGAACAGCGCACATCAGTTCAAAAGGGATTTGTAAGATGTTGGCTCCGGTCTGGAAGAATGATGGGATAAGTAAGTGTGCAGAGAGAGTGGTGAGAAATTGTATGGTATGCTTGATGCATAATCCTGGCAAGGGAATCCCCACACCTGCAGGTCATTTCGCTCCTCCATCCTGCCCCTTTGAAGTGATCCAGCTAGACTTCATTCACATGGATCGTTGTAATAACCTAAAGTACGTCCTAGTGGTAGTTTGTGCTTTCTCCAGATGGATCGAAGCATACCCGCTAAAGGACAATACTGCCTTATCCACTGCCAAAATTCTTCTTAAAGAATACTTCCCCAGATACGGAATGCCACGGATTGTATGGTCAGATAACGGAAGTGAGTTCGTAGGGAAAGTTATGCAGAGTGTGTGTGCCGGCCTAGGGATTAGACAAAAGTTTCATAGTGCGAATCATCCCCAGTCCGCGGGTTTAGTCGAGGGTTACAATGACACCCTTAAACTGAAACTTGCTAAGATACAAGCGTCCACGGGTTTGTCCTGGCCAGACGCATTGCCTTTGGCATTGTTATCAACAAGAGCAACTGTACATTCTAGAGTAGGGCTTAGCCCTTATGAAATAGTTTTTGGTCGTCCTGCAAATGTTTGGGGGGTACCTAGACCAAAAGAATTCAAGCAGCTGGAATACCCAATGTTAATTGATTACCTTTTCGACTTGACTGCTAAATTGAGTCTTATTCACCAACAGGTTTTCGATGCATTGCCAAAGCCACCGGAGAGTCCAGGCCATCAGCTGAAACCGGGTGACCAGGTGGTCATTAGAAATTTTGCAAGAACGAAAAATCTTCAGCCCAGATTCATTGGCCCTTTCCAAGTCTTACTAGCAACGAGAACTGCTATTCGTGTGGCCGGAAGGAAGAACTGGATCCATACGACACATGTCAAACGTTTGCCTCTGCCACTTCCTTACGACAACTGTGTAAAGAAAGGAATCGGTGCCTCTGAAACGGAACAAGTCCCCAGGTTCATACCTTTCAGCGATGCAGAACTGATCACGGATTCACCAAATTCTGACTCTCCTCCTGAAACTGCTCTTTTGAACCCTGAACATTTGTCATCCGCACCCAACGAACATTTGCCATCTGCACCAAAAGAACATTTGTCATCTGAAAACGTGAACATTGCAGCGTCAGCTGAAAATACATTGTTTCCAGATCAGACAGCTCCTGCAAAACTGAGATACAACTTGCGACCTCGCAATATGGACAAATAAAGCAGGAAACTGCCTATTTTCAGATTTGAATTTTCTATACATTGCCTCCAGCCAGGAAGTTTGCTAATACTTTGTATGGTTTCTTTTTGTTTTAAAATTGCCTTGCCGTCTGGGTAGCCGTAGGGTCGTGGCTGTGTGCCTAGTTGAATCTGCGGGGGTCAGACACAAGGTCGATCTTTCTGTTAGTTCTGGGAACTCCCAGGGCTGATAGAAGCATTTTCACCTACGTACACATCATCAGTGGTCGCGAACGGTCATAGAAGATGGAGCTTCCTGAGCTGCAAAGAAAGAATGTAATTTATGTTCGTAGAAATAGACTGTACCGAATACTTCACAGCAAATGTTTTCTAATGCAATGTGCAGTTACGTTTTTAATTGTTTTGATAACATTGGTGGGTGGAATCATCTTTGGTGTGCTTTTGATTTTCATGCCGGTAACTACAGTACCTCCCCTTGATCCTACTACTTCTACGGTTTCTCCTATGCATTCTTTTCACTCATTTCCTGAACACGAACAAGCTCGATGCTCAGAATTTATTAACAATACATTTGTACAGCTCTTGCATCAACACCAACTGGTAGTTAATACTACAGACTGCTGGGTGTGTGGCTTGATACCTCACACTATGGATAAAGGCATTCCCTATCTAGTCTTGCCTTTTAGCTACAATGGATCATTTCAGGCCTTTCAGACCATTTTTTCCTATGCCCTTGAGACCTATCCTCCGCGTCCACCACGGTCCACTAAATACAACTCAGCCAACAAAGCTTTAGTCCAGGGAATTATTGACATGATTAAAGACGTCAATAATACTCCATCATACCCTAGAGATGAATTACAGGTGTATTTGAGTTGGAACTCTACCGAGTATCGCCTTAGTTTGGGAGAAAGCAAGCGTAAAAGCTCCACTTCAGTTTGGGTCGTGCCTCACCGAGGTCAGGTCTGTTTGCAAGGAAATGGGAGAAATCTGAGAGCTCAGCTAGGGAGGAGTGAGTGCGTTGAGACTTACGTATTTCCGTCTAACTCCTCCCCTGCCTTTCTGACTGCTAGGGGTACCTACTTCATCTGTCAGGACAGAGCATATACATGGCTGCCTGCTGACTTTTCAGGTTCATGTTATATTGCTCGATTGTTACCTCCGACATACACTGCTTCCTCTGATTATCACAAGACCAGAGTAGCAAGGGGTGTCTTCAGCAAGGAAGATACCGCTGGTCAGGAAGCTGGAGACTTCTTCAAAGGTTTCCTTCCGTTTTGGGGGCCTATGGCCAATAGTAGAAATCTACGTCAACTAACACGGGTAGTTGAATCTACTATTACAGAAACTGCTGGTGCCCTTAGTAACTTAACAGCTGAGCTTCAGGCGGATCGTCTCATGACGTTGCAGAACCGAATGGTTCTAGACGTAATACTTGCAGATCGAGGTGGGGTATGCAGAATGATCCAATCGAGCTGCTGCGTTTTTATTCCAAATAATGCTCCAACAGTCTATGAAGCGATCTCTAAGCTACACAAGATTTCCGACTCTATACACGTAGATAAGGGAAACTGGTCCTTCATGGAGTGGTTTTTGACTCTGGTATCAGCATGGGGATGGAAGGTTCTGATGGTCATTGGTGTCATCCTAGTATTTCTGTTCTCGTGCTGCCTTATTATCCAATGTGGCCCCGCTTTGTGTAGTCTCTGTGCTGCAACCTGTTTCAGAAAACCACCTGCATTAGGAGAAAAGGCACGAGACAGAATGATGATACAACAACATGTTGCTGACCTAATGAGCATAGAGTTAGATTCTGACATAGACTGAGTAATTGCCTATGTAAGGGCAAAAGGAGGGTCTGAGGTTCCGTGACGGTTTTAACCCGTGTTTGTAACATTGTCGTAAACACATGATTTTGGTATCAGTGAACCGCAAATGATCCATTTAGTATATCCTGGTGTTTTCGCTATGCTACGAGCAAGAGCACTCCTGTTATGAACACATTTCTGATCTACCCGTGGCATCCATCTTAGAACACGGAAGCCATTTTGTATTCCTTGCCCTCACATAGTCAATGGACACGCAATGACCTCTTTTTCATCTAAGGACACGTAGGCTTTAACCGGCGATTCACCTTACGAGGGACACGTGCACCTTAGGCCAGCAACGCTGTGGCAGCATGACTCGGCAAGAACTGCCTCCCCAGCCTGAGGCCAGTCCTGCTATACTGGTTCTTGTGTTCGTTGGCCTGATCATGATTAGGCGGCCGAAGCTGGTAACCGTGCCCATTTACGACCCACAAACATCTCTTATCCTGTCTTTCTATCTTCTACACCTGGCTCTGCTCCTTTCCTTCTGGGCCTTTATTAGGGGGAGGTAACGAAATTTACGATGAGGCGGTCCGGGTCTTGAATGAGAAATTGACATGGGATTATGATGGAATAGTGGGAACCCCTCATTTGTAATGTTTTGACATCAGATACTGTTGACAATTCCTGTGCAACCGCCAAATATTTATTGTTTAAGACACGAATGTTTAGAACTGTGGTAACATGTAAAGAATTTGCCCCGAGCAGAATATTTAGTATTTAAGGAGTAACCCTCTTTGTACAAATTGAACAGGCTCCTAGATACTGCCCATGTGTAGTTTCTGTGACTTCTGTGTCCCTGCAGTAATAAACCTTTGGTCTTTGACGCCACCATCGAGAAGCCCGTGTTTCTGTTTGCTTGTGCACCGAGACAGGTTGAACTCCGGGGTCTTCGGGTGTTGTCCCTGACACCTCTGGACGGAACCAAAAAGTCCAGAACTCCAGTTATTCATTACTAAACCAGCAGACTGTCGAATAGAAACAGCTGCTGCCGCTGTGGCTCTTAAACAACTTGGCAATGCTCTAGTTACCGGATCCAAAGTCGATGAGAAATACGCGCATGGACGTTGTTTGTCCCCAAATAACTGAGTCAGAACTGACAATGCGCAACCGTCTTTCTCATGGACATACAATGTAAAAGGCTTACTGTAGTTGGGGGTACCTAACACAGGAGCCGAACATAATGCTGTGCGCAATTCAGAAAAACTTTTCTGACACTCTTCAGACCAAGGAACGGGATTGGGTGTATCTTTACACGTTAATGCCACCAAAGGTTTGGCTAGTAACGAAAAATTTGGAATCCACTGTCTACAGTACGATGTAATGCCCAAGAAAGCACGCACTTCTCTCTGTGTTCTTGGCACACTCAATTTCGCTATTGCTTGTATTCTTTCTGGGGTCAGTTTCCTTCCCTCCTTCGATAAGAGGTGACCTAAGTAGGTCACTTCTTGTTGGCAGTATTGTAATTTGGAAAGTGACACCTTGTGATGCAAATCACACAAATGACGCAACAATGACAACGTGGCTTTCTTACATATTTCCTTAGTATCAGCAGCAATGAGCAAATCATCAACGTACTGTACAACAGTAGCACTTTCAGGTAAAACAATCGTATCAAGCTGTGTTTTTAGAGCTTGACTATATATCGATGGACTTTCACAGTAGCCCTGAGGAGCGCGTTTAAAGCGGAAGCTGCGTCCTCCTAAACTGAATGCAAAAATATCCCTGCTCTCCTCGGCAATCGGGATGCTGAAGAAAGCATTCTTCAAGTCAATCACCGAGAACCAGGTGGCAGAAGCTGGAATCATAGTCAACAGTGTAGTAATGTCGGGGACAACTGGGAATTGTGGCACAACTATATTGTTCACCTCTCTGAGATCAATCACAAATCTGTACACAGGTGGCTGAGAGGGATCAGTTCGTTTTAAAACAGGCAGAACAGGACTATTGCAAACGTTGCTTCTTGTCTCTTCAATTACATCTTTTTCAATTAGCTCGTAAACGATCGCTAGCCAAGCTTTCTCGCCCTCACTAGAAATTCTATATTGGGGAATTCGTGGCATTTGAACATTGGCTTTCAATGTTACAACATATGGTGGTATTTCTAAAAGACCCACATCATTAGGACCAGCAGCCCAAAGAATATCTGGAAGAAACGACAATTCTGCTGGAAGTTTATCCCTTGATAAATACATTGGAGAAACCACTTTCTTACCTAAAGTAAGTTGTACTCCTGAAGGAGAACAGTACAAAGTCGCATACAACCTTTTTAACAGATCTAATCCCAACAAGTTTTCACCACATCCTGTTGTCAGGATAAGGGGTGCTTCTAATTCGCAAGGACCAACAGAAAGAGACAAAGGGTCAGAAATCGGATTTCTAACTGGGGCGCCAGAAAAACCTACAGAAACATTCATTTCGCCAGACAAAGGTGCGCCAGGGAGTTTGGAGTGCATAATAGAACTCTTTGTAGCACCAGTATCCAACAGAAAAGGTTCTGACACACCTGATGTAATCACCTCAACGTAAGGTCCACTCTGATCTACTGGAACTGAAACAACTTACTCTCTTTGTCTATGGCTGTCCTAGCAATCATTACCTTCCCAATGCTCATCTTCTGTATAATAATCATCAACATAGTATTGAGCTGTCCTGTCAGATGCGTTATTCTGCTGATCGAACCTATTCATAGAATTTTGTGGTGGAAGGGGACGTGCGTTCTGGGGGACGTTTCCACGTCCTCTACCTCTAGGCGCTTGCTGAACACCACGACCTCTTACACTAGAAGCACCATTTGCGCGCTGTAACAGAATAGGGCAAATATACTTGAAATGACCCTCTTCCTTGCAATATGAACACTGGTTGGGGCCTACAGGGACACGTGGTTGAGTATACTCGACTTTTTGCAAGCTCCTCTGATACTGTTGAGGCTGCTGAAAATTACTCTGATAGTTATTCTGACCGCTATTATTCTGATTACCACCACTACGTGGCGGATATGCTTGCTGTAACAAAACCTTCGTTTTCAACTCCTTAGTTTTCTTTTCTGCTCTATCTTTGTCTCTATTTTCGTAATATTGTGCAGTAGCTAATATCTGCGCTGAAGACGAAACTGCCCAAGAACTCTCTGAATCCTTTAACTTTTTACACAACTCTGGAAGCAGATTATGCACGAATTTATCGACGAACAATCTCTGACCACCTTCTGTGCTCATATCTTGACCACTGTGGTCGACAAAGGCTTCTTCAAACCTGGTGAAGATATCTGACACCGTTTCATCTTTCTTCTGCTTGCACGCAGACAATTTATCCCAGTTTACTCGCATGGCAGGCATTATAGTTTTCATGTAATTAGAGATCCTACCAGGGAGTTCCGCTATTAAAGGTTCAGGTTTAGCACCACCAATTTGTAGGGCATCTGCAGCAGTAATATTAGCCCATGAGTCACCTAATTCCTGATCATGATCTGTATAAAGGCTGTGGAACAACATTTCCAAACAACATATCAATATCGGCTAAATTCATTATACATGACCCAGCAGTCTGTGACAACTCTTTGTAATACCCTGCGGGATTTTTACGCGGATCAGGTAATGTCTGTTTAAGGGCTAAAACTTCAGCTCGCTTCCATGGGACATGTACCCACACACACTGAAAGTGTGGCAGAATAGGTGGGTTAACAGTTGTATCACCCTCTCTCCATTGTGGGGGAACTTCTCTCATGGGGTATTGTCGCGCCTTTTTCCTACCGGGTGCACCATGCTCGGATTGTGATCCAGAAGTGCTCCCCTTACTCCGATATGATAACAATATCTCAACTGCTCTCTCGACATCAGGACCTACGATCATGCCCTCCCCAAACTCGAACCATACACGACACAACTTTTGCGGGTTGGATTCCAGATCATTGTCTTCCAAATCCTCACAGAGGAAAACACACATTTGTTCAAAAACATATCTCTGCGTCGGTGCTTCCCATTGACGGAAGGCTTCCCTGACAGACTCTACATCATACTTTACAGTATCCATAACTCATTTATGCGCTAAACGATTCAGTAAATCTCTCTCTTGATAGTCAGGCAGTTGACTTCGCAACTGTCTTCGTTCTGTGTTAGGGGTCGTAGTAGGCGACCCGAAAAGAGGTGAGAAAAGATTAGTTACAGTGCTAGCCACTCTCTGTCGAACGGAAGGAGAAACTGACGGAAGAACATGCAGAGAAGCGGGGTGAGATAAGGCAGGAGTAGAGGCAATAGCGGAGGGAGAAGTGGAAGGTGCACTAGGCAAAGTCGTAGAAAGCACAGGTAAAGTAGACGTGATTGGTGGGCCTTGAGGAGGCTGCACCGAAGGAGCAGGAGCCAGCTGAAGAACAGCTGGTGGGTGCTGTAGAGGAGCAGGAGGCAATGCAACCATAGGTGGTGTAACTAAGGGTTGCGGAGGCGCTGTGGCAGTTTGCGCATAGGGGGGTGGCGAACTTAATAAATGTGCCATTAACGGATCTTTTTCAATGTTTTTCGCTGCATCTTGCTTGGGACGCGGCAAAACTGGATAGCACTTATCTATCGCCACTTTACGTTGCCTGTGCAACTGCTCACTCATCTGTTCTTCTTCATTGTCTTTAAACTGTATAGCAGCTTGCATTACTGAAATACCCCTTTCTCTCTTATTTTTCTTCTCTAACTTAATTTCCTTCTGTTTGGCCTCTTTACGCCATAGGCGGAAAGAGTCAAACATCGCCGGCCGGGCTTTCTTTTTGAAAAGTTTAACTTCGAGGTTATCTAAGATTTCGGTATCAAAGCTACCATAATGGGGCCATTTTAAAACACCATCTTTTCTGGTGTATTTGATCCACACTTCATTGTATGTGATGGGGCCTACTCCATGTTTCACATATAACTCGTAAGTTGGAGTTCCAACTGGAGGAACCGGACATGAGTCCTCCAATCGGGAGTCCCTATTATTATAACCAAGACAAAACAAATTTCCAAGTCTAAGACCAGGCATCTTCGCTCTCTAGTCTAGTTCCAAACTTCAAAGGATTATCGATTACGATATTTCTCGTGAATACACGAGTCCTTCGGCTTTGGCGCTTGCAAGCTCCAAAATGATCCCAAAGGATACCCAAGACTAAAAACCAACTAAGGACTGGGAAACGCTCCACTTATACTTAATTGAGATATCGATGACATCACCAGAAGACTCGTCTTAGTGTTTCGCTCTACCAAACTTCAAGGGTCCAAATCAGGGCGATAGCCAGGGCAGCAGACCTTCGTAGCCGTCGGGAAGCGGGCAACCTCGCAGCAAAGACCTTCGGACCACGTCGACATGCAGGGGTCGATGAAGTGGTTGGCCGTCCTCCGGAATTTTCAAACGAAGCTCCTCACGAACCTCTGGCTGGGCCCGCTAGTATCGCCCCTCGTTGGGCGCCAGCTGAGGTACTGGGTTTTAAGAACCGGTACAGAACCGGTAACCCAGCGGTGTCAGGGTACACCCAGAGACCTCGAGTCCTTCCTGATTCAGACCACAGAAACTCAGAGTCTTCTAGGTGAAGTCAAGGATCGATTTTATTGGCTGCAACCAAGGTAACAAGTGTCCTAGAAGTACAACACACGGGAAGTATATTCTCAGGAGACTGCTCGAATTCACAAAGTCAGGCTTCTCTTTTAATACAGAATATTAAGCTTCAGGCAAAATTCCTAGTTTTACAGTATATCATTGACATATTTTCAATACAAAGGAATAGCAGAGTCATGATGACAAGCCCATATTTCACTTCGTCCAGCCCACAATAAATTACCCGGCAAGGTCCAGTTTCCATCAGATTTCAGTGGACCCCTAATAAAAACGGGCACCTCCCCACCATAAAGTAAATGAGAAGAAGAGCAGGGACAGATGTGAGCAAGATTCGGCAGGGTGTGTGTGCGATGAAAAGGTTTTATGGCTGGTTGAGCCCTGATGGTATCTTGTTCGGCCACTGGGAGAGAAACTGACCTAACAGGTTCGGCCTGGGGCAATGGTTCCAACTTGCACAGGTCATAGGAAAGTCAATCAAGGTGTACGTGTCCTTTCGGAATCGAATCTAGCTGGATTAAAGCCTATGTAAAGGGCAACTCACAAAATGGCTGCCATACACAAAATGGAAGCTGAGGGTTCAGAACGATAATGACGATTTTGAGGTGAAATCGTCACTCGAATAAGCTGAAAATGCTTGTACATAGTGTACTCGTCATTCTCGGTCTTTTGATACTAAATTCGTCATGCTACGACGAAGTTTAATTCTCGAGTCCGGAATTATTATACGAGAATTTTCAGAACCACAAGAGAACACACGAAGAGAATAGTGAAGGCCAGTTAAATAAGATAAGGTAGAGAAGAATGGTGGGACCCAAACAGTGGAGTAAGACATGGATTAATCAGTCAAGACATGGCTTTGCGAACAGACCCTGACATTAGTATCGCACACAAGGACAAAGATTGCTCCTTAGCGAGAAAAACATGGAGCAGCTGAAAACGGCAGAAAGAGCATTTTACCGCGTTAGCCGTGCTGCCTGAGTGAGGCAACATAAAATGGCGACTAAAAACAAAATGGCGGCTATAGCGAAGCGGGGCCGAAAACTACGTAACCTCAAACCAAGCAGACACCCCTGGACTCACAGGACCGAGGCGTGGATCCGGAACCGAGCAGACCCCCCCTGGACTCACAGGACCGAGGCCTGGACCCTGAACCGAGCAGACCCCCTGGACTCACGGGACCGAACCCTGAACCCTGAACCAAGCAGATCCCACTGGACTCACTGGACCGAGGACTGGACCGTAAACCAAGCAGACACCCCTGGTCTCAAGGGACCAAGGCATGGACCCCTGAACCAAGCATATCCCCATTGACTCACAGGACCACGGCCTGGACTCTGAACCGAGCAGACCACCCTGGACCCACGGGACCACGGCCTGGACTCTGAACTGAGCAGACCCCCCTGGACTCACAGGGACGAGGCCTATACCCTGAACCAAGCAGACCCCCCTGGACTCACATGGACGAAGCCTGGACCCTGAACCGAGCAGACCCCCCTGGACTCAAGACACTGAGACGTGGACCCTGAACAGAGCAGACCCCCCCCCCCTGGACTCACAGGAACGAGGCCTGATCCCAAAACTGAGCAGACCCCCCTGGACTTACGGGACTGAGGCCAGGACCTTGAACCTAGCAGATCCCCCTGGGCTCATGGGACTGAGGCCTAGACACTGATCCGAGCGGACCCCCTGGATTCACATTACCCAGGCCTGCACCCTGAACAGTGCAGACCCCCTGGACTCAGTGGACCGAGGCCTGGACCCCGAACTGAGCAGGCCCCCCTGGACTCAGGAACTGAGGCTTGGACACTGATCCGAGCAGACCCCCTGAACTCACGGTACCATGGCCTGGACACTGAACCGAGCAGACCCCCTGGACTCACATTACCCAGGGCTACACCCTGAACTGTGCAGACCCCCTGGACTCAGTGGGCCGAGACCTGGACCCTGAACTGAGCAGACCCACCTGGACTCATGGGACTGAGGCCTGGACCCTGAACTAAGCAGACCCCCCTGGACTCACGGGACCAAGGCCTGGACCCTGAACCGAGCAGACCCCGCTGGACTCAAGGGAGCGAAGGCATGGACTCTGAACAGTGCAGACCCCCTGGACTCAGGGGATCGAGTCCTGGACCCTGAACCGTGCAGACCCCCCTGGACTCACGGGACCGAGGTGTGAACTCTGAACCAATCAGACCCCCCTGGGCTCCCGGGACCGAGGCCTGGACCCTGAATTGAGCAGGCCCCCCTGGACTCAGGAACCGAGGCCTGGACCCTGAACTGACAAACCCCCCTAGACTCACCAGATAGAGGCCTGGACCCTGAACCGAGCAGGCCCCCAGGACTCATGGGACCGAGGCCTGGACCTTGAACAGAGCAGCCGCCCCTGGACTCACCGGAGCGAGACCTGGTCCCGGAACCGAGCAGACCCCCCTGGACTCATGGGACCGAGGCTTGGACCCTGAACGGAGCAGACCCCAAGTACTCACAGGACCGAGGCCTGGACCCGGAACCGAGCAGACCCCCCTGGACTCATGGGACCGAGGCTTGGACCCAGAACTGAGCAGACCCCATGGACTCACGGGACCGAGGCCTGGACTCTGAACCGAGCGGACCCCCCTGGACTCACGAGACTGAGGCCCGGACTCTGAACAGAGCAGACCCCCTTGGACTCACTGGACCGAGGCCTGAACCCTGAACCAAGCAGACCCCCCTGGACACACGGACCGAGGCCTGGACCCCTGAACCGAGAAAATCCCACAAGACTCACAAGACCGAGGCCTGGACTCTGAACTGGTCAGGCCCCCTGGACTCACGCGACCGAGGCCTGGACTCTGAACCGAGCAGACCCCCCCTGGCTCATGGGACCGAGGCCTGGACCCTGAACCAAGCAGACCCCCCGGTACTCACGGGATCGAGGCCTGGGCTCTGAACCGAGCAGACCCCTTGGACTCACAGGACCAAGGCCTGGACCCTGAACTGAGGATACTCCCATGGACTCACAGGACCGAGGCCTGGACCCTGAACTGAGCAGACCCCCCATGACTCACGGGACCGAGGCCTGAACCCTGAACTGAGCAGACCCCTCTGGACTCACGGACCAAGGCCTGGACCCCGGAACCAAGCAGACCCCCCTGGACTCTCTGATGTGAGGACTGGACCCTAAACCAAGCAGACTCCCCTGGACTCACGGACCGATGCCTGGACCCCTGAACCGAGCATATCCCCCTGGACTCACGGGACCTAGATATGGACTCTGAACCGAGCAGACCTCTTTGGACTCACAGGGCCAAGTCCGGGACTCTGAAATGAGCAGACCCCACTGGACTCACAGGACCAAGGTCTGGACTCTGAACCGAGCATATCCCCCTGGACTCACGGGACCGAGGCCTATTCCCTGAACAGAGCAGACCCCCCTGGACTCACAGGACCGAGGCCTGGACCCTGAACAGAGCAGACCCCCCTGGACTCACAGGACCGAGGCGTGGACTCTGAACCAATCAGACCCCCCTAGGCTCACGGGACCGAGGTCTGGACCCTGAACCGAGCAGACCCTTCTGGACTCAAAGGACCAAGGCCTGGACCCTGAACCGAGCAGACCCCCTGGACTCAAGAGACCAAGGCCTGGACCCTGAACCGAGCAGACCCCCCTGGACTCACAGGAACGAGGCCTGATCCCTAAACTGAGCAGAAAAAGAGCAGGGACAGATGTGAGCAAGATTCGGCAGGGTGTGTGTGCGATGAAAAGGTTTTATGGCTGGTTGAGCCCTGATGGTATCTTGTTCGGCCACTGGGAGAGGAACTGACCTAACAGGTTCGGCCTGGGGCAATGGTTCCAACTTGCACAGGTCATAGGAAAGTCGATCAAGGTGTACGTGTCCTTTCGGAATCGAATCTAGCTGGATTAAAGCCTATGTAAAGGGCAACTCACAAAATGGCTGCCATACACAAAATGGAAGCTGAGGGTTCAGAACGATAATGACGATTTTGAGGTGAAATCGTCACTCGAATAAGCTGAAAATGCTTGTACATAGTGTACTCGTCATTCTCGGTCTTTTGATACTAAATTCGTCATGCTACGACGAAGTTTAATTCTCGAGTCCGGAATTATTATACGAGAATTTTCAGAACCACAAGAGAACACACGAAGAGAATAGTGAAGGCCAGTTAAATAAGATAAGGTAGAGAAGAATGGTGGGACCCAAACAGTGGAGTAAGACATGGATTAATCAGTCAAGACATGGCTTTGCGAACAGACCCTGACATTAGTATCGCACACAAGGACAAAGATTGCTCCTTAGCGAGAAAAACATGGAGCAGCTGAAAACGGCAGAAAGAGCATTTTACCGCGTTAGCCGTGCTGCCTGAGTGAGGCAACATAAAACGGCGACTAAACAAAAAATGGCGGCTATAGCAAAGCGGGGCCGAAAACTACGTAACCTCAAACCAAGCAGACACCCCTTGACTCACAGGACCGAGGCGTGGATCCGGAACCGAGCAGACCCCCCCTGGACTCACAGGACCGAGGCCTGGACCCTGAACCGAGCAGACCCCCTGGACTCACGGGACCGAACCCTGAACCCTGAACCAAGCAGATCCCACTGGACTCACTGGACCGAGGACTGGACCGTAAACCAAGCAGACACCCCTGGACTCAAGGGACCAAGGCATGGACCCCTGAACCAAGCATATCCCCATTGACTCACAGGACCACGGCCTGGACTCTGAACCGAGCAGACCACCCTGGACCCACGGGACCACGGCCTGGACTCTGAACTGAGCAGACCCCCCTGGACTCACAGGGACGAGGCCTGTACCCTGAACCAAGCAGACCCCCCTGGACTCACATGGACGAAGCCTGGACCCTGAACCGAGCAGACCCCCCTGGACTCAGGACCCTGAGACGTGGACCCTGAACAGAGCAGACCCCCCCCCCTGGACTCACAGGAACGAGGCCTGATCCCAAAACTGAGCAGACCCCCCTGGACTTACGGGACTGAGGCCAGGACCTTGAACCTAGCAGATCCCCCTGGGCTCATGGGACTGAGGCCTAGACACTGATCCGAGCGGACCCCCTGGATTCACATTACCCAGGCCTGCACCCTGAATAGTGCAGACCCCCTGGACTCAGTGGACCGAGGCCTGGACCCCGAACTGAGCAGGCCCCCCTGGACTCAGGAACTGAGGCTTGGACACTGATCCGAGCAGACCCCCTGAACTCACGGTACCATGGCCTGGACACTGAACCGAGCAGACCCCCTGGACTCACATTACCCAGGGCTAAACCCTGAACTGTGCAGACCCCCTGGACTCAGTGGGCCAAGACCTGGACCCTGAACTGAGCAGACCCACCTGGACTCATGGGACTGAGGCCTGGACCCTGAACTAAGCAGACCCCCCTGGACTCACGGGACCAAGGCCTGGACCCTGAACCGAGCAGACCCCCCTGGACTCAAGGGAGCGAAGGCATGGACTCTGAACAGTGCAGACCCCCTGGACTCAGGGGATCGAGTCCTGGACCCTGAACCGTGCAGACCCCCCTGGACTCACGGGACCGAGGTGTGAACTCTGAACCAATCAGACCCCCCTGGGCTCCCGGGACCGAGGCCTGGACCCTGAATTGAGCAGGCCCCCCTGGACTCAGGAACCGAGGCCTGGACCCTGAACTGACAAACCCCCCTAGACTCACCAGATAGAGGCCTGGACCCTGAACCGAGCAGGCCCCCAGGACTCATGGGACCGAGGCCTGGACCTTGAACAGAGCAGCCGCCCCTGGACTCACCGGAGCGAGACCTGGACCCGGAACCGAGCAGACCCCCCTGGACTCATGGGACCGAGGCTTGGACCCTGAACGGAGCAGACCCCAAGTACTCACAGGACCGAGGCCTGGACCCGGAACCGAGCAGACCCCCCTGGACTCATGGGACCGAGGCTTGGACCCAGAACCGAGCAGACCCCATGGACTCACGGGACCGAGAACTGGACTCTGAACCGAGCGGACCCCCCTGGACTCACGAGACTGAGGCCCGGACTCTGAACAGAGCAGACCCCCTTGGACTCACTGGACCGAGGCCTGAACCCTGAACCAAGCAGACCCCCCTGGACACACGGACCGAGGCCTGGACCCCTGAACCGAGAAAATCCCACAAGACTCACAAGACCGAGGCCTGGACTCTGAACTAGTCAGGCCCCCTGGACTCACGCGACCGAGGCCTGGACTCTGAACCGAGCAGACCCCCCCTGGCTCATGGGACCGAGGCCTGGACCCTGAACCAAGCAGACCCCCCGGTACTCACGGGATCGAGGCCTGGGCTCTGAACCGAGCAGACCCCTTGGACTCACAGGACCAAGGCCTGGACCCTGAACTGAGGATACTCCCATGGACTCACAGGACCGAGGCCTGGACCCTGAACTGAGCAGACCCCCCATGACTCACGGGATCGAGGCCTGAACCCTGAACTGAGCAGACCCCTCTGGACTCACGGACCAAGGCCTGGACCCCGGAACTGAGCAGACCCCCCTGGACTCTCTGATGTGAGGACTGGACCCTAAACCAAGCAGACTCCCCTGGACTCACGGACCGATGCCTGGACCCCTGAACCGAGCATATCCCCCTGGACTTACGGGACCTAGACATGGACTCTGAACCGAGCAGACCTCTTTGGACTCACAGGGCCAAGTCCTGGACTCTGAAATGAGCAGACCCCACTGGACTCACAGGACCAAGGTCTGGACTCTGAACCGAGCATATCCCCCTGGACTCACGGGACCGAGGCCTGTACCCTGAACAGAGCAGACCCCCCTGGACTCACAGGACCAAGGCCTGGACCCCGAACAGAGCAGACCCCCCTGGACTCACAGGACCGAGGCCTGAACCCTGAACCAATCAGACCCCCCTGGGCTCACGGGACCGAGGTCTGGACCCTGAACCGAGCAGACCCTTCTGGACTCAAGGGACCAAGGCCTGGACCCTGAACCGAGCAGACCCCCTGGACTCAAGAGACCGAGGCCTGGACCCTGAACCGAGCAGACCCCCCTGGACTCACAGGAACGAGGCCTGATCCCTAAACTGAGCAGACCCCCTGTACTCACAGGACCGAGGTCTGGACCCTGAACTAAGCAGACCCCCCTGGACTGACAGGAACGAGGCCTGGACCCTGAACCGAGCAGACCCCCCTGGACTCACAGGAACGAGGCCTGATCCCTAAACTGAGCAGACCCCCTGGACTCACGGGACCGAGGCCTGGACCCTGTACTAAGCAGGCCACCCTGGACCCTGAACCGAGCAGACCCTCCTGGCCACGGGACTGAGGCCTGTACCCTGAACCGAGCAGACCCCCCTGGGGTCACAGGACCAAGGACTGGACCCTGAACTGAGCAGACCCCCCTGGGCTCACGGGACCAAGGCCTGGACCCTGAACCGAGCAGTCCACCCTGGACTCACCGGACTGAGTTCTGGACCCTGAACCATGCAGACCCCCCTGGACTCAAGGGACCGAGGTCTGGACTCTGAACCAATCAGACCCCCCTGGGCTCACGGGACCGAGGCCTGGACCCTGAACCAAGCAGTCCCTACTGGACTCACCGGAGCGAGACCTGGACTCTGAACCGTGCAGACCCCCCTTGACTCACGGGACCGAGGCCCGGACCCAGAACCAAGCAGCCCCCCCGGGATTCCTGGGATTGAGGCCTGGACTCTGAACCGACAGACCCCCCGGACTCACGGGACCTAGGCCTGGACCCTGAACCGAGCAGACCCCCTGGACTCACGGGACAAAGGCCTGGACCCTGAACCAAGCAGACCCCCCTTGACTCACTGGACCGTGGCCTGGACCCAGAACCAAGCAGACCCCCCGGGACTCACGGGATCGAGGCCTGGGCTCTGAACCGAGCAGACCCCCTGGACTCACGGGACCTAGGCCTGGACCCTGAACCAAACAATAGGTTCAAGGGAAGCAGAAAACACCTTAGAACTATACGTATTTTAACTCAGAAAATAGGAAAAATGAATGGACTACTGCGCTCAAGACAAAAAATGCTGGTATACATATAAAAACATATAACAAAAACCAGACAAGTGGCAATCTTTTGTCCTGAAGATGACCGCTTAAAACAAGTTGCGGTCGAAACGCCGTCGACGCTTTCCTGTGGCGCAAATTTGTGAAGGACATTGTGTTTTTGTCCCTGTTGTTCCTTTTTTATTATGTATAGATTTCATGTGCAACTTGTCTGGTTTTTGTTATATGTTTTTATATGTATACCAGCATTTTTTGTCTTGAGTGCAGTTGTTTTTAATGATTTTAAATAATAAACATATTTTCTATGATATTGATTACGTTGTTCCATAGGCTTTTCCATTCACTTCCTATTCCATTCATTTTTCCTATTTTCCGAGTTAAAATACGTATAGTTCTAAGCTTCCCCTGAACCTATTGTTTGATGCCATAACTGATTGTCCCGGGTTCGGGGTTTTTGGACAGCCCCTGTGGTCCTTGAACCGAGCAGTCCCCCTAGACTCACGGGAACGAGTTCTGGACTCTGAACTGAGCAGACCCCCCTGGACTCTCGGGACTGAGGCCTGGACACTGATCCATAGCAGGTCCCGTTGCACACACTGGACCGAGACCTGGACTCTGAACCGTGCAGACCCCCCTTGACTCACGGGACCAAGGCCTGGACCCTAAACCAAGCATCCTCCCCTGGACTCAAGGGACCAAGGCCTGGACCCTGAACCGAGCAGACCCCCTGGACTCACGGGACCGAGGCCTGGACCCTGAACTGAGCAGGCCCCCCTGGACCCTGAACCGAGCAGACCCTCCTGGACTCACGGGACCAAGGTCTGGTCCCTGAACCGAGCAGACCCCCCTGGGCTCACGGGACCAAGGTCTGGTCCCTGAACCGAGCAGACCCCCCTGTACTCACGGGATCAAGGCCTGGACTCTGAACTGAGCAGACCACCCCTGGCTCATGGGACCGAGGCCTGAAGCCTGAACCATGCAGACCCCCCCTGGACTCAAGGGACCGAGGTCTGGACTCTGAACAAATCAGACCCCCATGATGCACTGGGCCAGGGACAGACTAATTTGCATATTGCCAGGTTCTGAGCTGGGATGGGGCAGTGAGCTAAATAACGGTGATGGATCAAGCCCTGATCTTTGGACTGGGTAAGAGTGGTCTGCTTAATTCAGACACTCTGTTCATCACCACCCCCTTTTCTGAATCGTTTTTGGCCACTACAGGTGTGGCAGGGTATACTCAGACACGAGTCCCTTGCTCACTGCTCCATCAGGATTCAAGCAAGCCGGGCCGACGAGGCTGAAATGCCAGAAACCGGTCCCCGGTAGCTTGTCTCCTTTCTGGTGAAGAATTGGCTTGGTAGTTTGGTCTGCCCTGTTCCCATGATGCACTGGGCCAGGGACAGACTAATTTGCATATAGCCAGGTTCTGAGCTGGGATGGGGCAGAGAGCTAAATAACGGTGATGGATCAAGCCCTGATCTTTGGACTGGGTAAGAGTGGTCTGCTTAATTCAGACACTCTGTTCATCACCACCCCCTTTTCTGAATCGTTTTTGGCCACTATAGGTGTGGCAGGGTATACTCAGACATGAGTCCCTTGCTCACTGCTCCATCAGGATTCAAGCAAGCCGGGCCGACGAGGCTGAAATGCCAGAAACCGGTCCCCGGTAGCTTGTCTCCTTTCTGGTGAAGAATTGGCTTGGTAGTTTGGTCTGCCCTGTTCCCATGATGCACTGGGCCAGGGACAAACTAATTTGCATATAGCCAGGTTCTGAGCTGGGATGGGGCAGTGAGCTAAATAACGGTGATGGATCAAGCCCTGATCTTTGGACTGGGTAAGAGTGGTCTGCTTAATTCAGACACTTTGTTCATCACCACCCCCTGAGGTTCCGTGATCATTTTTGCTCGTGTTTATAACATTGTCATAAATACATAATTTTGGTATCAGTGAACCGCAAATGGTCCATTTAGTATATCCTGGTATTTTCGCTATGCTACGAGCAAGAGCACTCCTGTTACCAACACATTTGTGATTTACCCATGGCATCCATCTTAGATCACGGAAGCCATTTTGTATTCCTTGCCCTCACATAGTCAATGGACACACACTGACCTCTTTTTCATTAAGGACACGTAGGCTTTAACCGGCAATTCACCTTGCTAGTGACACGTGCACCTTAGGCCAGCAACGCTGTGGCAGCATGACTCGGCAAGAACTGCCCCCCCAGCCTGAGGCCAGTCCTGCTATACTGGTTCTTGTGTTCGTTGGCCTGATCATGATTAAGCGGCCGAAGCTGGTAACCGTGCCCATTTACGACCCACAAACATTTCTTATCCTGTCTTTCTATCTACCACACCTGGCTCTACTCCTTTCCTTCTGGGCCTTTATTAGGGGGAGGTAACGAAATTTACGATGAGGCGGTCCGGGTCTTGAATGAAGAATTGACATGGGATTGTGATGGACTAGTGGGAACCCCTCATTCGTAATGTTTTGACATCAGATACTGTTGACGATTCCTGTGCAACGCCAAATATTTATTGTTTAAGACACGAATGTTTAGAACTGTGGTAACATGTAAAGAATTTGCCTGAAGCCCAATATTTAGTATATAAGGAGCAACCCTCTTTGTACGAATCGAACAGGCTCCTAGATACTGCCCATGTGTAGTTTCTGTGACTTCTGTGTCCCTGCAGCAATAAACCTTTGGTCTTTGACGCCACCATCGAGAAGCCCGTGTTTCTGTTTGTTTGTGCACCGAGACAGGTGGAACTCCGGGGTCTTCGGGTGTTATCCCTGACACCTCTGGACGGAACCAAAAAGTCCAGAACTCCAATTGGCGCCCAACGTGGGGCGACGTCATTCGGTACCGGTCCAAAAGCCTGAAGAGTTCGAGGAGCTTCGTGTGAAGATTTCAGAGGGAGGCGCCCCACTTCATCGATCCCGGCATATCGCAAAAGTGGCCCCGACGTTCTCTTCCACGAGGGTTCTGAGGTTCCGTGATCATTTTTGCTCGTGTTTATAACATTGTCATAAATACATAATTTTGGTATCAGTGAACCGCAAATGGTCCATTTAGTATATCCTGGTATTTTCGCTATGCTACGAGCAAGAGCACTCCTGTTACCAACACATTTGTGATTTACCCATGGCATCCATCTTAGATCACGGAAGCCATTTTGTATTCCTTGCCCTCACATAGTCAATGGACACACACTGACCTCTTTTTCATTAAGGACACGTAGGCTTTAACCGGCAATTCACCTTGCTAGTGACACGTGCACCTTAGGCCAGCAACGCTGTGGCAGCATGACTCGGCAAGAACTGCCCCCCCAGCCTGAGGCCAGTCCTGCTATACTGGTTCTTGTGTTCGTTGGCCTGATCATGATTAAGCGGCCGAAGCTGGTAACCGTGCCCATTTACGACCCACAAACATTTCTTATCCTGTCTTTCTATCTACCACACCTGGCTCTACTCCTTTCCTTCTGGGCCTTTATTAGGGGGAGGTAACGAAATTTACGATGAGGCGGTCCGGGTCTTGAATGAAGAATTGACATGGGATTGTGATGGACTAGTGGGAACCCCTCATTCGTAATGTTTTGACATCAGATACTGTTGACGATTCCTGTGCAACGCCAAATATTTATTGTTTAAGACACGAATGTTTAGAACTGTGGTAACATGTAAAGAATTTGCCTGAAGCCCAATATTTAGTATATAAGGAGCAACCCTCTTTGTACGAATCGAACAGGCTCCTAGATACTGCCCATGTGTAGTTTCTGTGACTTCTGTGTCCCTGCAGCAATAAACCTTTGGTCTTTGACGCCACCATCGAGAAGCCCGTGTTTCTGTTTGTTTGTGCACCGAGACAGGTGGAACTCCGGGGTCTTCGGGTGTTATCCCTGACACCTCTGGACGGAACCAAAAAGTCCAGAACTCCACCCCTTTTCTGAATCGTTTTTGGCCACTATAGGTGTGGCAGGGTATACTCAGACATGAGTCCCTTGCTCACTGCTCCATCAGGATTCAAGCAAGCCGGGCCGACGAGGCTGAAATGCCAGAAACCGGTCCCCGGTAGCTTGGCTCCTATCTGGTGAAGAATTGGCTTGGTAGTTTGGTCTGCCCTGTTCCCATGATGCACTGGGCCAGGGACAGACTAATTTGCATATAGCCAGGTTCTGAGCTGGGATGGGGCAGTGAGCTAAATAATGGTGATGGATCAAGCCCTGATCTTTGGACTGGGTAAGAGTGGTCTGCTTAATTCAGACACTCTGTTCATCACACCCCCTTTTCTGAATCGGTTTTGGCCACTATAGGTGTGGCAGGGTATACTCAGACATGAGTCCCTTGCTCACTGCTCCATCAGGATTCAAGCAAGCCGGGCCGACGAGGCTGAAATGCCAGAAACCGGTCCCCGGTAGCTTGTCTCCTTTCTGGTGAAGAATTGGCTTGGTAGTTTGGTCTGCCCTGTACCCATGATGCACTGGGCCAGGGACAGACTAATTTGCATATAGCCAGGTTCTGAGCTGGGATGGGGCAGTTAGCTAAATAACGGTGATGGATCAAGCCATGATCTTTGGACTGGGTAAGAGTGGTCTGTTTAATTCAGACACTCTGTTCATCACCACCCCCTTTTCTGAATCGTTTTTGGCCACTATAGGTGTGGCAGGGTATACTCAGACATGAGTCCCTTGCTCACTGCTCCATCAGGATTCAAGCAAGCCGGGCCGACGAGGCTGAAATGCCAGAAACCGGTCCCTGGTAGCTTGTCTCCTTTCTGGTGAAGAATTGGCTTGGTAGTTTGGTCTGCCCTGTTCCCATGATGCACTGGGCCAGGGACAGACTAATTTGCATATAGCCAGGTTCTGAGCTGGGATGGGGCAGTGAGCTAAATAACAGTGATGGATCAAGCCCTGATCTTTGGACTGGGTAAGAGTGGTTTGCTTAATTCAGACACTCTGTTCATCACCACCCCCTTTTCTGAATCGTTTTTGGCCACTTTAGGTGTGGCAGGGTATACTCAGACATGAGTCCCTTGCTCACTGCTCCATCAGGATTCAAGCAAGCCGGGCCGACGAGGCTGAAATGCCAGAAACCGGTCCCCGGTAGCTTGTCTCCTTTCTGGTAAAGAATTGGCTTGGTAGTTTGGTCTGCCCTGTTCCCATGATGCACTGGGCCAGGGACAGACTAATTTGCATATAGCCAGGTTCTGAGCTGGGATGGGGCAGTGAGCTAAATAACGGTGATGGATCAAGCCCTGATCTTTGGACTGGGTAAGAGTGGTCTGCTTAATTCAGACACTCTGTTCATCACCACCCCCTTTTCTGAATCGTTTTTGGCCACTATAGGTGTGGCAGGGTATACTCAGACATGAGTCCCTTGCTCACTGCTCCATCAGGATTCAAGCAAGCCGGGCCGACGAGGCTGAAATGCCAGAAACCGGTCCCCGGTAGCTTGTCTCCTTTCTGGTGAAGAATTGGCTTGGTAGTTTGGTCTGCCCTGTTCCCATGATGCACTGGGCCAGGGACAGACTAATTTTCATATAGCCAGGTTCTGAGCTGGGATGGGGCAGTGAGCTAAATAACGGTGATGGATCAAGCCCTGATCTTTGGACTGGGTAAGAGTGGTCTGCTTAATTCAGACACTCTGTTCATCACCACCCCCTTTTCTGAATCCTTGGACCCTGAACCAAGCAGACCCCCCTGGACTCACGGGACCGAGGCCTGAACCCTGAACCAAGCAGACCCCCCTGGACTCACGGGACCAAGATCTGGACTCTGAACCAAGCAGATCCCTCTGGACTCAGGGGACAGAGACAAGGAATCTGAACCGAGCAGACCCCCCTGGACTCAAGGGACTGAGGCCTGGATCCTGACCCGAGCAGACCCCCTGGACTCACGGGATCGAGGCCTGATCCCTAAACTGAGCAGACCCCCCTGGATTCACGGGACCGAGGCGTGAATTCGTAACCGAGCAGACCCCCCTGGACTCACACGACCAAGACCTGGACCCTGAACTGAGGAGACTCACATGGACTCACTGGACCGAGGCCTGGACCCTGAACCAAGCAGACCCCCCTGGACTCACGGGACCGAGGCCTGGACCCTGAACCGAGCAGACCAACCTGGACTCACGGACCGAGGCCTGGACCCCTGAACCGAGCATATCCCCCTGGACTCACGGGACCTAGACATGGACTCTGAACTGAGCAGACCCCCCTGGACTCACGGGGCCAAGATCTGGACTCTGAACCGAGCAGATCCCTCTGGACTCACGGGACAGAGACAAGGAATCTGAACCAATCAGACCCCCCTGGACTCACAGGGCCGAGGCCTGTACCCTGAACCAAGCAGACCCCCTGGACTCACTGGACCGAGGACTGGACCTTGAACCGAGCAGTCCCCCTAGACTCACGGGAACGAGTTCTGGACTCTGAACTGAGCAGACCCCCCTGGACTCACGGGACTGAGGCCTGGACACTGATCCATAGCAGGTCCCCTTGCACTCATGGGACCGAGGCCTGGACTCTGAACCGTGCAGACCCCCCTTGACTCACGGGACCAAGGCCCGGACCCTAAACCAAGCAGCCTCCCCTGGACTCAAGGGACCAAGGCCTGGACCCTGAACCGAGCAGACCCCCCTGGACTCACGGGACCGAGGCCTGGACCCTGAACTGAGCAGGCCCCCCTGGACCCTGAACCGAGCAGACCCTCCTGGACTCACGGGACTGAGGCCTGTACCCTGAACCGAGCAGACCCCCCTGGGCTCACGGGACCAAGGCCTGGTCCCTGTACCGAGCAGACCCCCCTGTACTCAAGGGATCAAGGCCTGGACTCTGAACTGAGCAGACCCCTCCTGGCTCATGGGACCGAGGCCTGGACTCTGAACCGAGCAGACCCCCTGGACTCACGGGATCGAGGCCTGGATTCTGAACCGAGCAGACCCCCCTGGACTCACCGGACCAAGGAGTGGACTCGGAACCGAGCAGAGCCCCCTGGACTCACAGAACCAATACCTGGACCCCGAACTGAGGAGACTTCCCATGGACTCACAGAACCAATACCTGGACCCTGAACTGAGGAGACTTCCCATGGACTCACAGGCCTAGGCCTGGACCCTGAACCAAGCAGACCCCCCTGGACTCACGGGACCGAGGCCTGAACCCTGAACCAAGCAGACCCCCCTGGACTCCTGAACCGAGCATATCCCCCTGGACTCACTGGATCGAGGATTGCACCCTAAACAAAACAGACTCCCCTGAACTCACTGGACCGAGGCCTGGACCCTGAACCAAGCAGAACCCCTGGACTCACGGGACCGAGGCCTGAACCCTGAACCAAGCAGACCCCCCTGGACTCACGGGACCGAGACCTGAACCCTGAACCGAGCAGACCAACCTGGACTCACCGTCCGAGGCCTGGACCGTGAACCGAGCAGACCCCCCTGGACTCACGGGACCGAGGCCTGAACCCTGAACCGAGCAGACCAACTTGGACTCACGGACCGAGGCCTGAACCCTGAACCGAGCAGACCTCCCAGGACTCACAGGACCAAGGCGTGGACTCGGAACCGAGCAGAGCCCCCTGGACTCACAGAACCAATACCTGGACCCTGAACTGAGGAGACTTCCCATGGACTCACAGGACCTAGGCCTGGACCCTGAACCAAGCAGACCCCCTGGACTCACGGGACCGAGGCCTGAACCCTGAACCAAGCAGACCCCCCTGGACTCACGGGACCGAGGCCTGAACCCTGAACCGAGCAGACCAACCTGGACTCACGGACCGAGGCCTGGACCCTGAACCGAGCAGACTCACAGAACCAATACCTGGACCCTGAACTGAGGAGACTTCCCATGGACTCACAGGCCTAGGCCTGGACCCTGAACCAAGCAGACCCCCCTGGACTCACGGGACCGAGGCCTGAACCCTGAACCAAGCAGACCCCCCTGGACTCCTGAACCGAGCATATCCCCCTGGACTCACTGGATCGAGGATTGCACCCTAAACAAAGCAGACTCCCCTGAACTCACTGGACCGACACCTGGACCGTGAACCGAGCAGACCAACCTGGACTCACAGACCGAGGCCTGGACCCCTGAACCGAGCATATCCCCCTGGACTCACGGGACCTAGACATGGACTCTGAACCAAGCAGACCTCCTGGGACTCACGGGGCCAAGGCCTGGACTCTGAACTGAGCAGACCCCCCTGGACTCACGGGACCAAGATCTGGACTCTCACCTGAGCAGACCCCCCTGGACTCACGGGACCAAGATCTGGACTCTGAACCAAGCAGACCCCCCTGGACTCACGGGACCAAGATCTGGACTCTGAACCAAGCAGACCCTCCGGACTCACTGGACCGAGGACTGGACCTTGAACCGAGCAGACCCCCTGGACTCACGGGAATGAGTTCTGGACTCTGAACTAAGCAGACCCCCCTGGACTAACGGGACTGAGGCCTGGACACTGATCCATAGCAGGTCCCCTTGCACTCACGGGACCGAGGCCTGGACTCTGAACCGTGCAGACCCCCCTTGACTCACGGGACCAAGGCCTGGACCCTAAACCAAGCAGCTGCCCCTGGACTAACGGGACCGAGGCCTGAACCCTGAACCAAGCAGCTGCCCCTGGACTAACGGGACCAAGGCCTGGACCCTAAACCAAGCAGCTGCCCCTGGACTAACGGGACCGAGGCCTGGACTCTGAACTGAGCAGACCCCCCTGGACCCACGGGACCATGGCCTGGACTCTTGTTGGACTTGGCCCTCTCTGCAAGGTCATCCCTAAACTTTTTGCCTTCCTCCTATATTCTCTCTGACCTGTTTTTGTTGGTATAATGACTCTGGGCCCTTTACCACTGCTGATCAGTGCTAAAGTGCATATGCTCTCCCTACTGTAAAAGATGTATATGTGACTAGCTTACCCGTCGCGCGTTGCTGTGATCTCAGAAGAAAGGAAATTTAAGGAAACGTGTTATGATAACATTCAATTTTACATTGTGTCATTTTTATTGAAACGTATTCATTTAAATATGGAAAACATTTTAAAGTGTTGTTTTAATTCTGTTTATTTGTTTGAGTGCTTGTGGATACACAGTATTTTTTGTTTTTCCGTCTGGTGCGTACACGAATAAATCAGAAGGTTTTCCGACGCGTGAGCTGGCCACATGCAGTTGTCCATGTGAGAAGCACGGATTCTCCAAATGTAGTCCACACACTTGCAGCGATTGTCCTTGTGCTTTGTTGATGGTCATTGCAAAAGCGAGTCGCACCGTAAACTGTAAACGTTCAGTATTGGAAAGATTATGAGGGCCCTGGGGGACGGGGGGGACAATATTTAACAAATTTTGCTTTTTTTTTTTATTTTGCCAGAAACGTTTGCGGGAGTGTTCTCAACAACTTTTAATATATATATATATATATATATATATTTTTTTTTTTTAAAGAAACCCTCGCGGGAGTGTACTCAACAACTTCCCAAAGTTTCATGGCGATCTGATGAATGGTGTAGTAATGCATAAAGGACAAACAGACATACTTTCGATTTTATATTTTTAGATTGGTTTCCATGATTGGCTTATTTGGTTTACTGTCAGACCCCAGTAAAGTGCACCGGGAGTGCCAGGGCTTGTAACTCCAAAAGCTGCTAGTGGGCCTGCAGCACTGGTTGTGCCACCCACAGAAGCAGCCTTGTAAAATGTGTCTAGGGTCTGCCATTGCAGAACCTGCGTGCAGTCTGGTACTGTCATGCTGGCTGGGCAAGTGCACACACTTTCCAGCCCCTACAACTCCCCTTTACTTCATGTGAGTCACCCCTATGGTAGGCCCAAGAACAGGGTGCATTGTAAGCATAAGGTAGGACAAGCCCTGATGTGTGTGGCATGTCCTTATAGTGAATTACAGCCATTTTTGTTTTTCACTGTTGGAAAGCTACCTGTTCTCATAGGCCAGAATGGGCTGTTGGAATTATTACACTCTATAATCCCAGCAGGCTCAGGGAACATGGTAGAAAGTCAAGTTTGCTATGCCTGAACTCAGCATAATAAAATACATCTTTTTAGTAAAGTTTATTTTAATATCCTGTGTTCGCAAACACCACTTCAGCCCACCTCTGCTCTTATGTGTATTTGCTGTCTGGTTTCTGTGTGTGACAGGGCTGGGGAATTCCAGGAGACAGGCTGGGCTGCCAGGTGGTGAATGGAGGGATTACACCAGGATGGGTGGGGGGAGTGCCCCTTGACACTGAATAGGGCTGTGCTCTGCCACCTCAATGCTGGCTCCGTCCCCTGGGGAGCGGCTGATGTCTCTGCCCTGCACCTTGTGAAGAGAGAGGGGAAGACTGTCAACAGAGTACTCCAGGACTGTACTTGTTACCACAATGCTGGCTCCACCTCCTGCGGAGCGTCTGATGTCCCAGCCCAGCTCACTGAAAGGATAAGCCCGAGTCTACGAAACAAAGTGCTCAGGAACTGGACTGGATTAGGCAAAGGCCCCCCTGGCCTGCAAGAACAAAGGATTTTGCATATAAAAGTAGGAGCCCTGCTCCTAAGAAATCAGATCCTGCTTTTGAACCAAGAAGAAATCTCTGCCCGAGGAGGAGGAACCGGGAAAGCTGAAGGAGGAATACTGTCCCTATCCTAGGGGATTGGCCTGCAGTGGTTGCCTTGTTGCCAAACTTATTTTAGCGTCAGTGCATCGCTGCAAATAGAGGGATGACGTGCTTTCTTCCCTGCTTTCCTGCCAAGTGGTTCTTTTCCTGCTTTACACCCACTCCTCGCGGCCCCCGCTGCGCGGGAGCCGCTCGAGGCTGCCATCACTGGGGACTTCCTGACAGCGAGAGGAGCCACCTAGAGACGCTTTCGCCCCTGCGGGTCTGCGAGGACCAGCGGGTGCTGCACCTGTAGACTCACCGCAGCTGGTCCTCTTCCCGCCCACCTTCCGCTATAATCAGACAGCGTCTGACGCGCACGCGGGACGCGCGCAGGGCAAAGCGCGGAGCAAAGCCCGGGCAAAGGGCGGGCCGTTTGAGGCCGTTCGAGGACCGGAGAGACCGGGACCGGGCTATCCCCCCTGGTCGGACCGGTCCCATCGCCCCACTTGCTTGTTTGCTACTGATTTGGACCATCAAGACACAGGGATGTGTACCAGGGAAACAAGGAGTAAATCCACACAGGTTGTGGCCGGAACCACCAAAGGTCCCATCGACAACTACTTTGTCAAGGCTGGTTCACTTCTGATAGATGAAATCACCGTTCTCGAAAGGCGCATTTCCCAAGAAATTGAGTGGGTGAGGAGATCATCACTGGGACCAATGGCCCTGGCTAAGACCCCAGAAGGAAGGCCAGAACCTCCCAACACCAACCAGGAGGGTTCAGAGACAAACCAGTTAGCTACCAACCCAGACCTCACCATGGAGGACTTCAACGATCTTGAGGATATGAGCCTCATGACTCTTCCAACGGTCCAAATACCATCTGACCCACTCCCAATTTCTAGTAAGGACTCGGCCATACCCAGCATCAGTGTGAACCCCTCTGATCCCTCAAGGGGAGCAAGGGAGGGAGCCATTCAAAAAAGGAAGAAAGGGGGCCAAACCAAAGGAGGTAGCAAGGCAAAAACATCTAAACTTGACTCTGCTAAGGGCGCCGCTAGCTCTGGCGGAAACACTTCGGGTCAATTATCCGAGAGTGCTATGGAGCCCCAACCAATACTCACTTTACCTGCAGACACACCCTCCCATTCTAACATCTCTATAGATTCTTTCAATGAGGATATCACACTCGCAGATTTAGGCACACTCCTCAGGTCACGCCTAAGCCCGCTAGAAGCTCGGTTGATAAAGATTGAAGCCAGGCTGGTTAATATTGAAAAATCTACAATCCAGCTGGCAGACAGCCTTAAAACAGAAACTAAGGGAGCCAAAGGGGGGTTAGATCAAAAGTCCAAAAAGAGTACAGACCCCGTAACTCTAATGAAGAAAACTAGGCTACCCACCCCTCAAAATACACAACATAAACCAAAATAACATTCTCCAACCATCCGCTACCCCAAACAAAGCCACACCATCCACATCAACTCAGGTACTGGTACCCCCACCACCAAATACATCCACAAAACCCATAGACAATCCCAATCCCCCGGAAAAAATAAAGAGTGATTCAAGACCTCCAGACAATACGCAAAATAATTCTCATAATATCAAACCTGTGAACTTACCACCTGAGGCGTCCCCCTACACAGTGATCCTGGTGGGTGTACCCGAATTATCCCCCACTGCCACAGAGACGACTGCCTCACTTAAGAACAAAGTCATCAATTGGTTGTCTTCCCCAAGGCACAACCAGCGACGTTCTCATGGTGAGACGTGTCGCTTGAGTGGGCAATCGGAGAAAGACAACTAGCATTGTGGTTAGCTTTAGGGAACCGAGGACAGCCTCGTACATCTGTAGCTGGCCCTCTGACGACCAAGGTAACCTCATCCAGGCTCTCCCTCTCTCATCCTTCTACCCATCAAGGATGTATTTAACAGAAGATCCAAGATGGGGGTACCACCAGGAGCTATTATGAGATTGGGAGAGTAATAGTGTAGGAAGGAGGGAGCCTCATTATCAGAGGAGCATGCGGCCTGAGTACTTACCAATCTATGGTGATGACGAAGGGTGGGAGTACAGCACTAAGAGGAGGGGTGGCTGGGGTGGAACACTGAGAAGAGTCCCAGGGCCACACAGAATGCACCACCCTGCCTACCTCTCAACCTCTAATAGATATAGTAGCCTCGAAATGGTTGACTGACTACTCAACTCGAAAGCTAGGGCCAAGGACTGTCTTCATCTAACAGACCATACAGAGAATAGATCTGTCCCCTGGGAACAAACCCAATCTTTAATAGAACCAACAACTGTTTTTAACAAACACAGCCACGCCCAAGATCCCAGAAACCCTACAGCAGAGGCAGCGGACAACGTTAGTATTATAGGGGCTATACATGGCGAATTGCCACTAAACCAAATGGTAAACCCAAATCCTGCCACCAAAAAGGATAACCTTTCAAACATTGAGCTACCATTACGAACACACGCCGCACTTAACATGATTTCATGGAACATAGCTGGCCTTGGTAACAAAATGGAATGCCCGGAGTGGCTGTCGTTCATTAGCTCAAAAAGTATCTGCCTCTTTCAAGAAACCTGGGCAAGAGAGGAGTATCTATGCCCGGGGTTCGCAGTGTTCTCAAAAAAAGCCAAATGGGGGGAAGGGGACGTCCGTTAGGAGGGCTGATAACCATGATTGCATCCCACTTGGGCTGCAAGGCTAGGTGCTTAGCTGTCGACTCTGAGGATATATTACCTGTCCTGCTAGAATGGCCAAACCTCGCTAAGTTGATGGTAATAAATGTCTATTCGAGACGGGTTGCTATATCATGTGAATCGAAAGCCATTGATGACCTTTCGGCTTTTCTGAGCGAAATCCCAAGGGACCTCCCCCACGTGGTCGCAGGGGACCTCAATTCACACTATGAGCCACTTCCTGGCTTGCTTGATGGACCCTCCCTAGAGGAAGACTCAAGATGGCTGATACCAGCTACGGTGGCACCCGCACCAAGAGCCTGGACTCCCCTTGCTCTTCAGATAACCGCAATGACCCTTAACTACGGTCTAAGAGCATGCAATGGGCGCACAAAATCAGACATCCCAAGCAAACACACTTTCAATAAATCAGGAAGCGAATCCAGACTCGATTACGTCCTAGTCCAACTGTCATGTTGGTCACGAATAATCGATTTCAGGGTACTGGATAGAGAGGACAGCGACCATAACGCCCTCGAGCTCGAATATGCCATGCCAGGCATCGAGGACACAGGACCGGACAAAGAAAATGCAACTACAGGATTACTCCTGGAGAATAACAGGAGGAGAGTGAGGTGGGGGAAATTGGCCACAAGTGGCGATAAGCTACCCTGGCTTTATGCCAGAATTACTCCAGTGCTTGAAAAAGCATTCGCCCATGCAAACGATCTAGATAACGGGGAAAAAAGAGACCAATTGTAGCAAATCCATGAAGATCTAATAAATACCCTGGAATTAGACCTATTTGTCAAAGGAGCAGGTAAAAATAAGGGGACATACTAAAAATTCCTGGTATAATGCCACATGCCGGGACTCAAAACGAGAGCTCCTACTCGCAATTAAAGCGCGGGGATGTCGGGAGCTGATACAAGCCAAAAGACGGGCTTATAAGATACTGTTGGCAAATGCTAAGGCCGAATGGGATATTAAGTATTGGGAGGACTTTTCTGGTGCACTAGCAGTCAAGGATTCTTGTAAATTTTGGCGGCTGGTTAATCATGGGTCAGAAGATCTCCTTTCGGCAATCGAACCCAACATAGCCCCTGGCATATGGCAGGAGCATTACCAATCCTTATACGCAGTGGATGATGCGTTTCAGAGCAGGCCCGATTGCACTATTCCGAGCAACCAGGAGGGTGAACCCTTCGCGGAAAAAGAAGTCCGTGCTGCAATTGCTCACTTTGCCATTGGATTCAAGCAAGCCGGGCTGAAGACGGCTGGAATGCCAGAAACCGGTCCTCGGAAGCTTGTTTCCGGTCCAGGGAAGACATGGCTTGGCAGTTCGGGCTGGACTGTTCCCATGAGGTACAGGGTCAGACTGATTTGCATATAGCCATGTCTGAACTGGGGTGGCAGAGTGGGCTAAAGAACGGTGATGGGGTAAACCCAGATCTTTTCACTGGGTGTGAGTGTTTGATTGATTCAGATACTCCATCCCTCACCACCCCCTTTTGTACCGCAATTGCGGGGTTGGCAGGAGGAAAAGCACCAGGGCTGGACGGGGTCCCAGGAGATCTTTACAAACAGGAACCCGGACCTCATGTTGATATTTAACGCAGTTCTCAAGGGTATGGAGGTCCCCGATACTTGGCTGAGCGCAGAGGTGGTCCCAATATTCAAAAAGGGATCCCCTCTGCTCCCAGCCAACTATCATCCAATAAGCCTTATCGACGTTTCTCAGAAACTTTTCGGCAGGCTAATATTGGATCGGTTGCAGAGTTGGCTGGAGGAGACAGACACTCTAAGTCCATACCAGGCAGGATTTAGGAGGGGGGTCTCCACAATTGACCAAATCCTCAGATTAAACCTTATGTACTGGAGGACTGCACTTATCGAGGGCGGCACGTTGTACACGGTCTTCGTGGACTTACGTGCCACTTTCGATTTAGTGCCAAGATCAAAACTGTGGGAGGTAATGGCAGAGCTAGGCGCCCCAAAAGACATCCTTGCAATTCTGATTAAACTACATCATAACAACTTTGCAAGGGTCAGATGTGGGAGAAGTGGTAAACTAACCGATAGATTCCCCTTCTGCAGAGGGGTGAGACAGGGTTGCGTGCTTGCACCGACCCTGTTCTGCCTCTTTGTGAACGGGGTAATCGCACACCTGACTGGGATCGCCAATACTGATGCCCCAAAACTGACTGGCAGCAGGGTGCCAGCAATCATGTTTGCGGACGACACGCTGCTGCTGTCTAAAACCCTGATGGGAATACAGAGGGTACTTGATGGCTTCCTGGAGTTCTGCACAGAAAGGGGTCTTGAAATTAACCCACAAAAAACTAAATTTATGATCTTAAATCCTAAGTCCCCAAAGCGTCCAAATCCCTTGCTTGGCACAGTACGACTAGAAAGGGTTGTCACAATAGAGTATCTAGGGATAACTTTAAACCAAAACCTTACGTGGGGGGCTCACCAGACCAAAGCAAACATGAAGTTGGCCCAGAAGGTGGGTGGCATCATGAGAATTGCTACTAAGTCAACTTATCGCCCTCTGACTCCCGCCATCCAAATATATAAAGCCCAGGCGTGGGCGGGTGTAACTTATGGGGGAGAGATGTGGGGCTACATCTCGTCCCCCTCCTTGCAGACTACAGAAAATAAATTCCTGAGGCAGCTGACCGCCCTCCCACCAAGCACTCCACTCTTGCCTCTGAGATTGGACCTGGGTCTGAGGCCCATCACGGAGGAATTAGGGCTCAAACCCTTACTATTCTGGCGCCGCATTTGGAGTAGCCAAGATCTCACCTCCTATCGATCTGAGCTACAGGAATTCTTATCTCTACCTAATGCGACCAAGATCCCTTGGCTAAAATACATCAAGAGAACATGCGAGACCATTGGAATACCAGAATTGTGGTCCCATCCAGAAAGCACAAGTAACAGGATCCCGAGGAAAGTGCTCTCTAGAGTATATTATGCTGAAATGCTTTCCAGAGTCCTGGACAGTGTACGAGAGGGTTCTTTGACACATCGCTTTATCATAACTAAAGATTCATACTATCTTGAAAGTGTCCTGGATGGAATGACTCCTGCTTTAACTAGAAAATTATTCCTGCAATGGAGGTATGGGACCCTTCCTCTAATGTCTTTCACCACAGCATGGCCTGGGCGGTCCGCCAAAGAGACGTGCCCTGCTTGTGCCCACACCAAAGAGAACGAAGTACATGTCATCTTTTTCTGCCGAGCTTATCGAAAAAGCAGGCAATTCTGTCTCGTCCCCCTGCTTAGAAACTTGGGATTTAGAACATTCCTCCCTGCACTCAGAGTTCTAAAAACAGATTTATCCCCGCCAACTGTGTTTGCCTTAGCCAAATTTTTAACAGCAATGTGGCATGCCCGAACTCGTTACTTAAAGATGGCTGCTGACTCCTGAAAAATTCTCTTCCCCTGATACAATGTTACCCATGTTTTAACATTCCTTTTAACTTATGTACTTAACACAAATGAAATATTGATGCTTTGGAATTTTAAATGATGTCTTATTGTATATCTTTTATGATCACCTGATCGAAATAAAGATTTGAATATAATATATATTTTACTAAAAAGACTTGTGCTCAAAACGATCTCCAAGGGCCTGGAAGCGAGCTTGCCCCTTGAACTGAGCCCCAGCCTTTGCTAGGAGCTGCTGGATTGCCTGTGCCCGTGCCTGCTGGAACCGTCGCCAAGTGCGCCTTGCCCCCCCCCCTTTCTGCCGCCCTGCACCGTGTGACTCCGCTGCTCTTGAAGCGGTAGTTCGCACCGTACCCAACTGGGCCGCGCCGCACCGTGCTCCACCTTTCCCCTTTGTGCGAGCCGCACCACAACTGCACCCAGCCACCACGGACTACGGAAACACTTCGCCAGCGAGGTACGACTCGTACGATCCAAGCGTACTCAGTCCGCAGCCCGCTGATACCCTGCGAGGCTGCGCCGCACTGCCAGGGCCGCCCAGTACGTTGCGTACGGGCCGCTAGTGCCGCACTGTCCGGCTCAGAACAAGCCTCTTCCCAGCCAGGTACGGTTCGTACGCTGCCAGCGCACCGGATCACACCACCCATCTAAGCTCATGAAGCTGTGCCGCCCAGTACGTCTTGTACAAATTGTTGAAACACCGGGCCGCCGGCTCCAGAAACCGAAGGTACGGCTCGAACGCCACCCCCGTCACAAACACCGTTGAGACCCGGACCGCCCGCATCAAAACTCTGTGACCCCCTCTGCTCCACGCCGCGCTCAGAAGTGCCGCCCCGAGCCAGGACCACAACGTAGAGGGCCACCCACTCTCCCAGGCTGTTCTTTGACCCACACGCCGCCGACGAGCCGGACTCTCCCCAAAAGGTACTGTGTCCCACTCCGCACCGTCAGTGCGCACGCTTCGGGCCCGACAGGCCCAAACGAGTGTGCCTGCCTTGTTTTTTCCTTTGACACGGTACATTTTCCCGGGGGTGTCGGACAGAGTACACAACGCGAAACAAAGAAGACAATACGCTTATTTAAAGAAAACTTTGCCTGGAGAATCTTGTGGCTCATTTTTAAGAATGTTATGATGGTCTTGTATTAAGCCTGCATAGATATATATATTTACATATAGCCTACTTATTTTTCATTAATCAGAGACTGGTGTCCATTTGTGGTGGGTCAACTAATTACTGTGTGATTTCATAAATGCTTAACCAATAACGCCCTTGTCTGCTCGCGCCATGCAACCTAGAGGGTGAGCAGGGGTTATTCTACGGAGTAAGTCCCTTGCCCTGACTAGAGGAGAGGGTCCCTGCTCGTCACAAGTACTTACCTGTGCCAACCAGAGACCCCCAAATCTAACAACTCTGAACCGAGCCGACCCCCCTGGACTCATTGGACGGAGGCCTGGACCCTGAACCGAGCAGACCCCCCTGGACTCACGGGACTGGGTCCTGGACCCTAAACCGAGCTGACTCCCCTGGACTCATGGGGCCAAGGCCTGGACCCTGAACTGAATAGACACCCTTGGACTCACGGGACCGAGGCCTGGACCCTGAACCGAGCAGACCCCCCTGTACTCACGGGATCAAGGCCTGGACTCTGAACTGAGCATACCCCCCTGGATAAACGGGAACGAGAGATGGCCTCTGAACAGAGCATATCCCCCTGGACTCACGGGACCTAGACATGGACTCTGAACCGAGCAGACCCCCCTGGACTCATGGGGCCAAGGCCTGGACTCTGAACTGAGCAGAAGCCCCTGGACTCCCGGGACTGAGGCCTGGACTCTGAACCGAGCAGACCCCCCTGGATTCATAGGATCGAGGCCTGGACCCTGAACCGAGTAGAGCCCCCTGGACTCACGGGACCGAGGCCTGGACCCTGAACCGAGCAGCCCCCCTGGACTCACAGGACCATGGCGGGACTCCAAAAAGTTTAACTTGTCGGTTCATTCGCTGCTTATATACCAGTCTCTTTAGATGGTCTGTTTCTGTGGGGAAGGAAGAGATGGAAACCCACCCCTCATGGGAAGGTGCGATCCCATTGGATGAGGAGGATGTCACCTCATCACCGGTGATAACTTGCTCTCCTGGTTTATAATAATGCTGTCCTTAACCAGTGCTTCAGATCCGGACATTAGAAAAGGCGCTAGAAGGGCCTGAAGCCGGACACGGTGCAGACCGGACCTGCTCTCAGGTGAGACTTACCTGACGGAATAGCTCCTGCTGGTTCCCCCCCCCCTGCGCTTTATTTACACAGATTCTGGCTGCAGCTGTATTTCTGACTCCGATTTATACCTAATCCCCTTACTTTTGATTCCACTTTTATGTGATTTGAGTTTCATGCATAAAGGGTTTGTCTTTCCTTTCTTTCTTGAACTCTTCATGAGCTTTCCTGATTCTTAAATTCTTTAGAACAGGGATTTAAAGTCCTTTATGGAACACAGTTATAATTTGCTATTTTATTCATGTTAACCAAACCCTTTTGGTTATTTATGTAAACTGATTTAACAAACTAATTGATTAAGGAACTTTTACTAAATCCAACTGAGATGTTAAACTCCCTTGACGCAATTCAAAGCTCTGGGGATTTGCTGGACTTGGAGTGGAATTGAAATTGAGGAGAGAATGGAGGCAGCACCAGATGTGAAGTAAGACAGAGCCACGTTGTATCAAAAAATTGTGTTTTTCTTTATTTTTTCATTCTTAAAACAGCCAACGCGTTTCGCTCCCCAACCTTGGGAGCTTCGTCAGGGCAAAGATCTGGGTTAGTCCTGATACGGCGCAATAGCATGGGCACGAAGACAGGTCAAATCCAGCAGCAAGAAGTTCCAGTATCAAGGTTCCCGTATCAGAACAGAGGATGAAAACAGCGTCACGGGCTTTAAGGTAAATCTCATCAAGAATCAAGAAGGTAATATTTTGAAAAGTATCCAGTTTCAAATTAATGTACCAGGACAAAGATGAAGGTATACATCTCGGGCTTTAAAATGAGTCACATTGGTAGCCAGGGCCGTAATTTCAATTATATAATAGTTTTGTCGAAGAGCGTATGCGCAGACCTTGATAAGCTGCTAACATAAAGGCTCCAAGCTCCGTAGTACAACAGCAACCCGTGGCCGATTTGGTAGAACTACCAAAACGTGGCTCTGTCTTACTTCACATCTGGTGCTGCCTCCATTCTCTCCTCAAAGTCTTCATCTGGTTTTCCAGTGGGACCAAACCACAGCGGGTCCTGGAGGTTGTCAGCACAGAAAAATTTAACACTTTGAGGGACATTGAAATATAGAGGTGCTGGTTGCTTGATCAGCTGTGGAATACTCTTTTTTGGACTCTGGGTGGAATTGAAATGACGTGTTATGAGAAGGAAATGTCTCCAACTCTGATACAGGAAGCAAAGATCCATTCACCGGAAGGAGTCCACGGCGTGGGGATTGGATCTGCACTTTTAAGTGATGGGAATATAACGTTAATAGGGGCCCCCTCTTCCGGCCTATCAAACGGACCTGAGCCTACATCTCACCCTGAGGCCCTTTCTACCATCAGTAGCCCATGGGGACCAGACATGAAAAGCCAAACTCTGGGGCCAGTCTCAGACATAGAAGAAGGACTATCACAGGCCAGTGACTGGGGTCACCACAAGGAGAGGACACAGTGCCCTGGCAGGATACAGCAACACAGACCACACAAACCTTCACATCACAAGCACCGACCACGACCTCCTGTAAATACACACAAACACCAACCTGCAGAGCAATGTGCAACCCAGACACTGCACACAGCATGTAAACACCACAGCAAGTGCACTTTGTAGCTGTAGAATACCAGGTCTACCAGACAAATCCAGTCCACCATCTCCAGCACCATAGTGGTCAGGGCCTTATACAGTCCACCGTCTGCTGCCCCATAGTGGTCAGGGCCTTATACGGTCCACCGTCTCCAGCCCCATAGTGGTCAGGGCTTCATACATTCCACAGTCTCCAGCCCCATAGTGGTCAGGCCCTTATACAGTCCACTGTCTCCAGCCCCATAGTGGTCAGGGCCTTATACATTCCACAGTCTCCAGCCCCATAGTGGTCAGAGCCTTATACAGTCCACTGTCTGCAGCCCCATAGTGGTCAGAGCCTTATACAGTCCACTGTCTCCAGCCCCATAGTGGTCAGAGCCTTATACAGTCCACCGTCTCCAGCCCCATAGTGGTCAGTGCCTTATACAGTCCACGGTCTCCAGCCCCATAGTGGTCAGGGCCTCATACATTCCACAGTCTCCAGCCCCATAGTGGTCAGGGCCTTATACAGTCCACCGTCTCCAGTCCCATAGTGGTCAGGGCCCTATACGGTCCACCGTCTCCAGACCCATAGTGGTCAGGGCCTCATACATTCCACAGTCTCCAGCCCCATAGTGGTCAGGGCCTTACACAGTCCACCATCTCCAGCCCCATAGTGGTCAGGGCCTTATACAGTCCACGGTCTCCAGCTCCATAGTGGTCAGGAACTTACACTATCCACCGTCTCCAGCCCCATAGTGGTCAGAGCCTTATACAGTCCACCGTCTCCAGCCCCATAGCGGTCAGGGCCTTATACATTCCACAGTCTCCAGCCCCATAGTGGTCAGGGCCTTATACAGTCCACCGTCTCCAGCCCCATAGTGGTCAGGGCCTTATACAGTCCACTGTCTCCAGCCCCATAGTGGTCAGGAACTTACACTATCCACCGTCTCCAGCCCCATAGTGGTCAGAGCCTTATACAGTCCACCGTCTCCAGCCCCATAGTGGTCAGAGCCTTATACAGTCCACTGTCTCCAGCCCCATAGTGGTCAGGGCCTTATACAGTCCACTGTCTCCAGCCCCATAGTGGTCAGGGCCTTATACAGTCCACCGTCTCCAGCCCCATAGTGGTCAGGGCCTTATACAGTCCACTGTCTCCAGCCCCATAGTGGTCAGTAACTTACACTATCCACCGTCTCCAGCCCCATAGTGGTCAGAGCCATATACAGTCCACCGTCTCCAGCCCCATAGTGGTCAGAGCCTTATACAGTCCACCGTCTCCAGCCCCATAGTGGTCAGAGCCTTATACAGTCCACCATCTCCAGCCCTATAGTGGTCAGAGCCTTATACAGTCCACCGTCTCCAGCCCTATAGTGGTCAGAGCCTTATACAGTCCACCGTCTCCAGCCCCATAGTGGTCAGAGCCTTATACAGTCCACTGTCTCCAGCCCTATAGTGGTCAGAGCCTTATACAGTCCACCGTCTCCAGCCCCATAGTGGTCAGAGCCTTATACAGTCCACCGTCTCCAGCACCATAGTGGTCAGGGCCTTATAACATAACATGTACTTTTGTATAGCGCACGTATCACCCGAAAGTCTCAAGGCACTGAATAACAGATGTATATTGTTAACCAACTCAATTGTACTCATATTATCGACCTCAGATGGATGAAAGGCTGAGTGGACCCGCAGGGATTAGAACCTATGACCATGAGGCCGAACACAGGCCCCTACAGTGGATGCATTTGTCCACTGCGCCACAAGACCCGGCTTATACAGTCTACCATCTCCCTTTATGATCTGTTTTACTTTTACTAAATTTGCTTAGTGATGGTTCTGACAGAGGTCCAGTTCGCCCTGTCATATGTAAACAATTCCCTTGTAAATATCATCTAGTGCCAGGTGGCATCATGTATACCTAGATTAAGGGCCCAACAAATACCAGCGGAATCACAGAGACTCCCAAGCCCCCCATCTTCTTCTACTAACAATCTGTTCCTAATCTCCTCACCTCCCAGACGGCACATTAGTTCAGATATCTTCACCCGACGTCTGGAATATGGGCCCCCTTTATGTCCTTTTACTTCTCCTCACCACTGCTTTCCTAGTAACACCCTTCTCTTATCCCCCCCACCCTCCTCCTCCTCATTGTCCCAACATGGCCACTGTTGAGTATTTGCTCTTTGAGAACCATATTGAGCAGTTCCTCAAAAGTCTGTTCTGGGTTAAGCTTTACCCAATTGACCATTGCATCATCACATTCATTCACAAACTCCTCCCAAGTCTGGTGAGACAGGGCCAGATGTAGGTAGCCCTTTACCGGTCGGTAACGGCCGAAAATCGGTATTTTCGGCCGTTACCGACCGGTATTGAGCAATCGGGATGTAGGAGACCCAAAATCGTCCAATTCGGTAAATTTACCGAATCGGTAAAGTTACCGAATCGGTAAAATACCGAATCGGAATATATACCAATTCGGTAAATTTACCGAATCGCAACGGTTTGCGATTTGGTAAATTTACCGAATCGGTAAAGTTACCGAATCGGTAAATTACCGAATCGGTAAATAAGAAGTGGTAAAATTGAAGATTGAGATGTAGGTAAGCTCTGAAATACCAAATTAGCTTGAAATTCGGTATTTAAGAGTCGGTATTTACCATGGATTGAAATCAGGTGGTAACCAGGTGCAGCCTACAAAAATGGACCCAAAATGCAATTCTGTTTACACAATGGCGGCATTTTATGTCATTGCAAGACGGCTACGGCTACAGGAGGAAGGAGAGAGGGAATGGCAGAGAGAGGAGCAGGTTACAGGCAGAGGGTTACCCTGTTCATGCTCACAGAGGCAGAGATACTGCAGAGGTACAGGTTGGCCCCAGACACCATCTTGGAGCTCATCAGGGACCTCCATCCACTGTTGCAGCACACTACCCCAAGGGCACACGCCATTCCACCCCACGTGCAGGTGCTGTGCAGCCTCCACCTGCTTGCGTCTGGGAGCTACCAGAGCGTGGTTGCTGCGGTAGGTGGGGTGACCCAGAGCAGCCTGTCAAGGTTTTTCCACAAATTCCTTGATGCCATGTTACAGAGGATGGCAAAAAACAACAAGTGATGGACTGAATGTGGATCAATGTCACACACTCCCCCAGTCAAAAGATCTGGGCCCAAATCCATCGTTTTTTTGCACTCCACACCACCCTGGGTCAGATAATGGCTTTATGCAAATCAGCTCTGACCCTGTTGCCCCATGGGAACAGTCCAGTCCGAACTACAACAGCCATATCTTTCCCAGACCGGAATCAAGCATCCGAGGACCGGACCGGTTTCGAGGTAACACCTCTCTTCAGCCCGGCTAGCTTGACTCCAAGTGGTGTGGAGTGCCTGGGACCCACGTCTGGGCATCCCCAGCGCACTTAGGGCGGCAATTGCAAAAAACAACAAGTGATGGACTGAATGTGGATCAATGTCACACACTCCCCCAGTCAAAAGATCTGGGCCCAAATCCATCGTTTTTTTGCACTCCACACCACCCTGGGTCAGATAATGGCTTTATGCAAATCAGCTCTGACCCTGTTGCCCCATGGGAACAGTCCAGTCCGAACTACAACAGCCATATCTTTCCCAGACCGGAATCAAGCATCCGAGGACCGGACCGGTTTCGAGGTAACACCTCTCTTCAGCCCGGCTAGCTTGACTCCAAGTGGTGTGGAGTGCCTGGGACCCACGTCTGGGCATCCCCAGCGCACTTAGGGCGGCAATTGCAAAA